>NC_140587.1:728103768-728703768 GCF_964204655.1 Triturus cristatus | reverse complement strand
TGGGCTGGGTGATTATACATGTAATTAACAAGTGACAATGGGTAAGCAGTCCATAAACTTGTAACCGATTCGATGGGATAACAAGCTGTACCTGCCCCAAATAATCTTTTATGTGTGTCCAGAAATACATTTCTCAGGGCTACCCTTTTTGCTCGTTTTTGGGAAATAATCTTGTCCTCAACACTAGATGGTGCATTCTGATTATGTTCAAAATCCCAAAACACCCCACCTAGAAACAATAGCAATAAAATCACAAAAATAGTACATAGCATCTTTTTCTTAGTTGACCAAAATATACATGTATGAACAGGGGAAATCATTGGCTGCTCTTCATCAGCAACCATTCTGCCAAAACAAGGGGGCAAAGTTCCAGCAAGAGGAATATACGAGTTCCCAGTTTCTGCCAGAGCCTCACTGGTACAGGTTCCTATTGTCTATCAAAACTTTGGCCAGCGGCGGTGGAGATTTCTCTGTCCTAAGCTTGGGTTCCCACATCAACCAGGATAATGTACCTCCAAGCGAATACTTACAATATCTCCTGTCCAATGTTCAAACAGTGCCCAAATCTCACATCACCCTAGACTAACTCTGTTGGTACTATAGCAAAGTACACCCTAATTTACGCAGTCCATCTCTACCTAATCTGACTTCTTTAGTGCACTGTTTTTTAGCCGAGGGCACAAATGATACCTAGTGACTCCAGAACCATAGGGATCCACAAAAAGGGGCTCCTGAATTTCCCGTATTTCCAGAGGCACTGCTGCATTCAGCACTTCATCATTTTCCTCATCCGTTTTGGTCCAGGTTAGCCTGGCAGCACTGAAAGGGATAAATCAAGGCACCGTTTCACACTCAGAATCCTCTAGTCCATCTTTTGCCCATTGGTCCTATGGCAGAGGCAGAGGCAGAGGCATCAGCATCCTTTCACAATGGGTGGCATACACCCAATTCTTTTGGCCAGCGGCCTTGACAGCTGTGCATGTAGCCAGGAGGACCTGCCCTTCCAGCGCAGCTCCAAACTCTTCTTCTGCTGAACTTTTTTGACGAGAACAAAGTCGCCAGGCTGAAAGTCGTGTCCGTGCCCCTCTGGTGTAGCTGGCAGCGTTTCCCAGACATGTTGGTGAAAAGAATGCACATTTTCAGTTAACTGCGCAAGATGGTCAATCAGCTGCGGATATTTAATATCTGAGACCCACGAGGGTCGCTGTACACCCCAGACATTTGCCGGGTGTCCAAACACGACCTCGTACGGTGACAATCCTGTCCTAGAATGTGCTGTTGTTCTTGTGGACAACGGAGCTAACGGTAATGCATCTGGCCACTGTAACCTTGTTGTGTCCTGAATCTTTGCTAATTTCAGTTTGAGAGTAGCGTTGTACTTCTCAACCAAACCTGCTGACTGCGGGTGATTAAAGGCATGAAACTTCTGCTTTAAGTGCAAACCATCACAAATTAACTGAATTACCTTGGCAATAAAGTGATTTCCTTTATCACTCCAAATCAAACGGGGCAAGCCGAAACGAGGAAAGAACTCCTTCAGGAGCACCTTTGCAGTCGTAACGGCTGTATTGTCTTTAGTGGGTTAAACTTCAACCCATTTACTAAAAGCACAGACCACCACCAAAATATACTTCAAATTATTGCACTGGTCTAATTCAATATAGTCCATCTGTAGGACCTCAAAAGGAAAAGTGGGTGGCGCACAGTTTTCAGGTGTAAGGGGTACCCTTCCCGGCATTGGTCATCATTCTGACATACAGTGTCTAACAACTTGCAAGTACCCTTAGCACTAATATGGGCTGGGTCAGGTGCCATTGTAACTACAGGAAGTACATAAGCATCTGGCAACATCCATCTCTGCTTCCCTGACTTTTCAATCCAACATCCCTCATCGTTCAATTGTGCTGTGCTTTCTTGCCACATTGCTAGTTCCTTTATTGTGGCCACACCTTGAATTTATTTCACATTCTCAAGTGTGTCTTCAAACATGGTAACTTCAGCCACCCACTTAGCAGGACCTGCTACAAACATTCTTTTCATTTTAGTCCGGGCTGTTTCCTTAGCTGTCTGATCAGCAAAAGCATTTCCTCTACCTACATCATCAGTGACTTTCTGGTGTGCACTACACTTTACTATAGCCAGTTTCGTAGGGAGTGTCAAAGCCAACAAATGCCTCAATTCAAGGTGCCCATGCTGAATCTTGGTGCCATGAGAAGTAAGAAACCCTCTCTCAGCCCAGAGTCGCCCAAAGTTATGTGCGACTCCGAAGGCGTATTGGCTGTCATGATAAATATTGAGAACCAATCCCTCACTAAATTCACAAGCTTGTATTAGGGCAACAAGCTCAGCAGCTTTGGCTGATTGATAGGGAAGTTGTGATGTCTCAACTACTGTACGCAGCGTAGTGATAGCCAATGCAGCAGTTGTAGTGCCATCTGGTAATTTAAAACAAGAGCCATTGACACATAGTTCCCCTTCTGGGTCAGAGAAGGGAACATCATTCAAGTCTACCCGTCCTTTTGTCTCTTCTTCCGTCCAGAAGATACAATCATGTTTATCGATCTCATCACACTCAGAAGGGAGGGGTAGTAACGTGGCTGGATTCAGAGTGGCACATCTTTTGATTGTGATATGTTTGGCAAACATTGTTAATTTATAGCCAGTCAGATGTGCACTGGTGAGGTGCTGTATCTTTGTCTTGTTCAAAAGTGTGTCCACAGCATGGGGCACCATAACTGTGAGGTCAGTATCAAGTATGAGTCCAGCCAATTGTCTGATTGAGTAGCCAAAGCCACGACCTCTCTTAGACAGCTTGGGAGGGCTCTTGCGACAGGGTCTAGAACCGCAGAGAAATAAGCACACAGTCGTTGCTTATCTTCAAATTTTTGTGTTAAAACAGAGAGAGCGAACCAGCCATCTCATGGGCAAACAATACAAACCATACATACCGGAGGACGACGGCGGGACAACAGGTACAAGGCAGGCACTGACCAGAAAGACTGGTCATCCCCTTACCGCTTCCCTCCAGGAAGCCTTGGCTAATAACCCAAAGCATATGCATGAGAAGGGAATCCCCCTCTCACATATAGAAAAACGCCTTAGTGAGTGTATCACATAGTCTGTACCACAACACTAAGTCTGTTTTATTTCACCACACCTTTTAAAAAAAACGGCCCTGAGGAAAGCCAGAACACTCTAAGGCACTGGCTGAAACATGTCGACCATCTGAAGGACGCAGGGGGCAGTAACTCGCCACCCTCACGCATCCTGTAGCCTTACTTTTCACCGCTGGTGACGGCCCAGTTATTAAAATTTAATTTACCCTCGGGTACTGGGACCACCACCAAGCTGTTTTAAATCACAACTCACCCAACCTCACTGCACTTTCAGCAATATACCAGCTCCGCTGTAATCAGGCGTCGTAGCACACCCGGGACATACTAGGTGTCACTGGGTGGGCCCGATGATGAAGCATGCCACCAACTAGGTTGGTGGGTGAGGGCTTCATGAATACACCAACAAGGTGCCCGTGACAGAACTAATTTGAGTACTGTAACACTTTGGTCAGCTTAAGCTAGTCCTCTTTGTTTATTCACATATAAACCCTTGGGAACTCGGACTAGCTAACTAGTCCTCTCTCTCCCTCTTGTTACACGCAAACAATACAAACGACTTGTTAAAATCAGGGGTGCCGAGTACTGGAGCCAAACAAAGCGCAGTTTTTATTTGCTCAAAAGACTACTGACATGCAGACATCTAAGGCAGGGGCTCATGCACATCTTTAGTGGTTATTGCAAGTAAGGGTTTGATTAGTAGGGAATAGTTAGGTATCCACTGTTGACAGTAGGAAGTGATTCTTATGAAAGCACACACATCTTTCTGAGTCTGTGGAATGGGCATTTTAACAATAGTACTGATGCACTCAGGTATCACTCTCCTACCCTCCTTCGACAGTAGGTGACCTAAGTAGGTGACCTCCTGTCGACAATACTGGAATTTAGAAAGAGAAATCTTATGTCCATGTTGAGCTACATGTAACAATATTTGACTGTACTGTCCTCGCAACCTTGTTCAGTATCGGAAGCAATAAGGAGGTCATCAACATCCTGCACTAATACATTACCTGAGGGAAGAGACAAGGAATCCAGCTGACCTTTGAGTGCCTGGCTATAAATGCTCGGACTCTCTGTATAGCCCTGAGGAGCTCAACAGAACCTAAAGCTTCTGCCAGCTAGTGTAAACCCGAACAAATACTTGCTATCTGAATGAATAGAAATACTAAAGAAAGCATGTTTCAAGTCAATAACAGATAAGAATTTAGCAGTAGAATAAATCATTGTCAAAAGAGTAGTAATGTCAGGGACCACTGGAAACTGGGGAACCACTATTTTAGTAACTTTGTGCAGATCAACCACAAAATGATAGACATTTTCATGCTCATCAAGAGAACCTGAGGGCATCCTTTTAAAATTGGAAGAATGGGGCTATTAGAAATATTAGCAGTCGTCTACTCAACCCCTCCTTTCTTAATCAAATACTGTATAATTTGTGATGAGGCTTGCTCTCCTGCCTCTGGTATTTTATACTGAGGGATACAGAGCAAAATAGCACTGTCTTTAAACTGTATCGAAACTGGTGGTATCTGCAGCAGTTCCATGTCTGTGTCGGCTCGCCCAAAGAGTGGGTGGCACATCTGCAAATTCAGTAGGAAGAGGTACATCCTTAGACAAACCCTGTTTAGCACACACTACATCCGGACCCATTTTTCTAATATGGACACTTGCCACAGAACAATAGATCGTAGCATGCAATTTTTTCAATAAATCCAAATACATCAAATTTTCACCACAATTAGATGTCAGCAAGAATGGTGAATCCACAGTGAAAGGACCAATGGTCAACACAAGGGGTTTTGAAATGGGGCATACAACCGGTTTTCCAGAAAAATCTACCAAAACATTATTATGGCCAGACAGAGCCGCCCCAGGGGCCATGTTTTGAGACATAGAACTTTTCGTCGCACCTGTGTTCACCAAAAATTCCTTAGTTGAACCTTACAGTTCCACTGTTACATAAGGACCACGCTGGTCGACAGGTATCGAACTGGTCCCCCACTCTGTCCATAGATGTCTATCTATAAGGCATCCCCGTCACTTCCTCCATATCATAATCATCATGATAGTACTGTCCATTCCGAGGGTCATCAAAATAATTATAATCAGAATGACACTCTGAGGCTGCAGCGTTCTGAGCCCAATCAGCCCCATCAGCTCCACGACCTCATCCACGAGAACCTGGTCCTCTGGGGACTGCCACCTTCTGCAAAAGCACAGGACACATGCTATGCCAATGTCCCTCCTCGTTACAGTACGCACACTGATTTGGCTCCAAAGCATAGTATTCGGCTGCCTACTAATGCGTGGAAACTGTCGGGCAGGACTAACACGTCCTCTACCATTCCCCCTAAAAGGCTGCTGCAACAACACCTTTGTCTTTAAATCCTTATGTCTTTTCTCTGTCTTCTCCTTTTCCTCATTATCCTATGTTCATAATACTGTGCCATATTCAGAATTACAGAGGGGGAAGAGGTGGGCCAAGTACTCTCAGAAGCCTGCAATCGAGCGCAATTTCAGGAATCAGGTTAGAAACAAATCTATTAACAAACAACGAACACCTCGCTCAATAGACAAATCCTGCCCACTGTAATCCAAAAACGTACCTTCAAACCGAGTGAAAAAGTCAGACACACTCTCATCTTTCTTTTGCCAACAAGCTGACAACTTATCTCAATCTACCTTTCTCGGCGGAATAAGGGAATGCATATAGGTAATAATGCAGCCTGGCAACGCCAACATTTCTGCTCAGGGCTTATCACCTGGCTTTCTCTCCCGGTCCCAAGCTTTAATTTGATCCCATGTACCTCCCAATTCCACAACATTATCCTGCGTGTGCACCTGCCTTAAAATATTGACCGGTACCAGTAAACCAAAAAACATTTCAATATCGGCAAGAGTCATTACAGTGGAAGAGGCAGATTCAGTCAATTCTTTATATTATGCAGTAGGATTTTTCCTAGGGTCAGGCAAATGAGTCTTAAGAGACAAAACTTCACTTCTTTTCCACAGAGTATAAACCCATTGCTCCTGAAATCTGGCCACCACTGCCGCTTGAATAACATTAGCACGGCCATCTGTTAATTCCGGCAATTCTGGATGATATATGGGATGAACCTCTCTCAAGGGAAACTGAGACACTGACCTGGGACTTTTCTCATGTAGTCTTCCCCTATAAGCTATTATTGTTGTGACATTAGCAAAGACTTGTTCTGGCCATAATTTACTGATAT
Source organism: Triturus cristatus (assembly GCF_964204655.1). Classification (NCBI taxonomy): domain Eukaryota; kingdom Metazoa; phylum Chordata; class Amphibia; order Caudata; family Salamandridae; genus Triturus; species Triturus cristatus. The sequence goes on along the minus strand of NC_140587.1, from coordinate 728,697,422 downwards.
ACACTCGATCTCTTATGTCATATAAAATTTGAGGTACTTCCACCTCAAAGCACTGTTGCCAAAGACAAATTAAGGTTGCACACATATGTTTAAGGGCATGCTGTTGTATGAAGGGCTCGAAATCTCTCATAGTTTCCTAGACATCCTATATATCGGATATAAATAGGATTGCGGGTCCACTGCGCAGCCTGATTGGCTATTACCTGTTTCTCATCATCTCCCACATCAGATTGCAGTAACAGGCCCATGTGTTACTTAAATGTCATCCAATCCCTCTCTCCAAATCCACGTACTAGTGTCCCACTTCAGACTAATGTCGGAGGATGAAGAACCATAGTGGGAGAAGTAACAGAAGTAACAGGCACTATCATCGCTAATTGTTGTGTCGCAGGAGAAAGAGCTGGCAAGGGTGACGCTGAAACAATGGATGTGGCAGGGGTACTAACAGTCAGACTTGCCACAGACGGCAACGAAACGGAAGGGAGGGGAGGAGGAGGAGGAGGAGCCGAAGCCACAGTCATCGAAATACGAGCAGCAGAAACAGGGACAGAGACAGTGGAAGCAACTGTAAAGAGCGGTTGTGGGGGCACTGGAACAGTGGGATATATTCTTTGCGGGGCATATGGAGGCGGGGGTTGTGTATCCAACAATTCCTGCATGTAAACATCATCTTCTTCCTGGACCACATTCAATTGATCAATTTGTAATTGAAGCCTTCCATCTTCACGTTCAACACCCTTTTCCTGCCTTTCCCTGCATATGCTAAAGCCTTCTGAGTCAATGTCTGAATTTTTCCTTTCCAAGCCGCTTTTTCTGCCTTTAATCGCCTCTGTCTAGCTGCTTTCTGCCATGTTCTGAGGGAATCAAACATAGACTGCCTACTTCGTCTCTTAAACAGCTGCTCTTGTTAATATTCGATCTTTTGTCCATTGAAAGTGCCTGTCAACGGCCACAGCACCTCAGCATTGTCCCGTGTATATTTGTGCCATAATGTACTAAACATAACAGGGCTCATAATCAAGCATAGGAAGAACAACAGTGACAGCACAAGAAAAACAACTTACTGAATCTAGCCATTTTTCAAAGGAAAACAAGTGCACTATGCATGCCTAACAAAACAATTACAAATGCTCTTATCCAAAAGACGGCCATTAGACCATACCACATACAAACCAAGATGGCACCATATTCACAAAGAACCAAAAACAAACTCACCTGATATATGCAGGTCAAACAAATGTATTCTCCACTGCCGACTCTTCAGACCAAACGGTCAGATGATCCAAGGGTTTTTCCGTTCAGGACTCCAGTCGGCATGACCACTGGGCGAGGCACCATCTGGTGGGACAGAAGGAGCAGCTGCGAGTATCAGGAACTCTTCGTGCAGGGATCCCTGATCCGTCCATCTGACCCGACGATGGCCTCGACCTCCCCCTCGGTCTGCGGAAGGGGATGGGTCACTCTCCCAAAGGAGTCCCTGTTCGGACGCCAACTGAAAGAAGTGGCCCGATTAGGGTCACCCGCGTCACTCGCGACCACTTCTCAGCCTTCCATACCAAATGTGAGTTGGTCAGACAGTAGAGAATACAAACCAATAATAGTTTATTCAAGGTACAGTCAGAGCAGAACCCTGTCTGCCTACTCACTAGGAGTGCTGCAGTGGGACTGACATCAGCAAGCATAACAATACATTATGTACATTTTGAAACCAGATGCAGCTGGACACTAAATTACAAAGGAGTAAGTTTTGATTCTGGACACACAATATCTACTACTCAAGGTCATTCTGCCTGTGCCCGCCACTAGAGAAGGGGGAAAAGGCTTACATCCAAGGGAAAGGTATGCACTAATAAGAACAGTGTATTCATTAGTGTAGCAAAACTCGGCTCTGAAGAAACATAACTTAGAGAAGGCCTTTTCTTGGAAGTAGCAAAGGATTGGTTTTGATCATGATACTAAATGGCTCCTGTAGACAAAATGGCGCCGCAAATGCTAACTTACGTAGACCAATACGAAAGCATGATTTTTATTCCAACACCAGTAAGTGCTTACCTTCAGACTTGGAAATATTTTGAAAGAAAATGTCTGAGAAGGTGAAAGTTCAGCGGGACAAGGCTGCAAGAGTGTTCAAGGAGGGAGAGTTATTGTTGGATTTCTGTGGAGTGACGCCATGTTGAAGATTTTTACCTTCAGACTTAGCTGCCGAAATGGAAGTCTCAAATATCCAGTCAGATGAGGCAGAAGACTGTATCCAAAGACAGCTCCACAAGGTTGCATCCCCCTTTGGAGAATGCCCCCGGCAACAGATTTGCTGCTGCGGATAAGAACATATTGAGAGAAGCTGCAAACTCAATCCAACTGGCGATGCACCTTGGGTGGATAGGCGAGCAGGTTGGTTCTAGTCTTCTCCGGGTTCTCAGACCACTTTTTGCCAAATATTTATTTTTAAGTCCTCCATTTTGGAGCCAGGCCACCGGGGCACCTTTAGCACCACAAACGAGAGTCCGGGATTGATTGGAAATGTCTTGGGGGTTTAGGACTCACTCAGGCAGGGTCCAGGTGTGGGTTCAGGATGATGGGAACCTATTATATCCTTGTGGCTGTGAACAGGAGGCCAGCAAACTAGCTCTTGGAGTCACTTCTGATAATCCTGGGTGCAGGTGAAGATGGAGAGCTCAACATCAGGGCTGGCCTCTGAGGGTTTAAGGTATGCTCTAGGCAAAAAATCCATCCTTCCAGGTACAGCAGCAGTCTGACAGAGTGCAAAGCAGATTAAAGCAGCAGGCAGCCATCTGAGAGTCCTTCTGCAGGTCCAGGAGTGATCAGAATAGTGGGTCTGAAGGTCCTATTTGTATACCCTGGTGCCCTTTTACCAGGAGGTGGGAGATGATTTGAAAGTTTCTTTGAAGTTCTTGGAATTTCCTGGCTCCCCTCCCCTTCCCTGGCTCCCAGCTGACTGCAGTGACAACACAGGGTCATTAAGCCTATTGTAAGGAACAGGACACAGACTATTCAGGTGCAAGTGGGGCTGTGCTCAGCCCCACCCCCATCCTGCCAGTTGATGGCACATTAAGGTACATCTAATCCCACTGCTGTGTAACTGTCTGGGAGGAACTCACAAAGTCTAACTACCAGTCACACCCAGTCAGGTGACCCAAGACAGGCCACAGGCACAAAGGGCTACGGGCATGAAAATGCCAACCTTCTAAAAGTGGAATGTTCAAAACCAAAATGAAAAGTCCAACTTTCCCATTAAAGAGGGCTTATCATTTCAATTCCATAGGTATAAAACATGGCTTATCGACCTCCTCTCCATTAGAAATTACAGTGTATTCGATGTAATAGGGAATCCCCAATGTTATCCTAAGGGACGGGTAGGCCTCACAGTAGTAATAAACACATTTGGGAGTTTTTCATTACCAAAACATAAAAAACTTGAAAGTAAATGTCCAACCTTTTAATTACGCAGCACTCTGCCATGTGGGCTACATAGTGCTTGCTCAGGTGTAACTTCTATGTAGTAAAAGGGTGGTTTAAGGCTTGGCAAGGGGGTTTAAATGTCAATTTGACATTGCAGTGTGACAAATGCATTCAGAATGCAATGGCGGGCCCGGAACATGTTGAAAGGTGCTGCTTAAGTGGGAAGCACAATAAATGCTACAGGTCCACTGGTAGCATTTAATTTACAGGACCTGGCTATATGATATACCACTCTGCAAGGGACTTACAAGCAAATAAAATATGCCAAACAGATGTAAGCCAATTCTACCATGTTTTGGGGAGAGAGCACATGCACCTTAGCACTGGTTAGCAGTGGTAAAGTGAAAGGACCAATGGTCAACACAAGGGGTTTTGAAATGGGGCATACAACCGGTTTTCCAGAAAATCTACCAAAACATTATTATGGCCAGACAGAGCCGCCCCAGGGGCCATGTTTTGAGACATAGAACTTTTCGTCGCACCTGTGTTCACCAAAAATTCCTTAGTTGAACCTTACAGTTCCACTGTTACATAAGGACCACGCTGGTCGACAGGTATCGAACTGGTCCCCCACTCTGTCCATAGATGTCTATCTATAAGGCATCCCCGTCACTTCCTCCATATCATAATCATCATGATAGTACTGTCCATTCCGAGGGTCATCAAAATAATTAAAATCAGAATGACACTCTGAGGCTGCAGCGTTCTGAGCCCAATCAGCCCCATCAGCTCCACGACCTCATCCACGAGAACCTGGTCCTCTGGGGACTGCCACCTTCTGCAAAAGCACAGGACACATGCTATGCCAATGTCCCTCCTCGTTACAGTACGCACACTGATTTGGCTCCAAAGGCATAGTATTCGGCTGCCTACTAATGCGTGGAAACTGTCGGGCAGGACTAACACGTCCTCTACCATTCCCCCTAAAAGGCTGCTGCAACAACACCTTTGTCTTTAAATCCTTATGTCTTTTCTCTGTCTTCTCCTTTTCCTCATTATCCTATGTTCATAATACTGTGCCATATTCAGAATTACAGAGGGGGAAGAGGTGGACCAAGTACTCTCAGAAGTCTGCAATCGAGCGCAATTTCAGGAATCAGGTTAGAAACAAATCTATTAACAAACAACGAACACCTCGCTCAATAGACAAATCCTGCCCACTGTAATCCAAAAACGTACCTTCAAACCGAGTGAAAAAGTCAGACACACTCTCATCTTTCTTTTGCCAACAAGCTGACAACTTATCTCAATCTACCTTTCTCGGCGGAATAAGGGAATGCATATAGGTAATAATGCAGCCTGGCAACGCCAACATTTCTGCTCAGGGCTTATCACCTGGCTTTCTCTCCCGGTCCCAAGCTTTAATTTGATCCCATGTACCTCCCAATTCCACAACATTATCCTGCGTGTGCACCTGCCTTAAAATATTGACCGGTACCAGTAAACCAAAAAACATTTCAATATCGGCAAGAGTCATTACAGTGGAAGAGGCAGATTCAGTCAATTCTTTATATTATGCAGTAGGATTTTTCCTAGGGTCAGGCAAATGAGTCTTAAGAGACAAAACTTCACTTCTTTTCCACAGAGTATAAACCCATTGCTCCTGAAATCTGGCCACCACTGCCGCTTGAATAACATTAGCACGGCCATCTGTTAATTCCGGCAATTCTGGATGATATATGGGATGAACCTCTCTCAAGGGAAACTGAGACACTGACCTGGGACTTTTCTCATGTAGTCTTCCCCTATAAGCTATTATTGTTGTGACATTAGCAAAGACTTGTTCTGGCCATAATTTACTGATATACACTCGATCTCTTATGTCATATAACATTTGAGGTACTTCCACCTCAAAGCACTGTTGCCAAAGACAAATTAAGGTTGCACACATATGTTTAAGGGCATGCTGTTGTATGAAGGGCTCGAAATCTCTCATAGTTTCCTAGACATCCTATATATCGGATATAAATAGGATTGCGGGTCCACTGCGCAGCCTGATTGGCTATTACCTGTTTCTCATCATCTCCCACATCAGATTGCAGTAACAGGCCCATGTGTTACTTAAATGTCATCCAATCCTTCTCTCCAAATCCACGTACTAGTGTCCCACTTCAGACTAATGTCGGAGGATGAAGAACCATAGTGGGAGAAGTAACAGAAGTAACAGGCACTATCATCGCTAATTGTTGTGTCGCAGGAGAAAGAGCTGGCAAGGGTGACGCTGAAACAATGGATGTGGCAGGGGTACTAACAGTCAGACTTGCCACAGACGGCAACGAAACGGAAGGGAGGGGAGGAGGAGGAGGAGGAGCCGAAGCCACAGTCATCGAAATACGAGCAGCAGAAACAGGGACAGAGACAGTGGAAGCAACTGTAAAGAGCGGTTGTGGGGGCACTGGAACAGTGGGATATATTCTTTGCGGGGCATATGGAGGCGGGGGTTGTGTATCCAACAATTCCTGCATGTAAACATCATCTTCTTCCTGGACCACATTCAATTGATCAATTTGTAATTGAAGCCTTCCATCTTCACGTTCAACACCCTTTTCCTGCCTTTCCCTGCATATGCTAAAGCCTTCTGAGTCAATGTCTGAATTTTTCCTTTCCAAGCCGCTTTTTCTGCCTTTAATCGCCTCTGTCTAGCTGCTTTCTGCCATGTTCTGAGGGAATCAAACATAGACTGCCTACTTCGTCTCTTAAACAGCTGCTCTTGTTAATATTCGATCTTTTGTCCATTGAAAGTGCCTGTCAACGGCCACAGCACCTCAGCATTGTCCCGTGTATATTTGTGCCATAATGTACTAAACATAACAGGGCTCATAATCAAGCATAGGAAGAACAACAGTGACAGCACAAGAAAAACAACTTACTGAATCTAGCCATTTTTCAAAGGAAAACAAGTGCACTATGCATGCCTAACAAAACAATTACAAATGCTCTTATCCAAAAGACGGCCATTAGACCATACCACATACAAACCAAGATGGCACCATATTCACAAAGAACCAAAAACAAACTCACCTGATATATGCAGGTCAAACAAATGTATTCTCCACTGCCGACTCTTCAGACCAAACGGTCAGATGATCCAAGGGTTTTTCCGTTCAGGACTCCAGTCGGCATGACCACTGGGCGAGGCACCATCTGGTGGGACAGAAGGAGCAGCTGCGAGTATCAGGAACTCTTCGTGCAGGGATCCCTGATCCGTCCATCTGACCCGACGATGGCCTCGACCTCCCCCTCGGTCTGCGGAAGGGGATGGGTCACTCTCCCAAAGGAGTCCCTGTTCGGACGCCAACTGAAAGAAGTGGCCCGATTAGGGTCACCCGCGTCACTCGCGACCACTTCTCAGCCTTCCATACCAAATGTGAGTTGGTCAGACAGTAGAGAATACAAACCAATAATAGTTTATTCAAGGTACAGTCAGAGCAGAACCCTGTCTGCCTACTCACTAGGAGTGCTGCAGTGGGACTGACATCAGCAAGCATAACAATACATTATGTACATTTTGAAACCAGATGCAGCTGGACACTAAATTACAAAGGAGTAAGTTTTGATTCTGGACACACAATATCTACTACTCAAGGTCATTCTGCCTGTGCCCGCCACTAGAGAAGGGGGAAAAGGCTTACATCCAAGGGAAAGGTATGCACTAATAAGAACAGTGTATTCATTAGTGTAGCAAAACTCGGCTCTGAAGAAACATAACTTAGAGAAGGCCTTTTCTTGGAAGTAGCAAAGGATTGGTTTTGATCATGATACTAAATGGCTCCTGTAGACAAAATGGCGCCGCAAATGCTAACTTACGTAGACCAATACGAAAGCATGATTTTTATTCCAACACCAGTAAGTGCTTACCTTCAGACTTGGAAATATTTTGAAAGAAAATGTCTGAGAAGGTGAAAGTTCAGCGGGACAAGGCTGCAAGAGTGTTCAAGGAGGGAGAGTTATTGTTGGATTTCTGTGGAGTGACGCCATGTTGAAGATTTTTACCTTCAGACTTAGCTGCCGAAATGGAAGTCTCAAATATCCAGTCAGATGAGGCAGAAGACTGTATCCAAAGACAGCTCCACAAGGTTGCATCCCCCTTTGGAGAATGCCCCCGGCAACAGATTTGCTGCTGCGGATAAGAACATATTGAGAGAAGCTGCAAACTCAATCCAACTGGCGATGCACCTTGGGTGGATAGGCGAGCAGGTTGGTTCTAGTCTTCTCCGGGTTCTCAGACCACTTTTTGCCAAATATTTATTTTTAAGTCCTCCATTTTGGAGCCAGGCCACCGGGGCACCTTTAGCACCACAAACGAGAGTCCGGGATTGATTGGAAATCTCTTGGGGGTTTAGGACTCACTCAGGCAGGGTCCAGGTGTGGGTTCAGGATGATGGGAACCTATTATATCCTTGTGGCTGTGAACAGGAGGCCAGCAAACTAGCTCTTGGAGTCACTTCTGATAATCCTGGGTGCAGATGAAGATGGAGAGCTCAACATCAGGGCTGGCCTCTGAGGGTTTAAGGTATGCTCTAGGCAAAAAATCCATCCTTCCAGGTACAGCAGCAGTCTGACAGAGTGCAAAGCAGATTAAAGCAGCAGGCAGCCATCTGAGAGTCCTTCTGCAGGTCCAGGAGTGATCAGAATAGTGGGTCTGAAGGTCCTATTTGTATACCCTGGTGCCCTTTTCCCAGGAGGTGGGGGATGATTTGAAAGTTTCTTTGAAGTTCTTGGAATTTCCTGGCTCCCCTCCCCTTCCCTGGCTCCCAGCTGACTGCAGTGACAACACAGGGTCATTAAGCCTATTGTAAGGAACAGGACACAGACTATTCAGGTGCAAGTGGGGCTGTGCTCAGCCCCACCCCCATCCTGCCAGTTGATGGCACATTAAGGTACATCTAATCCCACTGCTGTGTAACTGTCTGGGAGGAACTCACAAAGTCTAACTACCAGCCACACCCAGTCAGGTGACACAAGACAGGCCACAGGCACAAAGGGCTACGGGCATGAAAATGCCAACCTTCTAAAAGTGGAATGTTCAAAACCAAAATGAAAAGTCCAACTTTCCCATTAAAGAGGGCTTATCATTTCAATTCCATAGGTATAAAACATGGCTTATCGACCTCCTCTCCATTAGAAATTACAGTGTATTCGATGTAATAGGGAATCCCCAATGTTATCCTAAGGGACGGGTAGGCCTCACAGTAGTAATAAACACATTTGGGAGTTTTTCATTACCAAAACATAAAAAACTTGAAAGTAAATGTCCAACCTTTTAATTACGCAGCACTCTGCCATGTGGGCTACATAGTGCTTGCTCAGGTGTAACTTCTATGTAGTAAAAGGGTGGTTTAAGGCTTGGCAAGGGGGTTTAAATGTCAATTTGACATTGCAGTGTGACAAATGCATTCAGAATGCAATGGCGGGCCCGGAACATGTTGAAAGGTGCTGCTTAAGTGGGAAGCACAATAAATGCTACAGGTTCACTGGTAGCATTTAATTTACAGGACCTGGCTATATGATATACCACTCTGCAAGGGACTTACAAGCAAATAAAATATGCCAAACAGATGTAAGCCAATTCTACCATGTTTTGGGGAGAGAGCACATGCACCTTAGCACTGGTTAGCAGTGGTAAAGTGAAAGGACCAATGGTCAACACAAGGGGTTTTGAAATGGGGCATACAACCGGTTTTCCAGAAAAATCTACCAAAACATTATTATGGCCAGACAGAGCCGCCCCAGGGGCCATGTTTTGAGACATAGAACTTTTCGTCGCACCTGTGTTCACCAAAAATTCCTTAGTTGAACCTTACAGTTCCACTGTTACATAAGGACCACGCTGGTCGACAGGTATCGAACTGGTCCCCCACTCTGTCCATAGATGTCTATCTATAAGGCATCCCCGTCACTTCCTCCATATCATAATCATCATGATAGTACTGTCCATTCCGAGGGTCATCAAAATAATTATAATCAGAATGACACTCTGAGGCTGCAGCGTTCTGAGCCCAATAAGCCCCATCAGCTCCACGACCTCATCCACGAGAACCTGGTCCTCTGGGGACTGCCACCTTCTGCAAAAGCACAGGACACATGCTATGCCAATGTCCCTCCTCGTTACAGTACGCACACTGATTTGGCTCCAAAGGCATAGTATTCGGCTGCCTACTAATGCGTGGAAACTGTCGGGCAGGACTAACACGTCCTCTACCATTCCCCCTAAAAGGCTGCTGCAACAACACCTTTGTCTTTAAATCCTTATGTCTTTTCTCTGTCTTCTCCTTTTCCTCATTATCCTATGTTCATAATACTGTGCCATATTCAGAATTACAGAGGGGGAAGAGGTGGACCAAGTACTCTCAGAAGTCTGCAATCGAGCGCAATTACAGGAATCAGGTTAGAAACAAATCTATTAACAAACAACGAACACCTCGCTCAATAGACAAATCCTGCCCACTGTAATCCAAAAACGTACCTTCAAACCGAGTGAAAAAGTCAGACACACTCTCATCTTTCTTTTGCCAACAAGCTGACAACTTATCTCAATCTACCTTTCTCGGCGGAATAAGGGAATGCATATAGGTAATAATGCAGCCTGGCAACGCCAACATTTCTGCTCAGGGCTTATCACCTGGCTTTCTCTCCCGGTCCCAAGCTTTAATTTGATCCCATGTACCTCCCAATTCCACAACATTATCCTGCGTGTGCACCTGCCTTAAAATATTGACCGGTACCAGTAAACCAAAAAACATTTCAATATCGGCAAGAGTCATTACAGTGGAAGAGGCAGATTCAGTCAATTCTTTATAATATGCAGTAGGATTTTTCCTAGGGTCAGGCAAATGAGTCTTAAGAGACAAAACTTCACTTCTTTTCCACAGAGTATAAACCCATTGCTCCTGAAATCTGGCCACCACTGCCGCTTGAATAACATTAGCACGGCCATCTGTTAATTCCGGCAATTCTGGATGATATATGGGATGAACCTCTCTCAAGGGAAACTGAGACACTGACCTGGGACTTTTCTCATGTAGTCTTCCCCTATAAGCTATTATTGTTGTGACATTAGCAAAGACTTGTTCTGGCCATACTTTACTGATATACACTCGATCTCTTATGTCATATAAAATTTGAGGTACTTCTACCTCAAAGCACTGTTGCCAAAGACAAATTAAGGTTGCACACATATGTTTAAGGGCATGCTGTTGTATGAAGGGCTCGAAATCTCTCATAGTTTCCTAGACATCCTATATATCGGATATAAATAGGATTGCGGGTCCACTGCGCAGCCTGATTGGCTATTACCTGTTTCTCATCATCTCCCACATCAGATTGCAGTAACAGGCCCATGTGTTACTTAAATGTCATCCAATCCTTCTCTCCAAATCCACGTACTAGTGTCCCACTTCAGACTAATGTCGGAGGATGAAGAACCATAGTGGGAGAAGTAACAGAAGTAACAGGCACTATCATCGCTAATTGTTGTGTCGCAGGAGAAAGAGCTGGCAAGGGTGACGCTGAAACAATGGATGTGGCAGGGGTACTAACAGTCAGACTTGCCACAGATGGCAACGAAACGGAAGGGAGGGGAGGAGGAGGAGGAGGAGCCGAAGCCACAGTCATCGAAATACGAGCAGCAGAAACAGGGACAGAGACAGTGGAAGCAACTGTAAAGAGCGGTTGTGGGGGCACTGGAACAGTGGGATATATTCTTTGCGGGGCATATGGAGGCGGGGGTTGTGTATCCAACAATTCCTGCATGTAAACATCATCTTCTTCCTGGACCACATTCAATTGATCAATTTGTAATTGAAGCCTTCCATCTTCACGTTCAACACCCTTTTCCTGCCTTTCCCTGCATATGCTAAAGCCTTCTGAGTCAATGTCTGAATTTTTCCTTTCCAAGCCGCTTTTTCTGCCTTTAATCGCCTCTGTCTAGCTGCTTTCTGCCATGTTCTGAGGGAATCAAACATAGACTGCCTACTTCGTCTCTTAAACAGCTGCTCTTGTTAATATTCGATCTTTTGTCCATTGAAAGTGCCTGTCAACGGCCACAGCACCTCAGCATTGTCCCGTGTATATTTGTGCCATAATGTACTAAACATAACAGGGCTCATAATCAAGCATAGGAAGAACAACAGTGACAGCACAAGAAAAACAACTTACTGAATCTAGCCATTTTTCAAAGGAAAACAAGTGCACTATGCATGCCTAACAAAACAATTACAAATGCTCTTATCCAAAAGACGGCCATTAGACCATACCACATACAAACCAAGATGGCACCATATTCACAAAGAACCAAAAACAAACTCACCTGATATATGCAGGTCAAACAAATGTATTCTCCACTGCCGACTCTTCAGACCAAACGGTCAGATGATCCAAGGGTTTTTCCGTTCAGGACTCCAGTCGGCATGACCACTGGGCGAGGCACCATCTGGTGGGACAGAAGGAGCAGCTGCGAGTATCAGGAACTCTTCGTGCAGGGATCCCTGATCCGTCCATCTGACCCGACGATGGCCTCGACCTCCCCCTCGGTCTGCGGAAGGGGATGGGTCACTCTCCCAAAGGAGTCCCTGTTCAGACGCCAACTGAAAGAAGTGGCCCGATTAGGGTCACCCGCGTCACTCGCGACCACTTCTCAGCCTTCCATACCAAATGTGAGTTGGTCAGACAGTAGAGAATACAAACCAATAATAGTTTATTCAAGGTACAGTCAGAGCAGAACCCTGTCTGCCTACTCACTAGGAGTGCTGCAGTGGGACTGACATCAGCAAGCATAACAATACATTATGTACATTTTGAAACCAGATGCAGCTGGACACTAAATTACAAAGGAGTAAGTTTTGATTCTGGACACACAATATCTACTACTCAAGGTCATTCTGCCTGTGCCCGCCACTAGAGAAGGGGGAAAAGGCTTACATCCAAGGGAAAGGTATGCACTAATAAGAACAGTGTATTCATTAGTGTAGCAAAACTCGGCTCTGAAGAAACATAACTTAGAGAAGGCCTTTTCTTGGAAGTAGCAAAGGATTGGTTTTGATCATGATACTAAATGGCTCCTGTAGACAAAATGGCGCCGCAAATGCTAACTTACGTAGACCAATACGAAAGCATGATTTTTATTCCAACACCAGTAAGTGCTTACCTTCAGACTTGGAAATATTTTGAAAGAAAATGTCTGAGAAGGTGAAAGTTCAGCGGGACAAGGCTGCAAGAGTGTTCAAGGAGGGAGAGTTATTGTTGGATTTCTGTGGAGTGACGCCATGTTGAAGATTTTTACCTTCAGACTTAGCTGCCGAAATGGAAGTCTCAAATATCCAGTCAGATGAGGCAGAAGACTGTATCCAAAGACAGCTCCACAAGGTTGCATCCCCCTTTGGAGAATGCCCCCGGCAACAGATTTGCTGCTGCGGATAAGAACATATTGAGAGAAGCTGCAAACTCAATCCAACTGGCGATGCACCTTGGGTGGATAGGCGAGCAGGTTGGTTCTAGTCTTCTCCGGGTTCTCAGACCACTTTTTGCCAAATATTTATTTTTAAGTCCTCCATTTTGGAGCCAGGCCACCGGGGCACCTTTAGCACCACAAACGAGAGTCCGGGATTGATTGGAAATCTCTTGGGGGTTTAGGACTCACTCAGGCAGGGTCCAGGTGTGGGTTCAGGATGATGGGAACCTATTATATCCTTGTGGCTGTGAACAGGAGGCCAGCAAACTAGCTCTTGGAGTCACTTCTGATAATCCTGGGTGCAGGTGAAGATGGAGAGCTCAACATCAGGGCTGGCCTCTGAGGGTTTAAGGTATGCTCTAGGCAAAAAATCCATCCTTCCAGGTACAGCAGCAGTCTGACAGAGTGCAAAGCAGATTAAAGCAGCAGGCAGCCATCTGAGAGTCCTTCTGCAGGTCCAGGAGTGATCAGAATAGTGGGTCTGAAGGTCCTATTTGTATACCCTGGTGCCCTTTTCCCAGGAGGTGGGAGATGATTTGAAAGTTTCTTTGAAGTTCTTGGAATTTCCTGGCTCCCCTCCCCTTCCCTGGCTCCCAGCTGACTGCAGTGACAACACAGGGTCATTAAGCCTATTGTAAGGAACAGGACACAGACTATTCAGGTGCAAGTGGGGCTGTGCTCAGCCCCACCCCCATCCTGCCAGTTGATGGCACATTAAGGTACATCTAATCCCACTGCTGTGTAACTGTCTGGGAGGAACTCACAAAGTCTAACTACCAGCCACACCCAGTCAGGTGACCCAAGACAGGCCACAGGCACAAAGGGCTACGGGCATGAAAATGCCAACCTTCTAAAAGTGGAATGTTCAAAACCAAAATGAAAAGTCCAACTTTCCCATTATAGAGGGCTTATCATTTCAATTCCATAGGTATAAAACATGGCTTATCGACCTCCTCTCCATTAGAAATTACAGTGTATTCGATGTAATAGGGAATCCCCAATGTTATCCTAAGGGACGGGTAGGCCTCACAGTAGTAATAAACACATTTGGGAGTTTTTCATTACCAAAACATAAAAAACTTGAAAGTAAATGTCCAACCTTTTAATTACGCAGCACTCTGCCATGTGGGCTACATAGTGCTTGCTCAGGTGTAACTTCTATGTAGTAAAAGGGTGGTTTAAGGCTTGGCAAGGGGGTTTAAATGTCAATTTGACATTGCAGTGTGACAAATGCATTCAGAATGCAATGGCGGGCCCGGAACATGTTGAAAGGTGCTGCTTAAGTGGGAAGCACAATAAATGCTACAGGTCCACTGGTAGCATTTAATTTACAGGACCTGGCTATATGATATACCACTCTGCAAGGGACTTACAAGCAAATAAAATATGCCAAACAGATGTAAGCCAATTCTACCATGTTTTGGGGAGAGAGCACATGCACCTTAGCACTGGTTAGCAGTGGTAAAGTGAAAGGACCAATGGTCAACACAAGGGGTTTTGAAATGGGGCATACAACCGGTTTTCCAGAAAAATCTACCAAAACATTATTATGGCCAGACAGAGCCGCCCCAGGGGCCATGTTTTGAGACATAGAACTTTTCGTCGCACCTGTGTTCACCAAAAATTCCTTAGTTGAACCTTACAGTTCCACTGTTACGTAAGGACCACGCTGGTCGACAGGTATCGAACTGGTCCCCCACTCTGTCCATAGATGTCTATCTATAAGGCATCCCCGTCACTTCCTCCATATCATAATCATCATGATAGTACTGTCCATTCCGAGGGTCATCAAAATAATTATAATCAGAATGACACTCTGAGGCTGCAGCGTTCTGAGCCCAATCAGCCCCATCAGCTCCACGACCTCCTCCACGAGAACCTGGTCCTCTGGGGACTGCCACCTTCTGCAAAAGCACAGGACACATGCTATGCCAATGTCCCTCCTCGTTACAGTACGCACACTGATTTGGCTCCAAAGGCATAGTATTCGGCTGCCTACTAATGCGTGGAAACTGTCGGGCAGGACTAACACGTCCTCTACCATTCCCCCTAAAAGGCTGCTGCAACAACACCTTTGTCTTTAAATCCTTATGTCTTTTCTCTGTCTTCTCCTTTTCCTCATTATCCTATGTTCATAATACTGTGCCATATTCAGAATTACAGAGGGGGAAGAGGTGGACCAAGTACTCTCAGAAGTCTGCAATCGAGCGCAATTTCAGGAATCAGGTTAGAAACAAATCTATTAACAAACAACGAACACCTCGCTCAATAGACAAATCCTGCCCACTGTAATCCAAAAACGTACCTTCAAACCGAGTGAAAAAGTCAGACACACTCTCATCTTTCTTTTGCCAACAAGCTGACAACTTATCTCAATCTACCTTTCTCGGCGGAATAAGGGAATGCATATAGGTAATAATGCAGCCTGGCAACGCCAACATTTCTGCTCAGGGCTTATCACCTGGCTTTCTCTCCCGGTCCCAAGCTTTAATTTGATCCCATGTACCTCCCAATTCCACAACATTATCCTGCGTGTGCACCTGCCTTAAAATATTGACCGGTACCAGTAAACCAAAAAACATTTCAATATCGGCAAGAGTCATTACAGTGGAAGAGGCAGATTCAGTCAATTCTTTATAATATGCAGTAGGATTTTTCCTAGGGTCAGGCAAATGAGTCTTAAGAGACAAAACTTCACTTCTTTTCCACAGAGTATAAACCCATTGCTCCTGAAATCTGGCCACCACTGCCGCTTGAATAACATTAGCACGGCCATCTGTTAATTCCGGCAATTCTGGATGATATATGGGATGAACCTCTCTCAAGGGAAACTGAGACACTGACCTGGGACTTTTCTCATGTAGTCTTCCCCTATAAGCTATTATTGTTGTGACATTAGCAAAGACTTGTTCTGGCCATAATTTACTGATATACACTCGATCTCTTATGTCATATAAAATTTGAGGTACTTCCACCTCAAAGCACTGTTGCCAAAGACAAATTAAGGTTGCACACATATGTTTAAGGGCATGCTGTTGTATGAAGGGCTCGAAATCTCTCATAGTTTCCTAGACATCCTATATATCGGATATAAATAGGATTGCGGGTCCACTGCGCAGCCTGATTGGCTATTACCTGTTTCTCATCATCTCCCACATCAGATTGCAGTAACAGGCCCATGTGTTACTTAAATGTCATCCAATCCTTCTCTCCAAATCCACGTACTAGTGTCCCACTTCAGACTAATGTCGGAGGATGAAGAACCATAGTGGGAGAAGTAACAGAAGTAACAGGCACTATCATCGCTAATTGTTGTGTCGCAGGAGAAAGAGCTGGCAAGGGTGACGCTGAAACAATGGATGTGGCAGGGGTACTAACAGTCAGACTTGCCACAGACGGCAACAAAACGGAAGGGAGGGGAGGAGGAGGAGGAGGAGCCGAAGCCACAGTCATCGAAATACGAGCAGCAGAAACAGGGACAGAGACAGTGGAAGCAACTGTAAAGAGCGGTTGTGGGGGCACTGGAACAGTGGGATATATTCTTTGCGGGGCATATGGAGGCGGGGGTTGTGTATCCAACAATTCCTGCATGTAAACATCATCTTCTTCCTGGACCACATTCAATTGATCAATTTGTAATTGAAGCCTTCCATCTTCACGTTCAACACCCTTTTCCTGCCTTTCCCTGCATATGCTAAAGCCTTCTGAGTCAATGTCTGAATTTTTCCTTTCCAAGCCGCTTTTTCTGCCTTTAATCGCCTCTGTCTAGCTGCTTTCTGCCATGTTCTGAGGAAATCAAACATAGACTGCCTACTTCGTCTCTTAAACAGCTGCTCTTGTTAATATTCGATCTTTTGTCCATTGAAAGTGCCTGTCAACGGCCACAGCACCTCAGCATTGTCCCGTGTATATTTGTGCCATAATGTACTAAACATAACAGGGCTCATAATCAAGCATAGGAAGAACAACAGTGACAGCACAAGAAAAACAACTTACTGAATCTAGCCATTTTTCAAAGGAAAACAAGTGCACTATGCATGCCTAACAAAACAATTACAAATGCTCTTATCCAAAAGACGGCCATTAGACCATACCACATACAAACCAAGATGGCACCATATTCACAAAGAACCAAAAACAAACTCACCTGATATATGCAGGTCAAACAAATGTATTCTCCACTGCCGACTCTTCAGACCAAACGGTCAGATGATCCAAGGGTTTTTCCGTTCAGGACTCCAGTCGGCATGACCACTGGGCGAGGCACCATCTGGTGGGACAGAAGGAGCAGCTGCGAGTATCAGGAACTCTTCGTGCAGGGATCCCTGATCCGTCCATCTGACCCGACGATGGCCTCGACCTCCCCCTCGGTCTGCGGAAGGGGATGGGTCACTCTCCCAAAGGAGTCCCTGTTCGGACGCCAACTGAAAGAAGTGGCCCGATTAGGGTCACCCGCGTCACTCGCGACCACTTCTCAGCCTTCCATACCAAATGTGAGTTGGTCAGACAGTAGAGAATACAAACCAATAATAGTTTATTCAAGGTACAGTCAGAGCAGAACCCTGTCTGCCTACTCACTAGGAGTGCTGCAGTGGGACTGACATCAGCAAGCATAACAATACATTATGTACATTTTGAAACCAGATGCAGCTGGACACTAAATTACAAAGGAGTAAGTTTTGATTCTGGACACACAATATCTACTACTCAAGGTCATTCTGCCTGTGCCCGCCACTAGAGAAGGGGGAAAAGGCTTACATCCAAGGGAAAGGTATGCACTAATAAGAACAGTGTATTCATTAGTATAGCAAAACTCGGCTCTGAAGAAACATAACTTACAGAAGGCCTTTTCTTGGAAGTAGCAAAGGATTGGTTTTGATCATGATACTAAATGGCTCCTGTAGACAAAATGGCGCCGCAAATGCTAACTTACGTAGACCAATACGAAAGCATGATTTTTATTCCAACACCAGTAAGTGCTTACCTTCAGACTTGGAAATATTTTGAAAGAAAATGTCTGAGAAGGTGAAAGTTCAGCGGGACAAGGCTGCAAGAGTGTTCAAGGAGGGAGAGTTATTGTTGGATTTCTGTGGAGTGACGCCATGTTGAAGATTTTTACCTTCAGACTTAGCTGCCGAAATGGAAGTCTCAAATATACAGTCAGATGAGGCAGAAGACTGTATCCAAAGACAGCTCCACAAGGTTGCATCCCCCTTTGGAGAATGCCCCCGGCAACAGATTTGCTGCTGCGGATAAGAACATATTGAGAGAAGCTGCAAACTCAATCCAACTGGCGATGCACCTTGGGTGGATAGGCGAGCAGGTTGGTTCTAGTCTTCTCCGGGTTCTCAGACCACTTTTTGCCAAATATTTATTTTTAAGTCCTCCATTTTGGAGCCAGGCCACCGGGGCACCTTTAGCACCACAAACGAGAGTCCGGGATTGATTGGAAATCTCTTGGGGGTTTAGGACTCACTCAGGCAGGGTCCAGGTGTGGGTTCAGGATGATGGGAACCTATTATATCCTTGTGGCTGTGAACAGGAGGCCAGCAAACTAGCTCTTGGAGTCACTTCTGATAATCCTGGGTGCAGGTGAAGATGGAGAGCTCAACATCAGGGCTGGCCTCTGAGGGTTTAAGGTATGCTCTAGGCAAAAAATCCATCCTTCCAGGTACAGCAGCAGTCTGACAGAGTGCAAAGCAGATTAAAGCAGCAGGCAGCCATCTGAGAGTCCTTCTGCAGGTCCAGGAGTGATCAGAATAGTGGGTCTGAAGGTCCTATTTGTATACCCTGGTGCCCTTTTCCCAGGAGGTGGGAGATGATTTGAAAGTTTCTTTGAAGTTCTTGGAATTTCCTGGCTCCCCTCCCCTTCCCTGGCTCCCAGCTGACTGCAGTGACAACACAGGGTCATTAAGCCTATTGTAAGGAACAGGACACAGACTATTCAGGTGCAAGTGGGGCTGTGCTCAGCCCCACCCCCATCCTGCCAGTTGATGGCACATTAAGGTACATCTAATCCCACTGCTGTGTAACTGTCTGGGAGGAACTCACAAAGTCTAACTACCAGCCACACCCAGTCAGGTGACCCAAGACAGGCCACAGGCACAAAGGGCTACGGGCATGAAAATGCCAACCTTCTAAAAGTGGAATGTTCAAAACCAAAATGAAAAGTCCAACTTTCCCATTAAAGAGGGCTTATCATTTCAATTCCATAGGTATAAAACATGGCTTATCGACCTCCTCTCCATTAGAAATTACAGTGTATTCGATGTAATAGGGAATCCCCAATGTTATCCTAAGGGACGGGTAGGCCTCACAGTAGTAATAAACACATTTGGGAGTTTTTCATTACCAAAACATAAAAAACTTGAAAGTAAACGTCCAACCTTTTAATTACGCAGCACTCTGCCATGTGGGCTACATAGTGCTTGCTCAGGTGTAACTTCTATGTAGTAAAAGGGTGGTTTAAGGCTTGGCAAGGGGGTTTGAATGTCAATTTGACATTGCAGTGTGACAAATGCATTCAGAATGCAATGGCGGGCCCGGAACATGTTGAAAGGTGCTGCTTAAGTGGGAAGCACAATAAATGCTACAGGTCCACTGGTAGCATTTAATTTACAGGACCTGGCTATATGATATACCACTCTGCAAGGGACTTACAAGCAAATAAAATATGCCAAACAGATGTAAGCCAATTCTACCATGTTTTGGGGAGAGAGCACATGCACCTTAGCACTGGTTAGCAGTGGTAAAGTGCACAGAGTCATAAGGCCAACAGCAAGCAATTCAGCAAAAATAAGAGGAGTGAAGGCAAAACATTTGGGGATGCACTGCAAAGAGGGCCTAGTCCAAAAAAATACACAATAAAAATTACTTACCAAAGTCTCATCTTCCTAGGTAGTTGTAGATCCCAGTGTGCCTAAAAATGGCAGAGTCATGGATACCACCTGATAAATTCACAACATTGTCTAACTATAGAAGTACTATAGAAGTAATTTAAGGCAGCATTTAGTCTTGATACAATGGCATCAAGGAAGTTGCAAAAGACTTGCATATGTCACTTTAGAACAACCCTCCAGCTGCCTCAATGACACCATAGTAGCTAACTGAGATGTGAAGTAAACACAGTACTTGTACATGTCCTGGTAAACTGCACATGTAAAACGTACTTTAAAGGAGTTGCCACTAATTATGAATTGTTATTGCATGTAAATTTCAAGTCGAAAATTGCAAATACGTAGTCGCAGCTTGGATCCAGTGAATTAAGGAATTACAATTTGTTCAGTTCAGAAAACTTTAAGACACAATGGCCTTTTGTATGTTGCAAAAAACATTTTAGTGGGTACTAAACTGTTTGTGACTGGTTAATGAATAGCTTGTACTTGATGAAGCTGACCCTGACCCTTTACTTAATTCTGCTCCCAAGGGTATGCATATTCACCCATTGAAAATAAATGACCTTCCACCTCCCATAGAGTGGTTCTTGGCAGTAGATAGAGTTGCTGGGCCGGATCAGAGTAGGCGGGCCTAGGTAATCCACAAGACCAAGTCACCCATTTACAAATTCATATCATGATGAGCATTATGAACGATCTGGAGAGTATAAGCCTGCTGCCAATATTGCTATTTGCTACAGACTATTGACCTTCTACATATTGTAATCCAGATAGTATAGTATTTAGAGATGGTGTTAGAAGTCAAGAATCTATTAATTGTTTGTTTAGAGAATACGAAGACAAAACGTTTTGAAAAAATAGATACATAACATCACTACTTACACCTACAAACACCGATAAACGGGACATGTTTGAGCGTATAACAACTGGGGTAATAAAATAACGGCCTCCGTAGGCTAAGCTTAGAGCTGAACACAAGTTATCATGTGCCTGCAGTGTCTAAAATAGATTTATGTAGCACAATTCTTCTCCAAGTTAGTGAAGTACTTTAGAGAGCACAGCTCAGAAACAGACAGAAGCAAACCTGGCTTACTGTTTCTGAGCTGCAGTGTCTAAAAATATAGCTCAAACTCATTGAACTATCCAATTAAGTGAATTATGTTTAAACACTGCAGGGGCATTTATAACAGCCGCTCATCTGTGCACTGAGCTAGTGAAACCCATCATGATACAGCCACTGAAGAACTAACAAAAAGAATAAGACTGCTTGACCCACAAGGTATCTCTAAAATATTGTTTTAGTGCATATCATAAAGCACACTTTCACCCATTTGAAAAATCTTGTAATCTCCTGCTTAAAGCATACTAGGTCAAATTACTTTCCAAACTCCTTAAAAACTCCTTAAAAATAGGCCAGATCACACCATATTGAAAAGGTAAAACTATATATAAATGTCCAAACATATTTCTGAGCTATCACAAACTTACCATGGCTAGGCATAAGGTGCAAACATGCCAAACTTCAATTATCTCAAATGTGTCACATATTGGCTTATATTGTGTGCAGTGGTTCACACAGCAAATACATTGGTTTATGTATAAAAAATATTGGATGTACCTTTCTGCATACTGCACTTGTTCCCACAAGTTGTATTTTAGCTTCTGCATACTCTGACTGTCTGTGGTTACTGGGGGTCTAATTCATGTCTGATTTAATTTCTG
Source organism: Triturus cristatus (assembly GCF_964204655.1). Classification (NCBI taxonomy): domain Eukaryota; kingdom Metazoa; phylum Chordata; class Amphibia; order Caudata; family Salamandridae; genus Triturus; species Triturus cristatus. The sequence continues at coordinate 728,675,876 of NC_140587.1, read as the reverse complement.
ATGTGCATGTATATTTCTTTGCATCCTCATTGCACCAGGCTACAGCAGGTATTTAATGCTTCTTCGAGCCAATTACATTTTCGAGAATGTGATAATTTCAGAACACAGGGGCTCATTACGATGGCAGATCCATCCGCCATTGTATCGGGGAGTGGGACCGTCCACCTACAAGGTGGGGGGTCCCACAGGGGCAATTACAATGCGACTGCCGCCACGGGGGGTGCACTGCCTATTTTTTACATTGCGGCGGGTGCTGCAGCCGGAATGTAAAAATGGCACATGTAGCATTTCCCTGCACTACGTGGCGGGCAACATGCCGTGCCTGCCACATGATGCAGGGAAATGTAGGGTGGCACCATAGGTGCCCCCATTGCCCAAAACTTGGGTGCAGGGGCGAAGGTGGGCCCGTCACTTGCCCCAATGCCCCTCTCCACCAGCTTTACCATGGCGGGTGAACCGCCATGGAAATGCTGGTGGGGAGGTACTGCCACCATTGTAGGGATTTCAGGCCCTCCACCACATTGGCAGGCTCAAGGAGCCCATTGGATATGTGGCAGTCGGGCTTTCTGCCCGCAAGCACACCTCCCGCCATCAATATTTGGTGGGCGAGAAAGCTGCTCAGAATGGCGTGGAGACCGCTACCGGAAGCCTGTCTGTGGTGGTCTCTCCGCCATCCTAATCAGCCCCACAGTGTCTTTATATAGACATTAAAAAAACACTGGTAATGTGGACATGTCACACAGGAGAAAACTGAAACCTTGGCAGCTAAGAGCACATAGTTTAAAATCATTTTTAAATGTGATTTTAAATTCTACTAAATAAAACTTCTAATGGAAAATCCAAAGTAGTTTAAAATGTAAAATATTACCTTTAAAATCATAACCTTGCTGTTGTGAACAGATAACATGAGCAAAAGATCCAAAGCATTTCCTCCGGGGGCTAACAGCAAATGCTTCTCAGATTCACAGGAAGTGGCTTCTACCAGAACTTGAGAAAACTGAGCCTTCAGTTTCCAGAGACATTATGACCCCTGTCATTGTATCTGTCTCCTCAAATCTGCAAATCTGCTGAGTCAGACCATAGTAGAATGCAAGCAAACCAATGCATGAAGGACAGGCTTCAATGTAGAACCAATTCAAACCAATGTTTCCTGTTTATTAAGGAATGTGATTGGAAAATAAAAACAAATAGCATGCAGACAGCATACAAAAAATATGTTCAGTTATATTGCACATGACAAACAGAATATAACATTTTAAAACCAATAGTTGAACATTGTAACCAATATATTATACACAGAAACCAGAATAATATAAGAATGAACAGATGTATCAAGTATATGAATAATATGTGTGTCAGCCAGTATATTACAGCTATTTATGCATGGGAATCAGTATGGAATGCAAACAAACAGCACACAATGCTTTCAAACCAATAGACTGTACGCTACAACCAATATACTACGCATACAAACCAGTCTATTACAAAAAACTAACCAATGTATTATGTATACACACCATGCAGTTATGGAAATGTATCAGTACATTATGAATACAAACCACACTGTGAGGCTTTCAAGCCAATAGGCTACATGGTCGGTCAAATATATGATGGGCACAAAGCAGTACATTACAACAGTGAGCCAATATATAGTATCCATCTAAAAATATTCATCAAACATTGACACCTATATGTTACTCTCGCAAATCAATATAACATGGCCGTCAGTCAGTGTGCTACGAATACAACCAGTACAATAAGGGAGAAAAACAATATAATATGCATCTCAGCTGATACGTTCTGTAGACCATTGGTAACCCATGCACAGTACTTGAATATGCATGTAACCCACAGTATTATGGCTATGAACCAACTCATTATGAAGGCAAACTAATAGAATATGCCTACAAACAAATATAGGGGCAGATTTTGATTTCGGTCGGAAAGCCTCTGACCGAAGGTCGAAGACTTTCCAACTGACATCTACGGTTTCATTTCCGAGAGCCTAATTACAATCTAGACGGTTGGAAGTTAAACCAGCCAGTCATTCCGGAAAGAATCCAACGGACTCAAGGGACTGTTGGCCAGTTGGAGACTGGCCTATAAACCCTATAGATTGCATTTACAAGTCGGGCTTTTTGACATGGAAAGCCTGTTGGAAAGTGACATTGGGGGCCCCTAGCAGGGCCCCCTTCCCCCTGCGGCCTCCAGTTGAGGGCCGATGGGGCACCTCTGGTGCCCCCTGTTAATCCCTGCACCATGTGGCAGGCACACTGTGTGGTTTATGGTCACAGCACAAGCTCCTATAGACAAATGGGAGCATGAGATCGCACCATGTGCGGTCACATTGTAATTGCGGTGTCGGGCCCACCGACCAGATGGTGGTCGGTCCTGAGACCGCGACGGTTTCGGTCAGAGACAACTCCAACCAACATCGTAATGAAGCCCATAGTTTGCATTCAACCCACTAAGTTATAAATAAACCAATATTCACTAATGCACTGATTTAAACCAGTATATTGGGAACATTAACCGAATACCTTAAATTGTAGGCTTTACTATGCAAACCAATGTGCTTGATCAGTGTACCAATAGCTTACCTATTGAATAACCAGCAGACAGATTACTCAAAACAGTGTTTCTGTAAATCAACCAGTATTGTGCATAAAAACCAATACAACATGTAAAAACAAGTGCAGTGTACAGAAAAACAATTCAAATATTTTTCATACATAAACCAATACGTTTGCTATGTGTACTACTGTGACGGATATAAACCAATACATGTCACAAGTGACGTGATTACATGTTGGCCTGTTTGGCACCTCATAGTTAAATAGACAAACACTTAATAAAATATCTAACTGACCATCAATCAGATTTAAGATCTGGATCCACCACTGAGAATGCTACATTAAATGCTCTTCATGGCAACCGATACAGCATTTTACACCCTTGATCATCAGGGATCGCTTAATCTGTATGTATTTAACATTGGCCTTCACAATCAAGGCCTACATTGGTTCTCCACTTATCGCTAGGCCTGGGCGGTAAATTCCGTTCCGCTCGCGGAATTTGCGGAATTTCGATAATTTCGCGTTCCGCGGAGAACGCGAAATTGCCCAAAATTCTGCTTTCCGCGACTTCGCGAAATTTTTTCTTGTTCGCGTTCTCAAAATGCGTGTTCGCGAGATATTTCTCCCCGAGCATGCAAACAGCAACTGTGAACAGGAAAAAGCATTCCGAACAAGCAATTCCGCGTGTTCGCGGAATTTCTGCATGTTCGCGGAGATTTTTTACCGTTTCGCGGAGATTTGCGTAATGCGATTATGCGAATTCCGCCCACCCCTACTTATCGCTTACAGTGGTACTAATAAGCGAAAATTGGAAACCACACCTCTTACATCACATCAACAATCTTGTGTTTCTCAAGACTCCATCTAACACTAATATTGAATCTCTATCTAGAATCTCTTTCTGAAACATTAATTGACATCAGCATGCCATTGGTACGCTACTATACTTAAAAACAATCAAAAATAACTATCTACAACGAAATCCCCCAAATTCAGAAGTAACCTCCTCTCTCCCAAGCACAAACATACATTGGACATAGTCTGGTTAGATAACCTCAAAAGTGATGATTTCCAACCATACTGCACCTCTTCTTTAAGGTCCTTGGTTTCACTATTGACAATACTTTGCCTTCTTCAACACACATCAACAAATTACCCAAATTTCCAAATATGTTCCCACATTTACTAAGATCAAAAATCAAACAACTCCAGACAGGAAGACAATTAACATTTCCACCTGTGCTCTACTTAAGGCTTGATTAAACTTTTACAGTGCCATCCTCCTTGAAATGTATTAATGTTCTCTGGCCATAATTAGGCATTCTTAAGTATCAGGGCCCGACTCACAGCCTACAAGAGAAAATTCAATTCACATTACATCAGTGCAGCAAAAACTGTAATGGCTCCTAATCCAGGCAAAAATAAAATTCATACATTTCCGCGTGGCTTTCAAAAACAAAAATCATGGAAATCAGACACTACTTGGTTAGTCTATAACCATTTCAGGAAGACTAAAGAATCTATAAAGCAAGGTTACATTCAAACTGAAAATTCCAAATTAAAATCCTCTGGTACACTGCAGCAATCTTTCTCCAGTACTACATCAAGGTTAGATAAATCCCTCTCTCCCAAACTCAGCACTCAATCAAATCAGCTTTAATTTGGAAAACAAAAGGAACACATCCATTCTTTTTTAATGAATAATAGCTTACAACAATTGTGAACACACACACACACACACACACAAACACATATATATGATATATTACCTACTGGCGGTCGCCAGTAGGTAGTTATAGTTAGGACCCTGTTTCCATAGGAAATCCGCAACATTCTATTTGGAATAACTTTGGCGCCGGTCGACGAATCCTCGCGAAATTTTCAAAACTAATGGGGCGCTACGCTCCGCTCCTACCCTGAAAGTCTCGGGGGGATTCGTCAAGCGGGGGCTGAGAGAAAAGGGGGGTCCCAAAACGCGTTTTTCCCATGCATTTTTCCATAGGACCTTTAGACACAGCTACAGCCCGAACGGCTGAATAGAATTACTTGTAATTTGGCAGAGAGGTAGTCCTCAGGTCAAGGAAGTGCCTTTTGTAGGTCTGGTGTAAATCTGTTCAGTAGTTCCTGAGAAAATAGCATTTAAATCAATATATATATCTGTAAGCGCGCTCCGAGCGCGCACCGTAAGCTTACCGTACGCGTACGGTGCCGTGCGCGAGCGCGATTCTGATTGGCTGTTAGATCTTAGTAAACATTCGAATCGGTCGAAACCAGGAAGTGTTGGCCGCCATTTTCTCTCTCGCACTTGGAGGGGGAGGAAAAACAAAGTTGGATATCATAAAAAGGGGGCAGGCTAGACAGCTCCTTACCACCTACCCTTGGTTATGGTGTGCCAGAAGGCCATCCAAGGCCCAAAATTTTTTTTTAATTTTTTTTGAAAAAACGCCGATTACGCTTACCGTACGCGTACGGTAAAAAATTAATAAAAAAAAAACAAAATCCATATTTCCCCCCCCCGTGTGCAAAAGGTGCCTGCAGTGCACCTTTTGTGCATGGCAAATTTACTTTCAACAAACATGTAATATAAAACATTTCAGAACGAAGCGCATAATATGTCCTCGGTGTGCGGACGGTGCGCGAAGGGCATCGTGCGTACATGGCCCATCCAGCCTAACGTGGGCACGCGGTGCGCGTAGTGCACCGCGTGCCCACCGTGCGTGCACGGCACTAACTGCGTTAAGTGGGTGCGCGGTCAAGCGGGGGCTGAGATAAAAGGGGGGTCCCAAAACGCGTTTTTCCCATGCATTTTTCCATAGGACCTTTAGACACAGCTACAGCCCGAACGGCTGAATAGAATTACTTGTAATTTGGCAGAGAGGTAGTCCTCAGGTCAAGGAAGTGCCTTTTGTAGGTCTGGTGTAAATCTGTTCAGTAGTTCCTGAGAAAATAGCATTTAAATCAATATATATATCTGTAAGCGCGCTCCGAGCGCGCACCGTAAGCTTACCGTACGCGTACGGTGCCGTGCGCGAGCGCGATTCTGATTGGCTGTTAGATCTTAGTAAACATTCGAATCGGTCGAAACCAGGAAGTGTCGGCCGCCATTTTCTCTCTCGCACTTGGAGGGGGAGGAAAAACAAAGTTGGATATCATAAAAAGGGGGCAGGCTAGACAGCTCCTTACCACCTACCCTTGGTTATGGTGTGCCAGAAGGCCATCCAAGGCCCAAAATTTTTTTTTTATTTTTTTTGAAAAAACGCCGATTACGCTTACCGTACGCGTACGGTAAAAAATTAATAAAAAAAAAACAAAATCCATATTTCCCCCCCCCCGTGTGCAAAAGGTGCCTGCAGTGCACCTTTTGTGCATGGCAAATTTACTTTCAACAAACATGTAATATAAAACATTTCAGAACGAAGCGCATAATATGTCCTCGGTGTGCGGACGGTGCGCGAAGGGCATCGTGCGTACATGGCCCATCCAGCCTAACGTGGGCACGCGGTGCGCGTAGTGCACCGCGTGCCCACCGTGCGTGCACGGCACTAACTGCGTTAAGTGGGTGCGCGGTCAAGCGGGGGCTGAGATAAAAGGGGGGTCCCAAAACGCGTTTTTCCCATGCATTTTTCCATAGGACCTTTAGACAGGGCTACAGCCCGAACGGCTGAACAGAATTACTTGAAATTTGGCAGAGAGGTAGTCCCTAGGTCAAGGAAGTGCCTTTTGTAGGTTTGGTGTAAATCTGTTCAGTAGAATCTGAGAAAATAGCCTTTAAATCAATATATATATCTGTGGCAGCTTACCGTGCGCTTACGGTGCGCTTACCGTGCGTGTACGGTGGCGTGCGCGAGCGCGATTCTGATTGGCTGTTAGATCTTAGTAAACATTCGAATCGGTCAAAACCAGGAAGCGGCGGCCGCCATTTCGTGTGTTTCACTCAGAAAAAAAAGAGTGATATCTTGAAAAGGGGGCAAGGAGGAGAGTTACAGACCCCCTAACATTTGTAAGGGGGTCAAAGAAGGACAGAAAAGTTCAAAGAAAACATTTATTATTTTTTTTTAAAAATCACGGGGTACGCGTACGGTAAGCTTACGGTAAGCTTACCGTACGCGTACGGTAGAAAAAAAAATAAAAAAAGAAATAAAATTCAGATTTAAGAGTTTAGATATTAGGGGGCTCTAAAAAGAGCCGTTGTGTTTATGAAGTGATTTTTTAGTGGTACCTACAAGTAAGTACCGATGCAGAGTCTAAGGTTCAAGAGGAAGACTCTGTTCCCTTCATCATTGAAGTGCACACCATCTCCTCTATAAATGTCTTGCATGTCGTAACGTAAGTTGTTGTGGTAAATGGAACCCATACCATAGTCACGGAGGAAAGCAGAAACAGATTTGTTGACGTGCTTTCTTGCTTTGTCAATCTGCGGACAGAAATGATTGGACCAGTTCCATTTTTGCCTTTGGCATATGTTAGAAAACACAAAGGCAGTTTTAGGGAAAAGTGAAAACAGTTGTGCAAAGGTGTCCTTCATAAGCATTTCCAGACCTACCCCAGTCAAAGTGCCTAGGTCATTGCCACCACAGTGCACTATTATGAGGTCAGGGTGTTGGATTTGCATGAAGGAAATCACCAATGGCATCAACTGGTGCCACTTTAACCCTCTCTGACCAATCCATTTAATGTCTACATTTGGCAAAGCAAGGTCTCTCACCATACCTGTTTTCTCTGCAAACTTTTCACTCCAGAAGACATAGCTGTGCCCTACAATCCACACTGTGAACATCTTCCAAGGAGATCTGGATGCACTCAGGAGGTGTAATTCAGTAGAATGGGAAAATGAAATGAAAGACAGTTTGGAAATGGAGGAATACATATTTTTTTCAAAAAAAAAAAACTGATTGGCTGTTTCATACCATTCTAGAATAAAAACTAGGCTGCATGTGTAAATTAATAGAAGCATGTTTTGTATTGGTACAGAAAAATGTGTTACCAAAGAACAGTACTTTGGATTTGCTGTTAGGTTTGAAAAGTCAAGCACTCTTGCTCTGTGGAATTGAAACATTGTTTGGCGAACTTCTGACCTAACTCCACACAGCAGTGTTCCATGAGCTGTTGCTATGGTAGCAGGCAGAAGTCAAGTTGGGGGAAGGGTACTAGGCAGAAGTCAAGTTGGGGGAAGGGTACTTTTGGAAAAGGGTTGGTTTTCAACCAATAGAAATGTGTGATTACATTTGAAAAAAAGGGGGAAGCACTGAGATTTGAAATTAACATGTATATGTGTGGAAAAAGAGAGGGAAAGTTTGCCATTATCTGGTTCTGCTGAGAGGAGAGAGGTGTAAAGAAAAGAGATCCTGGCTCTGATAATCTGCTGTTTGAGTGCCACATTTCTTTCACAGCTAACTAATTTTAAAGGTGAGTTTAGAGTTTGAGAGGGGATGTATATGGTAAATTAAGAAATGAATAATAGAAATGGAATTCCTTTTGTTCACGATAAATTAAGGTGTACTGGTATAAAAAAAGAATAGTTTAAGGGTTTGAGGTTGGACTCAGTAATGCAAATACATTCAGCATCACTAAGGCTGGTTGCCCTTGCTGGAATGTAGGCAGTCACCCAGGTTACACATGGTGGTGGTCTGAAAAAGCAGTTTGGACGTGTGCTTTTAAAAAAATCTGAAAAGTGGATTCATAATGTGTCAGTCTGTAAAAGTGATTATCACTTGTCAAAAAAAAGAGCAGTAAGTGTGCTTTCAAATTGGCAAAGAAATTTCGTTTTGTTACTAATGTGAAAACATGACTCTGTGTGCAAAGAGGAATTATAGGCAGAGATTTATTGCGTATTGCTCTGGTGATTTCACAGTTGCATTAGATGGAAAGGGGGAGCCATTTTTTGGTGCAGAAGCAGACTCTTAGCACACACCCAGCTGCTTACCATGTGGAATCATGCACAGTATTTACAAGCGAGTGGGGTTTGAGGTTTCAGTCAGTAATGCAAATACATTCAGCATCACTAAGGCTGGTTGCCCTTGCTGGAATGTAGGCAGTCACCCAGGTTACACATGGTGGTGGTCTGAAAAAGCAGTTTGGACATGTGCTTTTAAAAAAATCTGAAAAGAGGATTCATAATGTGTCAGTCTGTAAAAGTGATTATCACTTGTCAAAAAAAAGAGCAGTAAGTGTGCTTTCAAATTGGCAAAGAAATTTCGTTTTGTGACTAATGTGAAAACATGACTCTGTGTGCAAAGAGGAATTATAGGCAGAGATGTATTGCGTATTGCTCTGGTGATTTGACAGTTGCATTAGATGGAAAGGGGGAGCCATTTTTTGGTGCAGAAGCAGACTCTTAGCACACACCCGGCTGCTTACCATGTGGAATCATGCACAGTATTTACAAGCGAGTGGGGTTTGAGGTTTCAGTCAGTAATGCAAATACATTCAGCATCACTAAGGCTGGTTGCCCTTGCTGGAATGTAGGCAGTCACCCAGGTTACACATGGTGGTGGTCTGAAAAAGCAGTTTGGACATGTGCTTTTAAAAATATCTGAAAAGTGGATTCATAATGTGTCAGTCTGTAAAAGTGATTATCACTTGTCAAAAAAAGAGCAGTAAGTGTGCTTTCAAATTTGCAAAGAAATTTCGTTTTGTAACTAATGTGAAAACATGACTCTGTGTGCAAAGAGGAATTATAGGCAGAGATGTATTGCGTATTGCTCTGGTGATTTCACAGTTGCATTAGATGGAAAGGGGGAGCCATTTTTTGGTGCAGAAGCAGACTCTTAGCACACACCCAGCTGCTTACCATGTGGAATCACGCACAGTATTTACAAGCGAGTGGGGTTTGAGGTTTCAGTCAGTAATGCAAATACATTCAGCATCACTAAGGCTGGTTGCCCTTGCTGGAATGTAGGCAGTCACCCAGGTTACACATGGTGGTGGTCTGAAAAAGCAGTTTGGACATGTGCTTTTAAAAAAATCTGAAAAGTGGATTCATAATGTGTCAGTCTGTAAAAGTGATTATCACTTGTCAAAAAAAAGAGCAGTAAGTGTGCTTTCAAATTGGCAAAGAAATTTCGTTTTGTTACTAATGTGAAAACATGACTCTGTGTGCAAAGAGGAATTATAGGCAGAGATTTATTGCGTATTGCTCTGGTGATTTCACAGTTGCATTAGATGGAAAGGGGGAGCCATTTTTTGGTGCAGAAGCAGACTCTTAGCACACACCCAGCTGCTTACCATGTGGAATCATGCACAGTATTTACAAGCGAGTGGGGTTTGAGGTTTCAGTCAGTAATGCAAATACATTCAGCATCACTAAGGCTGGTTGCCCTTGCTGGAATGTAGGCAGTCACCCAGGTTACACATGGTGGTGGTCTGAAAAAGCAGTTTGGACATGTGCTTTTAAAAAAATCTGAAAAGTGGATTCATAATGTGTCAGTCTGTAAAAGTGATTATCACTTGTCAAAAAAAAGAGCAGTAAGTGTGCTTTCAAATTGGCAAAGAAATTTCGTTTTGTTACTAATGTGAAAACATGACTCTGTGTGCAAAGAGGAATTATAGGCAGAGATTTATTGCGTATTGCTCTGGTGATTTCACAGTTGCATTAGATGGAAAGGGGGAGCCATTTTTTGGTGCAGAAGCAGACTCTTAGCACACACCCAGCTGCTTACCATGTGGAATCATGCACAGTATTTACAAGCGAGTGGGGTTTGAGGTTTCAGTCAGTAATGCAAATACATTCAGCATCACTAAGGCTGGTTGCCCTTGCTGGAATGTAGGCAGTCACCCAGGTTACACATGGTGGTGGTCTGAAAAAGCAGTTTGGACATGTGCTTTTAAAAAAATCTGAAAAGTGGATTCATAATGTGTCAGTCCGTAAAAGTGATTATCACTTGTCAAAAAAAAGAGCAGTAAGTGTGCTTTCAAATTGGCAAAGAAATTTCTTTTTTTATGACTAATGTGAAAACATGACTCTGTGTGCAAAGAGGAATTATAGGCAGAGATTTATTGCGTATTGCTCTGGTGATTTCACAGTTGCATTAGATGGAAAGGGGGAGACATTTTTTGGTGCAGAAGCAGACTCTTAGCACACACCCAGCTGCTTACCATGTGGAATCATGCACAGTATTTACAAGCGAGTGGGGTTTGAGGTTTCAGTCAGTAATGCAAATACATTCAGCATCACTAAGGCTGGTTGCCCTTGCTGGAATGTAGGCAGTCACCCAGGTTACACATGGTGGTGGTCTGAAAAAGCAGTTTGGACATGTGCTTTTTAAAAAATCAGAAAAGTGGATTCATAATGTGTCAGTCTGTAAAAGTGATTATCACTTGTCAAAAAAAAGAGCAGTAAGTGTGCTTTCAAATTGGCAAAGAAATTTCGTTTTCTGCCTAATTTCAAACCATGACTCTGTGTGCACCCAGGAATTGTTTTTAGATATTTAATTTGTGATGGTGTTATTGTGATTTTCACTTGTAGGAAAGGGGTACATAGTATTTTAATATTTGAAAAGATCATAAAAAATGTAGTAATATATTTAAATTAAAAAAAGAATTTTTTTTTTAGTTTTTTTCAGGTATTGCTGAAGAGCAGTGAACAAAATTTAAGATGCCTACAAAATCCAGAGAAAAGAAAGACCACAAAAAAAACATATATTTGAAGACAACTGGAGGACCTAAGTTAGTTGGAGATGCTCATGTTGGGAAAAAGAAAAAATCTTCTGGTAAGCAGACAAAAACATGTTTAAAGAACATCTTCAAAAAAAGGAAAAATGTACAAAATGTCTGTACTGGAAAGAATGTTCTCAATAGAAAAGGACAGGAAAAAATTGAGAATTTAGTTAATGCAAATATACCTTCTGCAACTAAAACAATTAACTTAAACAGAAAAACAGCGTTTAAAGAGATACGTAGAAAAATGTTTCAGAGAAGAGTTATGTCCAATTTGATAAAGGATGTGAAGAAATATAAGCAAAAGGCTAAGTTTTATAAGAGAAAAAAAGAAATTGAAGCCATTGCAGCAAAGGCATTAGAATTAAAAAGGAAACTATTCATTTTAATTTTGAATAGGATGCGTACATTAGAAAAAAAGGTTAATGTACTGAAATCACAAAGCAAAAGGAAAAGAGTAGTAAACAGAACAAACTTTTGTAAAGTGTTTTTTGGAAAATGGATGCATAGTTCAAGTAGTGAACCTTTTTTTAATGAAGAGAGCTATTTTCAAAGTAATAGTTTGCTGCATGCAGTTGACACCAGAGGTCGTGCTTACGAAGTGAAAAATGGTTGCATAATGGAGAAGGAGATAATGGTTCCAAGAGATGAGGTACAAGTGATGGCGGATGAGGCTATGGGGAGACGTCCTAAAGCCCCAGTGTACACTTGGAATTGTAGTAGTATTTGCACTGTGCGTCAGGAATCTATTGATAAATTTCGTGAGTTTCTAAGAGAATATAGTAAAAAAAGTGTAAAACAGAAGATTAAGGTGCTTCAAAGTCTAGATCCATGCAGAGTGAGAGAGAATACTGGTTTGCAGGGTCATTCTCTGGCTTGTCTATCTAGAAAAGTGTGTAATAGTGTTTTCCATCATTTTAGGATGCTGGCTGTTCATCATACTGAAATGAGAAAGTTTGTGAGACGGTTGTATTTTGCTAAAAGTCCAGCAATAAAGTTAGATGAATTGAATAGGGCTCTGTTCCGTGGATCGGTATCAGATGTAGAGAAGGTTGTTGATGAAATTCAGTTTTGTTACTTTGGTCCTGAACAAAACAGTGCAGAAAAGGACACAGTAAATGAGGAACAAGTGGAAGAGAATGAAGAACCCTCTGTAAGTAAGACATTTAATGATCACGTAACAAAATGTGCAATAATCTCTAATGAAAGACCAAATATTACTTGTATTTGTTGCCGCAGAACTCATTATAGAAAACAAACTAGGAATGTTGATCTCTACAGAAAGAGTGAAAATGAAGATAATTATAAGTGGAAGGATTTTGCCACATATATATTTCTTGAAAATTGTTTTGAATTGGGTGAAGATCAGCGTATTTGTAAATACTGTTACAACAAGTTAGAGGAAAATAGAATGCCGACCAGAGCTGTACATAATAATTTAGAATTGGATGCTATTCCTGCTGAACTTTCAGAATTAAATACATATGAGTCTATACTCATTCAATGTGTTCATCCGTTCCAGACCATAGTACGTATGGAGCCAAAAACTGGTAAATTACCTCCTTCAGATTTACTGAGAGGTTTAAAAGGTAGAGTGGTGTATTTGCCCTTGGATTTGAAAAAAAATATGGAAACTATTGATGCGGATACTATGGAAACTGAACCATTAATTATTCTGGTTAATGGTGTACCTACAAAGAATAAGAAGATTTGGCAGGAGCTGGTAGATGTACGGAAAGTACAAAGAGCAAATTTGTATTTGAAAAGGAATAACAATTGTTATGAATCAATTTATATAGAAGAAGAAGAAGAAGAAGATTTACAAGAAGACACAGAAACACCAACTGGACAAATTGAAAAAGTGGACAAGTCAAAGGAAGAAGAAATTTATGAACATTTTAGCATACATCCTCTTCATTCAAAAGAAGTTATGGGAGACAATATTGATCTGTTTCAGATGAAGAAAGCAAAAGGAACTCCCGTGAGTGTATGGGAGGAGAGCTTGGAAGCTCGATGTTTTCCCCAGCTGTTTCCTACAGGAAAAGGAGGACGATACGATGAACGTCCAGAACAGATTCCAGCTTCTGAGTATCGGACTACAAGACTATATGCTGAAGATCCCAGATTTCGACAAAGTATTCCTTATTTGTTCCATCTTTTATTTGAAAGCGACTTGTCTGAACTGTCTTATGCAGTAAATCACATTTTAAAAAGTGGAGTACATTTACAAAATGTGTCTGGTAAGGATTTTATGGAGAAAGTGCAGCACCGAGATGATCATTTGGAAACACAACTGATCAATCTGATGGCTTGTCAGCGTGGGACAAATGAATATTGGTACCGACGCCATGGTGAACTAAAATGCATGTTACGGAATTTAGGAACACCAACATGGTTCGTTACCCTAAGCTGTGCCGAGTACGCTTGGGATGATTTACTGGATTTTCTACGAGAGGCCAATTCAAACATTAAAAACATCGAATACAAGACAGCAGGAGAACTGTGCTCATTGGATCCGGTTAATGTTTGCAGATATTTCAATCATAGATTTGAGGCTATGATGTCCTTCATCTGCAATAAAAAAAATCCACCTCTAGGAGAAGTAGTGGATTTCTTTTGGAGAAAAGAGTACCAGGCAAGAGGTGCTCCTCATATTCATATGCTGTTGTGGATCAAGGATGCCCCAAAGTTTGGAACAGATGCTGATGAAGCAGTGTTATCTTACATTGAAGAATATGCAACATGTGCTATACCAAAAAGCACAGAAGAGAAAAAGTTAAAGGAGCAAGTTTTACGTTTCCAAAGTCATCGGTGTGGAAAATACTGTCGACGGAAATACAAGAGCAAAGATAAATACTACACTAAATGTCGATTTGGATTTCCGAGACCTGTTCTTTCAAATGGAAGAGTAAACAGTTTTATGTCATCTGTGAGACATACTATCACAAGAAAATCACCTAAGAATACCTACAACCTTAAAAGAAAAGAAGAATCAAAAAATATAAATGACTACAACCCAGTCATTTTATCCATGTGGAATGCTAACATGGATATACAGTATGTAGCTGATAATTCCATTGCTGTTGCTCGATATGTAACGTCTTACATTACGAAATCAGAAAAAACAGAATTGAAGGAAATGTGGGAAGAGATTTCTCATGAGAAGACTGTCAGTAAGAAGCTGTACAGTTTCAGTTTAAAGATGTTATCGCATCGAGAAATTGGATCCTACGAATGTTCAGATAGGTTATCTTCTGCAAGTCTCTACTCGAAATCAAGAAGAATAATTTGGGCAAGTTTAGGCCTTGCAGCAATGAGAAATCGGGTACTGAAATCTGTTGGAGAAATTGAATATTTGGCCGAGAATGACCCAGAAAGTACAGATATTTTGAAATCAAACATGTTGGACACATATTATCCCAAGAGAAGTCATCATCTGGAGAACATGTGTCTCTATGAAGTGCTGCAGAACTACATTTATTCACGGAAAGCCGCAGAAGACATCAACAATGGAAAATATAAAGTCATTGGTGAGGAAGGATGTTTGGTGAAGCAAACAAAAGGAAGTTTGATAAATCACCGGAAAATGAGTTGCGACACTACTGACAAAAAAGAATTTTACTACTTGGCTCTTTTACAGCTGTTTAAACCATGGCGTACAGAGGATGAACTACTGGGAGAATTTCAAAGCTATGAAGATTCCTTTAATGGTTGCAAAGACAGCATACAATGCAGTACATTCACAACTTATCTGCAAATGTTAAATGAAGAAATTGAACAGGAAACTACAATTGCAGCAGAAGTAGCTAGAGACAGTTCTCAAGACAGCCAAAGTTCAGGAACACTCAGTCAAGATCCCCTAGGACAACCAATCGTTGAAAATGAAGCATCAATAGCCATGAATGAAGTGGAAACGGCTATGAATCAAGCTCAAGAAGAATTTATAGACTTACAAAATTTGGAAAGACAACTGAATGAAGAGCAGCAACAAATTTATGAAGAGATCAGAAGCAAAATTGATCACGGATTTCTACATGAAAAAAAAGAGTGCTCATGCACATCATTTCATCCAATCAGGATGTATGTAAGTGGACAAGCTGGAACTGGAAAAAGTTTCCTAATAAAAGTCATCAGAAGCTACCTACAGCAAAAAACGGATTCTACTTTGTCTTGTGTGGTTACTGCTCCAACTGGGTTAGCAGCATATAACATAAAAGGAATCACCTTACATCGTTTGCTAATGTTACCAGTGGAGCATGAGAACAAAATACAATACAACAAGCTAACTGGAGAAGCATGCTTGGAAGTTTCTAGAGTATTGAAGAAGATGCAAGTTCTCATTATTGATGAGGTGAGCATGGTATCAAACTTAATGCTTGCCTTTGTGCATTTAAGAATGCAGCAAATTCTAAGGACAGACTATGACGTGTTATTTGGTGGAAAACATGTCATAGTTTTTGGGGATCTTCTACAGCTTACTCCAGTTAAAGGACAACCAGTGTTTAATACTGTGACACATGAAGACACAAAGAAGTCATTGGGAAGCATCGGTAATGCAAATATTTTGTCCTTCTTTGAGTACAAGGAACTTACTACTAATATGAGACAAGCAAACGATGAAGAATATGGAAGTATTCTGAAAGATATCAGGATTGGACTACTCACAGAAGTTGGCAAAAAAGCATTACAGAGTCGGCTGCTACATAATTTATTTCCAAAGGAAGAAATAGTTGCAGAGAAGATATACAAGAACATTGCAGAAAAGAAAAGTGTCATCTGCTTAATGCCAACTCTACGTGAATGCTCAATATTCAATGAGGAGCTTTTAAAATTGGAAAAGGAAGATATCAGGAAATTGGAAGCAGTGGATAAAATTGAGGATGGAAGAATTACAATCACATTAACAGGCACACTGAAAAATAAATTGGATTCACTAGAGAAGAACATTTCCAAAACTGCTGGATTAGAAAAAAATCTATATGTTTGCATGAACTGTAGAGTATTTTTAAGGAGAAATTTGGATGTTGAAAAAGGTTTAGTTAATGGAGCTATGGGAAGAGTTGTGGGTTTTATTAATTATCAGAAAAAAGATGGAATTGAATGTTTAAAAATAAAATTTGATCAGATAGAAGAAGTTAAAGACATTTGTCGTTGTTCAGTTCGTTTCATGCTTGTGAAAGACTTATATGTACGTAGGAAGCAGTTTCCGTTTTCTCTAGCATATGCTGTAACTATTCACAAGTCTCAAGGATTGACTGTTGATTGTGCATTTGTGAACATTGGTTCAACTGTGTTCAAAGAAGGTATGGCATATGTTGCTTTGTCACGAGTGAAAACATTAACAGGTTTATTCATGATAGACTTTGATGATTCAAAAGTTAGTGCTGATGCAAATTGTGTAAAGGAGTATAATAGATTAAGAAGAAGCTATGCTCCTCATTTAGGTCAGTATCCTGTGTTGGAGAAACGTGTAGTTTCTCGTAAAAGGAGAAATGAGAATATCTGTAATGAAGATGTAGAGAGGAGGAAAAAAAAGAGGAGTGATGTAATTGCAAGCAAAAAGAAAAAGGAAAATGAAGAAGAGGTTGTAGGATGTCATTTTGAAAATAGCTCTGGTGTCAACTGCTACGCTAATGTAGTGCTGAATGTTGCATTTTATCTGGAAAGTTTGCAAGAGCAGATAATAGTAAATCAGGGAAAAAGATTCTGTTCTGAGTTGAGTCTCCTTTTTCAAAAGCTGAGTAATGATACAACTCAAATAGAAAGTGCTACTGAAATTAGAAAACTTTTAGATGTATGTTCAGGACGAACACAGTTTTCTCAAAATGTACAGCAAGACGCACAGGAATTCTTGATCTATTTTCTTCAGGTACTGGAAGAAGAAGGGGTTCCCATTGAAAATTTATTTGGTCTCTCTTATAAATGGGAACATAGTTGTGAAAACTGTTTCAATACATGTGGCTCTAATGTTGATTCTGAAAGGTTTATTTATTTAACATTGCCAGAAAGTAAAACAGTCACTTTTGCTAAATTAGTTAAAGATGCTAATCATAGCATGGAATGCAGTGAGTGTCAATCTGACATGTTTTCAACGTTAATTTTAAAGGAATACGGACAGTATGTAATTTTAATGATGCAACGCTGTAAAGCTGATGGTTCAAAATTAGATACTTTAATAAAGAAGTTTACAGGACAGCAATTATCAATTTCAGGAAAAACTTTTGTAACTGTTGCAATAATTTTCCATGAAGGACCTACTGTTACTTCTGGACATTACACAGTTTATCTTAAATGTGAAAAAGGCTGGACACTGTGTAATGATTCCCAATTGATTTTCAAGCAACGTTTGCCTTTTGATTTAGCAAATTCCTATCTAATCTTCCTGAAACCTAAATTTTAGAGAGACTTGGCAAGATGTGTACAAAACAATTTTACCATTTTATTGGATTACCATTGGAATTTTCTAAAAAAATGATTTTTCAAATTATCATTTGGCCTAATGGAAAGATAACCAATTGTAATGTGGACTTTTTAAATTTTTAATGAAACTTTGGAAAACCAAAAATTTAGACAAAATCGGTAACATCTGCACAATTTAAATTTTGGAATGTTATTGGATTGCCATTGGAAATTTATTCAAAAAAGATTTTTAAAATTACTATTTGGCCATGCGGAAAGGTAATCAATTGTATTGTGGACTTATTTAATTATTAATTAATCTTTCGGAAACCAAAATGTTACAGAGAATCGGTGAGATCTGTACAATTTAAACTTTAGAATTTTATTGGATTACCATTGGAAATTTAATCAAAAAAGAATTTTAAAATTACTATTTGGCCTAAAGGAAATGGAACCAGATGTATTGTGGAGTTATTTGAGATATATTTTTGTGATTATACTTCTGAAACAAAAATGTCAGACGGTATTTTAAAAAAATAAGTTTTGATATTAGTTGATATTTTTTGTAGAATATTATGCATTTCTTTAAAGTTATGTTTAAGTTAAAAGTGATTCTGGGCTTTTTTTATACAATCTGTGAGATTGTTATTTTTTTTTTGCCCGCTGTTAAATGATGAATGCAATTGCTTTCACAATTTATAGTGAAATGCAATATATTCTGAAAACAGCAAAAAAAAGGCAAAATATTTTTGGGAAAAACATGTAAATACGTGTACTGTGTTATATATTGATTTATTTAATATTAATACTTTTTTCTTTTTTTTCAGATTGTGAAAGAAAATTTTCAAGAAAAAACCAACCATTTTTTTCAAGTAAATACAATTACATTTTAATTATAAATTAAATTGTTGGGTGGGACAGGTAAGTGAGAAATTAGAAGGTCTCTTTCTTCCACTTTATCTCAAAAAGATTTTTAAAAAATAGGTATTAATTTCTCAAGGATCTTGAGATGTGGTAATTGATTTTTAGTGTTTTAAAAAAAAAAAAAAAAAATACGCTTACCGTGTGCGTACGGTAAAACAAAATAAAAAGTTTCAAAGAAAAAATAAAAAAAAGTTGAGAGGTAAGGTTGGCTCTTATAAGAGCCGTTGGGTTCATACAGGGATGGAGGAAAGAAAGAATGGGAGTATTATGAGCGTCTACAAACATGCTGGTCTATCTTATTGTTAATAAGGGGAAGACTGATCTCCCCAAAAACAATAAGACCACCACATCTTGTACACCTCATTTCAACCCTCCCAAATCGAGGGTTGGTGTCCACAGGAAAAGAAGAAGGTGATGCTCCAACAACAGAGGAAGGGCTCAGCTGAGCTGCCGATGATGTACTCGGCTGAGCATCTGAGGCTGGGGTCTGGTGACGGAAAAAAATGCATAAAAAAAAAAAAACCTTTCCATAATGCAGGATATAGTACATATATTATTTTATACAAAGGCTTACAAAAAATGACAAAAAAAATTTGCATTTAATAAACCGTACAAATTCACTGAAAAAACCATGGGTTTCACACACGTTATAGTTAGAAATTAGCATTTTAAAAACCTTGCAAATTCACTGAAAAAACCATAGGTTTCACACATGTTATAGTTAGGGATTAGCATTTAAAAAACCTTGCAAATTCACTGAAAAAACCATAGGTTTCACACACGTTATAGTTAGGAATTAGCATTTAAAAAACCTTAGAAATTCAATGAAAAAACCAAAGGTTTCACACATGTTATAGTTAGCTGGACATTTCACTCGTAAACAACCAATGAAATGTCCCCGTTATAGTTAGTTCAGCTAACTATAACTCGCGCGCCCGCAATGCACTACTGATGAAGTCACATATTACATCACTCATGACATGGTCACTGACATCACTCATGACATCACTGATGACATCTCAAATGACATCACTGATGACATCACTGATGACATCATCCTTGTGATTGTGTGTTTTTCTGAAAATTAAATATGTTTTATATTTATGTATATCTCAAGGTCAATGGAAGAATAAATTGGTATATAAGTGTCTAAATGGATGCTTTTTTAAAAAAAAAATTTAGTGTAACTGACTGATTAAGTGTATCATAGTGAAAACATGGCTTACTGAGTAATCTTTAAATATGAAAATATCTGTATCAGTTTCTTACTTTGTGTATAAGTGGCTGCATGGGTTGGTGAGTAGCTACATGAGTGTCTATATAGGTTATTAGTTGGTTTTTTGAGTATCAGTATGAGTGTCTGAGTGTCTTCATGGTGCGGTGGGGGGTATTACGTAGTGCATAGATGCATGAATGAGTGACTCACTGTTTGTATGTGTTGAAGACAGCATGTGTGCAGGACTGTATGGGTGGATGAGTGTGTGCATGGGTGTGTTAGTGAGTGAATGACTGTCTCAATAGTGTCTCCATGAGTAACTACATTTGTTTTATACTAGTATATGTGACTATTGGTGTATATAAGTGAGTATATGTGAGAGTGAGAGATTGAAAGAGTTCCTGTATGAATAAGTATGTGTTTCTATAAGTGATTGTTTAAAAAACTAAGTATGTGTAAGTTTCTGTAGAAGTAGGTGTGGTGGTGTGTGTATAACTGTATATGCAAGTAAATGGATGTTTGATTCTTTATTAGCATGAGTGACTATGTGTGTGAGTAACTCTATGGATGAGTGGCGTTGTGTAACAGGATGTATAGGTGTACGAATACATATGATGAGTGAGTACATGTATGAGTGACTGTAGAGGACTGTTGGTGAATGAGTGGATGTGTATGTGGTTATTAGAATTACTGAATAGGTTGTTGTAACTGATATTGATATGTTCATTATTTTGAACATTTTAGTTTCTATTTTTGAATGTGTGTATTAATGGTTATATTAGGGGAAGAAGAGGTCTGCTACTCTTTCACAAGGATGATGTCATCAGTGATGTCATCAGTGATGTAATTTGAGATGTCATCAGTGATGTCATGAGTGATGTCAGTGACCATGTCATGAGTGATGTAATATGTGACTTCATCAGTAGTGCATTGCGGGCGCGCGAGTTATAGTTAGCTGTAACGGGGAAATTTCATTGGTTTTTTACGAGTGAAATGTCCAGCTAACTATAACATGTGTGAAACCTTTGGTTTTTTCATTGAATTTCTAAGGTTTTTTAAATGCTAATTCCTAACTATAACGTGTGTGAAACCTATGGTTTTTTCAGTGAATATATATATATATATGGGCCGTATCAAGCAAAGAGAAAATAGGCA
The DNA here is from genome assembly GCF_964204655.1 of Triturus cristatus. Classification (NCBI taxonomy): domain Eukaryota; kingdom Metazoa; phylum Chordata; class Amphibia; order Caudata; family Salamandridae; genus Triturus; species Triturus cristatus. The sequence continues at coordinate 728,654,951 of NC_140587.1, read as the reverse complement.
ACAAGTCCTGTTTATATAATGTGATCAGGACGGATTAATCTTGTCTTTTTCTCTCTCTTTTTTTCGTGGAAACATCGTTTAAAACAAATTGGGCTTAACATGACGAATTATTGCCATTTTTTGTGTTTTTAAGATAATTTGTTTATATTATAATATTGCATTTTTAAACAAAGTAACCTACAATTGGCGATTTCGCAATGGTATAAAGTATTCAATTTGTAAATACGGTGTATTCAATAGGCAATTGCAAATGTGATGGGCATTGTTTTGTGAAGACAAACTAACAATGTATGCATTGCGTGATTTCTATTTCCATGATTTATCCCCAGTTGTGCATGTGACTCACTTCAAGCATATTTAAATGGTGGACCCGTTGTGTTGCGCATCATGTGACCAAGGCCTGTGACGGGCAGAAAAGCGTAATAGCGGCGGTAGTATCTGTTATATTAAAATAAATAATTGGATCTGTTCACCGTACCTTGGGTTTGCTTCTGTTTCTTGAGGAGACATCTTCAGCCTACGAGACGGAGTTTTTGTTGTATCCAGTGCCGGAGGAGCTTCACCGGTATCAGCAAACTCCTCCTCCACGAAGGGCCGAGTGGGAAAAGAGCTCACTTCCGGGTTTCCGGAAACCGCAGAGGATTTCGTTTGAAAGACGCCCGCGGCCCCCGAGCAGTAAAGAAATCCTTACCGCAACAGAGGAAGACGAAGAACCGGGTCGGAGGACCAGTTGTCGTCGGAACCCCAGGCGGGTAAAGGCATTACATAGACTCGGCGGAGGAGATGCCACACGGATTGCGTACGGGAGCACCCGAGGTAATTTAAAGTGGTAGCGGGAATATATTTTGACACCATGTTCGCCGATGCGCTACGAGGCAGGGAAGCGGCAGCATGCACTATGTTTGATGATTCCCCCAACAATGAGACAGTTTCACCAGTACAAAACGGTGCAGCGAGGGGGGAAAATAACAGTTTAAAGGAACACTTCAGGAAATTGGAGAAAACCATGTGCGCCGAACAGGCGAAATGGTGGGAGCATAAATCACTATCTCGTTACTTGGAGGTTGGAAGAATCCCGAGGGGGTTAAGAATCATGCTGGCCCCAAGATATGAGAAACCTGACCCCGCGATGTTAACCGAATGGGCCACTGTTAATTTGGACTCTTCCAGACGATTAGTGGAAGTTTTGGTTAAATATGCTATTAGTGACCAAGCGGCATTACAAAAGGAAATAGAGGACATGGAAAAGATTGTTTCAGAGTTTGAGGATACATCGGAAAAATCCAAATATAGGGATGAAATGATGGCACGCTTGCGTAGGGATGAGGAAGTGATCAAAAAACGGAAGACCTTTAAGTTCCAAAGGGACAAATCCGATTATGAACAAGGGCGCGTGTTCACTTTCACTAAGAAATATGATGCAGTTAAAGCTGGAGTACTGGCAAAGGGTTCAAAGGTTCACCTGCGAGCGGATGAGGAACTAGCATCTACGTCAACAACCGACCTCAGCTCAGTGGTTGATAGTGAATCGGAAAGTGAACAATTAAAATCTAATTCGGGATTGGGGTTTCAAAGAGCGTCGCTTGCTCAAGAAATCAGTTGCATGCGACAGGATCGGAAACAAACCCTGAGACCCCGAGCCCCTGTAGCCTCAACTACACAAGTGGCAGAACTAGGAAGAACAAAAAGCGCAGGGCAAGGCGCCGGCAAAACCACAAGCGCAAACAGTGGCAACAACAAGAAACCAAACAGAGGATGGAAACGGAGATAACTAACTCCAGTTTAGCCACCAACAAGACTGTAGTCAATCTAACTGATACCAATCTAACACAGGAGGAGACCAATATCCTTAAACTAAGGTTAACATACAGCCCTAAGGTGGATTTCAAATATGCAGAGACAAGGATTGACATCTACAAATTTGTTCGTAAACTCAAGCTGCGCAAATTCTTTGCCCTCCAAGGTCCCAGAAATGCACCAGAGGTACATTCTCATGGCTTGGTTGATGTTGACAGTACACATGACAATCTTGTTGCTGGTGATGTGGATTTGATTAGGGATTTACAACAGCCCCATAATGAGCAAACAGGAGTTTTGGAAGAAGTGAGCTGTACACCACTGAACAAACTAATGACCAAAACTCCTTTTAAACCCAAATCCACCTTCTATCCCCTCATGTTGAAGGACAATCTAGATTCATGCAATGAAAAGGTTGCAGCGGACCTGAAGAATCTGTATTCTTTGACGGCTAGGGCACCAAAGAAATACAGTAAGCAAGACAATCAGTATTTCCAGCTCATGCAGAAATTAAGAACGAATGATAACATCATAGTGCGGCAATCAGACAAGGGTGGGAATGTGGTGCTATGGCCCAGGGACCAATATATGGAAGAAGCCCTTGTTCATCTCAACAACCGCAACTGCTACAAATTGAGCACGCACCAGATGATGAATGCAGCACGACAGGACTGTTACAATAAATTGTTAGCCTGGAAATCGGCAGGCTTAATTTCAATGGATGAATTTAAATTTCTTAAAGTAGACCACCCCATTACACCAGTTATCTATTTCATCCTGAAAATTCACAAAAGAATGGACAAGCCCCCTGGTAGGCCAATAATTTCAGCCAGGGGTAGTCTGTTGGAAAATATCTCCAAGTATGTGGATCACTTTCTCCAGGAGCATATGAAAAGTCTCCCATCTTATATACAGGACACTGGGGACTTTTTGAGAAAGTTGGTCGAAGTCCCATGGAGCCCCGACCTGTTACTCATTTCTATGGACGTTACATCCCTCTATACAAGCATTCAGAACTTGGATGGGGTTAGGGCATGTGAATATTATCATAATCGGAGATCTATGGGAATGTACTCTCATAACAAGATGTTGCTCACCATGATATCTATGTGTTTAGAGAACAATTTTTTTCTGTTCAGGTATACCAGCAGACGTGTGGTGTGGCCATGGGGGCTTGTTTTTCTCCCAGTTATGCATGTTTGCACATGGGTTACTGGGAGGAGATGGTCCTCATGGCCGGAAACCGCGGTATCATGGAGTCGAATATCATTTGCTGATATAGATTTATTGATGATTTGTTTTTGGTATGGCGAGGGAATGAAGTCAGTGCCAAACAATTTCTTGAAGCAATTAACATCAATGATTTGAACCTGCAGTTCACTTTTGAAATCAGCAATAGGTCAGTCTTCTTTCTGGATGTAGAAATATTTGTTTGTAACAACCAACTACAGACTAGACTACACAGGAAAGACACTGCGGGAAATACGGTGTTACATGCACTTAGCCACCACCCACAACATCTGATCAACAGTATCCCCTTTGGTGAGATGCTAAGGATGCGCCGTATTTGTAGCACAGAAGCTGATTTTCTTAAAGCCCAAAATGAATGCAGGGAACGTTTCAGGGAGAGAGGGTATGCAGAATCTATACTCTCTAGGGCTGTGTTGAAAGTTAATAACATTACTAGAACTATGGCACTGGCACCTAAAGTAGTACCACCTAATGATCTAACAATCATCAACACTGAAGATACAGGGATTATATTGACCTTTAGTACACAGCACAGAGCAGTACGTAAAATCATTAACAGCAATTGGTCACTAGTCCGGGCAGACCCAGTGTTGGGTAATTCTCTATCTAAGAAACCAAAGATAGCTTTCAGAAAAGCACGCTCAATGAGCAATTTGCTAGTTAGTAGTAGCCCTGAATTGAGCCAATCAAAATCATGGTTGTTGGCAAGAAAAGGGTTCTACCGCTGCAATGTATGCAAAGCATGCAGATATGGAGTTAATCGAAAAACATATCTGACTCCATTTCTTCCTGAACCTGTGCCTATCTCCAAATACCTTAATTGTAAGACAGATTTTGCAGTGTATGTGCTGGAGTGCCCCTGTGGCCTGCGGTATGTTGGCAGCACCAGGCTGCAGGTTCACAAGCGGGTACTCCAGCATATGCGAGCAATCACTAATAAGGATTTGACCTACACGGTGGCACGTCATTTTAAGGAGCACCATGCCAGTAAGCTGGAGGCTTTCAGCTACTGGGTGGTAGACTCAATTCCCACACAAAGAAGGGGAGGGAACCGGGAGGTCTTATTAAGGAGATTGGAAACTGAATATATCCTAGAGTTGGATAGTAAGAGTCCCAAAGGATTAAATTCGAGTGAGGATTTTCACACTCATTTGTAAACTGGATATTCATCACTTTACCATTTAGAGAAGAAACACATAGTTTCAATAAATACAAGATGAATGCTGCTATTTCCCTGTCTCGAAAATTGCACTGAAATTTTAAAGTGAAAACTTTTTTTATATATACACTTTTTTGCACAATGGGTTAATGCTTTTATAGATAATATTTATTAGATTTTTTATAAATTTGGTACTGTATATTTATTTGTTAATAGGTGTCACGGATGTGGCTCTTAGTGATAGATGTATGTACTTGTACAAATTTGCACAATTTGCACAGTCACTTTATTACAACATGGGGTTTTATGGAATGGGCCCACATGGGCCGTATCAAGCAAAGAGAAAATAGGCAACAAGTCCTGTTTATATAATGTGATCAGGACGGATTAATCTTGTCTTTTTCTCTTTCTTTTTTTCGTGGAAACATCGTTTAAAACAAATTGGGCTTAACATGACGAAATATTGCCATTTTTTGTGTTTTTAAGATAATTTGTTTATATTATAATATTGCATTTTTAAACAAAGTAACCTACAATTGGTGATTTCGCAATGGTATAAAGTATTCAATTTGTAAATACGGTGTATTCAATAGGCAATTGCAAATGTGATGGGCATTGTTTTGTGAAGACAAACTAACAATGTATGCATTGCGTGATTTCTATTTCCATGATTTATCCCCAGTTGTGCATGTGACTCACTTCAAGCATATTTAAATGGTGGACCCGTTGTGTTGCGCATCATGTGACCAAGGCCTGTGACGGGCTGAAACGCGTAATGGCGGCGGTGGTGTCTGTTATATTAAAATAAATAATTGGATCTGTTCACCGCACCTTGGGTTTGCTTCTGTTTCTTGAGGAGACATCTTCAGCCTACGAGTCGGAGTTTTTGTTATATATCTGTATATATATATGTATATATATATATATATATATATATATATATATATTATATCTACTGGCGGTCGCCAGTAGATAGATATAGTTAGGACCTAGTTTCCAAAGGAAAATAGTTTTTTGTTTTCCCAATAACTTTGGCGCTGGTTGACAAATCTTCGCGAAATGTTAAAAACGTATGGCCCGCTCCTATCCTGAAAGTTTCGGGGTGATTTGCCAAGCAGAGGCCAAGAAATAGAGGGGTCCCAAAACATGTTTTTTCCATGTTATTTTCAATAGGAAACTTTAGACACGGCTACAGCTCGAACTGCTGAACGGAATTTCACCAAATTTGGCAAAAAGGTAGCCCTTGGTTCAGAAAGCGTCCTTTTTGTTAAATGGTGTAAATCCGTTCAGCAGTTCCTGAGAAATTAAAAAGAAAGAGGTCAAAAAATGCATTTCCCATAGGAAACTTTAGACACGGCTACAGCTCAAGCTGCTGAACAGAATTACACCAAATTTGACAAAAAGGTAGTGCTTGGTTCAGAAAGCGTCCTTTTTTTTAAATGGTGTAAATCCGTTCAGTAGTTTTTGAGATATTAAAGGAAAAATATCTTTATATATCTGGGCGGGACCTAACTACACAAGCACAAGCTTGGCTCTAATTGGCTGCCAACACTTCAATCCAGAAAGTGTTGGCAGCCATCTTGGTGCAACGCTTTTTAGGTCTCACCTAGCAACGTAGCGCATGCGCTGTCCACTACACAAACACCACTGCACTACCCTAAAAACGAAAACAATATTTCAGCATGACCCCCTACACTACCCAAACACTACTGTAATACCCTAAACCATAACACACTACCCCAGCACAACCCCCTACACTACCCAAACATCACTGCACTACCCTAAACCCTAAAACACGACCCCCTACACTACAGAAACACCACTGCACTACCCTAAAATCTAAAATACTACCCTCAGCATGACCCCCTACACTACACAAACATCACTGCACTACCCTAAACCCTAAAACACTACCCCCAGCACTACCCCTACACTACACAAACATCAATGCGCTACCCTAAACCCTAAAACACTACACCTAGCACTAACCCCTACACTACCCAAACACCACTGCGCTACCCTAAACCCTATAACACTAACCGCAGCATGACCCCCTACACTACCCAAACACCACTGCACTACCATAAACCCTAAATCTACCTCCCGCAGGACCCCCTACACTACCCAAACACCACTGCTCTACCCTAAACCGTAAAACACTACCGCCAGCAAGAACCTCTACGCTACCCAAACACCACTGCGCTACCCTAAACCCTAAAATACTACCCCAGCATGACCCCCTACACTACACAAAAACCACTGCGCTACCCTAAACCCTAAGACACTACCCCCAGCACGACCCCCTACGCTACCCAAACAACACTGCACTACCCTAAACCCTAAAACACTACCCACAGCACGACCCCCTACACTACACAAACACCACTGCCCTACCCTAAACCCTAAAACACTACCCCCAGCATGACCCCCTACTGTACACAAACACCACTGCGCTACCCTAAACCCTAAAACACTGCCCCCAGCATGACCCCAGAAACACTACACAAACACCACTGCGCTACCATAAACCCTAAAACACTACCCTCAGCACGACCCCCTACACTCCCCAAACACAACTGCACTACCCTAAACCCTAAAACACTACCCCCAGCACGACCCTCTACACTACCCAAACACCACTGCACTACCCTAAAACACTACCCCAGAACGATCGGCTACACTACCCAAACACCACTGCGCTACCCTAAACCCTAAAACACTACCCCCAGCATGACCCCCTACAGTACCTGAACACCACTGCACTACCCTAAACCCTAAATCTACCCTCACCACGACCTCCTACACTACCCAAACACCATTGCACTACCCTCAACCCTACAACACGATCCCCTACCCTTCCCAAACACCACTGCACTACCCTAAACCCTAAAACACGACCCCCTACAATACACAAAAAACACTGCACTACGCTAAACCTTAAATCTCCCCCAGCACAACTCCCTACACTACCAAACACCACTGCAGTACCCTAAACCCTAAAACACAACCCCCTACACTACACAAACACCACTGCACTACCCTAAACCCGAAAACACTACCCCAGCACTACCACCTACACTACACAAACACCACTGCACTACCCTAAACCCTAAATATACCCCCAGCATGACCCCCACACTACCCAAACACCACTTCACTACCCTAAACCCTAAAACACTACCCCCAGCATGACCCCCTACACTAACCAAACAGCACTGCACTACCCTAAACCCTTATACACTTCCCCCAGCATGACCCCCTACACTCCCCAAACACCACTGTACTACCCTAAACCCAAAACACTACCCCAGCACAAACCTCTACACTACCCAAACACCACTGCACTACCCTAAGGCCTAAAACCTCTCTCGACCAGCATGACCCCCTACACTACACAACCACCACTGCACTACCCTAAACCCTAAAACAGTACCCCCTACACTACACAAACACCCCTGCACTACTCTAAACCCTAAAACACTACCTCCAGCATGAGCCCCTACACTACACAAACACTATTGCACTACGCTAAACCCTAAAACACTACCCCCAACATGACCCCCTACAATACACAAACACCACTGCGCTACCCTAAACCCTAAAACATTACCCCCAGCATGACCCCCTACACTACACAAATACCACTGCACTACCCTAAACCCTAAAACAGTACCCCCTACACTACACAAACACCCCTGCACTACTCTAAACCCTAAAACACTACCCCCAGCATGAGCCCCTACACTACACAAACACTATTGCACTACACTAAACCCTAAAACACTACCCCCAACATGACCCCCTACAATACTCAAACACCATTGCGCTACCTAAACCCTAAATCTACGCCCAGCACGACCCCCTACACTACCCAAACAACACTGCACTACCCTAAAACACTACCCCAGCACGACCCACTACACTACACAAACACCACTGCACTACACTAAACCCTAAAACACTACCCTCAGCACGGCCTCCTACACTACACAAACACCACTGCACTATCCTAAACCCTAAAACACTACCCCCAGCACAACCCTCTACTCTATCCAAACACCACTGCACTACCCTAAACCCTAAAACACTACCCCCAGCATGACCCCCTATACTACACAAACACCACTGCACGACCCTAAACCCTAAAACACTACCCCCAGCACAATCCCCTACACAACCCAAACATCACTGTGCTAAACTAAAACACTACCACCAGCACAACACCCTACACAACCCAAACACCACTGCGCTACCCTAAACCCTAAAACATTACCCGAAGCACAACCCCCTATAGTACCCAAACACCAATGCGCTACCCTAAACTCTAAAACACTACCCCAGCATGATCCCCTACACTACTCAAACACCACTGCGCTACCCTAAACCCTAAATCATTACCCCATGCACAACCCCCTACACTTCACAAACACCACTGCACTACCCTAAACCCTAAAACACTACCCCAGCACTACCACCTACACTACACAAACACCACTGCCCTACCCTAAACCCTAAATCTATACCCAGCATGACCCCCACACTACCCAAACACCACTGCCCTACCCTAAACCCTAAATCTATACCCAGCATGACCCCCACACTACCCAAACACCACTGCACTACCCTAAACCCTAAAACACTACCCCAGCACAATCCCTACACTAACCAAACAGCACTGCACTACCCTAAACCCTTATACACTTCCCCCAGCATGACCCCCTACACTACCCAAACACCACTGTACTACCCTAAACCCTAAAACACTACCCCAGCACAAACCTCTACACTACCCAAACACCACTGCACTACCTTAAGCCCTAAAACACCACGCCCAGCATGACCCCCTACACTACACAACCACCACTGCACTACGCTAAAACCTAAAACACTACCCCCAGCATAACCCCCTACACAACACAAACACCACTGCACTACACTAAACCCTAAAACACTACCCCCTACACTACACAAACACCCCTGCACTACTCTAAACCCTAAAACACTACCCCCAGCATGAGCTACTACACTACACAAACACTATTGCACTACGCTAAACCCTAAAACTTACCCCCAACATGACCCCCTACAATACACAAACACCATTGCGCTACCTAAAACCCTAAATCTACGGCCAGCACGACCCCCTACACTACCCAAACAACACTGCACTACCCTAAAACACTAAAACACTACCCTCAGCACGGCCTCCTACACTACACAAACACCACTGCACTACCCTAAACCCTAAAACACTACCCCCAGCACAACCCTCTACACTACCCAGACACCACTGCACTACCCTAAACCCTAAAACACTACCCCCAGCATGACCCCCTACACTACACAATCCCTATTGCACTACGCTAAACCCTAAAACATTACCCCCAACATGACCCCCTACAATACACAAACACCATTGCGCTACCTAAAACCCTAAATCTACGGCCAGCACGACCCACTACACTACCCAAACAACACTGCACTACCCTAAAACACTAAAACACTACCCTCAGCACGGCCTCCTACACTACACAAACACCACTGCACTACCCTAAACCCTAAAACACTACCCCCAGCACAACCCTCTACACTACCTAGACACCACTGCACTACCCTAAACCCTAAAACACTACCCCTAGCATGACCCCCTCTACTACACAAGCACCACTGCACTACCCTAAACCCTAAAACACTACCCCCAGCCCAATCCACTACACAACCCAAACACCACTGTGCTAAACTCAAACACTACCACCAGCACGACACCCTACACAACCCAAACACCACTGCGCTACCCTAAACCCTAAAACATTACCCGAAGCACAACCCCCTACAGTACCCAAACAACAATGCGCTACCCTAAACTCTAAAACACTACCCCCAGCATGACCCCCTACACTACTCAAACACCACTGCGCTACCCTAAACCCTAAAACTTTACCCCAAGCACAACCCCCTACAGTACCCAAACACCAATGCACTACCCTAAACTCTAAAACACTACCACCAGCACAACACCCTACACTACCCAAACACCACTGTGCTACCAAAAACCCCAAAATACCACCCCCAGCACAACCCCCAACATTACCCAAACACCAATGCGCTACCCTAAAACACTAACCCAGCACGACCCACTACACTACACAAACACCACTGCACTACACTAAACCCTAAAACACTACCCTCAGCACGCCCCCTACACTACACAAACACCACTGCACCACCCTAATCCCTAAAACACTACCCCCAGCACAACCCTCTACACTACCCAAACACCACTGCACTACCCTAAACACTAAAGCACTACCCCCAGCATGACCGCCTATACTAAACAAACACCACTGCACTACCCTAAACTCTAAAACACTACCACCAGCACGACACACTACACTACACAAACACCACTGCGCTACCAAAGACCCGAAAATACCACCCCCAGCACGACCCCCAACATTACCCAAACACCAATGCGCTACCCTAAAACACTACCCCAGCACGACCCACTACATTACACAAAAACCACTGCACTACACTAAACCCTAAAACACTACCCTCAGCACGGCCCCCTACAATACCCAAACACCACTGCACTACCCTAAACCCTAAAACACTACCACCATCATGACACCCTTTACTACCCAAACACAAGTGGGCTACCCTGAACCCTTAAACACTGCCCCAGCACGACACCCTACACTACCCAAACATCACTGCAGTACCCTAAACCATAAAACATTACCCCAAAACGATCGCCTACACTACCCAAACACCACTGCGCTACCCTAAACCCTAAAACACTACCCCCAGCATGACCCCCTACAGTGCCCGAACACCACTGCACTACCCTAAACCCTAAATCTACCCTCACCATGACCCCCTACACTGCCCACACACCACTGCAGTACCCTCAACCCTAAAACACGATCCCCTACACTTCCTAAACACCACTGCACTACCCTAAACCCTAAAACACTACCCCCAGCACAACCCTCTACACTACCCAAATACCACTGCACTACCCTGAACCCTTAAACACTACACCAAGCATGACCCCCTATACTACACAAACACCACTGCGCTACCCTAAACCCTAAAACACTACCCCCAGCACGATCCCCTACACAACCCAAACACCACTGTGCTAAACTAAGACACTACCCCCAGCACGAACCCCTATACTACCCAAACACCACTGCGCTACCCTAAACCCAAAAACACCACCCCAGCATGATCCCCTACACTACCCAAACACCACTGCGCTACCCTAAACCCTAAAACATTACCCCAAGCACAACCCCCTACAGTACCCAAACACCAATGCGCTACCCTTAACTCTAAAACCTTACCACCAGCATGACACCCTACACTACCCAAACACCACTGCGCTAACAAAACCCCCAAAATACCATCCCCAGCATGACCCCCAACATTACACAAACACCACTGCGCTACCCTAAACCATATAACACTACCCCCAGCACGACCCCCTACACTACCCAAACATCAAAGAGGTACCCTAAGCCATAAAACACTACCCCCAGCATGACCCCCTACACTACCCAAACACCACTGCACTACCCTAAACCCTAAAACATTACCCCAAGCACAACCCCTTACAGTACCCGAACACCAATGCACTACCCTAAACTCTAAAACACTACCACCAGCATGACACCCTACACTACCCAAACACCAGTGCGCTACCAAAAACCCCAAAATACCACCCCCAGCACTATCCCAAACATTACCCAAACACCAATGCGTTACCCTAAACCCTAAAACACTACCACCAGCACAACACCCTACATTACCCAAACACCACTGCACTACCCTAAACCCTAAAACACTACCCCCTACACTACTCAGACACCACTGCACTACCCTCAACCCTAAAACACTACCATCAGCACGACCCCCTACTCTACACAAACACCACCGCACTACCCTAAACTGTAAAACACTACCCCCAGCAAAAAACCCCAAACACTATCCAAACACCACTGCACAACCCGAAACCCTAAATCTACCTCCAGCATGACCCCCTACACTACCCAAACACCACTGACCCACCCTAAACCCTACATCTATCCCATCACGACCCCCTACACTACCCAAACACCACTGCACTACCCTAAACCCTAAAACACTACCACCAGCATGACATCCTTTACTACCCACACACCACTGCGGTACCCTAAACCCTAAAACCCTATCCCTAGCATGACCCCCTACACTACGCAAACATCACTGCGGTACCCTACACCCTAAAACACTAACCCCAGCATGACCCCCTACACTACACAAACATGAAAGCAGTACACTATACCCTAAAAAACTACCCCAGCACAACCCCCTACACTACCCAAACACCATTGCGCTACCCTAAACCCTAAAACTCTAGCCCCAGCATAACACCCTACACTACCCAAACGCCACTGCACTACCCTAAACCATAAAACACTATCCCCAGCACAACCCCATACACTACACAAAAACCACAGCGCTACCCTAAACCCTAAAACACTACCCCAGTATGACCCCCTATACTACTCAAACACCACTGCGCTACCCTAAACCCTAAAACACTACCCCAGCATGACCCCCTATACTACCCAACACCACTGCACTACCCTAAACCCTAACACACTACCCCAGCACGACCCCTACACTACCCAAACACCACTGCACTATCCTAAACCCTATATCTAACCCAGCATGACCCCCTACACTACCCAAACATCACTGCACTACCCTAAACCCTAAAACACGACCCCTACACTCCACAAACACCACTGCACTACCCTTAACCATAAAGCACTACCCCTAGCATGACCCCCTACACTACACAAACACCACTTCACTACCCTAAAACACAACGCCCTACACTACACAGACACCACTGCACTACCCTAAACCCTAAAACACTACCCTCAGCATGACCCCCTACTCTAAACAAACACCACGGCATTACCCTCAACCCTAAAACACTACCCCGAGCACGAACCCTCAAACACTACCCAAATACCACTGCACTACCCTAAACAGTAAATCTACCCCCGGCACAACCCCCTACACTAACTAAACACCACTGCACTACCCTAAACCCTAAAACACTACCCCGAGCATGACCCACTACACTACCCAAATACCACTGCGCTTCCCTAAACCCTAAAACACTATCCCTAGCACAACCCCTACAGTATCCAAATATCACTTCGCTACCCTAAACTCTAAGGGCCCGATTCACAGAACTAACTTAAGACAAAATCCTAAACTTACTACCATTTTGGTATTCACAGAAGGCACTTACTCATTTTGGTATTCACAGAAGGCACTTACTCATTTCGGTATTCACAGAAGTTAGGAGTCCTAACTTTAGGACTCCTAAATGCCTTCTGTGAATACCGAAAGTCTTAAAATTAGGATTTTTCTCAGTTTAGTAGTAGTATAGTTAGGACTCCTAACTATAGGACTCCTAAATGCCTTCTGTGAATACCGAAAGTCTTAAAATTAGGATTTTTCTCAATTTAGTAGTCCTAAATCTAAACTTAGGACTACTAAATTGAGAAAAATCCTAATTTTAAGACTTTCGGTATTCACAGAAGGCATTTAGGAGTCCTAAAGTCAGGAGTCCTAACTATACTACTACTAAACTGAGAAAAATCCTAATTTTAAGGCTTTCGGTATTCACAGAAAGCATTTAGGAGTCCTAAAGTTAGGAGTCCTAAACTTAGGACTACTAAATTGCGAAAAATCCTAATTTTAAGACTTTCGGTATTCACAGAAGGCTTTTAGGAGTCCTAAAGTTAGGAGTCCTAACTATACTACTACTAAACTGAGAAAAATCCTAATTTTAAGACTTTCGGTATTCACAGAAGGCATTTAGGAGTCCTAAAGTTAGGACTCCTAACTTCTGTGAATACCGAAATGAGTAAGTGCCTTCTGTGAATACCAAAATGAGTAAGTGCCTTCTGTGAATACCAAAATGGTAGTAAGTTTAGGATTTTGTCTTAAGTTAGTTATGTGAATCGGGCCCTAAAACACTACCACCAGCATGACACCCTACACTACCCAAACACCAGTGCACTACCAAAAACCCCAAAATACCACCCCCAGCATGATCCCCAACATTACCCAAACACCAATGCGCTACCCTAAACCCGAAAACACTACCACCAGCACAACACCCTACATTACCCAAACACCACTGCGCTACCCAAAACTCCAAAACACCACCCCCAGCACGACCCCCTACACTACCCAAACACCACTACGCTACCCAAAACCCTAAAACACAACCCCCAGCACGCCCCCTACAATACCCAAACACCACTGCACTACCCTAAACCCTAAAACACAACCCCCAGCACGACCCCCTACAGTACCAAGCACAACTGCACTACCCTAAACCCTAAAACACTACCCCCTACACTACACAGACACCACTGCACTACCCTCACCCCTAAAACACTACCATCAGCACAACCCCCTACTCTACACAAACACCACCGCACTACCCTAAACTGTAAAACACTACCCCCAGCAAAAACCCCCAAACACTATCCCAACACCACTGCACAACCCGAAACCCTAAATCTACCTCCAGCATTACCCCCTACACTACCCAAACACCACTGACCTACCCTAAACCCTAAATCTATCCCATCACGACCCCCTACACTACCCAAACACCACTGTACTACCTTAAACCCTAAAACACTACCACCAGCATGACACCCTTTACTACCCAAACACCACTGCGGTACCCTAAACCCTAAAACCCTATCCCCAGCATGACCCCCTACACTACCCAAACACCACAGTGCAACCCTAAACCCTAAAACACTACCCCGCCACGACACCCTACACTACCCAAACATCACTGCGGTACCCTAAACCCTAAAACACTACCCAGCACGACCCCCTACACTACGCAAACATCACTGAGGTACCCTATACCCTAAAACACTAACCCCAGCATGACCCCCTACACTATGCAAACATCACTGCAGTACCCTACACCATAAAAAACTACCTCAGCACAACCCCCTACACTACCCAAACGCCATTGCGCTACCCTAAACCCTAAAACTCTAGCCCCAGCATAACAACCTACACTACCCAAACGCCACTGCGCTACCCTAAACCATAAAACACTATCCCCAGAACAACCCCATACACTAGACAAAAACCACAGCGCTACCCTAAACCCTAAAACACTACCCCAGTATGACCCCTTATACTACTCAAACACCACTGCGCTACCCTAAACCCTAAAACAGTACCCCAGCATGACCCCCTATACTACCCAAACACCACTGCACGAATGTATGACGTTACAACGCATACATTTACATCGCGGTACATTACATCGCGGTTTTGACAACGCAAGTCGTTACAACGACTTGCGTTGGAGGGCGCTGGACTTAGGAGTAGCATAATTTACTATTCCAACTCCAGTCTACGTACAGTAGGGAAGGTGTTGGATGGTAAATTATACTATTCCTTGTCCTAGAGCGCCATCTAGCGCAAGTCGTTGTAACGACTTACGTTGTAAAAACCGTGATGTAATGGCATTGCGATGTAATCCCCGCGTTGTAAACGATGTTTACCCCACTGCACTACCCTAAACCCTACAACACTACCCCAGCACGACCCCTACACTACCCAAACACCACTGCACTACCCTAAACCCTATATCTAACCCAGCATGACCCCCTACACTACCCAAACACCACTGCACTACCCTAAACCCTAAAACACGACCCCCTACACTCCACAACCACCACTGCACTACCCTTAACCATAAAGCACTACCCCTAGCATGACCCCCTACACTACACAAACACCACTTCACTACCCTAAAACACTACGCCCTACACTACACAGACACCACTGCACTACCCAAAACCCTAAAACACTACCCTCAGCATGACCCCCTACACTAAACAAACACCACAGCATTACCCTCAACCATAAAACACTACCCCAAGCACGAACCCCCAAACACTACCCAAATACCACTGCACTACCCTAAACAGTAAATCTACCCCCGGCACAACCAACTACACTACCCAAACACCACTGCACTACCCTAAACCCTAAATTTACCCCAGCACAACCCCTTACACTAACTAAACACCACTGCACTACCCTAAACCCTAAAATACTTCCTCCAGCATGACCTCCTACACTACCCAAACACCACTGCACTACCCTAAAACACTACCCCCAGCATGACCCGCTACACTACCCAAACACCACGTCACTACCCTAAACCCTAAAACACTACCCCCAGCATGATCCCCTACACTACACAAGCACCACTGCACTAACCGTAATCCTAAAACACTGCCCCTATCACAACCCCCTACACTACACAAAGACCGCCGCACTACCCTAATCCCTAAAACACTACCCCAGCACGACCCCCTACACTACCCAAACACCACCGCACTACCCTAAACCCTAAAACACTACCCCCAGCATGACCCCCTATGCTACCCAAACACCACTGCACTTCCTAAACCCTAAAACACTACCCCAGCACGATCCCCTATACTACACAAACACCACTGCTCTACCCTAAACCCTATAGCACTACCCCCGGCACGACCTCCTACACTACCCAAACATCACTGCACTACCCTAAATCCTAAATCTCTACCCCCAGCATGATCCCCTATACTATCCCAACACCACTGCACTACCCTAAACCCTAAATCTACCCCAGCTCGATGCCCTACACTACCAAAACACCACTGCACTACCCTAAACCCTAAATCTACCCCCAGCACGACCCCCTACACTACACAAACACTGCCGCACTACCCTAAACCCTAAAACACTACCCCAGCACGACCCCCTACACTACCCAAACACCACCACTCTACCCTAAACCCTAAAGCACTACCCCCAGCATGACCCCCTATGCTACCAAAACACCACTGCACTACCCTAAACCCTAAAACACTACCCCAGCACGACCCCCTATACTACACAAACACCACTGCACTACCCTAAACCCTAAAACACTACCCCCGGCACGACCTCCTACACTACCCAAACACCACTGCACTACCCTAATCCCTAAAACTCTACCCCCAGCATGACCCTCTATACTACCCCAACACCACTGCACTACCCTAAACCCTAAATCTACCCCCAGCACGATGCCCTACACTACCAAAACACCACTGCACTACCCTAAACCCTAAATCTACCCCCAGCATGACCCCCTACACTACCAAAACACCACTGCACTACCCTAAACCCTAAAATACTACCCCCAGCATGACCTCCTACACTACCCAAACACCACTGCACTACCCTAAACCCTAAATCTACCCCCAGCACGATGCCCTACACTACCAAAACACCACTGCACTACCCTAAACCCTAAATCTACCCCCAGCATGACTCCCTACACTACCAAAACACCACTGCACTACTCTAAACTCTAAAACACTACCCCACCACGACCCCTACACTACCCAAACAACACTGCACTACTCTAAACCCTAGAAAAGTAACCCCCACCCCATGCCCAATCCCCCTTATCTTTTACTCCTCGTGTTTCCTGCTTCATGTCGTCTCTGAGGGCCGGTGCATGTCGTTGTGAGGAAACGGAACAGCCTATGTTTCCCTACAATGAAGTGGATCGTCTACAGTTTTTGTAGAACGCATGGTCATTTACTCATACATACCTTTACAACGGAATTCTTTGTAAAGGCATGCGAGGTAAATGACCATGCAGTCTAAAAAAATGCGTAGTAATGACTTTGCGATGTACAACGCATGCATAGCAATGCATGCGTTGTAACGGTATTGCGAAGTAAAAAAGTTGTTGTAACAGCTGTTTACCGATCTAAGCTGGCTCCTGTTCTTCAGTGAGTCTTTTATTTGATTAGGAGGAAGGAATGTGTTTTTTACTGAAATGTGCATTCCCGGCTGTTGTATTGTGAAAGTGTCCACGTGGCCTGGTTTCACTTCCAGTGAGAGAGTGGAAGAGTCGGTTTCGATCTATAGGAGTTCTGTTGTTGGACAGGGCTGTCGCGACACATCATCAGAAAACACAGCTAATGGAAACCGTTCTCCCTGAAGTGTGGAGCAGTGCCATGAGAGGTCAATGAGTGTGCGTCCCACCGCAGTTTGACCGTACTGTGCCGTCTAGGTTACGGGAGGCAGAAGCGGCATCCATCGCAGGTCCTCTTGAACACTAAAAAGGACCAAACGATGCTTTCCTTTCTTTTCTTCTTGTGCTGCACCATCTGTTCTTCCTCCTCTACTGTAAGTGGATCAACTTCGGCAAAACTAGAAGCCATAGTTGTATTAAAGATAACCAAACTCACAAAAAAGAGAAGCAAGAAACAGGTCTTCTCTCTATGAAGGACATGAAGTAAGGGAAATATCAGAAGGATGGATCCTCCCTCTTTCACAATGAAATTGATTTCAACCAATCAGATTCCTTTTTTCTTTTGCTGACATGAAGTCGCGTAGGGTGCACGCACTTGTCACGCACTCTTCGCGCACCTGTGAAAATCATATATATCATTATACACTATAAATAAAAATTTCTATACACTTTTAATAAGTATATTAGCAAAACTGTTCAGTCTAATATCATATTCAAACTTTCTATAGTCATTTTTTCAACTTTAAAAGTACGCTGAAGTCTCGACTTCAGCTCGATCTCAGCGCGATCACGTCACGACCCCGGAAAGACACGTGGGGAGATGTTGTGCACATTAAGCGGCTACACCGCGCATTTCGTAACTTTACTTTAGTCGAAATTAAATTGAAAATAATACTTTAAAAATATGTTTATTAATACATTTAGAAAAACACTTAAAGGAAAACTTTTATTTAATTAATTTAAAGATATTTCATACTTTACAAACTACGCCAAAGTCGCGACCCCAGCGCGAATTTTCAAAATGGCTACCGGAATGCATGCAGCCATCGTGTAGGATGCGTGAAGGATGAGCGACTTCTGTATAATATTACAAAAAAAAAAGAATGAATATAGTTTTCCTAACTAAAGATTATTGACAATTTTTATAAATATATATATATGTATAGAAAATAAAAAAACATAGGATTGAGGTACATTAGACATTCAAATTAGCATTTAAAAAAAACATAGAAATTCACTAAAAAAAACATAGGTTTCAGGCACATTATAGTTAGAAATTATCATTTAAAAAACCATAGAAATTCACAGAAAAAACCATAGGTTTCAGGAACGTTATGGTTAGTTGGACATTTCACTCGTACAAAACCATAGAAATGCAGGTGTTATAGTTAGTTCAGCTAACTATAACTCGCGCCCCTGCAATGCACTGCTGATGACGTCAAATATTACATCATTCATGACATGGTCAGTGACATCACTGATGACATCATCCACGTGAAAATCTGATGCACCTCCTCACACCTGAATATAACCTTTGATACACCCACTCTAAAATACAGACTACCATTTTCAAAACAAATAGACACATCAAGACCAGTTACTAAATACCCACTGACTGATTCCTAGGTCTACACACGCATCCACTCATTCACCCATACCGTCACTCATACATGCAGTCACTCATTAATACAACACTATCATATGCACTCATACACCTATACAGACACTCACACACTGCCACATATCCAGAGTTACTTATACACCTAGTCAGTCATGCAAAGAATCAATCATACTTCAATTTACTCACCTATACAGTTATAAATAGGGGTGGGCGGAATTTGCGTAAGCGCGTTACGCAAATCTCCGCGAAACGGTAAAAAATCTCCGCGAACACGCAGAAATTCCGCGAACACGCGGAATTGCTTGTTCGCGATACTTTTTTCCTGTTTGCGATCGCTGTTTGCGTGCTCGGGGTGAAATATCTCGCGAACACGCATATTGAGAACGCGAACAAGCAAAAAATTTCGCGAAGTCGCGTAACGCAGATTTTTGGGCAATTTCGCGTTCTCCGCGGAACGCGAAATTACCCAAATTTCGCAAATTCCGCGAACGGAACGGAATTTGCCGCCCAGGCCTAGTTATAAAGACATCACCTCACTTATTCATACAGATACTAACACATAATTAGTATTTTATAGAATCACTGCTACAAATACACACTCATCCATGTAGCCACTCTCACAATTACTGACTCTCACATATAGTTATTTATATACACCATCACTCACATATACTGCCTTTTACATTTATACTTACTTGCACATGTACCACTGAGACATCCATTCACTCACCAACACACCCATATACACACTCACCCACCCATACAGCTGTTTCCACATGCACTCTTGAACCCATACACCCAGTGAATCAACCACTCACACATCTATGCACAGAGTCACACACCTCCCACCCACCCACAAACACACTCAGGCAGCCATACAAATACTCAGGCAAGCAATCAATAACCCATATAGACACTCCTGCAACTACTCACCAACCCATGCAGCAGCTTACACAACAACAGACTGACTGATACAGACTTTCACACAGTAGTCACTAACCCATGAATTCAGAAAGACACATTTAATCACTCGCTTATACAGTCAGTCATGTACCTACTAAATCCACCATACAGGCACTTATACACCCACTCATTCTTCAATACAGCTTGGCATATATATAAAACAAATGTAAACTTTACGGAAACACACAGTCACTGGATGATGTCATCAGTGATGTCATCAGTGATGTCAGTGATGTCACTTGAGATGTTATCAGTGATGGCATCAGTGATGTCACTGACCATGTCATGAATGATGTACTATGTGACGTTATCAGCAGTGCATTGCGGGGGCACGAATTATAGTTAGCTGAACCAACTATAACACCGGAATTTCTATGGTTTTGTACGAGTGAAATGTCCAACTAACTATAACGTTCCTGAAACCTATGGTTTTTCAGTGAATATATATATACCCCTGGTGGTACCCCTGGGATCCTGCTGTGGAATATTTTGCAGAGTACGGCTGTCTCTGCTTCACAGACCCCCTCTTCGCAAAGAACTACTGGGCCAGCGTGGTTTTCATAAGCCGAATTCGACATGAGCTCCGGGAGGAGAAGCAACTAACCACAGCCCCCTGACAGCTATATACCTGCATTCCTTGAGGACCCGGACAGATGTCTCCACACACCCGATGGTGAGTACGAGCAGCAGCACAGCTTAAGTCAGGTCAGAAGAGGAGCAAGTTATAGCCCCCAGATATACTAAGAACACGTTTGTTATATCTAGGTGATTGATACATATAGACTATTCATGTCCAACGAAGCGCTGCGAGAGAGAGAAGCAGCCGCTGAAGCACTTTTTGATAATATACCGAATGTACCTTGCCAGATGCACAGAAGCTAATACAGGTACAACTGATGACAGTTACAAGGCAAAACTTAAAAAACGTATGTGCACAGAAATCCCCAAGTGGTGGGAGGCAAAATCTTTGCAAAAATACCAAGAGGCAGATCGGGTCACACGAGGACTGAGAATAATGCTGGCTCCCAGCTTTGAGCAACCTAACCCTGACATGCTAAAGGAATGGGCCACATGCAATCAAGAGGCCTCAATGCATTTAGTCATCATACTAATCAAGTATGCAGAAATTGACAGGGCCAACTTACAAAGAGACATTGACGTTCTGAATGATGAGTTGGATGCCATGATCCAAAAGGATGCTATCTCTAAGGGCAAGGATGAGATCAAGATATGCCTCAGGAAGCATGAGGACACTATCAAAGCATGCAAGGTGTTCAAATTTGCCCAGGACAAAACAGACAATGAATGTGGGCAAATTTTCACGTTTGCCAGAAAATACGACTCCATCAGAACACAGCGTATGAATAAACAAAATCAACAGGGGCAGCCTAAGCCACCAGCAGGCAATACTGAGGGCGTTGATTCTGCATCCCTACATGATATGAGTTCCTTGGCAGAGAGTGGAGTGGATTCAGATGATGGGGGCAGATGGAGAACAAGCAATATGCCCGGCAGAGTAAACCCCAGCCCAAGAGAAGAGATTGATTTTTTAGTCTACGACCAGCGCCAGACCCTCAGGCCAAGGCCGCCGAGGAAAACAAACACCGACGCAACCGAAGGAGGAGGGAAAGGCGGAAACTCAGAAAAACCAAAGCAGATGAACAAAAGAAGAGGCAATTGGAGAAAGAAATAAAGACTGATACCAAGACTATCATAAACTTGAGCACAATGGATCTCACTGAAACAGAAAAACAGCTCCTCACGTTGGGCCTCACCTTTTGCCCTGAAAGCTCATTTGATTACAGCAATACCCGAATTGACGTCTTCAAATTCATTAGAAAATTAAAATTGATTAAATTTTTCAGACTCAAATAAAGCAATGTCACCGCTATCGACACAGCACCCGCTGGTCAAACAGTTGAGCAACCACTCACGTTGGCGGACATCCCGACATTGCGCATCTTGGGTGAACTAGCAGTGCCTTATACACCGATGCCTACTCAACAACTTCTACAGGTTTTGAGAGTTCATGCCGAATCCCTAGCCCTTTCAAGCCGCACTTCACCTTTACCCCAATGATGCTGAGGGATGCGTTTGATATATACAGTGATGTCATCATTGATGAGCTCAAGGTGCTACACCTCAAAACCAGGAGGCGTGCTACCGGAAAACGCGTGCAGTGTCTCAAATACAATGAACCTATGAAAAAACTATAAAGCAATAATGAAGTCATCATCAACAAGGCGGATAAGGGAGGGAACATTGTGCTGTGGCCACACAATTTGTATCTGGAAGAAGCTAATAGACATCTGAGCGATAACCTTTGCTACAGGCTTTCTAACCACAATGAAATGGCTAGCAATAATAAGGAACTCAGGAAACACCTCAACAAGTTCAGATCTCAGGGCCAGTTGAGTAAAGAAGAACGTGCATTCCTCAACATTGAGACTCCAGTCCTCCCTATCCTTTACTTTCTGCCGAACGTGCACAAAAACGTGACCCCCATTCCTGGCTGACCCATCATCTCGGCCAAAAAAAGCATCTGCGAAAATATTTCCAAGTATGTGGATTTTTTTCTCCAAGATCTTGCATCCAGCCAGACAACCTACCTCAGAGACACCCGTGATTTCTTACTCAAAGTAAAAGACATACCATGGCACAAGGACTATTTGCTAATTTCCATGGACATTCCATCGCTTTATACCAGCATACGTCACCATGATGGTCTAGCTGCATGCAAATACTTCTTGGGTAAAAGACCCATCAATTGTCACAAACACAACAAACTCATTTTGTTTTTAATTGACTGGTGTCTCACACATAATTTTTTCATGTTCAATAGGAAGGTATACCAGCAACTCAGGGGCATGGCCATGGGAGCCTGCTTCTGGCCCAGCTACGCATGTTTTCATGTTGACTGGTGGGAAGAGCGGGTTCTCATGGTTAAGCACCAGACAGATTTCAATAACAACATTGTGTCTTGGCTGCGTTACATAGACAACGTCTTTTTGATTTGGCAAGGTGATGTTAACAGTGCTAGAATTTTCATTAGTGGGATCAATGCCAATGATCTTAATTTGGAATTCAATGCTAACATTAGTGCCACCTCTACAGAATTCTTGGACGTCAATCTGTACATCACCAATGGAGCTTTGCTTTCCAAGATTCATCGTAAGCTTACCGCAGGAAACTCCACACTGCACGCCTCCAGCTTTCACCCTAGGCACCTCATAACCAGCATTGCCTATGGGGAGATGTTACGATTGGCCAGAATTTGCAGTACCCATGAAGATCTCCTTGAGTGCCAGGGGGAAGCAGCCAAAAGATTCAAGGCACGCGGTTACTCAGCGGCTGTCATATGTAAAGCCATTGTCAGAGCCAATGCCATCCCTAGGCAGGAATTGTTAGTGGTCACATCCACCCCCGAGGTCACCAGTGCGACCAACATACTAAGTGAGCCAAATAGCCTAGTCACCCCGAGATTGATTATAACGCACAACACTGAGGAAAGAGCTATCAGAGCAGTAATCAACAAGCATTGGGGTATCATTAAATCAGACCCTGCATTAGGACTTGTAGTAGCCCACAAACCTGACATCACATACAGAAGAGCTTTTTCCATGAGGGATGCACTAGTCAGAAACAGTCCGGAGATCGCCACGTCACAGAATTGGCTAGCAGACAGAAAGGGTTTTGTCAAATGCCAGAGTTGAAGGGCATGCAAGTTTGGTAAGAACATCACAAAGTTAGACTCAGCCTTTAGACACGCGTCACTTACCATCAGACATAGACTCACGTGCGGAACGGTATTTGCGGTGTACATGCTCGAATGTAACTGCGGGCTGCGTTACATCGGGAGCACTAAATTGCAAGTGCACCTGCGAATTCTCCAGCACCTCAGAGCGATAGTCAAGAATGACCCTGCCTACCCCATAGCCAGGCATTTTAAGGAGATGCATAATAACAATCTAGAGCACCTCCGTTATTCAGTCATTGATTGCATCCCACCACTTAGACAGGGTGGCAACAGGGAGAAGCTTTTGAGGCAATTGGAGAGTAGATATATTCTGCAATTTAACAACAAGGCGCCCACTGGTCTCAACACCACAGAGGATCTGCACCATTTCCTGTAACATAGCATTGCATTCACACCCTTAGTGATCATACCATCGCATTGTAACTGTATATTAATGTTATCACCTGTATATATTTCACTGTTTATATCAGGCTCTACCTGTGCACTCTCAGTATTCACATAGAGTTGGGTTTCCTGTCATCAGGCTATGTGCAACCAGGAAGAAAATACCCAGTATTCATACTGTCATTTTGGTTGTCTATAGTCGGTCTTTAAGCATAGGCATTACAGGCTTGTAACTAATGCTGCGGCAGGAATGGCAACACATGTATTTAGACAACGTTTGTGTATGATTATGAATTAGAATTTCACTTTTTCACAATACGGTATGCTATACACCCATTGCTTCATTGCTAGGGATACTTTGAAAAAGCACTGGCAGACTCTAGAATATTTCCTGTGATTTCACACATTTTTTCTTAGTACATTTTATGCATTTTTATATCACTCAAATGCTCTCGAGGAGGTACAAACACCACACTTATATATTTTGGCTTATATGCACACTCACGCCTTCCTCAACATCTATATACACGCCCATGTGCACATTTCACCCTCACTCACACTCTCAACTTTTGTTGTATTAAGTGGCAGCTTTGTTTAGCATTTATGCAGTTATTTAGTTTGCATTTTTACCGTACCGGGGCTAGACGCGCACATCTTATCAGTAGCCTCTGTTCACATGCAGCGCTTTCAATTTGTGCTTCATGAGACTCGCCGAGAGCAGGGAGTTATGGACACACACACTGTTGAGCTATGTCTCACGTTTCTAGTTGTGAGCAAGCGGCAACACTAACATGATTGCTGATAAGGGGCATGCTTTCCGTTTTAATGTATACCGGGCTAGACGCGCACATCTTATCACTAGCCTTTGTTCACATGCAGCGTTTTCACTTTATGATTCATGAGACGCGCCGAGAGCAGGGAGTTACGGACACACACACCGTTGTGCTAGGTCTCGCGTTTCTAGTTGTGAGCAATCAGTAACACTAACATGATTGCTTATGAGGGGCATGCTTTCCGTTTTAATGTGTACTTACACGTTCGGTTGGCTGCATCTGGGGATGCCATATGCTCTTGTACCAGCTTCCACGATGCATGTGTGGGAGGACTGACGCAATCACCGGCTTCAGCAGATAGTTGGCAGTTTTATAGTCTGTTTACACTGGCGTTACTAACTGAAGTAAAACATGATGTCACATGTGCTTTACTGCATCTTGCCCACAGTCACACGCTGCAAAACTACTCAGTCATTGCAATGAACATAGTAAAAACACTGCCACTCACACATATATATAAATACCACTCATTCACCAGTACAGCGCTATGTGATCAAGGCCGAATGTCTGGCGGCCGAAACGCGTCATTTGGACACTTGATGCTTGAATAAATCATCATTTAAATCTCTACTTTGCCTTTGGAGTCTGTTTCCTGGTGTTGCGCCTTTCTTTGGATGGTGGTACCCCTGGGATCCTGCTGTGGAATATAGATATGTATATACATATATATACTTTTATCTTTATTTTTATTTATTAACTATATTAACTTACAAAACAAATACTAAACGCACATTTTAAAATAAATAATAACATTCTGACATATTTTTGAAAAAAAAAATATCTCATAAATTAATTTAATAACGTGGATTTTTTAAATACAATTTTTCCTTTACGGTTTTGTAAAATACAAACTTGTATCGAAATTAACATATGTAAAATTATTTTTTATGTTTAAAATTATAATGTAGATAGAAACATTTTTGGACAACTTTTATTTTTATATTTATGTTTAATTGAAATGTTTTCTAAACCTTGTTTAGTTATGATATGAATAAATAATACAAATATATATTAATTATGGTGTATCGATGTATATATTGTTGCACATGTAGATGCTACTGATTTATTCATGGAACATTTATGAACAAAAATGCAATAGTTAGATTTTTATTATGTTTAATATTTGAATATATTTTATTGTTGGGCAGTATAAAATTTCTGAAATGTATTCCATCAAATATTTTTAAATTATTTTTATATTTATTATTGTTATTTTTGGAGTATGATATTATTCTTCCTTTATGTTAAAATCTTAGGAATTGTAGCTAAAGAATCCAGTGCTTAGTGTTAAAAGAAAAAGCAACAATCCAGTTTTTAACTGGGCCATATGGTTACGGACCTAAAAGAATTTCACACAATGGTTTTACATCAGTGACTTATTATGCTCACACTGAGTATAGAGTAGTGAAAATGCAGGAGGAGCGATGTAAAGAAATTTGAGTTACAGGTGGGGGCACTACAAGTGTTTGAATGAGAACCCACACTCACCTTTGGGTGACATGCTTCATTATTGGGTCCCTCCACAAACTGGGACCGCAAGGTACCCAGTGTGGGCTACAACTTTCCACAGGAAAGGAGCGGGAGTGTTTTGATAGTACGTCTATGTGTTAATCTCTCTAGGGTAAGGGTGAGGGGCAGAGTGCAACTGAAAAAGTGATTTAAAACTATCTCAATAAGAACAAAACAACTTTATTCCTGTGTCCTCATGGATAGAGGTTAAAAGCATAGTGAAACAGGGTTATGGATATTCACCCTGTATACGGTCAACATGTTTCTGCCATTTGTGACTTAGATGTTCCGGTCATTCTTCAGGACCATAGTGTATTGTCACTCTGCTGTATAATCGTGTACAAATTATAATAATAACAAGAATATCAAAAGTATACTCAGGTCTATATCTTGACCAACAGTGCACATTGGCAACGAGTTGATGAGTGGGTCAGATGGCCCTACAAGAAATCGCAAATAGGTACATATCAACCAAATGCATAAAAATAAATTAAAACACCAGAGTGCACCGACACCTCAAAAATATGAGTACATACTTCCAAAGATATAGGGACCTTACCCAAGGGCAGTGTATACGGTCCGACTTTACCATCTACAGAGTCTCTTCACACGTAGAACTCTCTATTGAGAGGTGAAGGACAAGAAAAACACAACATAAACACACACATTTCTATAGGCTAAAAACCTGTGGTGGACAGATATGTATACACCTAATCTCTAGTGTGTAACTTAGTGTAATTATATGTAAATACAGTAGAAAAGAGATGGAGTCCACGGAGCACTTTACGCGTTTCTCTCGTAGGGCACCCATTGTTCTCTCATCCAACTCCGACTTCATTAAAATTATAATTATATCTCCCATGGGGTAGTCTTAGTTGGTCAATCAGAACCACTAATATTATTATTATGGCCAGGCCACATAAGTATATCGTGGGACCAAGTGTAGTGTGAGCAGGTGTTCACTATAGGGATGGTCGTGAGGAATGGACCATATCATGCACCAATATGGAAGTCTGGTTGTCAAGTGTCAGTGGCAGCCAAGACACCGTAGACAACAAGCTAAGAGTATGGTAATAGTCAGAACCAAGTCTGCCACTCTTGCAAACCTTAAACCAAACTCTATGTATAACCTCACCTCGCATGTAATAATTAGTATTCTGACAGGACTCTTGCGTGGGTGATTGAACCGCAAGTCGGGTGCCTGAGATAAGCATCACATCACACACTTGAGTAAACGTTCAGGCTACCTGGGAAATATATTGCGTGGTCATGACATGGGTTGTCAGCCAATAGTAATTGCCGTTTGCCAGAGGCAGTCAACCTCCTGGAGCAAATGCATGAATACAAACGTATCACCAGGCCCGGTTCTAGAGGGTGGGCTGGGTGGGCCAGGCCCACCCAAACATGAGCCTGGCCCACCCAAACATGAGCCTTGGCCCTTGCAGTGAATCTAGCAAAAACCAAAGGAAATGATGGACGGAGTGTTGAACATTGCAAGCACTCACCCCCAGTCAACTGATCTGGGTTTAATCCATCACCGTTCTTTAGCCCACTCTGCCACCCCAGTTCAGACATGGCCATATGCAAATCAGTCTGACCCTGTGCCTCATGGGAACAGTCCAGCCCGAACTGCCAAGCCATGTCTTCCCTGGACCGGAAACAAGCTTCCTAGGACCGGTTTCTGGCATATCAGCCGTCTTCAGCCAGGCTTGCTTGAATCCAGTGGCAAAGTGAGCAAGGGACTCACGTCTGAGCATACCCTGCCAACTTATGGCGAACAAAGCAAAAACCAAAGGAAATGATGGACGGAGTGTTGAACATTGCAAGCACTCACCCCCAGTCAACTGATCTGGGTTTAATCCATCACCGTTCTTTAGCCCACTCTGCCACCCCAGTTCAGACATGGCCATATGCAAATCAGTCTGACCCTGTGCCTCATGGGAACAGTCCAGCCCGAATTGCCAAGCCATGTCTTCCCTGGACCGGAAACAAGCTTCCTAGGACCGGTTTCTGGCATTTCAGCCGTCTTCAGCCAGGCTTGCTTGAAACCAGTGGCAAAGTGAGCAAGGGACTCACGTCTGAGCATACCCTGCCAACTTATGGCGAACAAAGCAAAAACCAAAGGAAATGATGGACGGAGTGTTGAACATTGCAAGCACTCACCCCCAGTCAACTGATCTGGGTTTAATCCATCACCGTTCTTTAGCCCACTCTGCCACCCCAGTTCAGACATGGCCATATGCAAATCAGTCTGACCCTGTGCCTCATGGGAACAGTCCAGCCCGAACTGCCAAGCCATGTCTTCCCTGGACCGGAAACAAGCTTCCTAGGACCGGTTTCTGGCATTTCAGCCGTCTTCAGCCAGGCTTGCTTGAATCCAGTGGCAAAGTGGATCAAACCCAGATCTGTTGACTGGGTGTGAGTGTTTGATTAGGTCTGATGCTCAGTCCATTACCACCCCCTTTTGTACCGCTTTGTTCGCCATAAGTTGGCAGGGTATGCTCAGACGTGAGTCCCTTGCTCACTTTGCCACTGGATTCAAGCAAGCCTGGCTGAAGACGGCTGAAATGCCAGAAACCGGTCCTAGGAAGCTTATTTCCGGTCCAGGGAAGGCATGGCTTGGCAGTTCGGGCTGGACTGTTCCCATGAGGCACAGGGTCAGACTGATTTGCATATGGGCATGTCTGAACTGGGGTGGCAGAGTGGGCTAAAGAACGGTGATGGATCAAACCCAGATCTGTTGACTGGGTGTGAGTGTTTGATTGGGTCTGATGCTCAGTCCATTACCACCCCCTTTTGTACCGCTTTGTTCGCCATTAGTTGGCAGGGTATGCTCAGACGTGAGTCCCTTGCTCACTTTGCCACTGGATTCAAGCAAGCCTGGCTGAAGACGGCTGAAATGCCAGAAACCGGTCCTAGGAAGCTTATTTCCGGTCCAGGGAAGGCATGGCTTGGCAGTTCGGGCTGGACTGTTCCCATGAGGCACAGGGTCAGACTGATTTGCATATGGCCATGTCTGAACTGGGGTGGCAGAGTGGGCTAAAGAACAGTGATGGATCAAACCCAGATCTGTTGACTGGGTGTGAGTGTTTGATTGGGTCTGATGCTCAGTCCATTACCACACCCTTTTGTACCCCCTTGCAGTGAATCTGCCACCGATGTACAACAATAAAAACTGTTCAGATAACTGGTGATTTACGATCCAGTTGCAGAGCAACCATTTGTCTGTTGGTAGTTTTTAAATGCAGATAAACTGAATTTTATGGGAAGCTCAGTGGATTACTGCCTTTGTCACAGAGATCCTTGTGTTACTTGCAGTTCAGAAGTAACTATCCTAACATAGGACAGTGACCTATGAACTGTCATCAAAGAGCTGCATACAAACTTCGCTTTTTTGTGTTGTGATATAGTTAGAACTTCTCCATTCTTTCATTATTCTAATGTTACTAAAAGAGTTTGTTTGGGCAGTTATACATTTTCATCTGTAAAGCCAAACCAAAACCACTGGAGTACTCTTTAAATCCTGAGTTTGTGCTTCTCCAGACCAAACTCTCGCAAAATATATTGTCCACCCGTATGGATGACATGTGATTTCTACACCTTGTAATCCTCATTGACTTATGTGACATTCCGTGTAGACTGATTTATTGTCTCTGCATAATGTGTGCATGATGTAAAGTACTGTGACACCCTACACTGATATGAGTAGCGCTATACACCAAATGAAATGGATATGAGAGAGGGGCAATGGACAGATGAGGGGCACTACAGGATGGTGGAAGTGAGGGAATCCGAGGGGGAGGTCACGGGGTGGGGGGGAACTACAGAGAGATGAGGGGCACTGGTGGAGGGTGGCAGTGAGGAAATCTGATGAGGAGGTTATGGGGTGGGGGGTACAGAGAGATGAGGGGCACTGGTGGAGGGTGGCAGTGAGGAACTCCAAGGAGGAGGTCACGGGTGGGAGGAACTACGGAGAGATGAGGGGCACTGGTTGAGGGTGGCAGTGAGGGAATCTGAGGAGGAGGTCTTGGGGTGGGGGGAACTACAGAGAGATGAGGGGCACTGGTGGAGGGTGGCAGTGAGGAAATCTGAGGAGGAGGTCATGGGGTGGGGGGGCTATGGAGAAATGAGGGGCACTAGTGGAGGGTGGCAGTGAGGGAAGCCAAGGAGGAGGTTATGGGGTGGGGGGAACCACAGAGAGATGAGGGGCACTAGTTGAGGGTGGCAGTGAGGGAGTCCGAGGAGGAGGTCACGGGTGGGAGGAACTACAGAGAGATGAGGGGCACTGGTTGAGGGTGGCAGTGAGGGAATCTGAGGAGGAGGTCTTGGGGTGGGGGGAACTACAGAGAGATGAGGGGCACTGATGGAGGGTGGCAGTGAGGAAATCTGAGGAGGAGGCCATGGGGTGGGGGGGGCTATGGAGAAATGAGGGGCACTAGTGGAGGGTCGCAGTGAGGGAAGCCAAGGAGGAGGTCATGGGGTGGGGGAATGCCAGAGAGATGAGGGCCACTAGTGGAAGGTGGAAGTGAGGGAATCCGAGGAGGAGGTAACAGGTGGGGGGATCTACGGAGAGATAAGGGGTGCTGGTGGAGGGTGGCAGTGAGAGAATCTGAGGAGGGCATGGGGTGGGGGAACTACAGAGAGATGAGAGGCGCTGGGCTGGTTCAATTCCCAGTTATAAAAAGAATAAGAATGGGCGGCTGATCCGTCCGCTACCTGGCAGCTAAACAGTGGAACGCACTTCCCTTGGAACTGCGGATGGAACTTTCCGAAAGCAAGTTCCTAAAAAAATTGAAGACTTGGCTATTCCAGTCATAAGCGCTCTTTCTTTCTGTCTCCCTCTGCCTCTTATCTCACATTAGGTTGGCTCCACTAGGCCGCAGCACGGGGACACATTAGTTAGTGTAACCAGGCGCTTTACAAACTCCTTTATTATTATTATTAGAGGCGCTGGTGGAGGTATCAGTGAGGGAATCGGAGGAGGTGGTCGTGGGGTGGGGGTATACAGAGAAATGAGGGGCACTAGTGGAGAATGGCAGTGAGGGAAGTCGAGGAGGAGGTCATGGGGTGGGGGGACTACAGAGAGATGAGGGGCACTAGTGGAGGGTGGCAGTGAGGGAATCCGATGAGGGGGTCATGGGGTGGGGGAACTACAGAGATGAGGGGCACTGGTGGAGGGTGGTAGTTAGGGAGTCTGAGGAGGAGGCCATGAGGGGGAGTGGCTATGGAGAGATGAAGGGCACTGTTGGAGGGTGGCAGTAAAGTTATCTACAGAGAAAGAGGTCAAAGAAGAGGTCAAAAATACTTTTGCACCAGCACTAAAGCCAGCCCTGTCATGGCCTTTCTGTTTTCGTTTATTTAATTAACAGTCAGGTGATTTTACTATTGTTTTTTACTGGGAATAATGAAAGTGGAACTGAAGGTGGCTGATATGGGGCTGGGGCCCAAAGTAAGCTGTGAGATAAGGTGTAATGGAGAGGGGTGGTAGAAAAGTAGATAATCAAGCCTGTAAGGGATCATGCTGCAGAGTCAGGGGTCAGGTGGAGGTAGTAATGAAGAGGGCTTCTCCCTGAAGTCTCTCACAGAGGGAACCCGAGTAGTGTCACTTGCCTGATACTCCCACCTTAGAAACCTCCTCTTCCCATCAAATGGACATTACATGGAAGAAAACACTTTTTGAGAGTGATAACATTTAGAAAGAGACTTGGAAAAGAGTGCATTTTACTGTGCCTTGTAAGACTAAGGAGAGATAAAGGAGGGCCCAGAAGCAGGCCTGGCTAGATATATAAGCGATAAATCGGGCCAGCAGTGGCCCACCCGAATGTACCCTTGGCCCACCCAAATAAAAAATCCTGGAGCCGGGTCTGCGTACCACCAGTTCAAATAAACCAAATGGACATCGGTTGTCAGCCGATAGTAATTTGCCGTTTGCCAGAGGTAGTTAACCTCCTGGAGCAAATATGTGAATGCAAAGGTACCACCAGTTAGATGAGTCACCGCTGCATTGAACAAGTAATAACCCCTACAATCACAGTCTTATAAGATCGTTAAGTAGTACCCCATACAACCTCACCTCATGTGTGGGGAAAATCCGTCCTCAACCGAGATCCTGGTGGGAGTGATTGTGCTTCAGATTAGGCACCTATGAGGAGCTTCATTTTTGTGCATGTACGAAACCACTGTGCCTGCCTGGGAACTGTGGTTTAAACATTTTCGTAGTTCAAGGCCGGCCCTGTCGTGCTGGTAGCAAACAGGTGGCAATGATCTAGAATGCTTAGAAACTGTAGACAAACTAACTCTGATAAGACTGCCCTGGTACTCACTCTGTTCTAATAGTATCAAAAAAGGGGAATAAGTGTGTAGCGGGCTATGAAGGAGCTATTATTGAGTGTCATAGATACCTTAAGCTAAACAGTCATCTGAGGAAATTGTACATGGATGTCTATAGATATGCGCATGGTACTGGACCTGGATGAGTGGTACCAGTAAATTGATGTCAATACAAAAATGCTAATACTGATAGCCTATGAGGAGCCTTATTATTGCACATGCGTGAAAACGCTGAACCTACCTGGGAACTGTAGTTAGATAGTCCCGTAGTTCGAAACAGCCCTGCAGCGCTAATAGCAAATGTGCAGCAAAATTCTAGACCACCTAGAAACTATAGTTAAGTTGACTCTGGTACGGCAGACCCAGCTACTCTCACTGTTCTTACCCTACTCCAATAGCCAAATACCAAGAGGAGAACCAAGTGAGTAGCAGTCTATGGAAGAGCTATTATTCATATTTATTGGATGCATAGTAATCAGCATACATTTTAGGGGACTGTACGTGGACATCAACTGGGTAAGCATATGGTACTGGATCAGAACAAATGGTACCAGTACATCGATGTCATATGTCCACACGAAACTACTATTACTACAACCATTAGATGGATAGCAATAAGACGTCAGATAAATGCATGGTGTTGCAATGATTTCTAACGCGCACCATGGTATATCATCATTAAGCCATTAAGATGATATCCCAATCTAAACATCCCACGCTGTTCCCTGTGAAACAATACTCTATCTAGAGGGCCCATGTACCTACAGTAATGTGGTTTATCCAGGACCACCCATGTGATATCACCCCCCCCCCCCCCCAGCGCCTTGAAACCCTCACGGGTATGTAGTGCACTTTACAAATTATGTGATTGATCTTCAGCATGTCCCACATCCAGGAAATGTTGTGTAAGTTTGGTGTTTGATTTGTTGTACTTAATTGAACTCCTGTGTTCGATGATCCTGGTTTTAACCATGCGGGTCGTCATACCCACGTACATCATATTGCAAGGGCATTTAATCAAATAAACAAGTCTTTCAGAAATGCAATTAGTATGGTTGGTAAGGATCCAGGGAGTTTTGAGGCCCAGGTCCAATTGTTTGGTACGTGTAGTGAGGTGGCACGCCACGCAAGAGCCACAAAGGAAGTGGCCCTGTACGGGTGCCCCTGTCCAGATGGTGCGGGGGATATCAGTGGTCATGGTGTTCCGAGGTCTACTGTTTACCAAAATATTTCTCAAATTGCTGCTGCGTTTAAAGGCGAAGAGTGGTTTCTCACAAACCTTATTAACCTTGTTAAGGATGTGCCAATTGGTGTTAATAGCCTTCTTGATGGTCTCAGTGGGATGGCTAAACATGCTTACACATACCAGGTGATCAAGAGGAGGTTGTTTCGGATAGGAGTCTAGTAGTGCATCACAGTTATTGTTAAATGCCCGTTTGGATGCTCTGCTGACCAAATGGGAAGGGTATTGTCGCACCAAAAGATTACCAAAGGCGTACTACTTGCATTGTTTTAGCCTTGGGCCACTCTACTAATAAGTTATGTGTGTCCTCCAAATATTAAATAATCATAAAACACATGTTATTAGCGAAACTTTGTTAAATATGCCTATCATGGAAAAAAACATGCACAATATGCTATAAAATCATGGGTAGTGTTGATCTTTTCTACATCTTGTTGGTGGCCTGTATAAAAGACACAATTGATGCTGCTATAAATGGAGAGGATAACATTTGTAAAAAAGATCAAGACTGAATGGCACTGTCTCAGATTTGCTGCCCAGAGGATTGGTAATAAGTATAGTTTCCTTGGGTCCATATAACAGGGTATTGTGTTTGAGGCGTGATTTTGTCACAGCCACATGGAGTGCTGGAATTGTTTCCATAATAACCTGGGTAATCCTTAACTAGAAAACAAACCAGACTTAATCTAAAACAGGTCAGGTAAAACCTTGCTTGGTATTCATCACAAACATGAGATATGGTTACATAACACAAGGAGTCCAAATAATGATGTGTATCATCACTGTTAACGACCTGGACTCAGTTAACCAGTTAACCCTTCTCACATTAATCTCAAATGTGTTTTTAAAATATCTTTAGATGACCAGTTTAGCAACTGTGAGCTTGTAAAGAACTCTCCCGACCTTAAGTTATTAAAGGAGCTTGTAAAAATCTTTAACCATGGGATTGCAAAGTATTTTTCCAACGACAGGCAATCCTCATGATTGCCCATGTTAAAGCGACTACTGTTGTAACCCAGACTGCCAACTATAGAAACAAAGGTTTCTGTTTTATAATGTCCCCAGTTTATGGTATCCCCTGTTCATCATGACATATAAAAGCAGAACAGGACTTTGAGGTAGCCAGTAACCTCCTTAAAAACAATTTACATTCTTCTGACTTAAACACTGCCCACTGGAGCCCCATACTCCTGCAACATAGGTTGAGACTGACATACACTTAGATTTATACAACTGCAACATATGGGGGAGAGGTGTGTGACCCAGTTTGCAGCATATCTAAAAAGTGCCTCATTAGCTGTATTAAAATATTGGTTTCTGACCTTGATTGCATTATCCTGTGCTAAAGTATTGGTGAAAGTAATCCCTAAGTAGTTAAAATAGGTGAAAGATTTTAATTTAATACTACTGATTTGATGTACCTTTGTTTTCATTGTTTTTGGCCCACAACTCATCACAGATGAGCAAGAAATATTTGTTGACAGCCTTAGGTGACACATGAACATATTAAATTAATCCAATAATTTTTGCAGACTGTTTGGAGTTCTGACCATCAATACGGCAACGACTGCGTAAAGAAGTATAGGAATGGGTCTTCGTTCAACCTGGGGGAAATCACTTGTGTGCTGCAGGAGGAAACTTTCTACCTGATTTACGTATAATGAGAAGAAGAAGGGGCCAATACCCACCATTGGCAACCTCTCAGATGATATAAAGTTTTCAGTTAATTCCCCATTATAGTCACAGTGGAGCCTAGCTGAAACGTCCCTATGTATCTCCCTCAATAGATTAACCATTGATCTCTCAAATCTCATATCATAAGTTTTGATCTGCTGTCATTTCAAATGCTACACTAGGGTCCATAAAAGTCAGATACACCAGTAACTTCTTCACATAATCATATTTACTTGCTATGAGACAAAGGTTCAGAGATCATTCTATAGTTCCAGGCCCACGTTTGAAATTATACTGGATAAAACTCTTGGAATCCCACAGAGGGCGATTACCTTACTGCTGGTGACTTATATGGGAGCATATTCCCCAAGGACTACATACGTATATGGAAACTCATTGAAGTACACTTCTACTACTAATATCAAGTTATTATTAAACCCCTGAGGAAGTTCGGAAACATTTATTTTTTTCCTGAATGAAACTCATGGCTGGACGTTTTTGATGTATAAATATATGTTTCAAGAAAGAAAAAAAGGATGGAACTGGATTTTAAAAAAAATACATTCCCTTGAATCTTATTGGAAAGAAGTATATAAACACTCCCCTGGTGCACCATTCCATCCAAAGTATCATACTGGATATTTGACAATATTCCTTTCTCCATTGGCCATGACCTCTAAGCTATTAAACAATACTCTCCCCAAGATCTTTATTGTGGAGTCCAGAAGGTAAATGGTTCAGTAGCATCTCAGGTCGATCCTAGCTCATTTCTTAAAAATTGGGATAATGATCAGAAACTGGGCAGACCATATGTGGAAGCTGCCAAAATACATTTCCGTCTTAAAATGCTTCCAGGGTCGGGTGCTTTATTACTGGGGCAACTTTTTATTTCTTGTTCCTGGATGGGGTTTATCTTCTCATATTTCCCTCCTTCTTCCAAATGTGGACTTCTCACTTTACCCAACAGGCTGGATGAATATATTTTCTTAAAATAATTGATCCATATTACAGGTTTGATTTAGTTCTCCATTTTTGCGAGCAATCCACTGAAAAGTAGGGGGCGTTTATCACCTTCCAGAAGCTCCGTTAATCATTTTCCTCACTTGCTAATGGCATGAACTTCCAAGCTTCTTCCCTAATCACCCAGGGGCAGATTTATGAGCCCCTTGCGCCACTTTTGCGTCACTTTTAACATGGGAAAAGTGACGCAAAAGTGGCGCAAGGGGCTCATAAATTTGCCCCCCAGTTTCTTGCAGCCATTATATCCTTATAGGCTTTTCTACAGGCCCATATTTCTGATTGTGAACATGACTCTCTTATCAATGATTCTTAAAGGGCTTGATGTGCTTGTGTGCATGAACAATGACACCATTTGTGCATCCTATTTTCGGTTACTTTGGAGGCAACAGATAGAAAAGACATGACTGTCTCCCCTAACAGTTGGAAGGAGCTAAAAAATCCTGATGGATTGGATTCTTTCTGCAGGCATTTCAAACCAGGGCCAGTGGAGGAATCAAAGACTGCAAGTAGTATGATTGACTTGTCCACTGGTCAAAACCCCTCAAATCTCTAAATTACTTTCAGATGTGGGACAGGTGGAATTCTCTCAACCAAATTCAATGGGGCTATGCTCACTTATACAATTTGGTGATACTATATAATGTATAATGTGCCGTGCTAGGCTAAAGGATATCAAAATTAATTCAAAACACTAATTGCGCCCCATCCGTTCACCCTCATAAAAGTTGGTAGCTCATCTACTTGATGGGCTAAGACATTTACCACATGAGACAGGCTATATTTTAGTATTACAAAGTTAAGAAAAACTCCATAAAAGCGATACTCAAAATGCATAACATTATTTTCATTCCCACCCCCATCATCATGTCCAAAGAACAAAGAACAATTGTTAGTTTTATACACATTAAAGTCACCTCCCAATATTATAGGGGTTGCACAACAGTTTTTTGGGGCCAAAAAAGTTAGGCAAATCATTAAATAATGCTTCTGAATCAATTGTAGAGCAACTATAAAATACATTGTGATAAATATTAATCAACATAATATCCATTCGGTGGCCAAAATGAAGCCACTTCAGCTGACAGGCGGTGGAGTCCAATTTTGACCATAAAAGCTTACACTATGTGTGAGTGGCCATTAAAGCCGAAGGCCCCTTTTTGCTCTACTTCTTATGGAGGGGGCTATTGGTGTTAAAAATGTCTGACAACTGTCCAGATGTACTGGCTTGGTTGCCCATGTCTCCTGGAGTAATATCAGATCATAGGACAGTATTACTTTATGTCAATCTGGGCTTCCTAGCTTAATAAGAAAGGCCTGCTATGTTCCGTGAAAGAAGTTCAAAGCAACTGTTGGAGAAATTCTGCTGTCAAGATACATGCTTCAAAGGAAACCAGAAATGTGGGTGCCTCGATTTAATGGTAGTCTGTAATGGAGGAGGTTTACTCTGGGGTAACGTTCTATACTCATGACCCTCACGTGTCCCTGTCGTTACCCTTATGCATGTGTGGCTTCCAGATTTGATTGTGGCGTAAGTTGATTTGCAATTGGGACAGGGTATCTATCTTATAAGGTTCCGCCATTAATGGTGCAGGTAATGAGTGACGAGTTAATCTCATTATGATCAGCTTGTAGGTAAAAGTAGACAAGCGCAACCCTGTTGATCTTATTTTTTCCTTCCTGAAGGTAGAATGCCTAGTGAAGCATTGTTTTGTTGTCTGCAGGATCTCTAACATTTTTCACCACACAGTCCTCACCTTCATACTTCCTGTTATAACCCAGCCAAAACTGCCTTCATAACATGATAATGTTATTAGTTAAATGGGGGTTTGGACCCAGGGTTTTGTTAATCCAATGTGTCACCTTATTTTCAGGACTCGTCATCAGATTTAGGGGTTACATTTTTTAAGACCACCGCACTGGGGGAAACTGCATTGATTTTCATTGGTAAGTGAATTGCCTTCGATATCTGCCGTTAGGTTTAAGTGAAGCGGAGGCCCCCATTCCCAAGGAGGTTTCAGTTCCAAGTGGGAGCTGGGAATTTAAATATTGATTTTGCTCCATCCCTTCGTCCTTTTCAATTAGTATTAATTGGTGTTCTGGTCCTACAATTGCTTCCATAACGTGTTTTTGGGGCAACACTTAGATAGCCATAGTGCATTAGTCTGGTTCCATAGGTCTGTGGTAAATATTTCGTTACCGGTACTATTTTTTATGCGGTAAAGTCTATTAAGAACAACTCAGTAAAATGAGAGGCAGAATCCGTGGTATTAGAGGGTTTAAAAAGGCTTTATTCCTATACAAAGGAATACAATTCGAATTGTAGGCATTCTATTCCATCACCACGAAAGTTCAGGAAGGAAGGGCATATATTATTGACAGATAAGCAGTTTTATAGAAAATACATTACAATGAAACAGATGCAGGAGGCGTAACAGCTGATAAAAGGTGCATACGTAGCTAATAGAGGGCGTAATTTAATAAACGTCATCATACATGATGTCACAAGTGGGTGGATCCATAAAAGAATCCTGCAATGTCAGCAGAAATAGTTGGCAGAGATGCGCGCGCAGCCGCATGACGTGTGATTGACGTGCAACTAGAGGGTGAAGGGGACTTGACATTTAGCTCTACATGTGGAGACAGAAGTCTGGGGTTATGTCAACCTAATCCCAAATCATATCTAATATCCTATGTTTAAAGAACTGTGTTATCCAAAAAGAGAGGTCTCTTAGGATAGAATCTTATTCTATACTGACTATACTGACTGTTAGTGCGTGTACAAGCGTCTAAGTGTCTACACTAGATGCGAGGGGGTAGGAATATTCCATGGTGACGGGGCTATGAATTACTTGCATGAGGGCAGCGAGGCCTGGCCCTGTGCACGGTAGCTGGAGGAATGTTTACCTAAACTACTAGACAGGAATGCATCGGATGAGGAGCGAAGGAGATAATCTTGAAGGTGAAATACAGTTTTTGGCAGGCGACGGGCTGGATCAGGCACCGTTAGCCGCGCAGGGAGTAAGACAAAGTTCATGGTCACAGATGCAGGCTCAGACTGGAGCTTTCAGAGGCAGAAGGCAGAAAAGGCTTGATGACAGAATTCGGGCCTACTCGCCTGAATCTGTAAAATGTGGAAAGTAAACCACATAAAGTCGGTGGCCTTTCATACTTAGAAAAGGAATATCTGACCCATTCACGGTGGATCTGAAAGAGGACATGTTGGCGGTGGACGCACATATATTTGCGTCTTCAGAACTGGAGCAGGAGGGAACATACATGTACTTATAGCATGTACATGGAGCCGTTGGGGTCTACGATAGGGGACATAACTGATCACAAAATTCATATTTCCTCATTCCCTCCTTGTCCCCTTCGGACCCTTAGGAGATATCGATCTTCATCAATCCATCGATCTGTTCATATAGCATCATTTGTTCTTCTTTCTTCTTCCGGGATCTTGAGCGAAAACTTGGATGTGGGATACACGAGGTGGCACACAGACCACAAATCGCTGGCCCACATTGTAGACATAAGCAGCAACTGAATAGTATGAGAAAGCCAATACCTAGGAAGGAGAGCATTCTCCATCCCCAGGCTGACAATACGCCCCAGAACCAACCGGACCAAGTCCAGGTACCTGGACTCTGGTGTATCTGGCTTACAATCTTATGAAGGCGAGTTATGGCTTTATATACTGACGGCGAATTTTCTGGTATGAAAATGCAACAACTTGATCCGATGACCCTACAAGCTCCGCCCCTATCGGCCAGGATGACGTCAAGGACAAGACGATTTTGAAGCACAACAATCCGCATAGCAGACTGCTCTTCTGTTAAATTGCCTAAGGCGGAAATAGTTTCGTTCACTACTGCTTCAAGGGTTCTTGTTAATCTACGTATCAGTTTACTATTAGTAACTGTACCTATATAGAGAAAGAAACCTTTATTGAAATCTGTGTATTTTTCCCATGCTGTTTCAGTGTAATCGACAATTGGGAGATCTCTCTGCTGTCTATTGTGTACTAAATGGGTATTTCTATGATAATCAGGAGGGGCTAGGAAAACAGGTGGCAGAAGGAATGCTATGTAACAGGTACCATCCCAATCTAAAGGGAGACGTATATATGCGGTCTGGCCACATATAAAGTAGGAATGACGAGAAGCTCTAAATGTAGACTTGCCTTGATCACTGAATTTTATTACAGTGGTGCATTTACTATGGCCCATGTGTATGGAGCCATTCTTTCTTATACATAATTCCCCCTTTACTGGGAATACTAACATGGCGGGCAAGATTGGTGTAGCTTCAGATTCAACGTTCAGGATCATGAGGTTAAGTGTAAAATTACCTAATCCATATACTTCATTTTCTAGATCAGTTCCTGTTCTTTTGGGAAGTCCCTCCTTGTTAGGGTAGCAGACTTTAAGCAAAACTAAGTTCAGGTTTCCCCATACCCAGCTGTCTTGATAAACTGCGGAATTTGAGTCTAGGGAATTAATCAAACTAAACCATGCTCCACAGGAGCCATTGTGTGTGAACGGATAGGGAAAGAGGGGCAAAACTCCCTTATAGTTCTGATAGGGAGGGAGTCGGCCACATATCCAACAATTTGTGGCATTGCTGGTTTGATGGGAATGATGTAGCATACTAATGAATGTGTTGTTGCGCAGCGCAAATCTATAAGACAATTCATGTGGAGGTAATTCACTAAAAAAATGTTCTGTAGTTATATTATAAGCACGCTTAGGAATAGGGTAATACATGTGCAATAGGATGCTGACAATGATGATCAGAAGACTTAGAAAAAACAAAATTAATAATGTTACTGTGCAGTGACTACGAAATGATTTACAATACGCATGCTTCTTGAGCAGCATCTGATGATTTCTTTCTCTATTCCGATCTAGAGGATACATGTCAGAGACAAATTCAACCGATTCACCTTGGAGAGGACTTAAACAATCAAATTGTCTGACTTACTAGACCTCAATTTTAGTTTATAAATTTCTGAGTTCGATTGCTCAACCAAGGGGAGCTTTGAGTCTGTCTGTGAGGGAATACAGGGTTGAGTATCTACGCTGGATGGTAGTCCATAAAATTTCTTGATATGACTCGAGTGCAACCACCCTTTCCTTCCCTCGATTTTCACAGCTGTCCTTGTGGTGAGTAGAACCAACTTCG
The DNA here is from genome assembly GCF_964204655.1 of Triturus cristatus. Classification (NCBI taxonomy): domain Eukaryota; kingdom Metazoa; phylum Chordata; class Amphibia; order Caudata; family Salamandridae; genus Triturus; species Triturus cristatus. The sequence continues at coordinate 728,612,311 of NC_140587.1, read as the reverse complement.
GTGACTTCCACCTAGGATCCAGTTGGGTCTTCCAGTCAAAGTTCCTGACCAACACCAGGTCTCCAGGAACCACGTCATGGGGCTTCACCTCAGTATTGTCGGGAAAAGCTGCGGATACCTGTGAACGACAAGATTGTAGTGCAGACATCAAGGAAGCCAGGTAATCTGTCAGCATATTACAGTCAACATCAGTGATTTTGCGAGGTATAGGCGTCCCCCACATATTTGGTGGTCTACCGAAGATCACCTCATACGGGGATAGCCCTGTTCGAGAATGTGCTACCATTCTCATGTAAAAGAGCACAACTGGTAAGGCTACTATCCAATCAACTCCTTTTTCTCTACATATTTTGGACAATCTAATTTTCAGAGTTTGATTATGACGTTCCACGAGACCTGCTGCCTCGGGATGTCGGACACAGTGAAATTTCCATTGATAGCCTAATAGAAGGGAAACGTGTTTCATTAGTTCGGATGAGAACGGCTGGCCGTTATCTGAGTAGACAACACGTGGTAAACCGTACCGTGGGAAGAATTCTCGAACTAACTGTTTGGCAGTAGTCGGGGCAGTGTAATCTGAAACCGGGTATGCTTCTGTCCAACGGGAAAGAGCACAGACAACTACGAGAACATATTTGAATCCTCGACATCGTTCCATCTGGATATAATCCATCTGGAGGACTTCAAAAGCATGATCGGGAGTTTGGAATCCACCCTGTTCTACGGGGATGCTTTTACCTGGATTAAACTGACAACATATCATACAGGTACGAACTTTTTGTTTAGCTGCGGCTCGTAAATGTTTGTTGAACCAAATGTGTTGAATGCTGTCTAGCATAGCTTTTTCTCCTAGGTGCGCTGGACTATGTATAGTGTTAATGATGACTTGGACCATTGAGTCGGGAAGAAACCATATAGATTTTTCCTTCGTCATCCATCCTTGATCTGTTTGGATCCCTCCTAATTCAGTCCATTTCTCTATTTCTTCTGGTGTAGCATGTGTCTGTATGTCAATTACATCAAGGGCGGGATCCTTAACTGTCATGCAATGTGTTGGTGTCAGAACTATTGTCTTTGTCATGTCAGTTGTGTGAGTCTGATTCTGAGCAGTCAGTTTAGCTGTTCTGTCAGCTAGGTCATTACCCTGAGAAATGATATCGGTAACTTTTGTGTGGGCTTTGCATTTCATAATCGATATTGCAGTAGGTAGATGAATCGCGTCTAATAGGGCTTGAATGAGGGGTCCGTGTTGGATGTGGGCACCGTGAGAAGTTAAATAACCTCTCTCTCGCCACAGTACGCCGAAGTCATGGACGACTCCGAATGCATAACGTGAATCTGTGTATATGTTGACTTTTTTATTTGTGGCTTGAATACAGGCTTGTGTCAGAGCGGTGAGCTCTGCTGCTTGAGCTGACAAAGTGTTAATACAATTTGTTTCAATGACTTCAGTGTCTGTTGTGACTGCGTAAGCGGCCACTAACTCTCCTGTACTTGTTCTCATACATGACCCATCTACATACAATGTCAAGTCTGGATCTGACAAAGGGATATCTGTCAAGTCTTGTCTGGGTTTCGTCGTGATAGTAATGACTTCGACACAATCATGTGCCAATGGATCTGTTCCGCCTACTGGTAACAGTGTGGCAGGATTTAACGTATTACAACGTCTGATTTCTATATGTGGCTGAAACAATGTTAATTCGTAACCGGTGAGTCTTGCTATAGTCAAGTGTTGTGTTTGTGTGCGGTTCAAGAGAACCTCCACTGCGTGTGGTACTTGTACTGTTAATTGATGTCCTAACACTATGGTATCGCTTTGTCTGATTGCTAAAGCTGTTGCTGCCACTGATTTCAGGCACGCTGGAAGTGCCTGAGCTACTGGATCTAATGTACTAGAGAAATAAGCACATGGTTTGTGTGATCCTGCTTGTTCCTGAGTGAGTACTGACAAAGCAGTACCTTCGCGTTCTGTAACGAAGAGTGTAAACTGTTTACTGTAACATGGTGTTGTTAGGACAGGTGCTTGGCATAAAGCTTTCTTTAAGCTTTCAAAGGCATGTGTATGTTCTGGAGTCCAAGGGAGGACAGTCGATGTGGCTGCCTCCTGTGTTGTCAACTGGATGAGTGGTTTTGCTAGAAATGCATATTGAGGGATCCACTGCCTACAGTATGAAGTGAGGCCTATAAAAGCCCGCACCTCCTTTTGTGTCTTGGGTGCTGGCATGTTAGCAATTAACTGGATGCGGTCGGATGTAAGCTGCCTTCCCTCCTTGGACAGCGAGTGCCCAAGATAAACAACTCGCTGGACACAGAATTGCAGCTTGGAAGGGGACACCTTGTGCCCCTTGTTAGCCAGAAATTTCAAAACCGTCAGTGACGCTGTTTCACATTCAGGTTCGCTTCGGGCGGTGATCAGCAGATCATCGACATATTGAAGCAAGGCAGTGTTAACTGGCATGTGGATACTGTCAAGTTCTCGTTTCAGTGCTTGGCTATAGATGCTGGGGCTTTCTGTAAATCCTTGAGGTGCGCGTGTGAATTTAAAACTTCGTCCATTTAAACTAAAACCGAACAAATATTGACTTTCCGGATCTATTGGGACACTAAAGAAAGCATTCTTGAGATCAATTACAGTGAAGAACGTTGCTTCTGAGTCAATAGCTGTGAGTAATGAAGAGATATCCGGGACCACAGGGTATTGTGGTACAATACATTTATTTAATTCGCGCAGATCAATAACTAATCGATATACTGGTGGTGCTTTTGGATCCGTTCTTTTAAGGATCGGAATTATCGGGGAATTACATACATTGGAGTCAGTTTCCACAACCACTCCTTGGGTAATAAGCTCGTCAATGATTTGCAGTAAAGCCACTACAGCATCTGGAGGTAACTTGTATTGTCGCATTCGTGGTAGTACCACTCCTGTTTTCAGTGTGACTCGATATGGTGTAATGTTCATGCAACCAACATCAGTGGGGCCTTGTGCCCATAAATGTGTAGGTAAATTCTGCAGTCGGTGATCCATGTCTCTAGATACGTAGTGACCTTTAAAGTCACGTAAAAATAGTCGTACTCCTTCCGGAGAACAACATATTATGGCTCCTAGAGCTTTCAATGTTTTTATACCTAACAAGTTTTCTGGACATGATTTAGTAAGCAACAAATCTGTAGTACGTGTTAATGGACCGACTGTAAGTGGAAGAGGTTGTGTTACGTCATTTATTATCGGTTTTCCTGAGAATCCAAGGGAAATATTTTGTGAGCCTGAGAGGGGTGCCCCTGGAACTTCACTGCGTCTTATAGTTGTTCTGCTTGCCCCTGTATCAAGTAAAAACTTTCTGTCTTCCCCTAATAGTTCACTATGTACATAAGGTCCCTCTTGGTCTACAGGAACCTCTATAAGGGGTAAGCCAACTTCCCTCTCTAGGCTATCTCATGAGTATCGCTGATAATCGGGATAATCTGTTTGTGCATACTGATACATTTGTTGTGTTGTTGCTTGAGTTGCAGCAGTAGGCTGCGCTTGTGGTGGTACTACGATCTGTTGTGGAGCTGCCTGTTGCGGAGCTAATTGTTGCGGAGCTAACCTAGGTTGTGCCTGCTGAGGCGTTTGTTGTTGATTCTGATCCTGTCTGGGTGGACGTGGTCTCTCATGTGTTCTACCTGTGGCTATATTATGTTTCAGGACTGGACAATCGTGTATATAATGACCTGGTTGTTTACAATAATTGCATGTCCCTTTTGCAGGACTTGCGGAATCACCCTTTTGATGACTATCAGCTGGAACTGACTGTGCAACAAGCATTTTCATTTTTGTATCTGTCATACGTCTTTGTTCGTGTTCTTGTTCTTCTCTAATTCTATTGTGATGATATTGTAACATCTGTAGCATCTGTGATGGGGTATTACCTTGCCAGGTACTTTCGAATTTCAATACTCTATTCTTGACTTGTAGCAGAGAATTTTCAACTAATTTTGTCACAAACAGATGTGGATATGACTCACTACTGGCTTTTATGCCACTATTTATACTAAAACATTTTTCAAATCGGGAATAGAAATCACTAGTGTCTTCATCTGGTTTTTGTTTACAGGCTGAGATTGCACCCCAGTCTTCCTTTTTCGTAGTCAATAAACGTGGCAGTACCTGTATTAGTAATCCTGCTAGTGCTGTAGTCTTTTCCCCAAGCCCTGCTCCTGCAGCTCGGGCCTTTTCTTCGTTTTCTAATGCTGTCCAATCTATCTTTTGGTCTCCCACCTCCCATTCTTTTTCTTTGAGTTTCTCATAAACACCGGCGGGTAACAGGACTTTTAGTATTTTCATAATATCGGGGTAGGTATACTCTCCCATGAGTAACATGTCTTTTATCTCACGGTGGAAACCTGCTGGGTCCTTGTCATGGCTGGGTACTACTTTCTTCATTTCTAATAATTCCAGTTTAGTTATAGGCGTGTACACAAACACGCGTGTAAAATTATCACCGGCACCTCTAATTGGGTGTACTTCGCGTAACGGGTTCTGTCTATCTATGTGATACATTTTTCTTCCCATGATGGGAACTGGAACGTGTTCCGGGCATATGAAATTTAAATATTGGTTTCGGGATTCTAGAATTTCCTTAATCAAATCAGTACCTGACCCTCTCCATATATTCGTGAGTAGTTCTGTCAATATGTCAGGTAAGGGTCCTGGATCGGAGTGTTGGCTTTTATATAATATAAGGAGGTGTTGAATCATGTATATACTAGCTAACCGCTGTTCATATGGGTCTAGATTCAGAAACGTGTGTGCAAGTACATCGTCATTGTATTCGCCGGGACTGTCAGCCCATTGTACTGCTGACCTGGCTAATTCTTGTTCGTCCATGGAATCGAGCACGTGGTACCCCCTTCGATCTCGGAGTATTTTATCAGCGGCTTGGAATAAGTGTTCAGGGGATTTTGTATTTAGCATAGGGTTTGGAAAATGTCTATTATATTCCGGACGTATTGGACGTATTGGGTCGTTAAAACCTCTGGTATTATTATGGGGTCTTCCTTTACCTACATAAGCTATCGTGTCTACTTGCTCTGATTCTTGCTCCTCCTCCTCTCTGTTTAGGTCAGCGTCTACCTCTAATCTTTCTTCGTGTATTCGTTCTACTTCTTTGCGGATCTTTCGGTACATAGCTACTATACATAACTGTTTATCATGTCACCCTTCTGATATATTCTGGCCCCAAATGACAAGTTTTTGCATTTCTTCCGTATTTACCCCAGGCCGGTCTTGATTTCTGATTACACAGTTTATGAGGAAACGTAACAGTTGTCCCTGTACCTCCGCTTTCTGGTACTCCATGGCTCTGCTAATACTTTCAGGACCTCGTCCTGACTGGACAAAGTGATATATATTTTCTAAATGTGTAGCCATTCCTGGTAGCTTCGTTAAATATATTGCAGCTCGTCTAATACGTAATGATGACAGCAGCATTTCGTCCCGTTTACCGGGCACAGGATCATATCTACAATCTACTAGAAGTTCCTTAAGCATGTCGGGAGTTGCTAGTTTGGGCGTACGTTGGTGTGCTAATTCTCTAAGGGAAAATTTATTTCCTCTGGGTGGCGTAGAAAAAATGTCTGTTGTACCTCCTGTAGCACCGTCTGGGGTGCTGGACGTGAAAGGATTTGTTGAAGGTGAGACAGCAACCGTCGTTGCGGGAAAAGCTGTAGAAACAGATGTGCTTGTCGGAATGTGTGTCAGAGCTTGTTGTTGCGGAGGTACAGACGGAGGATCTTGGCGATGAGCATCATCGGCAGGCGGTCTATGTGGTGCGGTACTAGCATACTCGGGAGCTGCGTCATCTAAATAAGAGGAAAGGAAAACATCTTCTGCGGTTCTGGGATGCCCCTTGGGGTGTGCTTTTATCGGAAACAATGGGGGTGGCAAGTCTTTTGGTATTTCCGGAGTAGCCTTAGGTAACCCTTCGGCCAGGAGTGGATACATACCATTCATAAGGGCGTTTCTTTGTCTATCTATTTGTTCTGATTTTACTCGGGTACCTTCCTCAATTAACAGATTTTCTCGGACTTTATTTGAATTCTCCTTACTCTTATCTTCCTGCCTGAGTGCTTTTTCTGTACGTCTATACGATTCTTTACGCCATAATTCAATGGCATCTTTCTGTGACTGTCTGGCTTTCCTTTTCCATAATTCTTCTTCTACTCTCATGATGCAATCTGCATCCCAGGTCCCCGCTGCGGGCCATCTCTGACTCTCTGGTAATTCTTTGGTGTAGTCCACCCATAAATCAAGAAATAATACGGCATCTAGGCCATGCTTATGATACATAAAGTACCCTGGAGTGTCCCTCGGTGGGATGGGAACAGCTTCTTCGAGTACACCTTTTCTAGTTTTGATCTGTCTTAGTTTCGAAAAGAGCGGCATTTTTAGACCTTATTACTAGAACACACTTTATACAAAAAACACAATAATAAACAGTCATTCACACCACAGTATATAGAACGTATTTTAAAACATTTAACACTTAACAGTTTTACGGACAATGATAAATAATAGAAAACTAGTTACTGACATTATACTGACACTAGATAATACTTATTTATATGCAAAACCTACTATATATACTGCTAAACAGTACAGATGCACTGCTAAAACAGTGCAGACCGGATTTGTGTACCCAAACCCGTCTTGACCGGCACAGACTATGTGCACGTAAAATGCCTCCCCGGTAATGGTACTCACCGGGTAGCTCGGAACGGAACAGAAGGCCTCGGAAACTCTGGACTGGACTGGACCGACTCGACTGGACTCGGAACTTCGGAACCTGGCGGGTCTCTTGTATACCTCGGATCTTGCTCTCTCAGCTAGGCTCTGGTCGGGATACTTCGCACTTCTCACCGCCTCGTCTGGGTGTTGATCGCAGCCTCAGTCGTCCCCGCTTGGCCGGAGGGAGATACAGGAAATCCTGTAGATACGCGTTTTTGTCCGTTCAGCTGTGGCAGGAGACCGGGCCTGCAACGCACCGCCGGCGCGTGAGATGAGAAAGTGTCCCTATTCGGGCGCCAATTTATGTGGTAAATATTTTGTTACCGGTACTATTTTTTATGCGGTAAAGTCTATTAAGAACAACTCAGTAAAATGAGAGGCAGAATCCGTGGTATTAGAGGGTTTAAAAAGGCTTTATTCCTATACAAAGGAATACAATTCGAATTGTAGGCATTCTATTCCATCACCACGAAAGTTCAGGAAGGAAGGGCATATATTATTGACAGATAAGCAGTTTTATAGAAAATACATTACAATGAAACAGATGCAGGAGGCGTAACAGCTGATAAAAGGTGCATACGTAGCTAATAGAGGGCGTAATTTAATAAACGTCATCATACATGATGTCACAAGTGGGTGGATCCATAAAAGAATCCTGCAATGTCAGCAGAAATAGTTGGCAGAGATGCGCGCGCAGCCGCATGACGTGTGATTGACGTGCAACTAGAGGGTGAAGGGGACTTGACATTTAGCTCTACATGTGGAGACAGAAGTCTGGGGTTATGTCAACCTAATCCCAAATCATATCTAATATCCTATGTTTAAAGAACTGTGTTATCCAAAAAGAGAGGTCTCTTAGGATAGAATCTTATTCTATACTGACTATACTGACTGTTAGTGCGTGTACAAGCGTCTAAGTGTCTACACTAGATGCGAGGGGGTAGGAATATTCCATGGTGACGGGGCTATGAATTACTTGCATGAGGGCAGCGAGGCCTGGCCCTGTGCACGGTAGCTGGAGGAATGTTTACCTAAACTACTAGACAGGAATGCATCGGATGAGGAGCGAAGGAGATAATCTTGAAGGTGAAATACAGTTTTTGGCAGGCGACGGGCTGGATCAGGCACCGTTAGCCGCGCAGGGAGTAAGACAAAGTTCATGGTCACAGATGCAGGCTCAGACTGGAGCTTTCAGAGGCAGAAGGCAGAAAAGGCTTGATGACAGAATTCGGGCCTACTCGCCTGAATCTGTAAAATGTGGAAAGTAAACCACATAAAGTCGGTGGCCTTTCATACTTAGAAAAGGAATATCTGACCCATTCATGGTGGATCTGAAAGAGGACATGTTGGCGGTGGACGCACATATATTTGCGTCTTCAGAACTGGAGCAGGAGGGAACATACATGTACTTATAGCATGTACATGGAGCCGTTGGGGTCTACGATAGGGGACATAACTGATCACAAAATTCATATTTCCTCAGGTCTGCAGAGTTTAACTCAAGACACTTAAACCTCTTTAGTAGTAAGTCATGCAGATCTTTAACAGTTCATTCCAGACCAGTCAGCCTCTGCAGTAGCTGCGATTTCAGGGCCCTAAGCTCTGTACCCGGATTAAAATTGGCAATGGCATGCCTGGTTCCCTGGAGATGTCCTTAGGCATTGCCATTCTTTTGGGGGTATTAATTAATGGTTGCACTAGTTGAGCAGTCTCCCTCTTCGTTCTCTTTGCTGGGGGTGCAGACTTATTAGGGTGTATACGTTATACAGGCTAATAGTTAGTGTTTACAAGTGGACACGCAGATTCCCCACAATTTCTTGCACTCGCTCTTCACCCTCTGTAATATCACCAGCTTGCTGGACCATTTCTTTGGTTGGGCTCTTATAGTCCGCAACAACTAGCAACTAACCCACCAATTGTGGCATAAAGGAATGAACCACGCCAACCTATCTTCAAAAAGTTCAATTTCTGTATTTATTGTCCACATTGTGCCAGATTAAGTACCCACGGGGGAATCCCAGCCCAGCCTCTTTCAGGCTCTGACAGGCCAGACAGTGTGAGGGCTCGCCTCTTCTTAAGTAGTCTCCTGGCCCCTCCTCTTTTGCAAAGGCCTGTGGATATTGGAGCCCTCCACTGGCTGGCAATCACGAATCAGTGAAATATGTGTCCAGTGCAGCAGGGCTGCTCATCTCTCCTTAAGGAGCCTCCTGGCCCCTCTTCCTGCACACAGGCCTCTGGATGTTGGAGTCCCCCACAGGCTGGCAAGCAGGAATCAGTGAAATATGTGCCAACACCAACTATTTGAGATATAATCAGTTAAAGAAGTGTCCCATTGAAAAATGGCCCATCCGTGAATTTTATTACAAGCTGAAATAATAGGTGACTTTAATTACATCCACCAAGAATCGTTTTCCCAAATAAGGGTCACAAATGAGGGCAGGTGTACCACCCGCTTCAAATTGATGCGGGGTGTGCGTCAAGGTTGCATTTTAGCCCCACTCCACTTTACCATCTATATAAACGGCCTGGGTCAATATCTGGAGGAGGTGGATGCTGACGTTCCACGTATAGAAGAAACGAAGGTACCTGCCCTCCTATATGCGGACGACACTGTCCTCATAGCTCGTACTGGAAGGGGCCTGCAGCATTTATTGGATGCCTTTGGGGCATTCATGGACAGGCTAGACCTCAAAGTGAATGCTAAAAAATCTCACACTATGGTGGTTGGACCCCATAGGAATAAGGGCAAAATGAAAACAATATTTAAATGTAAAGGTGATGTTGTCTCTAGAGTGGAAGTTTTCCGGTACCTGGGGGTGCTCTTCGATGAGAGGGACACATGGGGTCCACAGATTCGGGCAAAGAGTTTATCAGTGGCCAGATCAACTGGGGCACTCATGGGGTTTACTAAAAGACTTGGAGCCAGGCCAATGAAAGCCCTTTTAAAGGTTTACAATGCAAAATGCATCGCAATTGCGATGTACGGTTCTGCCCTGTGGGGCTATGCACATATGGAGCCCATCCAGAGGGTGGAAAACAGGTTTTTGCGAAATCTGTTGTCCGTGCCCCAATCGACCCCGACTTTCTCAATCCATGCGGAGGTGGGTCTTGATTATGTCATGGACAGACTAAACATGGTGCCGTTAACATTTTGGCTAAAGACCTGGCTCAATAAGGAATTAACCCTCAATCATGCTACCTTAGCTGATGTAATGCCCCTGGACCACTTTAAAAAGGTTCCGTGGTTAGATTACCTGAGTAAGTCCTTTGCACAATTGGGACGCCCGGACCTCTTCTTAGAACCATCTGGCATTAGGAAGGTGGATGTAAGTCTAGTTAAAAAATTATTCATGGAAAGGACCAGATTATCCCGGGAGGAAATGGAACTGCAGAAACCGACTGTGAGATCCCATTAACTGTTACTAAGCCATTTCATAGGTTTTTATTGGTAAAATTCAGATTTAATTTGATTCATTTTTATTTGGGGAACTATCCAACCTGGGCAAAACCTGATTTAGCAACACCTTGTACTTGTGACCAATTCTCAGTCCAAGATACTATGCATTTTACTATGTTTTGTGGGCATTTTTTGGACATCAGAAAGAAATATTTATTGCCAATACTGAAGGAGGCGGGCTTCACGCAAGTGAGGCCGGCTTTAGTTTTTCTTCAATCTCTAAGTAGTGTCCGCATTACATTTTGTGTTGCTAATTTTCTAGTAGCGGCATCAAGGATAAAATTAAATAATGTACCCCGATTCATGATCCAATGAAATTTGAATTGTATTACATCTTTATGTCAGGATATTTCTCATTGTATTAAATGTATTATATCACATATATATATTAATGGTTTTATGCCTTTTATGATTGTTATAAATCGAATAAAGTGTATTTGACTGACTGACATTAATTACATAACAAAATAGTAAGCAAAATATTAGGCCTGTTTTACCTTGATATAGGAGTGTATTGGTCTATAATCAGGATCAATAGTTTTAGTATGCTCTGCAGACTCAAAGTCTAGTACGACCTATTGCTAATCAAAATATGTATTGTAAGTCATTACAAAGAAATGCTATCATGTTGTAACACTTTTATTCTGGCTAATTTTTAATATTGAAATCATTTTATAATTTGTATCTTATGTTTGGATCTATCAGGTCTATTAGATCTTTTAGGTATATTAGATTTGATTTCCAATTCCCAATTTATATTGTGATTCTGTTTTTTAATTTTTTCTGACTATTTAGTTGGATTTTTGAAAATCACCTTTGCCATATACAATGATAGTCCTTACTAGCCCATGCAATAATGAACTTTACTAATGATTCAGAGATGAACATTCCTAATAGATATAAAAAGCTTTCTACTTGATAAAAGCAGAACTAGTGCAATGCGCCACTAAAAATTCAATTGTATGTGTGAAACAAGTTTAAAATTAGCAGCACTCAGATCCTGATTGTATCCAGACATGAACATAGTTTCCCATTATCTCATGGCTATGTCTGTTCATGGACTTAATTAAATGTGTAGTGCATGTGACAAACATTATAAACATATCAGTGATTGTTGAATTCATGCTGACAGAGAATATACTTTAGTCACTTACTAGACTGACCTCAAGACAAATATCTATGCAAAACAGAGTTACAGTCCTTCGCACACTCATCAATATTTTACATTGCTGCCCCACACTACAGAGACAGAATCACATTGGAATGTAGGATACCATATTCAGTTGGATCTCTTCCAGCATCACAAATAGAGCCAATATTTCCCTTCCACTGTTCTATTCAATATCTTTCACAATCACATATGCTGATTGAATTACACATTGTTACTTGATCTCTCCTCTCCACTTCAATGCATACCTTAGAATATTCCCACATCTCATCAAAGTTGTCAACCGTGTATTTTTCAATTATGCAGAAGACACTAATATCACCAGAAAGCCGGGTCTGGGGGCTCAGTGGACTAATGCTTCCACTGCAGAGGCCTGTGTTCAACTTCATGGTCACAGGTTCAAATCTCAATGGGTCCACACAGCCCTTCATCCATCTGAGGTCAATAAAATGAGTACCAGTGAGTTGGGCAACAATTAAAATCTGTTATTCGGAGCCAAGATACCTACGAGTGAATGTGTGCTTTACAAATTCACATAATGTTATAAAACTATAAGATTTTTCAAATATGGATGACTGTGTTTCAGGTCAATGCCTCCAAGCATTGGACAATGGGGTGCTGCGCTGCCATCACAAGAATAACTTATCTGAAACTGAAATTCTCAAGTGTAAATTAGAAAAAGCATCTCAACACCAAACTCTGGCCTCGCTAATTCGGGGTACCAACAACTGTGTCCATGAAAGTGAGGAAAACACAATTGCATATTGCTTCCAACTTTTCCCTTACACTGCAGGTGAAACAAGGGTTCGGTTGAGACGGAAAAGTCTCTAGCATGCTGATGGATGTTGAACTCAGCTCTGAGTATCCCCAACTGCAATGATATCTGGATCCCTGGTGCTGACTCTCATTGTGATGAGTAAACATTGATCATGCATGTGGGCCATGACATGGGCCTGTCTCACAGATTGCAGCCTGTTTGAACTGGGAGAGGCTGCAAATCACTACCCTCATAGGGGTAAAAAGCTACTGCCTTTGCCAGAAACTAAGCGAAATGAGCATGGTGGTAGCAGCAGACCATGTGGTGATCAATAGGAGTGAACAGGTCCTCTTTAACCGGTGTCACTGGAGTGAGGTCTACAAGATCTAGGCCTAAATTAAGTTAATGTGCAGTGCGTGTATGTGCTGGTGTTGGCGTGCCTGGGAATGGTACACTACATGGAAGATGTAGTGCTGTGCAGTGCATGTTTGTTAAATGCATGCAGTGGGTTTATGTATGCCTGTGAATAGTACAATACATATAAGTATTTGAGTTCCTTTTTGGAAGACCCAGGACAGACTGGAACAGCATGAGGGGGTAGAGCCATCCCCACAGACAGATTTGAGGATTGCTGCATTGCTGTGAACTGGGTGGGACACATTGGTGGAAGGGAGGGCCATGCTCTACAGTATACTTCAAAGGGTGCTTTTTGTGTCAAAGAGAGGTAACTAGAAATGGGGCCTGGGCACATCTCAGGAAGGAGACGGGGCGATAAGAGAATCATAAAGAGTAGGGCTGGGGCTCTGTGGTAAACTATTGCTACACATATCACTGTGTGGTTATCAGATTTGAAATCACTCCTGCTGTGACAGACTGTTTTCTGGAGGCAGGGCATAGGAGAGGGCACTTCTAGAGGAAGCAGACTCCCACCATAAACAAAAAAAACCTTGAATGGCTTAGACCTTAAATCACATTTGGTGTCTGGAAATGGACTACAAGAAGGGGAGCTAGAGGCCCTGAGAATTGTCAGTTGTCAAGCAGCCGGACTGGGCGCAGAGGAAAATATCTGCAAGACTTCTGGCAGTCTCCCAGATGGGTGAGGGTACATCACCAAGGGAATCCAAGCCCACCTGCCCCTGGAGCCTACAGCCCATCACTGCCTGTGTGCTTGCCAACACCAATGTGCCTTGTGGGGAAGAGGAGAATGACAGAGGCAGTGAGGTCTAGTGGCAGTTCATGAAAATTGGATCTCTGAAGCGAGGTGTGGGGAGGCGGCCACTGCAGCGATCGAATCTGTGTGCAGATAAAGTTGGTTGTCCTGTATGCGAGTGGGACAGATGAGAAGATTGCTATGGCAATCGGTCCACAGTGCGTGTGCGGAGTAAAGTAGATGACCCGATATGCCAGGTGGGACCACCGTGAAGATTGCTGTCATGCCGATCATGTTGTAGCCTGTGTGTGGGGTGGGGACAATGATCCTGTACGGCAGATGGGGCCACTGAAAAAAAGGCAAGTAGCTTGGTCTGGTCAAGATCATCTTGACCCGGGTGGACCCAGGGCCCAACTGACAATCTCCACTACAAGTGTCAAATTCCCCCCATTTGTAGAGAGGATCCAAGAAACATACCAGCATTGGAGGAATGTCGAGGACCCCAGGTTACTGTCCCCACTGGACCACCAGTGAAAAACTCAAGGACATCTGACCGCTGCCTCTGTAAGGCCTGTGTGAAGTACTCACCAGAGACAGCTGCCTCAGTGGCAGTGCCACGAGGGGCGCACTCTTGGAAACTCCAGTCACACAAGACATGCTGGTGTGGGTAAGACAGATTAATGGGCTAGAGGGCCCATGGGGATCTTGACTGCCATATAGCACTTTACCACAGGTATACTCTTTACTTTAATTGGAGTCAGAGTGGGACTCGTGAGACTCGGACTAGTGTTGGGCTTAACCGAATGTCACCTATCGTGAATGGGGAATAACCACCACCAATAGTGACAGGGGAGTGAGACTCAGGAACTGCCTATTGAAACACTAGAGCCCTGACCATTTATTACCATGCTGCTATTGAGCGTATTTTGAGTTGTGACCCTCTGTTCACCCTCCTGTGTCTACCTCCCACCCAGGAAGCCTTGCACAACTTGACCCACACTATCACGAGTCAAATGCTGAAGGAGTACTTGGTCCAGTTGCTTCCTAAAAGGAGGGTACCTGGGACATGTGTAGCAAATCCCACTGTTGGGATCAATAACTCCTGCTTGCCCTATGGCCCACTGAACCGGGTTCTAACAAGGCTTCCAGTGCACAATGGCAAGTCAGGTTTGCATTTGTTTGTTTGCACAAAATGCTGTCACTTTATTACTGGAATTACTGGTTTTGTTCAAAACTTTCTTTACCATTTTCAACTTGGTTTTATGTACCTGGTGAGGGGTAAAAGCAGATTTAGAGGCTAATCTTTTTTTTAAACGGGGATTCTGCCCATTTTGTGTGCCAACGTCCGGTTGAAGATAACTAGGTGCCCCATATTGGTTAGCTCTCTAGTTGTCAAAGTCCGGCCCTGCTACTTAATGAGCACTGGGACAGAGATACACAGACATCTCAGGTTGGCATTTGCTTGTTTGCACAAAACAATGGCACTTTGCTGCTAAACTCAGAGAGTCACTTTGCTGCTAGAATTGCCATTTTTGTTCAAAAACGTTTTTACAATTTTTTAGCTTGTTTTTTCATACCTGGTGAGGGGTAAAAGCAGATTTAGAGGCTAATGTTTAGTAAAAATGGGGATGTTTGGCTGTGTAGAGTGCCAAATTCCTGTTGTAGACAACTAGAGGCGCCATATTGGTAAGCGCTCTAGCTTTCAAAGTCCGGTCTGGCTACTTAATGAGCACAGGGATGTGGACACGCAGACACCTCAGATTGGCATTTGCTTGTTTGCCCAAAATACTGTCACTTTGCTGCTGGATCCAGAGTACCTTTGCTGCTAGAATTACCGTTTTTGTTCAAAACTGTTCTTACCATTTTTTTTACTTGGTTTATGTACCTGATGGGGTCGAGGGGTGAAAGCCTATTTAGAGGCTAACGTTTATTAAAAACAGGAAGGGATCTGGGCCATATTGAGTGCCAACTTCCTATTGTAGACAACTAGAGGCATCATATTGCCATGGTGCAAGAGTGCCTGTGCTGCAGGCAGGGTTGTTTTTTTGTCAGAAGGGATATCGAAAATAATTCTTAGAGGCTTTTTTCCTCTTTGCAGAAATTCAGCACACAGGAAATGAGGAGAAATAAAGATAATTCCCAGGTTCACCAGTCTTGGTGACAAGGTGGCCTTGCATTGCTTTATAAATCTGACAAAAATATTTTGTTACCCTTGCCACACCATGTGTCATGCAAGGGCAATGTAATAACATGATAAATCTGACTCTTGGTCTCTGGAATGGAAGGCAAAAATCCACAGTGGTGTTAGAGCCTGCTCCGCTTATGTGGATTGCACAAGACAACCACAAATTCAAACTTAGGCCAACATGAGGCATCCTCTGACAAGCACACCAAGCAGACCACATATGTTCCATCATAGGTCACTGCTCACCGCCCTCAGTGTGTGCACAATATACAATATGCCACCCTGGCCACGCCCTCCACTCCGTTAGAGTATACATTATCTTATTTGCTCACAAAGAGCCTTCTAGGTGTGGCTTCTCTCCTGCCCCCTTTGTCAACTGTTTTCCCACTATTTTAGTGAGGCTCGGGATGCACCCAGTCACCTTGCCTTTGAGTGGCTTACTTTCTTTTTGCTGAGAGAGAAGCTCAACGACCTGTTTCCAGCCTCCAGTTTGCCTTCCTACTCCTTACCTGTTCACCTTATCCCAGCTCCCGGAGAGGATTCTTAACCTTCTGTTACAGTAGCTTTTCAACTCGTGGAAAGGAAAAGAGGAACGGCGTTACTCTTGAGACGACAAAACCAACAACTCACACTTCCAAGGTCAGTGCACTGTACCGAGAGCTCTATTTGAAAAATCTGGCTTGAAATATTCCAGATTATTTGGAACTTTTCTGTTAGAGAATGACAAAGAACCCTTTGGACAAACTAAAACTGTTCACTCATGCGCTCTATGATTATAATAGAGTATAACACAAAACTATAGAAAGGGTAAGTGAATGACATCTGAACTGAAAAGTATTGTTTACTGTATGGTTGTTTTTATCGTGTGCCTCTGCTCTTGTTATTTTTATAGCTGTATGTGTGCACTAGTACCAGTTTACAAAGGCTTTGAAAAAATCAAACAGTGTGTGGGCAGTTAAACCACACAATCCAAAATCTGAGACAAATCCTCCTCATAAGATCCAGAATCCACCTGGCAGTTGTTTTGGGACCATCCATTCTTCTCTCTGCCTCTCTCATCCCCAACCCCCATTCCCCCGGAAGGTAAACTGCCAACACTTCTCTCCCATTCCCTTTTTTAGGGTTTACTAATGGAGAATGGGTGGGCATTCTTTGCTCCCGCAAAACTTGGTCATTCAGGTGAGTGGAATCTGACAAGCGCAGCAAAGCAACAGGCTGTGGCCCACGAGGGCTCCATGGCATCAGATAACTGCTAGATGAGGTATCGGTGATGAAATTGATTTTTCTGGCAGAAATATGAATTCCAAGACCAGAGAAGTCCTTCACTGGCTGGATGCATTTCACATCTTTGTCTGAATGAGATTTTCACATTTGGACTTAGTCATTTTTTTGGGGCTCGGAGGCAGTAGGTTGTAGTGGAAAAGGCCTTCGCAAGGCCAGAGATATTTCTGCAAAGGTTTGCCGGATCTGACTTGCTGCTGTGGAGAAGAACGTAGCAGAAGCAACTTGAATCTGTGGCCCAGGATAATGGACAATTGTGAGATCGGCTTGAGGTCCTCAGTCAGTTCTCAAAGCACAGCCAAAGGTCTCAGAATTTCAGGAGGAAAACATTTTGAGACCAGCCACGCGTTCAGGACCTGTGTACAGCACTTGGGGATTAAGGCTCATCTGGCAGAGGCCAGCAGCTGGGTCTAGAGCAGGTCAAGTTGGAACTGATCAGCAGGGTAAGCTTAATGTGTCCCTGTGGCTAAACCGGAAGGTGAGCAAACTGACCCTTGGAGTCCCTTTTTGGATCCCGGGTTCAGGGCAAGCAGGTCTAGTCTTTATTCAGGATGTTTAGACAGCGAGACAATCCTTTTACATAATTCTTCACAGGTTCAGAAGGGTACTGGGGTTGTCATATTTTTATGCAGTGCCAGCATTTGGGTGGTGAAGACCTTCCCCTGCCTCCCCCCGCGTCATCAATGACATCAGAGCGCGAGGCACGCTGACGTCATTGGAGGTTTCCATTTGTTTACCGACGCTCAGGAAGCCATTAGCTTCCTGCACGTCGGTGAAAAAAGAGGTAAGTTTTGGGGCTGGGGAGGGGGGGATTTAAACAAAAGAGGCATTGGGGGAAAGGAAAGGGTTTTCCTTTCCCTCGATGCCTCTTTTGTACATTCCTGCTGCCCGATCGTGCGATCATGCAGCAGGGATGCCCACTAGCACCAGGGATTTTTTTTTATTTTAGATTTGGGCAGTGTGTGTTGGTTGGGGGAGCAGCCCCTTGGGCAAGGGTCACTCCCCCTGTTGTGGGCATATGTTTTGGCTTCGGTTGCCACCCTGGGGGGGCAGAAATATTTTTTTGGGCCATCAACTGGGCCCACTGGGCCAATGTGCATTTTAGGAAGCCCACTGTATTAGTTTTTGTTTTGGGGAGCGATCCCTTAGGCAAGGGTCAATCCCCAAAATGTTTGCTTTGTTTGCCCCCCGGGGGGGACAGATTTAAATTTTAAAAAATGTATTTGGCCCACTGGGCCAATTGAATAAATGTAGTGGGGAGTGGCCCCTTGGGCCAGGGTCACTCCCCTTTTGGGGCATTCATTTTGGCTTTGTCTGCCCCCTGGGGGGGCAGTTTTAATTTTATTTTAAAAAATCGCCCACTGGGCCAATGTAATAAATGTACTGGGGAGTGGCCCCTTGGGCAAGGGTCACTCTCCTTTGGGGGCCATTTTTGTATGCCCATGATGTTAGGTTTTGTTTGGGGGAGCAGCCCCTTAGGCAAGGGTCGCTCTCCTTATGGGGGCTATGTTTTAGGCTTTATCTGTCCCCCCAGGGGCCTCCCACACAAGTGAGGCACCATTTTTACTGGGAGACCCGGGGAAACGCTGGGTGGTGGTAAATTTGTGTGAGCCCGATGATGCCACAAATTTCCCACACAAAAATGTGTGAAAAATTTGATTTTTTCAGCTAAAATTGAGGTTTGCAAGGGATTCTGGGTAAGGAAACGTTGGGGCACCCACGCAAGCCTTACCTCCCAGGAAGCCCCGGGGTGTCTAGTTTTCAGAAATGTATGAGTTTGGAAGGTTTCCCTAGGTGCCGGCAGAGCTAGGGTTCACAAACTACAGCTAGGCACTTTGTCAAAAAAGGGTCATTTTTCACTCCAAAATTGAGATGCGTTTTGCACCGTTTCCTGTTGCGAGCACTAGGCCGACCCACACAAGTGAGGTACCATTTTCCTCGTAAGACTTTGGGGAATGCGGGGTGGGTGGAAATTTGTGGTTCCACGCAGAGTCCGGAACTTTCTACCACAGAAATGTGGGGAAAATGTGTTTTTTTGGACAATTTGTTAGGTTTGCAAGGGATTCTGGGTAACAGACCCTGGTGGGAGGCAGTCAGTCACCCCATCCTGAATTCCCCTGGGTGTCTAGTTTTCAAAAATGTATAGGTTTGCTAGGTTTCCCAAGGTGCCCGCAGAGCTAGGGTTCAAAAACTACAGCTAGGCACTTTGCCAAAAAAGGGTCATTTTTCACTGCGAAATTGAGGTGTGACCATGTTGCGTTTTGCGAAGTTTCCTGTCGCGGGCACTAAGCCGACCCACACAAGTGAGGTACCATTTTTCTCAGAAGACTTTGGGGATCGCGGAGTGGGTGGAAAAGTGTGGATCCACGCAGATTCCGGAACTTTCCACCGCAGAAATGTGGGGAATTTGTGGGTGTTTTTGACAATTTTTTAGGTTTGCAAGGGATTCTGCGTAACAAAACCTGGTGAGAGGCAGTCGAGTCTCTCCATACAGGATTCCCCTGGGTGTCTAGTTTTCAAAAATATATAGGTTTGCTAGGTTTCCCTAGGTCCCGGCAGACCTATGGTTCAAAAACGACAGCTAGGCACTTTGCCAAAAAATGGTCATTTTTCACTGCGAAATTGAGATGTGACCACGTTGCGTTTTGTGCCGTTTCCTGTCGCGACCCGCACAAGTGAGCTACCATTTTTTTTCGTGAGACTTTGGGGACCGCGGAGTGGGTGGAAATTTGTGGATCCACGCAGATTCCAGAACTTTCCACCGCAGAAATGTGGGGAAAATTTGTTTTTTTTGACAATTTTTTAGGTTTGCAAGGGATTCTGGGTAACAGACCCTGGTGGGAGGCAGTCAAGTCTCCCTATCCTGGTTTCCCCTGGGTGTCTAGTTTTCAAAAATCTATAGGTTTGCTAGGTTTCCCTAGGTCCCGGCAGACCTATGGTTCAAAAACGACAGCTAGGCACTTTGCCAAAAAATGGTCATTTTTCACTGCGAAATTGAGGTGTGACCATGTTGCGTTTTGCGCCGTTTCCTGTCGCGGGCACTAAGCCAACCCACACAAGTGAGGTACCATTTTTCACGGAAGACTTTGGGGAATGCGGAGTGGGTGGAAAAGTGTGGATTTACGCAGATTCCAGAACTTTCCACTGCAGAAATGTGGGGAATTTGTGGGTTTTTGTGACAATTTTTTAGGTTCGCAAGGGATTCTGCGTAACAAAACCTGGTGGGAGGCAGTCAAGTCTCCCCATGCTGGATTCCCCTGGGTGTCTAGTTTTCAAAAATATATAGGTTTGCTAGGTTTCCCTAGGTCCCAGCAGACCTATGGTTCAAAAACAACAGCTAGACACTTTGCCAAAAAAGGGTCATTTTTCACTGCGAAATCGAGGTGTGACCAGGTTGTGTTTTGCGCCATTTCCTGTCACGAGCACTAGGCCGACCCGCACAAGTGAGGTACCATTTTTCTCGTAAGACTTTGGGGACCGCGGGGTGGGTGGAAATTTGTGGATCCATGCAGATTCCAGAACTTTCTACAGCAGAAATGTGGGGAAAATGTTGTTTCTTTGACAATTTTTTAGGTTTGCAAGGGATTCTGGGTAACAGACCTTGGTGGGAGGCACTCAAGTCACTCCATCCTGGATTCCCCTGGGTGTCTAGTTTTCAAAAATGTATTAGTTTGCTAGATTTCCCAAGGTGCCCGCAGAGCTAGGGTTAAAAAACTACAGCTAGGCACTTTGCCAAGAAAGGGTCATTTTTCACTGCGAAATTGAGGTGTGACTACGTTGAGTTTTGAGCCGTTTCCTGTCGCGGGCTCTAGGCCAACCCGCACAAGTGAGGTACCATTTTTCTCGTAAGACTTTGGGGAACGCGGGGTGGGTGGAAATTTGTGGATCCACACAGATTCCAGAACTTTCCACCACAGAAATGTGGGGAAATTGTGTTTTTGTGGAAAAGGTTTTAGGTTTGCGAGGGATTCTGGGTAACAAAACCTGGTGGGAGGCAGTCAAATCTCCCCATCCTGGATTCCCCTGGGTGTCTAGTTTTCAAAAATATATAGGTTTGCTAGGTTTCCCTAGGTCCCGGAAGAACTAGGGTTCAAAAACTACAGCTAGGCACTTTGTCAAAAAAGGGTCATTTTTCACTGCGAAATTGAGGTGTGACCACGTTGCGTTTTGCGCTGTTTTCTGTCGCGGGCACTAGGCCGACCCGCACAAGTGAGGTACCATTTTTCTCGTAAGACTTTGGGGAACGCGGAGTAGGTGGAAAGTTGTGGATCCACTCAGATTCCAGAACTTTCCACCACAGAAATGTGCGGGAAATGTGTTTTGTTTGACAATATTTTAGGTTTGTAAGGGATTCTGGGTAACAGGCCCTGGTGGGAGGCAGTCAAGTCACCCCATCCTGAATTCCCCTGGGTGTCTAGTTTTAAAAAATGTCTAGGTTTGCTAGGTTTCCCAAGGTGCCCGCAGAGCTAGGGTTCAAAAACTACAGCTAGGCACTTTGCCAAAAAAGGATCAATTTTCATTGTGAAATTGAGGTGTGACCACATTGCGTTTTGCACCGTTTGCTGTCGCGGGCACTAGGCTGACACGCACAAGTGAGGTACCATTTTTCTCGTAAGACTTTGGGGAACGCGGGGTGGGTGAAAATTTGTGGATCCATGCAGATTCCAGAACTTTCCACCACAGAAATGTGGGGAAAATGTGTTTTTTTTGACAATTTTTTAGGTTTGCAAGGGATTCTGGGTACCAGAACCTGGTGGGAGGCAGTCAAGTCACCCCATCCTGGATTCCCCTGGGAGTCTAGTTTTAAAAAATGTATGGGTTTGCTATGTTTCCCTAGGTGCCGGCAGAGCTAGTGTTCAAAAACTGCAGCTAGAAACTTCGCAAAAAAAGGGTACATTTTCATTGTGAAAATGTGTTGTGTTCATGTTGGGTTTTGAGCCATTTCCTGTCGTGGGCACTATGCCTACCCACACAAGTGAGGTACTATTTTTATCGGCAGACTTTGGGTAATTCAGATTTGTAAAGCAACTGTATTACCTATTGATTTTAGATGCATTTCTGCATTCCAAATGAAATACTTTGTGTAAAAAAGAAGTCATTTTGAAAAATTACCGATAATTCTCATGCTAGTATGAGTATTCCCAATTTCGAAAATGTGAAAATATGTACTGTTTCTAAACTCTATAATTTGTTCCCATTTCAGAAATACATAGGTGTCTTTCATACCGATTTTTCCATGTATACATTTTCCCACAATTATTGCTATATACCCGGAACATAATAAAAAAACATTGCAAATTGCTGCTCAGTTTTTGACTCTGGGTTCGTCGGGTTCTTGTTGAACCTACAAGTCCTATATACAACCAGGAAGGTCCAGTGGATGTAACGGTATATTGCTTTCAAAGAGCTGTCATAATTAGAAGAAGTTACAGGTAAAAACGTTGACACAAAAGGCTGTTTTTTTCAACTAATTTTCAATTTTTCCTATATTTACCTGTTAGTTTCTATAAAGAAACCTTGATGGATCTACAAAAATGACCCCTTGCTGAATTCAGAACTTTATCTACTTTTCTAAAATGTATAGCTTTCCAGGATCCATTATTGCTTTCACACCCATTTCTACCATTAACTGGAAGGAGGTTGAAAGCACAAAAAATAGCAGAAATAGGCTATGTCCCAGAAAAATGCCAAAACTGTGTAAAAAATGTTGGTTTTCTGACAAAAGTCTATCATTCCCTAAAATCTGTGAAAATGGTGATTTCAGCCCCACAAGCCCTTTTTTGATACCATTTGCAGAGAAAAACCCAGACGCTTTCATTTTCAGACCTTTTTTCCCATTTTTCCAAAAAAGAAAACAAAATTGCTGTGTTTTGGCAAATTTCTGGGACTCCTCCAGGGGAATCCACAAACCCTGGGTACCTTTACAATCCCCATGATGTTGGAAGAAAAGGACGCAAATTAGGCATGGATACCTTATGTGGTCAAAAAGTTACAGGGGCCTAAGCGCGCACTACCCCAAATAGCCCAAAAAAGGCTTAGCACAGGGGGGGAAAAGGCCTAGCAGCGAAGGGGTTAAGTTGTTATAATGTAAACAGTGGTTTCCTATGGAAGAACCAGCCTTGATACAGTGAAAAATGACTGTGGGGGGAGTTCACAGCTAGAACATAATAAACATTACCCTCTTGGGTGCTAAGGATGTACTGGAGCCATCCTCACTACCATCTCCAGCACATCCTACCACCTGCCCATAGGGAGGCTCTAGCACTCCCCAGGGGCCCTCCATCATATGGCTTCTCTCAGGGGTGGCAGCAAAAGTGCTGCAATCCCCAAACCTCTCACCTGGCGATCTGATGATGTTAGCATGCATATGGTACGCCATCATGAGTAGGTGCCGGGGACACGCTGGAAGCCATTTGCTTCCAGCGCATCTTGGGAATAGGACCTGTTTCAGGTAAGTCCTCACTCCTGAGAGACATTGGGAGGGCAGAGAGACACTGGGGTAAAGGAAAGAGTTGTTTTTTCTTTTTCCTTTCCCCCTGTGTCTCTAAAGTGCAGTCCTGTGGCAGGATTATGGGTGGGACAGAGATCGTGCAGCAGGAATGCACCACTAGACACCAGGGATGCCTGTTTTTTGGTGGTGGGAGCAGCCTTTTTGGCAAGGGTCACACCCTAGTTGGAAATGAGCATGTTTTGGCTGATTTCCATCCCCCAAGGGCAGATCAGCCATTTTTATGGCTGATCTGCTCCATAGGGTGGTAGAAAGCCACTAGACACCAGGGATTTGGCATCATTGTATGTGTATGAGGAGTGACCCCCTTGGGCAAGGGTTGCTCTCCTTCAAAGGTACAATTTGCCTTTGTTTCAGCTCCCCTTCCCACAGCTGGCATCAGTCTCTCTGCTGTTTTTTAGACCGATCTTCCCCAAAGAGGGATAGAAACCCAACAGACACCAGGGAAAGAAATATTTTTTTTAAGGGGAGCTACTCCTTGGGCAAGGGTCACTTCCCAATTTATGGAAAAATGTTTTGGCTGTTTTCTGTCCCCGTGGGTGCAGATTGGACATTTTGTAGGCCAGGGACACCAGGGACTTGTTTTGTTTGTGTATGTTTGGTAGTTGCCACTTGGGCAAGAGTCGCTCCCCAAACATATTGGGACATGTGTTCCCCATTTCTGCCCCCCGGGCGAAAAGTACCCATTTTTTAGGCTGATTTAAACATCAGGAATTTTATATTTATGCATGTTTAGGAATGCCACTTGGTCAAGCGTTGCCTCCCAAACATATTGGGACAACTTTTGTCCATTTCCGAATCTGTGTATTTCACAAATTTTCAGGGCAATCTGCCCACAAGGGGAGTTGAAAACCACTAGGGCCAGGGAATCTGTACTTATAGATGTTGTGGAGGTGGCCCCTTGGGGTAGGGGCACTTAAAAGGATTGCCCACACAGGTACTTTGTTTTCAGCTACAAGCTTTCAACATATCAGATGTTTTTGAAAGCCTATCTGCCCAGTGGAGTGGCAGAAAAACACTACACACCAGGGAACACATTTTTGTGTGGTGAACAGGCTGGTGGGTTGTGTGAACTAAAATTTGGCTGGTGGTCTGTGTGGACTGGTATATCCCTGGCTATTTGGCTGGTGGTATGTGTGAACTGGAGTTTGGTTTGCATTTGGCTGGCGGCTTCAGTTAGGGTTACTCTTCTCTGGGGTACCATTTCTTGCCTGTGTTTTGTGCTCCTCTTCTGGGCAGATCGGAGGGTTTTGACATTGATATAACCCCAGGGGCAGACTTCACTGTGTTTTATAACTTTAACTGTTTTAATTCTTGTCATCATTTGTTTTTGTCAACTCTATGTTGTATTTCTTCTTTTTACTGTATTTCAAAACTTTTGATTTCCTTGGTGGTGACGACTCCTTGCACTTTCGGCATTAATAGATCTGAAATTTGTGTAGTTGCATGTGCTTGGTAAGAAAACCGTTTTGTAATGTTTACTTCAATTGAGTATCAGGCCCCTGCATGAATGTATTTTTTTAACTGTTGTAATAATTGCAGCATACTTAGCTTTTGTTTAATTGTGTGCCAGATTCACTTTGGATTTGCGAAAGATGTGTAATGTGTTGACTTTTGCGTAATTTTCTTCCGTTTTTTCCATTCTAGAGGTTTATCAATGGTGCTTGCTGTGTCTGTGCAGATTAGGCACAGTTGATCCTCAGCATAGTTGTCTGTGGCAAGTGAGAGGTATAAAGTCGATTGTGTCATTTGTATTGATAGTTTTTACTGGATCATTGCATGTCAATAATTATATTTACTGTTGATACAGCCACAGTTTGCTGAGTTGGAATTTGACACAGTTTTGTTTATTGTTGTTTTGTTGTTGTGTTTCATTAGTAAGTATTATGGCTGCTCATAGGCAGATTGCCCAGCAGGTTGTAGGCTTGCTTTTCGGATCTACCCCTGAACATGGCTTTGAGACTGACTCTGCATCTGAAGCAGAGGACGAAGTTGAAGATAATGGCAGTGATTTTTCAGTCTCAAAGGAATCAACTGATGAATTCACTATCAGTGCTGATGATGTGCCACTTTTAGAGGAGGACACTGATATTCCGGTAGTGTAGCAAGAGCATGTTGGATAGCAAGCAGACTGGAAGATTTCCCATTGTAAGTGCTGATGCCTGGATTGGCCATAATATGGTGCAGCCTATTTTGCCGGCCTTTAGTGGTGTTGCACGGAGTAGAGTCAAGACAAGTAACTTTTTGCCTATCAATCACTTGTTTATTGATTATGTGTTTTGGGATATTATTGAGCAGGCTAATGTAGAAGTTTTTGAGGGACAGCTGTGCCACACTTAGGAGACCCTCTAGAGCTACCCAGTGGACATCCACACATTTCAATTAGATTAAGCAGTTCTGGGTTTACCTTTGGTGATGGGATAGCTAAGAAAGCTCTCGGTAGAAAACCGTCTGTCTGTACAGTGTACTAAAATGAAGTACACTATGCAGAGAGTGTGAAGGATCTTCAAAAGAGAGGTAGAGGCAAAAGTAGATAACACTAACTCTCTTTTTGTGGTAGGATGGGTGGGTATTTGTACGCTGCAGCTCCGGTAGGTCCTGCTGCCTCCAAACCTGGCGGGGAGGCAGATCTGGCCCTCCTGAGCGGTTTTACTTTTTCTTACTGTGGTGCTGTGTCGAGGTTGTTGGGGAGCAGCAAGTCAACAAAATGGACTTCACGGGATCAGTGCCTACCGTCACTCCAAGGGAGCTTCACAGCACTTTCTTGAAGGCTGGAGGTGCTCCAAGGTTCTTGGAGTCCTTTCAGGTTTCAGGACAACACAGCAGCAGCGCTTATCGAGTCCTAAGAGCAGCATGCAGGGTTTGGTGCCTGTTTCTTCTGCAGCAGGTCTTCAGTTATTGAACACCCGGTCTTCTTTGTTCTGGTCTTCTCTTGTCCATCTTATCTGGTATTCAGGTCTGAGGGTGCACCGAAATATTGGATTTAGGGGTGTTAGAAGGGGTCTACACACTCTAGTGACCACTTCCTGTTAGAAGGTGCAATACTCTAGCCCTGTTTGGAGGTTTCTCCACCCTTCCAAGATGGTGGAATTTCAGGAGAGGGGTTCACATCACCAGCCCCGACCAAGGGGTGGAGTAGGCTAAGTGGGAACCCTCCTCCACATCTAACTAATCTTCCCGCCAAAAGTGGAGCAGGAAAAGGGGGTTTGGTCCCCTCCACTATCTGGAGGTTCCTGGGTTGGATTTCAAGTTGTGCGTGTAACAAGAGGGAGAGAGAGGACTAGTTAGCTAGTCCGAGTCCCCGAGGGTTTATATGTGATTAAACAAAGAGGACTAGCTTAAGTTGACCAGAGTGTTACAGTACTCAAATTAGTTCTGTCACGGGCACCTTGTTGGTGTATTCATGAAGCCTTCACCCACCAACCTAGTTGGTGGCATGCTTCATCATTGGGCCCACCCAGTGACACCTAGTATGTCCCGGGTGTGCTACGATGCCTGATTACAGCAGAGCTGGTATATTGCTGAGAGTGCAGTGAGGTTGGGTGAGTTGTGATTTAAAACGGCTTGGTGGTGGTCCCAGTACCCGAGGGTAAATTAAATTTTAATAACTGGGCCGTCACCAGCGGTTAAAAGTAAGGCTACAGGACGCGTGAGGGTGGCGAGTTACTGCCCCCTGCGTCCTTCAGATGGTCGAGATGTTTCAGCCAGTGCCTTAGAGTGTTCTGGCTTTCCTCAGGACCGTTTTTTTAAAAAAGGTGTGGTGAAATAAAACAGACTTAGTGTTGTGGTACAGACTATGTGATACACTCACTAAGGTGTTTTTCTATATGTGAGAGGGGGATTCCTCTCACATACCGGAGGACGACGGCGGGACAACAGGTACAAGGCAGGCACTGACCAGAAAGACTGGTCATCCCCTTACCGCTTCCCTCCAGGAAGCCTTGGCTAATAACCCAAAGCATATGCATGAGAAGGGAATCCCCCTCTCACATATAGAAAAACGCCTTAGTGAGTGTATCACATAGTCTGTACCACAACACTAAGTCTGTTTTATTTCACCACACCTTTTTTTAAAAAACGGTCCTGAGGAAAGCCAGAACACTCTAAGGCACTGGCTGAAACATGTCGACCATCTGAAGGACGCAGGGGGCAGTAACTCGCCACCCTCACGCGTCCTGTAGCCTTACTTTTAACCGCTGGTGACGGCCCAGTTATTAAAATTTAATTTACCCTCGGGTACTGGGACCTCCCCCACCAAGCCGTTTTAAATCACAATTCACCCAACCTCACTGTACTCTCAGCAATATACCAGCTCCGCTGTAATCAGGCGTCGTAGCACACCCGGGACATATTAGGTGTCACTGGGTGGGCCCGATGATGAAGCATGCCACCAACTAGGTTGGTGGGTGAGGGCTTCATGAATACACCAACAAGGTGCCCGTGACAGAACTAATTTGAGTACTGTAACACTCTGGTCAACTTAAGCTAGTCCTCTTGGATTTCAAGTTGACATTGCATTTGAAGTTTCCCGCTCAGAAAGGCCATCCTGTCTTGAAAGAGGTGTGAAGCACCTTCGCCCAGAGAAGTCTTTGTCTCTGTCCTCTGAGAGTCCTGGCTCTCACCCCAGGAGGTCATAAACATGTCTGGTAGTGGCAGGCTGGCAAAAACAAGTCAGGAACCACACAAGTGCTTGGAAGGTTTTCAGGTGACACTCTAAATAGGTATGCTTTGTGAATGTATTAATAAATCAATCACTAGCATCAGTGAGGATATATTAAGGCACAAACGTCTCAGAGATCAGTGTTTGGGAAATACATCTGGCACTGGGGACCTGATTAGCAAAGGCCCAGTGCATGTATAGATCAATATTGCATCAGACATCAGGCAAAATGTGGGGGCTAACATGTTAAAATAGTCACTTTCCTACACCGTCACTGCCTTTATATTGGTCTATATGTCCTTTGATGGCAACTGCTATACTTCCAGTAACCATGAGTCAAGACCGATATTTGCTTCTGTAGTGGATGCTGCATTTTGTGGCTAACGCTACATCATTGCCACAAGAACACCCCGATTGTGACTGTATCTTCAAGATTCAGCCTATACTTGACCATTTACTAAATAATTTCTCAGAGATCTATGTTGGAATGAAAGATATATCTGTGAATGGGCCTGTTCAAACGGTGTTTGATTTTCAGACAATAAATTCCCAGCACAAGATCATGTTATGGTATTAAAATGCATATGCTGTGTGAAAGTGGCACTGGATATATTCATAATGTCACGGTGTACACTGGTAGGGATTCTTCAAGTGACCCCCCTGTATGCCCTTCCACTTTTGAAGTCAGTGAAATAATTGTGTGGGGACTTGCTAGAGGACTTTTTAATAAAGGTCACCATTTATACATGGATAATTTCTACACAGGTATACAATTATTTAAGGAAGTGTTAAAGATGGGCACTGTGGCATGTGCCACAATCTGCGTTAACAGTAAAGGTTACCCAAAAGAGGTTGTGTGTAAAAAACTTCATAGGGGACAGAGCAGTGCCTTACATAGTAATGAAGACAGAAGAGATGTCCACACATTCATAACTATTCATGATGATAGCATCTCACCTGTGACTGGTTGGGGTCAGGGAGCAGAAGTGTGCAAACCTGTGTGCATTTTAGACTGTAACAAGTGCAGACTGCTCTCACCCATTCGACTAGCTAACTGAAGTGTGCACTCATCAATTGCAGATCAGCTAGCAAACATGCTCCCGACATTTACGATCTCATCCTCTCTAATGATCTTGACATTGTCATCCCTACTGAAACATGGCTAAATAGTTCCTCCTCTCCCATCCTAGACCCACTGGTCCCTCCTAGTCATGATATAATCCACCTAGACAGAACCGTGAAAGCTGGTGGTGGGTTAGCCTACATTTATCGAAACACAATCTCAGTTAATCAAGCAGACACCGTCTCTTTATCCTCCTGTGAATATCTCTGCATCCACATCTCAAATGACAAGTGCCTCACTAGCAAACTTCACATAATATACCACCCCCTTGGTGATAATCTGCCATTCATTGAAGAGTTAATGGAACTCATTATATCCAACGACAACTCACAAGTGCCACAGATTTTTCTGGGAGACTTCAATCTCCACTGGAACAACATGAACGATCATGATGTTAGTTGTCTCATTAGACTCCATTATCCCATGCGATTGGAATGACCA
This sequence comes from Triturus cristatus, assembly GCF_964204655.1. NCBI lineage: Eukaryota > Metazoa > Chordata > Amphibia > Caudata > Salamandridae > Triturus > Triturus cristatus. The sequence goes on along the minus strand of NC_140587.1, from coordinate 728,582,809 downwards.
TTACAGCATCTTCGTCTCCATCAATATTGAGGTAACTCCAAAAAGATGCCAACTTACAAAAACAAAACAATGGAAAAGGAATATCCAAAATATTAACCCTATTGCCCTGGCAAACCGATACAACTCGGACCTGATCCCCATGACAGGCATGGTTGACGTCCATGATCTGACAGACTTTTACAATTCCACTATGCTTGAAATACTTGGCTCTACAGCTCCCTTCCCAAAAAAAAAACGTTTCCACCAAAATCTCCAAACCATGGTTCAATGAGAACCTGAACTCTGATCGGCGCAAGCTAAGATCAGCTGCACGAATATGGAAATTGGTACCCTCCATTGAACACCTTTATCACCTTAAAACGCTGAGGAATACATACAACAGGGAAATCTTCAAGGCTAAGGCGGACTTCTTTAAAACCCAGCTGAAGCAAGCCATTAATTGTCCCCTAAAATTATTTGAAATAGTCAAACAACAATCATGCAACACTCCTAACGCTACGGAACTAAGCTAATCGGTTACCCCTAATTGCGATGAGCTTGCCAATTTCATCCCAGAAAAGACAAAAAGCATTGAATACGACATTCAAACTAAGAATATCCTTCCACAAACTACTGCTCATGAGTCTACATTTTACTCACAGATCAAGGACCAATTTAGAATACCGATGGGATTTCCAAAAAACAATGCCTCTTGGCACACCTTCACGCCCATCCCCGAATACGAAATCTATAACACTCTTCTAGCGATTAACCGCTCCAATCACTTCTCTGATCCCTTACCTCCTTCATTATTCAAAATTATAAAAACTTTTATACTATCCTTATGGTCAAAGATTGTAAACGCCTCTCTTAGGTAAGGTACCATACCTGACTGTCTTAAAGTAGGGCAGGTAACACCCATAGTAAAGAAAGTCAACTCCCTCTCCTCAGATCTCAACAACTACCACTGTATATCCAATCCATTACCTCCTTCCTAAACAACAGAACCCAAAGAATCAAGATGAAGCAATCACTTTCTCAACCCTCCATGGTCACCCTAGGGGATCCACAGGGCTCAGCACTATCACCCCTTCTTTTTAATCTACTCATGGAATCCCTGGCAAACGCGCTGAACTCTGTGAACATTCTAGATCACCTGTATGCGGATGACACACAATTGTATATGAAAATCTCCTCCTCAGAAGACTTCATCTTCCTCAATGCAATTCTACATAATACTCAAAGTTGGCTCACTGACAACCACCTCCTGCTTAACACCAAAAAAACGGAATTCCTCCTCATCTCCCTCCCCATTCACACACCCAAGATAGACCTGTGGCTAAAGCATCTAACATCCTTTGACTGTGCCTCCCCACATCATTTACGCCACTAAATCATTTGGAATCACCTTAGACAAACACTTAAATATGCAGGCGCATATCAGTAATGTAACCAAGGGAGCTAATCATAAGATGAGTATCCTAAGAAAACTTAAACCCTTCCTTCCACAGACCGACTTAAAAAGCCCTAGTGTTACCAAGATTGGGCTATGAAAGCACCACTCTTTGCGGACTTCCCAAATACAAGCTGGCCCTGCTGAGGACACCTCTAAATGCTGCAGCCAGACTGGTCTCTGGAACAAAAAGAAATAACCACATTTCTCCAACAGTGAAAGATCTGAACTGGCTAAACTATTAGGCAAGAATACAACTAAAGATCGCCTGCATGACCCATAAAGTCTTGCATAGCAAGACCCCCAGTTAGTTAGCACAAAAGCTAGAGCGGTCGGGAGGTTGCAGACATTTGCGAAGTGCGAGATCACTACTACTAAAACCACAATCCTTCCACAAAAAGAGAGCAGGTTGCAGAGCATTCTCAGGTATCGCTCATAAGATTTGAAACTCCTTACCTCCAGATGTACGCAGAATCTTTTCCGCTTCCTCCTTCAAAAAAAGAAGTAAAAATGTTTCTAATGAACAAATTTACATCCTAATTCATACATGACTGTTAGCCACATATGTTATCCTACATACCACTGTCTACCTATTCTGTATTGCCTGTCGAATATTGAATGTATGTATATTACCCCAATCATTTAATCTTTCAAAACAGTGTAATGTAAAGCGCTCTGATACCCTCTAGGGTCATGCTCACGCTATATAAAAATGTATAAATAAATAAAATAAACAAGCCCATTGGAGGTGTAGATAGAGTAGATCAAAGGTTGAAGCCTTACACTGCTGCCTGAAAGTCGTACATGTGATGCAAGTAATTGGGTATTCATTTGTTTCATTTGGCATCCTTCAATGCTTATGTTGCTTTCTAAGTTTGTTCTCCAGGTTCCAATGTGAGTTTTGAACAGTTTCAACAGCCTGTAATAGACAGCCTTGTTGCAGATGAGTAGGCACATTTTCTTGCAGTTGGAGTGGTGGATATATGACTAGTTTGAAAGGTATTCTTTGCAATGGTTTGTATGATTTATTTAGACAGCACGAGTATGATCAAGTTTCTAGTTTCATTGGTCACGGCTCCTTAATATATTTGGCCATCAATATTAGCGGCAAGCTTTGCAACTTTGTACTTAGCAGTTGGCCATTTGAGTGCCTGCTTTAATGAAGCACAGCTGTGTTGTTCTCTTTGGATATTGGGGCTAGCAGCAAGTACATCAACACCAGAGTCATTTGATGGTTGTTTTCTGGGTGGAACCGTTACCGTGATTCAGAAGTCGCATTTCATTCATCTTACCAACCTTTACTTCGTCATGATATATTGATTCACAACTTCTTATTATACCATTGCAACCATTCATTGGTGGTACAATTTTAACCATAACGGAAAGTGCTTCACCCAAAATGCATCGGGTTATCTCATCAAATTTAATTACAAGAAGATGTTTTGATGAAATATAGGGCCTAAATAGGATGGCAGTCGGACTTATGTCTGACCGCCAACCTGGTGGGAAACGGGACCCTAAATCAAGATGCAACCGCAAAGTGTATATTTTGTACTGCAGTGGGTTCTGCGGGCTGCAGCAACCGCCGCAGTACAAAATATGCACCCCCTGTATATCCCTGCACTATGTGGCAGGCACCATGCGTTGCATGCTACGAGGTGCAGGGATATGTTGGGAGGCACCATAGGTGACCCCCAAGGAGCATGTCGGAGGGCCAGGGAGGAAGGAGGGCCTGCTCTGGGCCCCCAATGTCCCTCTTCACCTGCCTTTTCATGGCAGGTAAACTGCCATGAAACAGCAGGCAGTAAGGGACATTGTAATCATTACGGTGGTGCCTGGCAGGCACCGCCACTGTTGTAGGGATACAAGTCCCTCCGAAGGACCGACGGGCTCCTCGAGCCCATCGTATCTGTGGCGGTCGGTTTCTTCAACCATCCGCCTGCATCCTAATGTGGCGGGCGGTGATCAGTATTATGATGACATGGGACCATCACCAACGGTGATGATCACTGAGAGGTATTAATAAATAATTTTTTCTCTCACCGGTCAATTTTAATAGCACGTATCACTAACACTATTACACTGCACTTATTATTCCCACACTAATTGAGTACTCACATCTGTAGGTCCTGAAGTTAATGTTAGTGGGAATTTGTAGAGCGCACGTACGCCGATTGGCTTCATGGTGCTAGGGCTCAAAGTTGACAAGAGTCAGAGGCTAACCCTGTGTAAACAACCAAGTTTTCAGGAGTTTCCTGAATTGGAGTTCAGGGGCAAGAATGGCAAATCTGCGACCTCCTAGACGTACCCTTTTAAAGTCTGGGATAGTGAGAAGAGATAGATGGGCGGATCTTAGGTCACGTGTAGGAGAATACCTGAGTATCAAGTTATTGATGAACTCAGGGCTGGTGCCATGCAAGGATTTAAAAATGAGGCAGCCAGTCTTAAAAACACAGCGCTGTGATATTGGAAGCCAGTGGAGTTTCCTCAGCAATGGGGAGGCAGAGTGCCATTTAGGTTGATGAAAAATCAACCGCGCTGCCTGGTTCTGAACCAACTGAAGACGCTTGAACAGGTAGTGAGGCATTCCCAAATAGACAGAGTTGGAATAGTCTAGATGAGATAGAACCGTAAAGATAATGGCTTGAATCAAAGCGTCGTGGGTGAGGAAATGATGGATTTTCCTAATTTTGTGCATTTGGAAAAAGCATTTCGACACCACAGCTCCGATCTGGGTTTTCAATGACAAATCACTATCCAAAAGTACTCCTAGCGTTTTAGCTGAGATGGAAGGGGTGGGTGGAGGGCCAAGTTCTAGGGGCCAATAGTGAGGGCCCCAGTGCTTATGGCTATCACCAGTGAGGACTATTTCTGTTTTTCCAGGATTCAGTTTGAGATGGTTGAGGTCCATCCACGTTTGAATAAATAACATAGTATCCTGGAATCCCGTAATAGAGTTGTTAGAACTATCAACCCTAAGAAGGAGCTGAAGGTCATCAGCATAGTTGAGGACCAGCACGTTTCTGTCTTTGAGTGACTTGATCAGGGGGGCCATATAGATATTAAATAGATGAGGAGAAAGAGCAGAGCCCTGGGGAACCCCACAGGTGGTAATATGAGGATGTGAAGAAAACTGACCCAGGCGAACGGCTTGTGAGCCTCCCTCCAGAAAAGAGGTGAGCCAACGGGCCGCGGTCCCCCGAACTCCCGCCCTCCTCACACGGTCCACCAAAATACTATGGTCGACCGTGTCAAAGGCCGCAGACAGATCCAACAAGACCAAGGCTCGGGGGCAGCCTTTATCAGCATAATCCCGTAGGCTATCCACATCCGACAGAATCACAGCTTCGATGGAATGGGCAGGACGGAAGCCGGCCTGGTGAGGGTCCAGGTATTTGGACAGCTCTAAAAAGTTAGAGAGACATTTTGCTATATAGCCCTCCAAGATTTTAGACAAGAAGGGTAGCAAGGAAATCGGGCGGTAGTTGGAAAGAAGCGCAGGGTCAGCTCCCAGTTTCTTCAAAAGAGGGACCACAATAGCTCTTTTAAAAGCCGAGGGGACTGTGCCCGATATAATGGATTCATTCAGTAATGCGAGAGCAGGACCAGGATGAATTGCAAGGCATTCTTTCAGAATGCGAGGGGGGCAACAGTCAGAGGGAGCGCCAGATTTAGTTTCTACCAATAGCTCTTGAAAGGCCTTATCACTAATGATAGGGAAACAGTTTAGGGTTCTGTCATTACAAAGTGAACTAGGGGAGCCCAAAGGAGAGAGATGAGTAGGAATACTAGCTTTTATTAAAGAGATTTTGTCAATAAAATAGTCATTCAGTAAATCACATAGGCCTTGGGAGGGGGTAGCCTTCAAAAGGGTACGCTCAGGTTTGGAAAGTTCATCTATTATAGAGAAAATGACTTTAGAATTTTTGTTGGATTTCAGGATGCGATCAGAGAAGAAGGCTGCTTTGGCAGTCAGAATACTTTTCTTGTACTCTTTCTGAGCAGCGATGTACTGTAATCTTTTTTCTGGAGAGTATTGCAGACGCCATTGTCTCTCCAATTGACGCAAGACCAATTTCTGGGTCTTGAGATCATCCGAGAACCATCTATTTGCCTCCGCCCGGAGTACTAGTTTAACTTTTTTAAATGGGGCATGTTTATTACTGGCATCGAGAAGCCATTTGGATACTTTATTTTCCAAAGTATTGACATCGTGGTCAGGGAGTGGAGCAGTGGCAGCTAGAGTATTGAGCAAATCTTCTTTATTAATAAGATTCCATCTTCTAGCAAAACCTCCTTCCGTCGCACTGATTTTCTGAAGCAGTGGCCGTGTAAGTGAGAATTTTAGCAGATAGTGGTCGGACCAAATACAAGGTAAGGCAATAGGGATAGAAGTAGTCACGCCAATTGCCCATATTTGATCCAAAATCCGACCCTTAGAATGGGTCGGGGAAGAAACCATCTGAGAGAGATTTAAGTTTCTGAGCAGGTCAGACATTTCTGCGGATTGAGGCCCTTCATTGGGATCACCGTACCAGTAATTAAAGTCTCCCACAAGAAGGACCTTAGCATGCTCCGTCACCAATTTGGCTATCTGTTTGCTGAGAGCCAACGGGAAGAGAGGCATCTGCTTAGGTGGTCTGTATAATAAGACACAAACCAGAGAGTCGTTATCTGATTCTAGTTTTATCACTATATTCTCGGTGTCAGTGACTTGCCCGAGCACCTATTAGCAGACATGATGTAATAGTCAGGGGGAAGTGCTGCAAGTATGTCTGGGTCAGAGTCAGTAGTAAGCCAGGTCTCGGTCAGTAGCAGGACGTCTGGTGTGTCAGTCGCCAAGAGTAGAAAAATCTCCAGCTGATGCTTGACCAGGGAACGGGTGTTAAGATAATAGATTGACATGGAAGCAGCTCTGTGTGTAGCCTGGATCTGGGGTCTCTGATTGTAGACAGCAGTGGTCTGTAATTCCGAAAGACAGCTCCGTTTAAGAAGTAGATTGTGAGCAACTATAGAAGACAAGGTTTCTTTAGAAGGTTGGCGAATAAAAGTGTGCATATTCTTCAAATTAGCCGATGAATAGGTAACAAATTGGCCATGATGGCTGGCCCCTGGGCACGGAAGGGCGCGGGCGGGCGCAGACGGGCTTGCCTTTAGCGCGCCTTCGGCACGCTGGCAGCGCGCCTGCTGCGCGCACGCGTTCTCATCTCTTTTTATCCCCCCAAGCTGATAGCGTCTAGAGCCCTGTCCTGACTCCCACCTAATATGTCTGCCGATATTTCTGCCGGATTCCTCCTGCACCGCAAAGAGCAGCGGCGATGCAGGTTCCGGACGGCAGCGATGGTCTAATTGAGGTAAGCCCTGAATAATGCTGAAGAAATGGAGAGGACGCAACTGAGGTATAACAAACTAAAAATCAAATACCAATTGTTTTAAAAAACTCCCGGCTTCCGCCTCAGGAGTCAGCCTTGATGCTGCGCGCTCGCGTTCTCATCTCTTTTTATCCCCCCAAGCTGATAGTGTCTAGAGTGCTGTCCCGACTCCCACCCAATATGTCTGCCGATATTTCTGCCTGATTCCTCCTGCATCGCAAAGAGCAGCGGCGATGCAGGTTCCGGACGGCAGCGATGGTCTAATTGAGGTAAGCCCTGAATAATGCTGAAGAAATGGAGAGGACGCAACTAAAGTATAACAAACTAAAAATCAAATACCACTTGTTTTTAAAAACTCCCGGCTTCCGCCTCAGGAGTCAGCCTTGATGCTGCGTGCACACGTTCTCATCTCTTTTTATCCCCCCAAGCTGATAGCGTCTAGAGCGCTGTCCCAACTCCCACCCAATATGTCTGCCGATATTTCTGCCTGAATCCTCCTGCACCGCAAAGAGCAGCGGCGATGCAGGTTCCGGACGGCAGCGATGGTCTAATTGAGGTAAGTCCTGAATAATGCTGAAGAAATGGAGAGGACGCAACTAAAGTATAACAAACTAAAAATCACATACCAATTGTTTTAAAAAACTCCCGGCTTCCGCCTCAGGAGTCAGCCTTGATGCTGCGTGCACGCGTTCTCATCTCTTTTTATCCCCCCAAGCTGATAGCGTCTAGAGCGCTGTCCCGACTCCCACCCAATATGTCTGCCGCTATTTCTGCCTGAATCCTCCTGCACCGCAAAGAGCAGCGGCGATGCAGGTTCCGGACGGCAGCGATAGTCTAATTGAGGTAAGCCCTGAATAATGCTGAAGAAATGGAGAGGACGCAAATAAAGTATAACAAACTACAAATCAAATACCAATTGTTTTAAAAAACTCCCGGCTTCCGCCTCAGGAGTCAGCCTTGATGCTGCGTGCACGCATTCTCATCTCTTTTTATCCCCCCAAGCTGATAGCGTCTAGAGCGCTGTCCCGACTCCCACCCAATATGTCTGCCGATATTTCTGCCTGAATCCTCCTGTACCGCAAAGAGCAGCAGCGATGCAGGTTCCGGACGGCAGCGATGGTCTAATTGAGGTAAGCCCTGAATAATGCTGAAGAAATGGAGAGGACGCAACTAAAGTATAACAAACTAAAAATCAAATACCAATTGTTTTAAAAAACTCCCGGCTTCCGCCTCAGGAGTCAGCCTTGATGCTGCGCGCACGCGTTCTCATCTCTTTTTATCCCCCCAAGCTGATAGCGTCTAGAGCGCTTTCCCGACTCCCACCCAATATGTCTGCCGATTTTTCTGCCTGATTCCTCCTGCACCGCAAAGAGCAGTGGGGATGCAGGTTCCGGACGGCAGCGATGGTCTAATTGAGGTAAGCCCTGAATAATGCTGAAGAAATGGAGAGGACGCAACTAAAGTATAACAAACTAAAAATCAAATACCAATTGTTTTAAAAAACTCCCGGCTTCCGCCTCAGGAGTCAGCCTTGATGCTGCGCGCACGCGTTCTCATCTCTTTTTATCCCCCCAAGCTGATAGCGTCTAGAGCGCTTTCCCGACTCCCACCCAATATGTCTGCCGATTTTTCTGCCTGATTTCTCCTGCACCGCAAAGAGCAGTGGGGATGCAGGTTCCGGACGGCAGCGATGGTCTAATTGAGGTAAGCCCTGAATAATGCTGAAGAAATGGAGAGGACGCAACTAAAGTATAACAAACTAAAAATCAAATAACAATTGTTTAAAAAAACTCCCGGCTTCCGCCTCAGGAGTCAGCCTTGATGCTCTACACAGTGTGTTTTATCACACCAGTCTAAAACATCCGTGAGCTCCCCTTTCCTTAAGCAAGGGTTGTTGCCCTTAGTGCCACTAGTGTGGCATTAGGAAGAGACCCAGAAGATGAAGCATGTCACCACTGGTGAGTGATGGGAATCCGTCCTATTAAAGGATTTTTCCTTTATTGTTCTGATAAAGTCAGACAAGTTCAGTTGATATTTCCTTGGAGGTTTCATTGTCTATCAGACCTGTGGATATTGTTGCTGTTGATTCATAAGGTCATGTATTGCTCCCTGCTTATTCCGGAATTTTCCATCACAGAAATGTGCAAAAAATATGTGTTTGTGAAACTTTGAGGTTTGCAATGGCGTCTGGGTATGAAAACCTGGTAGGAGTCACACACAAGTATTCCCACCCTGGATTTCCCTAGATGTCTAGTTTTTAAAAATGTACACATTTGCTTGGCTTCCCTTGGTGTGGCTGACCTAGGGCCCAAAATCCCAATTAGCCACATTCCAAAAAAAAGCCAGTTTTCAGTGGAAAAATAAAAAATGCGTCCATGCTGGGTTCTGGGCCCTTTCCTATCACTGGCACTAGCCCTAACCGCACAATTTTGGTTCCATTTGTATTGGGAGAGTTGGAGGAATGGTAGATGGTAGGAAATGTGTTGCTCTCTTCAGTATTCAGAACTTTCCACCACAGAAATGTCAGGAAAACTTGTTTTTTTGTCATATTTTGAGGTCTGTAAGGGATTCTGGGTAAGGAGATCTGGGGAGAGCCATGCAAGCACCACATCCTGGATTCTCCGGGCTGCCTATTTTTAAAAAATGTGAAGGTTTGCTAAGTTTCTCTAGGTGCTGTCTGAGCTTGGGCTTAAAATCCACAGTCAGCCCATTGCTAAAAAAGGGTCAGCTTTCAGTGGAAAATGTGGTGTCCATGTTGACTTAGAGGAATGCTGGGTGGTAGGAAATTAGTGGTTCCACACAGATTCCTGAAGTGTTCCTCACTGAAATGTGAGGAAAATGTGTGTTTTAGTCAAAGTTAGAGCTTTGCAAAGGCTTCTGGGTATGCAAAGCTGGTGGCAAAGCTGGTGGGAGCCACACAAGTCACCGCATCCTGAATTTCCCTAGTGGTATAGTTTTCAAAAATCTAAATGTTTGCTAGGTTCCTTATGTGCCTGCTGTGCTAGGGCCCAAAATCCACAGCTACCCACATTGAAAAAAGTATTAATTTTCAATTAAACAAATGTGATATTTCATGTTCTACTTTGGACCATTTCCTGTTGCAGGCACTATCCCTCCCTACACATGTGAGGTGCCATTTATATTGGGAGACATGTAGCAAGACTTTTGTTATTACTAATAGCATTTCTCTGCAATGTGTGCCTTCCAAATGTAAGGCATTGTGTAAGAAAGAAAACATTTGAAAAATGCCCTCTGAATCACATGCTTGTAAAGGTACCCACAAATTCAGAGATGTACAAATAATCACTGCTTTTCTCTATCTGGTTTCCATTTTTAAAATACATAGGTTTCCTTCTTACCTATTTTTCACTCTTTACATCTTACCATATGACTTCCTCTCTACCCGGTACACAATGGAAAAACATTTTAAGGTCCAGTTCAGTTGTTGGCTCTGGGTACATTGGGTTCTTGGAACACGTACAAACCTTATATATCCCCGCAATCAGAAGTGCCAAGCAGATATAATGGGTTTTTGCTTTTGTAAATCAGCCATTGTGAAAAGAAGTTACAAGTGAAAACATTGTCACAAATGGCCTATCCTTCCTTCTCATTTTTTATATTTCTTTATTTCGATAGTTAGTTTCTTCAAGAAAAACATTGAGGGATCTACACAAATGATACCTTCCTGAACTCAGAATTCTGTCTACTTTTCAGAAATGTATAGCTTTCTGGGATCACCCTTGGGCCCTGATATCCACCACAAACTGGAGGTAGGTTGAAAGCTCAAAAATTTGAAAAAATGGGCTAACTGTTTGACAAATGCCAAACTGTGGTTAAAAAAATTGTTTTTTTTATTCAGCTCTGCAAGGTCCAGAAAGCTGGGAAAATAGTGACTGTAGCACAGCAAACCGTTTGTTGATGCCATTTTTACAGACCAAAAAAACAAAATGTAGCTATATTTTGGTTGATTTCCCAGTTTTGTCCAGGGGAATCATCAAACCCAGGGTACCTCTGTAATCTCTTAGGAATTTGAGAAAAAAGATTCAAATTTGGTGTGGATAATTTATGTGGAAAAACGTTATGGATACCTAAGTGTGAACTTCCCCAAATAGCCAAAAAGGGCCTAGCATTCTAGGGGGAAAGCCTTAGCAGTCAAGGGGTTAAATATACATATCCTACTTTTTCAGTACCATGCATCCTGCCCTATGGACATTTAGGCAATCAATATTAATAATGGGGTAATCCAGCATTATGCAGAACCTGGGGCGTACTACCAGAAAACAAACAGCGGTTCTGCCATATGAAAAAGTAGCCTTTTTTTTTCTATTTCAATACATTGATCCTCTCAAGGGTCGGATCCTCAATTAATGATATCGCATATACTGACTATTGGCATATAAGCAAACAACAACTCAATTGAAAACGGCTCATGTGAGATATATTGAAATTCATATATCAAATGTGATGAAAAACATATCAAAAGATTTGATAGGACAAATACACATTACATATTACATAACAAAATACAAAATACAACTCAATAACAAAGAAAAGTGTGACAAAGAATATAATAGGTGTTACACATCAATGACATCAAAAAAACAACTTCATCTAACGTCCAAACTATATAAAAAAAAAACCTGCATAGACATATAAATCCTATTTTTACTACAGATGTGTCTATTTGGGCAAAGGACACATAAAACCCACATCGACGTTTCGACCGCCTATTTCGAGTGTGAGTAAGCAACATCACGATGGGGTCTTCATCAGGACTGTGAACAAAAGAATTGTATAGCCTGTCTGTGAAAGGAATCCCAGTGAAATAGTCAAAGTCAATATGGAGCACCGGGTTAGTTTTGGAAAGGAAAAAAATCCAACATCTATTCATTAGGAGGATAGTCTTGGCAGTCACTCTTAATGAGATAGAGACCCTTATTTTGCGTGGTAGCTTGTACTTCCAATTATCTTGACACTCCGAGTCATGAGGGGGATAAATCCACAATCTAGGCCACTTTAGTTGGCTACAATAAGCCACAATTAAACAAGGAGCAACTAGTGCTTCTTTGTTTCTCTGGCATGCAGGAGCAATGCATGTTACATGCACAGGCGTCCCCTTGTGGGGATCAAAGTATTGAATTCTAAAATAAGCTCCTTTTTCATATGGCATAACCACTGTTTGTCTTCCGTCTATCGACATTTAGGGCCTAACTTAGGGTTGACTTTTCCGCATTAAAAAGTAAGGTGTAGAACTGGCAAAAGGTTTATTTAAAACTGTACTGCAGTCTACAGTGACAGGCCTGAGACATGTTATAAAAGACTACTTTAATGGGTGGCACAATGAGTGCTACAGACTTGTTAGTAGCATTCAATTTACAAACGTGGATAGATGTACTACCATTTACCAGTAGCGGCACGTGGTGGAGGTGCTGCCGGGTGCTGACATGGGGCGGGGGAGGGGCAGGGTGGGTGGTAGTAAGCTACAGATTAGAGCCGATTAGAGGTAGGTAAACATATAAATAAATAAAACAAATTTTGTTGACCGCGCGCTGCATCACATTTGGCAATGCAGCGTGCGCAACGAAATTCGTGCACTCCCACCACGGGCCGCTACTGCCATTTACTAGGGACTTAAAAGTACATTAAATGCCAATTAGGTGAAGGCCAACTTTGCCATGGTCGAATGAGAAAGTACATGAACTTTTGCACTGCATGAAGTGGTAAAGTGCACAACGTCCTAAAGCCAACAAAAATGTATTCAGCAAAACAAGAGTGACGAAGGAATACAGCTTTATAAGAGATTTCATGGTAATTCTCATGTTGCTATTAGGGACCTGTTTTACTGATACCTTAGGTGCAAAACTCAGTGCAACATATAATAAGGGCCATTATGTTCAAAAGGCATGGTAGCCAAAGGAATGTAAATCTTTCCTGAGTGTAGCCTGGGTAGAAAGAGGAAGCCTTGATTGCAGAGTGAATGTGAATCTAACCTGAATGTAGTCTGGGTAGAAAGAGGGAGCCTTGGAAGCTAATAAAGTACTTATGCTATCAGATGCTATAGTACGCAGAGGCAATAGTGCTCTGCCATCTGAAACTGACCCTTTGACAAAAGAGGACCTCAAATCAAATCTCCCCACTAGAAGGCTCCCTTGCCACCTATGATCTCATCACTGAATATCAATGCTAAATAATAGTGCTACAACAAACGTGTCTTTCAGACAATTATTTCACTATCCGAGATGAGCTGCAAACAGTGTTATTCAACATCACCCACATCAAAAGGCAATGTACTGCTTTCTGTACAAAAGTGCTCCAAAGATTCTGGCGGTAAAGAAAAAATTAAATAATCCATTAAAATGTTACTTACATTGGGCATAATAATTCTTTCCCCTGACTTTAGCATAGCAGTGTTCTTGATTAATAAAATAACTAACATCAGTGCACAGCAAGCCAGCAGTCTCAGCACACAAAAGAACCTGTCACAGAATCATGGCATTGTTGTCTCAATGCTGAAAACAATCTTTGGATAAGACCGCATTGTATGGTACTTCCTAAAGGAGATGTAGTGCAGTGAATTTCTCTGAAAGGCTTAGAAATGTAGTTTTATCTTGACCTTTGCTGCAAGCAAGCTCTTATGGATTTTTTTAATGACCTGGATAATCCAAGTCAGGAAAGGTGGCTTCTGAAGTAATGTTCATGTGCCATGGAGCACTGCAGCTACACCGTGCACTGCAGCTACACCGTGCCATTGTCTGCTCTGATAATCACTATCCTGGGAAACTGTGAACGTGAGGGCAAGGTCTACACAGACACCAGGTGTATCCGTGGGGGATCAGCCACTAGGTAAGACAAAAGGTCAGGCTACTGCTTACCTTTTCTCTTGAGGATGAACGGTGTGGATATGTGTTCTGTTTTTCAAACTGTCATCTGAACACAAAAGCAATATTACTCTAGTTTAATATCAAAAGAGAGGTTTGAGGGCTGTTCTGGGAACTTTAGAAAGCATGAGGCATGGGTATTTTTAGGAGAAGAATGACATATTTCAGACAATGTGTATAGCGTGCCCTGCACTTTCTAATAGCTTTCTTACTTACCTGTATCCTCCTTTGCCAATAGTATTATATATGTAAATGTGGGTGTACTTGTAAAGCGCACTGTGACTCCATGGAGTATCCTGGCGCTGAAGACCGCTGGGGAACCCGTCCTGGTTTTCCCTGTGAGATGGTCCCTTTCTGGGTATCTCCAACGTCTGTGGGGGGCTGTTGTAGAGATGAGGCAAGCTTAATGCCCAGAGTTGCCAAGTGTGTTCCTGGTTAGAGTAGGTACCGAGGTGAGAATTATTGAGTCTGTTTTGACCCTGGTCCACGACCCTGCCGCGTCAGGAATTGAACCCTGGTCCCTGGCCGATTCTCTGCTTACGGGTCTGCCGCCTCTAACCAGTGAGCCACACCTCTCCACATTATATTTCCTCGTACCTATCTTTACATGATGGGATGTTTAAGTATTCAAGAGACAGGCAATCAACTGGCTTTTGCTCTGCACGCACGTCCCGCTGTCTAATTATCCATTTTCCTTTTTCATTGTTTTGATCCCAGTCCTATCTATTATTTGTCTCTTAGCTGACTTCCTGTTTAACCTGGAAAGTTCAGGTAGAAAATCTCATCCCATTTGACAAAAATGTTAATTAGCCAGGTCAAAATGGTGGTTTAAGACGGTACACGCCTGCAAGGGCAGGTCTGGAGACAAAGGGGCAGATTTACCAGCCCCTTGCACCACTTTTGCGTCACTTTTCCCATGGTAAAAATGACGCAAAAGTGGCGCAAGGGGCTTGTAAATAAGGCCCAAAGTACATTACTAGAGGAGTGGTTGGAACAAGGAGTGCTGCAGCCCACTTGTAGCATTTAATTTGCTGGCCCTGGGTACGTGTAGTGCCATACACAATTATAAGTACATTTTCCAATTAGGTGTATACCAATGTCACCATGTTTAAAAGGGAAAGCACCAACACGTAACCACTGGTTAGCAGGTTCAGTTAAACAGACAATGCCAGACTATTATTCACTTTTAGTGTAATAAATAATGGGCAGAAAAGGAGGGTAAGCCCCAATACCAAAAAGACAAGTGGCCCTTGTGTTCTTAGCATTGATTTTGCCACCTCTGAGGCCAGAGGTTGCAAATTCAGTGGCAGGGGTCCCTAAAATCAAGCAAGGATCACTGCTGCAACCCCTCATGCCCCATACATGATATTCATGGTGTTCCATCAACCATGCTTAACAAACAAGGTTGCCTCGAGACTTACTGTCATTTTCACGTATTATATCCAATGCTTTCTATTGGTCCCATCCCATCAGCTGTGCTTCATCGTTACAATTGTCCCAGAAGGGTTTAGTGGCATTGACAGTAGTTGAATACTATACAATGTGTTTCCTATAATGAGAAGGCAATAAATCACAAAGAGGTATCCAGTAACTTCAGTCCATTCTGTTGTTGCTCCAGTGCCATTGAGGCTCAAATAAGGAGTCAGTTGATCTCGCCTTTCATCATTCTTCACTGCTTACAAACTTCCCTCAGTCAATGGTTCATTTTTTCTTATTCATTTTCGAAGGGTCACAGTGGTGGGTGGATTGTGTCACAACACAAAGGATGCAGGATGGCAGGCACTCTCAGGATTCTGACCTTGGTAACTAACCCAGGTGGGAGGTGCCTCAAAGGACATTTCTCATCTTAAGTAAGCTGATGTACTAGTTGACTACGACATCTTACACCTGACTTCTTCTCATAGCAAAGAAATAGTACACTTGGTGCTGTGAATTATATAAATAATTTTAGCTCGACTCGCCCTTTTTGCAGGGTCAATCACATCTTTTTGCTTTTTGTTGCTGAACCCATTTTTGTTTGTATTAGATCTCTGTGCACCTTTTGCCTGCTAACCGATGGTAAAATGCTTGTGCTCTCTCCTTAAGACACAGTACATTTGGCCTACACTTAATTGTTACATTTAATTTACATATATGGCCCTAGTAAATGGCACTACATTTGCCCTGGGCCAGTAAATTAAATGATACTAGTGGGATGCAGCACACAATGTGCTACCCACACAAGTAGCCCTTAAAAACATGTCTCAGGGCAGCCACTGCAGCCTGTAATGCAGTTTTAAACTGCTAATTCGACCTGGTAAAATAGTCCTTACCCAGGACTAGACCTTCCTTTTTAATACTTATAAGTCACCCCTAAGGTAGTTCCTAAAGGCTCATAGGGAAGGGTGGTCTCTATTTTAAGAGTAGTATATGTGTACTTAATTTGTACATGCCTATCAGTGAACAATTCCTAAAGTCATTTTTGACAGGTATAATGCCTATTTCTCCCATTGGCTAACACGGAGCAACATAATTACACCTTATAAATGCCAACTTTAGATAGGGTGCAGATAGAGATGTTCCATTTACAATCAAATTATTTGTAATTTAAAATCCTCTTTAATAGCAAAGTATGATTGCAAGTTAGAATTCTTAAGGGGCAAGATGGCGGTCGACTGTGACCGTAGGTGCACAGAGTGCTGAGGGCGGATGGCTTTGGACTTTTGAAACGCTGCCTTAAAAGGGGGAAAAACTCACGGCTGTCATCATGAATACTGCAGGGTGCACCCCAGAAGTATCTTACCCTCAAAAGGTTGGCAGCCACTACCTTCGGCTTCTGGGAGCGGCGATCGGCCTCTCCATTCTGCGATATTTTGCCGGGATCACCGCTGCCAGGTCTGTGGTTCCGCGAGAGGTCCTGTCTCTACAGAAGCTGTCGGTTGCCGAGGGGGTGCCTGCGGACTCCCGAACGAAGGAGATGGGTCCGAAAGCCGCTGCAGGGGCCAGGTCCAAGTTTTCCAAGCAGACCCCCGGGATCGTGGTGGGAGAGGTTGCTGCAGAGGCTCCGGGTGCACTGCAGCCCTGTGTTCTTACTCCACGACAGGGTGGTCGACGCGGGACGCTGGCGGGTCCGGATCCGGAGAAGAGAGGAAGAGGCGGTTCTTCGCAGAGAGGCCGCCCGGCTGGCCCCTCGGTTGTTGATTTGATGCGAGGTCCTAGTGGGAGAGCTGATTTGGGTCATGAAAGGAAGCCTAGGGCAGCAGCAGCTCGCTCTGAGCTAAGCCCAGACCCACTACCGAGCACACTTCATGGAGACGGAAATCAGGCAAATGGTCTAGTCAGCACTGAAGGTAGGCCAGCCGATTCTATATCTCAAACTTTGACTCTTAGTTTAAAGGAGGGGCTGAAATTAACGCCTCTGTCTCCGATGGCGACGAGTGGACTGAGGAGTCAGCAGACGATTCAGACCTAAGCTATAGTGAGGAGGAAGGTGCAGCTGGTTCCAAATGTAATACTATCGAGAGAAGGAAAAGGAAGAGCAGTGGTGAAGAGCTCACCTGGGACTATACCCCAACGAACCAACTGTCAGATCCTAAGCTCAGTTCACCACCGGCCCTTGCTTTATCTGACTCAACTCTTCCAACTCTTCCAACATTAGAGTCTATTTTCCAGGCTATCTCCTTGCACCGTGAGGAAACTCGCCAAGATAGTCGGAAGGCACAGCTGGCCACGCGCAAAATGCAGGGCGCTATGCGTAAACTTACAAAAACCTGCAATTCATTTGGGGAACGTTTAACTGATCTTGAGTCCAGGATTGTCATCGCGGAATCTGACATTGCCTCAACCCTTGCAATGGTTGGATCTCACGAGGCACAGTTAGTGGATGTTAGATGGAAACTGGAGGAGTTTGAAAATTTCCAACGGAGATCCAACCTCAGGATTCTTGGGGTTCCTGACGGGGCAGAGGGAGCAAATATACGTTCTTTTGTGGTTGGCTTATTGCGAGACTCTCTACCTGAGCTTACTGGCTGGAATTTGGCTCTCGAGATCCAGCGCGCGCATCGGGTCCCTTTCGTCCAGAAACTGCCTATGAAAACAGGGGCCCTACCCTGGGCTATCCTCGTTTATTTCGGTAATTTTCTGTTACGCCAGGCAGTTTTTGAAAAAGCAGGGCCTGATTCTAAAAGAATCCACAATGAGATCGCTTATTTCGTCCGTCCAGACTTTTGTCACTCCACTGTCGAAAGGCGGTGGCGTTTACGGCAGCTTATCAAACCATTCCAGGACAAAAAGGCTCAGGCCTTCTTGAATAATCCAGCTCGTCTTAAAGTAATTTTTGAAGGCCAAATAAAAAAATTTGTGTCGGAAATAAAGGCTAGAGAGTATCTGGATAGACTACCTAGTTAAAACTGTTGGGAAAAAAAAAAGCAATGGGGGGGGGGGAAACATAATGCACAACTGTAGTTTCAATCTGTGGTACTGAATTGCTATGGGTACACTCTGGTGAGGGACGAAAAGTGGGGAAGTTTGTTTGAAGCAGCGCCAGCTCACTGTTATTAGCAATGAAGCTCTCAGCACTCACTTGTGCAGCACAACCATCCTGCTCAGACTCAAGATTGAGTCTGTTTGCCCTTGCGGGGGGGGGGAGCAGGGGGGGAAACAAGAGGGGGGGCGGGGGGAGGAGGTGAAGGTGGGGGGGCAAAAGTAGGGAGGGGTTAATGCATATCCAGAAATCACTATAAATCGCTGGGTCAAATAAGAGGGACAAATCACAGGTGTATGGGGATGCTAATGCAAATTTTCAATAATGGAAGGCGATTGAGAAGACTTTGCGGAGGTCTTTTGGTTTATGGATCTAATCTAAGATGGGGACGTTAACTATATGTTCTTGGAATATTGCTGGGTTTAACGATCGGGCTAAGAGGGCAAGGTATGCAGAACTTATTAGAATGAACCCCACCGATATAATTTGTCTTCAGGAGACGCATATTCCATGGGGGAAAAGAGAAGTATTAAGAACAACAGGCTATAATCTACTGGCATGCACCACCCAGACATCAAATATAAGGGGGGTGGCTATCCTTGCAAAATCTATGCTGGGGATGGCAAAACGGAAACTAGTGGATACACAAGGTAGATGGGCAATTATTGAATTAGCTATGGGTGGCACGCTGTGTGCAGTCTATGGCTCTAATCAAGACAATCCTCAGATTTTTGAGGAGTTGGAAGTCGAGCTTGCTATCTGGCCTATCCCCTTGATTTTCTGTGAGGATTTGAATATTTCTCTGGATCATGGACCAGGGGTCTACATGGGTCGGAAGCCCAGAGTCTATAGGGCATTTAAATCTTTAAAAATTAGTCATGGCCTAGAAGACATATGGACCTCCAAATCCCCTGATAACCCTGGGTACACATACTTCTCCTGTCCACATCAGAAATATGTCAGGATTGATTACTTCTTCTGTACTAGGGATCATGCCCCTCTAGCCAGGATAAGGAAACTCCCTAAAATAATCTCAGACCATAATCCCTTGATTTTAGAGTTTGAAATTGCTAGCTTTAAAAAACCACGGAGTAGGTGGACTTTCGATCGGAAACTTCTGGTGAACAGCGAGTATATTACACATATGAAAAAGTGGGCTCAGGAATTCTTCGATATAAATAGGTTCAGTGCTAGTAGGGGGCTGGTGTGGGACACCTTTAAGGCTGCCCTCTGCGGCTAGACGGTCTCCTTTGTTGCCACGGCTAGAAAACTCCAGGAATCAAAAAAGCAACAAGTCATGCAAGACCTAGCTAGTGCTGAAGAAGAACACACTTCGCAGATAGCATTGGGACGGGAGGGAGTCCAAATTCAGTATCGAATTATTGCATTAAAAGCAGAGGCTACTAATTGGTTAAATCAGAAACTCGCCGAGGAATATCAGTCACATCGTAATATTGTCTATGAAACCGGAGGCTAGCGCTACGCACTAGGCAGAAGGTAGCATCAAGCGCCATAACATCGATTGAAATTGAGGGTCAAGTCTATACTGACCAGGAAGATATAATCAGGGAGTTCCAAAAATATTACCAGGCTCTCTATCAAGAGGACATCAATAAAACTCGAGAAGAGGTCACCCAAGGCATGGCAGGGCTGTTCCCAGGTAATACTCTAGGTGAAAGGATGGCCGATCCCGCGCGTGAGGAGCTCGAGTCGGAAATCACAGCTGAAGAAGTCCAACTTGCTTTGTCATTGCTGGCATCAGGAAAGGCGGCTGGCCCTGATAGTATCCCCCTTGAGGTTTATAAAATTTTGGGGCTATCCATCACACCTTTGCTCTTAGACTTGTTCAAGGGGGTACAATATACTGTAACCCCCCCTGAGTCTTGGAAGGAGACTACTATAGTTATTTTTCCTAAGAAAGGGAAACCGCTGGATAATCCATCGTCCTATCGTCCGATCTCTCTGATAAATTCAGACATCAAAATGTATTCAAAAATCTTGGCCATTAGGCTAGGGCGGGTCATAGGACATCTGGTCTCCCCATGGCAACATGGTTTTATTCCCGGAAAAGGAACAACGGATCACATTCGCAGAGCTGTTTCTCTTTTCGACATCATGTCTGGGACGGGAGGCCAGATGGCCATGATCCTCCTCTATGCCGAAAAAGCCTTTGATCGGGTGTCGTGGGAGTTTTATGGTTGATACTAGAGCAGAACGGTTTTGGCCCACACCTGGTAAAGGCTATTAAGGCAATGTATCATCTGCCAATAGCTAGACTCCAACTGACGGGGGGAATATCAGGCAATATTGAAATCTCAAGAGGGACTAGACAGGGCTGCCCATGTTCCCCAATTTTATTTGCCCTCTACATCAATCCATTAGTTGAGAAATTGTTGCAGTCTAGACGTATTGCACCAATAAGTACGAGTGGATTTGAGACAAAAGTTTTGGCGTACGCCAATGACATCGCGGTCCTCACTCCCGATCCTGCTGAGTCAATCACGGCAATTGGGGAAATTGCCGAGACCTTTGGCCGCTTTTCTGGCTATGCTCTAAATTCTGGGAAAACAATAGTAGTATGCACAGACAATCTTGAGTTTGTCGATCCCAGGAGAGCAACCTAAGCAGTCTCCCTCGGTGTGCGAATAAGTGCCAAGGTCGATGAAATTAGTAAAATCAATTTCATACCGCTGATCAAAAATATTGAGATTGACTTAAGGAGGGTAAATGGGCTGCACCTCTCTATCATCGGGAGGGGTAATTATTTAAAAATGACTATACTGCCGAAAATACTGTATCTGTTTCGCTCTATACCTCTGGCAGTTGGCGATAACCTATTGAAGATGTTGGAAACAACTTTCTCTAGGTTTATCTGGCAATACGGGAAGATCAGAAGAAGCCTCAAATACCTAACATTACCCCAGTAAAGGGGAGGCCTCGCAGTCCCAAATATTATGAAGTACTATTGGGCAGCATTTCTATTTCAGATTACCACTCTCCTATCGTTTAACAGCAATAAGGAAATAACACAGGGCTTAAATATACCTACAATTTACGAACTCTCGCTCGGGAGAGAAGCCTCTGGTGTATTACTGAGACAACTTGATCCCAGCTATTTTAAAAAGGTGCGATTTAAAGTAATTTATGGCTCATGGAAAGTTTGGAAGCAGGTTTCTAAGGTTATGGGTATTCCAAGATTTTCTAGATATACTCCTCTATGGCACTCCTCACTGTTGCCCCACCTTGCAAGTGACGATCTGGGGAAAAGGTGGGAAAAAGAAGGGATCTGTACAATAGGCGATTTCTGTGGGGGGGTCCAAGAGGTTCAAGAGGCTCAATTCCCTAGAATACAGCATGTCTTTGGCATCCTTGACAATCAATACTTTAAATTCCTACAGGTCAAACATATCCTTATCACATGGAAGCCAAAGATCAAGATGGTGGAGGTTCCGCTCTTAGAAACAGCAACCAGGGAAACGAGTAGAATCAGGGATTACTATAAAATACTTATTGATAAAAGCTCGGACGATTTAGAAAAAACCGAAGCAGCTTGGGCAGCTAACCTTAGTAACCCCGATGTGGATATTTATATGATCCTGTCTCTAACAGCTGGAATTTTCTTAACATCAAATTTAAAAGCCCAAATCTATAAAACGGTATTCAATCTATACTTTACTCCTGCTAAACTACATCAATGGGGGATGAGGTCCGATGATAAATGTCCTAGATGTGGGTCTGGTCCGGCCACCCTGGTCCATATGTTTTATGGTTGTGACAAACTGGCTTTACTCAAAGATGGCCTTTTGGCCTTCTGGGAATTACTGCTTGGCTTTAGACCAGCTTTAACTCCGACCCTGTTGATCCTGGGTCATGATAGTACCCTGGGCCTCAATACTGAACAAAAATATGGTATGTTCCTCGGGGCGGCGGTCTATAGGTTACTGTTGGCCACAAGATGGAAAGATCAGGATCCACCAACCTTTTATATGTGGCTTGCTAGGCTCCTCGGGATATATAAACAAGAGATGTCTATATATGCCTGCAGAGGTAGATTGGCAAGAGCTAGGGGCATGAAGATCTGGGCGCTCGTCGCCAAATGGAGCAGTGAAGTGAGGACGAATTAGCTATGCTCCTGTACGCAATGTATGTTTTATTGTATGTATTACTATATGTTTTTTTTTTGTAAAATGTTATCGTCTTGGTCTAAGCTTATGTTTGTATTTGTATGTAATTTTTTCTGGATATGCATTCAATAAAAAAATAAAAAAAGAATTCTTAAAATGCCACTTTTAGAAAGTAGGCATTTTCATGTCCTAAACATTTGTGCATTCTCCAGTGTCCTGGGTCACATAACTGTGAGTGGTTCTGCTGTGAGGGGTTGTGTGTTGCTTCCAGACAATAACACAAATGGGGCTCCCTGGCTGGAAGAGTGGGGAGGGGCTGTACTTACTTACTACTGCACATACAAAGCAACATGACACCAGGCCAGCCCTGTCTTTTGTCACCACTAGACAGTTTGGAGCCTTGACAGGGAAAGGGGAAGAACTTTCCAGGACCGGATGTGGGGGTAGGACAGGGTATCCCCAAACACAAAGACTGACACCAGGTATAAATATTGGACCTCCTGAGCCACTTATCAGAACACTCCTAGACTGGTGATTAGAAGAAATACTGCCCTGCTTCCAGAGGACTGTCCCACTGCTTGAGAGGCTGCCTTGCTGTCTGAGAAGAGAGGGCTAGACCTGCTTGCCTTCATCCCAGGCTAACCACAGTGACTCCAATGGTCTGGTGGCTGAACATCTTTGTGAGCTACCATTGGGAATGAACAAGCACCAGAGGCCTCCCTGCCATGGCACAGCTCACTTGCTTGAACTGTTCCTGCAAATGGGTCTGACTGAACCCTGCTGCAGCGAGTCCATGATCCCCAAGAGATGTCTCCCCATGTCCTGGACTCTTGACTGGTATCAGTGTTTACTCCTCCTAAAGAAAATGTGAAATTCCTTAAGGTTCGGCTCCTAGCGACACCAATGAACCCATTTGTGTCAAGGCTCTGCCGCCAGCAATGACCATCAACTTGAAGTTCCTGCTCTCCATGCTGACAATTACAGCCAATGATGACCGGCAATACTGTATCTGCAAAGCAAGACCTGCACTTCATGTTGCTGCAACAACAGCTTGTGATGACCTCCAACGCGAAACTACAGCAACGTCTATTGCAACATCCATGACACCTGGCCTACTCTTCACGCTACCACAACAACTGTCTGCAATGCTCAGCCTCTTCCTCGTGGCCTCCTGAATGGAACTCTCTGTGCTAGAATTGAGAAGGTAACTCCTCAATGGGAATAACCTGGTCCCTGTAACTGAGCTATGCTTCATCGCAATGGACCTGAACTTGTGACTTTCCCCAGTTTAGTGCGACCAAATGGCTGTGAATTGCGCTTTTATAATTGAATATCTCCGGTTCCACCTTTTTAAAAGTCAGGTATCGTTTTATTTAAGATAATGTACTCTTTTTTTTTGTAATTGGTTTGAGATTTTTCGTTTGTTGTGCTTTTACTCTATTACTGTTTGTGTGGTGCATAAATACTGTACACATTGGGCCCGATTCACAGAACTAACTTAAGACGAAATCCTAAACTCACTACTTTTGGTATTCACAGAAGTTAGGATTTTGTCTTAAGTTTGTCTTAAGTCTGTCTTAAGTCTGTCTTAAGTCTGTCTTAAGTTTGTCTTAAGTCTGTCTTAAGTCTGTCTTAAGTTTGTCTTAAGTCTGTCTTAAGTCTGTCTTATGTTTGTCTTAAGACAAACTTAAGACAAAATCCTAACTTCTGTAAATACCAAAAGTAGTAAGTTTAGGATTTTGTCTTAAGTTAGTTCTGTGAATCGGCCCCATTGCCTCTAAGTTTAGCCTGACTACTTTTGTAACAAGCTACCAGAGGGATGAGCATAGGTTAATTTAGTGGCTTTTGTGGTTTACCCTAACAAGGAATATGGTTTTTGCCTGCGTGGGCTTCCAGTCCTCTTAGCCAAAAACCTAATTTCTTACAATTTCCAATGTCAAATGTGGTCACATCAGGTGCAAATTTAATTTGTACATCAATCCTTGCAGAACATGCACTCTGTTGTCATAAAAGCAGTATGGTAGCTGCTTTGAGATGAAGGTGCACTTGCCCATCTTGCCCTGGGGCCAGAGCTTGGTTGAAGTTGTGGGATCCTTCTTATAATTAAGCAGTGTATCTATCTGCCATAACATTTGCTATTATAGAAATTCATTTTACAGTCCTGAAGAAATCTGGTTGGGGAATATGAAAGGCAGACCAAATATGGATTTCAAAATGTTGTTGTATTGTGTGGTCATAGACAGGTGGAAAAGGGAGTTAAAACACCCCAACCCTAAATGATCTTAGTATGGAGGGTCAATGGTGGACAAGCATGGACTTCAATGTTAGCTATGGTGATTATTTCATTTGCAGCTCTTGTGCCAGAACAAATGTTGAGGACTAAAATATATTAAAAATTACTCCCTTGGCGTATTTGACTCTCCAGTCCTACCAGGGATAAGCAATAAATATGTACACTAAAAGGAGGTATGATTTTTGATCCAGATGGCCTACAGTACAGAAACCACATATGATTGGGAATATTACTGTTTACTTTTATTATTTATTTACAGTACTTGAACCAAAAGGAGTGAATGAGATAAATAAAACAAACCCTGGCAGTTTGGACAGCTCAGACATGAGTTCATCTGTATCCTAGTTGTTTGAAGCACATGATCACTAAGTTGCATGTTTATCAATAAGCCCACTCTATTATCCATTTAGCAAACCATTGAGCTGCGGTGATTTCCTTCATCTTGGCTCAGTGATTTGAAAGCCAAGCTATGCTTTCTAGGGTTACTCAAGTTTTGACATCCACTTTCTAGTAAAATACAATCAGAATATATCTTTGCTCTCGCTTCTATTTTTCCAAATGAGCCTGGGTGTTGATAGCAGAATAGTAGGTGGTCAAGGCAACTTTTAAGCATTGCCCAAAACTGTGGTGATCATTGCAAAATCCATGTAAACGTTTGCTGAGGTGAAAAGAATCATGGCCTAATTCCTGAGGCCATTTCTGTTCAGGAAATAGTACTGCACTAGCATTACTCCATAGTACAGCCAACTGCAATTAACAAAGGGCCCAACAGAATCATGTGCACATGTCCTCACACATGCTGAGCAAATCTGCATGCCAAAAACTACTACTGAAGAGTATATGGCCAAGGAGACCTATAATTGGTGAATAGCTCCTTGCAAATGGGAGGGGCACAGGGAAAATCTAGGAGAGACACAAATAGGGCCTTGCACGTTCACTGACACCCCCAAAAAAAGTGTAAGTGAGGTTAAATTTAATAATAATACAACCACGTGTACCTTTGTTGTATTACAAACAACACATGCTCAAATGTACCTAAACTTTGAAGTCAGTCACACACCACTATAGGACACTCCTAGAAAGTCTAATGATGTAGAATTCTATGGTTTGTAAAAATGTACTCCCATGGCAAAGGGAAAAACTAAAAGATTAGTGGAACTAATGTTCACAAACTCAGTTCCATTAACAGACCCACTTACTAAAGAGATACAGAAATAAATCCTCCAATTAAAGAACAGAGTCAATGGAAACACATCATGAGTATCATCAGTTACAAAAGCCGCACCTCGCTCATCACTTGAAAAAGCACATTCCCTTGCACATTAAAATTCTGCTACACCTATAATAAAGGACCGAAATACACTTCAAAATGCACATCTCAAGATAAATGTACGCCAGTGAGGTGGAGGGAGGGCTTATTAAAAATATGTGCACCACAGCCATCACTAACAAAACTTCATTTAACCATCAATTAATCACTTAAATATTAGTATCAATAGTAGCACCAATATGTTAGCAGCAGTGTTTTTGTTGACCTGTCTTACATCTTATGGAATAACTACTTGAGAAGGAGAGATTGGATCTATGCTGGTTTTGTGATTTTACCCTTCATTGAGTAACTAAGGATCTGAAGATCTGACTCTGGCTGATGGTTGCTTTAAAGGTTACCCATACAATGCTATTTCTGTAGAGCCTACATTTTCTGCAAAATGCAGAGAAATAGTTTGATGGAACTTACTAAGAAATTCCTCTAAATTTAGGTTTAATATATATAATTTCCACGTTGAATACTTAATATTACCATGTTGATACAACTGCAGTGTGATTGGAAATGTGAGTGTGAAGATACTCTACCTTGCTAAGGAAGTTCCCTGAAAACTAAAAAAGTTCAGTTTGAACAATTACTTACACTTGCCTGAGACGCTAGTGAAATGTTTCATGACCAGTTTGTCATGCCTACAAGGATCACTCACTACTAACTCACTCTGTATTACCCTAAAGGCACTTGGCATATGTGGTTTATTATGGATCTGGCAATGGATGAAACCAAAGAAATATTTTGAAGTGAATTAAAATCTCCAACCCTAATCCATATTTTTGATTTGATTGGAAGAGTGGTGATGCGCTAGATTATAAAATTGGGGTGGATCATCAGTAACTGGGCCACAGTATGGACTTTACTGAAATTAAACTGATTATTTATTTATTTATGCCCACTGACTTTCTTGATCTATCTCTGTACACAGTATTTATACCAGAGATATCTGTCCTTCTGTCAGATGCTACTGTATCTGAATTGGAATAAAATTCCTGAATACATGCACACTCAATAACTTGTACTATTTTATAAAGCAATTCAATTTTTGCATGATCATCCCCAGGTTGTTGGACTAATGCTGCTGGTTTTTAGACTCTGAAAGTGCACTGAGTTCTGCCAAACAGGCCTTACTGCCAATGTTCTGACCCTTAAAACGTGCATGTCTAATTGGCTAACCCACAATTGCCATATGCTAACTGGATTATAAATCCCTAGTATATGGTACCAGGCAGGGGTACAGCCTAGGGACTGTAAGTTAAGCGCCCCTCGTGCCACCACAAGTGTGACAAAGCCAAGTATAAATTTCAGTCCGACACTGCAGGCTGGCAGAGCAGTTTTTTTAAAATTGCTAATTCGGCTTTGCTATTCAAACTAGTGGCAAATCTCAAACCTTCCATTCTAATATCTATATGCCATCCCTAAGGCAAACTTACTGAGCCCTAAAGGCAGAAAAAAGTAAATATGTTTTCTTAGCTTTACATGTCCTGACAGTAAAACCCCCACATTGTCATGTTTACTGTGGAAAGGCTAATAATAGCCCCATTGTCAAGTATGGAAATACATGCTGACAACTCAGGAGTGCTAACTTCCCAATTCAACTACTAAATATGGTGCTTCGGGATATCAAACAAATCATTGCATTAAACCTGATTTGTTGCTCAAATCAAATTTAATCTACCTTTTGCCAAAATGGTAACTTTAGAAAGTTGCCTCTTTGGTGCCCAAACGCTTCCTTTAGCTGTTTACAGTTGCACACAAGTTGCTATTCTTGAGACAGCCTTTTGCCCTGCAGGGCAGAGTTGTGGACAACTCTAAGGAAGGGAAACAAAGGAACTGCCAAGGGAAGAAGCGTGATAGTATGGTCAAAGTAGGTGTGAGTCCAGAAGGTGAGCTTCAAAGGGGTATTTGCCATTGAAAGGCAAATAGTGGTCACACATGTTGTTTTAGAAGACAGGCTGGCATATGCGGCAGAGAGGGAGAAACTGTTATAAAACCAGATTTTCAGAAGACGTGTATCCCTCAGGTAGCCATACCTCTTGGTTAGGTCAGGGACTTCCACAGACCCAGAGAATGTTCTCCCATGTTAGGAGTGGGAAGAATAGTGTATTCTGGGCTAGCTGTATGCCACACTATGTTGGAAATCATCATCAGGTGGGAGGGGACCTGATAGCCTATTTGCTATTTACTTGCCACAGTTCTCTAAGCTTCTAGTGTGCATAAAAGTGGCATTCCTGGCACCCAGACCTTGGATTCAGACCATGCCTGGACTGAAGAGAGGACCAAAGAAGGGCTGCCCTGCAGTACCCTAGGCACAGCAAAACTAAGCTGAACCAAAGGCTGTACTGCACCAGCTGCATCTTGGGCTAGCAGAGAAAGAACTGTGCCTGTGGTGTCTCGCTTGGGGAAAAGTTATCCCGAAGCCGCAGACAGACTGTGACTCAAAATGTCAGTTGACTGACTTACTGTTACAGCCAAAGACCCATGAAACCTAAGAAGCCTAGTCCTTTGGGAGCCCAGTGCCAAGAAACCTGGTCACTGCTGAACACAGAGGTGCACCCTTAGAGTCCGAGACCCCTCTCTCAAAAGTTGCAACCAAGTCTTCGGGACTTGAAAGAGTTGTCAGAATGCAATTTGGTCACCCAGCACGGACGTTACTGCAAGTTAGTTTGCACTTTTCCACAAAGCCTTGACATTAAACAATAAGGCCAACAATTCTTAAATATTTTCTAATATATGCATCTTAAAAAAAATAAAATCCTGTTTCAAACCCCATCATCATTCCCAAATACCAGAAGGAAAGAGGGAAGGTTTTTTCAAAATAACATAAAATAACATTTCTTAAATTCCAAAGAATCTTAAATTGTTCATTCATTCATCTTGCCATCACTATGTAATTACTTACCACTTCAACTTTAGTAATGGCTTACCGAAGTGAAGAGCAGGGACGGCTCCTTCGTTAAGGCAGAGGAGCGTCGCCCCACTAACTAAATTACCACTAGAGATAAAAAATAAAATTACAAAACAGTTCATTTATTACAATTTTATTTTTCAAAACCTCGCCCCGAGCAAGGGTCAGGATGGGAGTAGGGTGTTGCTGACTGGCAGCAGCGGAGAGGAGAAATAGGCAGGGCACTTTTAAGCTTGAAGTGTGCATGTCTCTTTAGCCGACAGTCTTGCCATGGGCAGCCAGACATGCACATTTTAAGCCCCTCTAACCACGCTGTCTTAGACAGCTGGGTTAGAGAAAGCATGGGGCTTTGGTGTCCTCAGGAGCACTGAAGGAGGCCATTCTCTCCAATCCTTGCACTTCTCTCATGCTGCATGAGAGCAGCACCAGGGCTGGTTAGTGCAGTTTCCGGGGTCCTGTGTTGGGGCCTGCCTGGAGAAGATTGCAGCAAAGAGGACTTTGCGCCAGCAAGATCACTTTTTTACTTAATTATTTACTTCTATTTTTCTCCCACCCACCTCACCACCCTCAGTACATGCCAGCCACCAAAGGTAAAGAGCCTTCAGTTTTGATTGCTGGGCAGCCTTAGATTGGACCATAAATTATTATAACTGAGTGGGAATCTGATTTCTTTGCAGTACCGTTTGAATGTATCTGTGCTGATGTCTGAAAAAATCTCAACCAGAAACACTTTTTTATCAATAGATTTAGACAAAATGGGATAATCTGAAATGTTTACCACAATTGGTCTTAAGCGAGTGATGGAATTCAAAGCAGAAAAAAAGGAACAAAGTGGGTCCTGGTAATGTTACGGTATCATTGGAAGGGTCAGTGCATCTTAATCTGAATCTGATCCTCTACCTAGGTTCTCACATTGCCATCTTTTTCTTTGGCCTATCACACTTCGGGACTCTATAGAATTTGTGATTGCTGGGACGTGAATGGTTTAAAGATCTTCCCGCTTCACTTTAAAGGACGCAATTTCCTTGGTGACCTGAGAGATTTAATAGCTTGATTTCTTGTTCATATCTTGGAAACATGCTCTATCATTTCCCATACTCTAATTACAAAACTCCATTGTTTCTTATCTATGGTGTTCAATCTTTGACACAGCAAAGTCAAAAACTTCTTTTGAGTGGACCTGCCTGTTGCCATGAACCTTGCATGTGTGTTGCTCCTATGCTGCTTTGGTGATAAATAATCTGATACTGAGTACCTCTTGGATCACTTATTACAATACTGCATGCCATCTCACTTCCTCTTCCAAGCTTTTCTCAAGAAGAATATTCACCATAAACAAGACAGAGAGTAATAAGGAGGAGTCAACATTGATATATAATTCCAATGGGGGCAGTAGTGGTGAAAGGCCAGACGTATTATGCCTTTTCTTCAATACTTCTGGTACCTTTGATTTTAAAGAAACTAAGCCAATATTATGACAAAAAAATGGAAACATGGTGTGGGTGCTAGTTTTTGAGGTTTCCATATGGGATCCCTGGGGCAGAAATGTGATTGATTATAATCTTTTTAGGATTCTCTGTGAACGTGTGCAGAGCCATTGTTTTTATATTCACTCCTGCGGTTGCACTCCTTAAAGGAAAATTGGATTGGTCAAAGGAAACAAAGGTGTGCATTATTTCCTCTTCTTGAAAAATACTCTCTTCCAAAACAACCTCAAAGAGAACAAGCACTCTTTGGTGATAAAGGGGGATAAGTGTGTGAGATCTGACTGCCCTCAGTTAAAGGTAGTCTCTGCAACACTTCCCACTAGTCCCACAGCCAAGTGAATAATTAGATTTTGATTTCAGGCTGCCAGAATCAATGATAGAAACTATGGTAAGCTGAACTTATTGATGATATCCCTCATTCGGCCAACTGCTTACACACTTTCACATCCCTTTTGTGCTTGATGGCGAAACATATTGCCTGGAGGGGTTTTCACCTGCTCACATTCAGATACTTGTGAATGCGGAGACGATGGTGGTGGATTGGTTTGGCAAAACTCGTACGATATAATTGAGATCTCTCAAAAGCCTCTCTAATGATGGGCAGGAGCCAACAGCCAAAAAGAAAAATCAAAAGCTTAGAGTCATAGATTTCTAATTAGCTGATAAGACTTATGGGCCATTGTGTAATGAAAGATAAAGGGGAATGAATTTTCTCTTATCTGTCAATCTTCCAGCTTTAAATGACATGCTGCAATAGAGAGAAGCCATCCAATAAGTCAGCAGGGTGTGCCTCCCTCATAGACTTTACGTTCTTCCCCAAAAAAACATTAGAGGAGAAGGAGCAGCATTATCCACCCCTTGACGGGGAAGGTGGACACAAGTACTCTGTCATTAGCTGCTTGAAGATGAGGGCGAGGTCTTCCATCCGACACAACTACTACGTAGATATATACTCATCGCCGGGCATCAAATCAACCTTTCTCCTGCTGTTCACATCTCTTCAAAGTTGGCCATTCAGAGAGTAGCTGTAGTAGGTGAGCACAAGTGCCACATCAGGGCATTCCTACATCTTCCGTTCAGGGTGGGGTTTCCTCCCTCAACTATGGACTAAGGCAATCAGCCCGATAGAGGTACTCATGCTCCCTCAGGCACGTCATGTACTGGGCTACTCACTTCCGTCATCCCTGCTATCTCGACAGAAACATTATGCTCTACATTACCCCCTTGTCACACCTCCCTGTCACAGTACTCATGCAAGTGGGCACCAGCTTCTCCCCACAGACATTGCCAAGCTGAAACTCCCTTGCTTCCATCCCTATCCTCCAGGCCACGCCCACATACTGTGGAACAGAACCCCCTGGCCTTACCTCTGGATATCCTGTTATTTTTTCTGCAAATGGAACAGGCTGTTTAACTCTCGGTTGGTGATGTTGTATACCGTTGGTAGGTATGATTGAGGTATGCTCTAGCAGTCTTTTTTGTCGGAGGGGGAGGCTTGGCTTGAGTCTCTGCTGTATCGGGATGGGTGCGGACTCCGCTCCATTCACATTGGAGCCTTGTTGATTGGAGGCCCGGCTTCCTCTGCTTGGGTGAGGGCATGTTGTAATTGTGTGGCCCACCCGGCATGCCTGGGGTGTGGTGAGTGCAGGTTCCTTGTTTGGGTTGGCCATCTCTGCTGCACGGCGATCTGAGAGGAGGTGTGCTTCACATGGAATGGAGGAGGCATGGCTTGAGTCCCTGCTGCAGCTGGACGCTGTGGGCTCCAATCCATTCCGTTAGGACTGCATTAGGCACCCGGAGCGCCTGGGACATGGTGGGTGCTTGTTCCTTGTACAGGGGCAGCCTATTCTGCTGTGGGCTGATTTTGAAGGGTGCTTCTCCTGAGAAAAGCTATGGCTGTGTGGAAACCGCAGGAGTTAGAGGGTGGGCCAGATAATTTTTTGTTTCACTCTGCAGTTTCCAGCACACTGTGACAGCAGAGTGGGGCATGCACTATGATTGGCCAGCAGGGTGGAATGGTGTTTGGTTCTGCATGACCATTGGTTAGTGGGCATCTTGGCAAATATTGTTTAGGATCTAATTGGGCCAGTTTGCAGGCCAATAGGTTATGGTATTGAGGATAGTGTGCTTCATTTGGCTTCTGACTCATCAAGAATTGTGCAAAGAGGTCAGAGAAGTGTAAGCATTTGGAGGAGGAGGTGGTGGCTGGGCCTCCAGCTGCACCTTCCTTGGCTGATGCCCAGGGGATGATTGAGGCTGCTGTTTCTGCTTCTTTTCAGGCCACGAAGGCTGTGGGGTAAAAAAGCAGAAGTTGGATGGCACTGATCCTGACGTTGATTCAGAGGAGGGAGTAAAAGGGCGATTCATTCATGGGGCTAACCTTTGCAGTGTTTTGCAGCATGTGCGGGACAATTTGGGGTTTCCTATGTCATTGGTGGCTGAGGAATCTGAAGATTTCATTTTCCAATTATCAGAGAAAGGAGCCTGAATGTACCTATCATTAAGTTGGTTCCAGAATGTGCTGGAAGGGGAATGGAGGAATGTGGACAAACATGCTTTTCCCTGGTTCCTGGCAAAATGTTATCCATTACAGAGGTTGTCAGATGAGTTCCCTTCCGTCGTGAAGGTTGATTCCCTGTAAGAAGGCCATTCTTCTCACAGCCTTGTGGTGTCGGAGGATGCAGTACCTTCAGATCCTGAGGATAAGAGGGTTGAAATGGCCCTTAGGAGATCTTTTGTGACTTCCAATCTGGCTGTTCGATCTGCTGCACATACCAGTTATCTGGTTCAGTCGCTGCTGAAAGACTGTCAAAGTATCTCGGAGCAGCTGCTTCAGGTGGAAGATCCCTCTGAGTCATTGACTATGTTGGAAGAGAAGTGGCTTTTCTTGTCCGACCTGTCTTTTGATTCCCTTATTGCCTCAGTTGCAGCTGCAGGGACCTCTTTGGTGGCTAGGCGGCAGTTATCGCTTAAGCCTTGAAAGGTGGAGTCCGCACAGAAAAGTGCTAATATGAAAATTCCCTTCACGGTCTCCAAACTGTTTGGGGACCCATTGGAGGCTATGATTAAGAAATCATCAGAGGACAAGAAGTAGTTGGCTCCTGTCCGGCCGCTACTGAAGGGCACATTTACTGGCTATAAGAGAACTTTTGGTCAGGCGTTTCTGTCTAAAATAGCTGCTCAGTCTTTTCGTGGGAGGAGACGTGGCAGGGTTGTCCCTTCCTTTTTATAAGTCCTTGGGCCTGCATGGAAGTTTGGATTCAGCCATTAAAGCAAAATCATGACTATCCTGTGTTTCTGGGGGCGGGGGCTGGTGTGGGGCCGCCTCTGAAATCTTTTTGCCGGACTGGGAAGAATTTGTCAGGGATCAGTGGGTCCTGCAGATTATCAGGCTGGGGTGTTGTATAGAGTTTGAGGAGCCTCCCTTGAAAGTTTTCAGTCCCATCCTTGTTCCAAGTTCACCAGTGAAGAGTCAGGCTCTGTTGGTGGGGGTTCAGGATCTGTTGAGCAAGGAGGCCATTGTGAATGTCCCTGTGGCGCAACAGGGAAAGGGGGCTTACTCTATCCTTTTTCTGATCTAAACAACCATTGACGATTACCATCCTGTGTTGGATTTGAAAGCTGTGAATTTGTGCATTCCTTGCCGGTCCTTCAAGATGGTGACATTCCTGTTGATTCTTCCCTTCCTGCTGGTGGGGAACTTTCTCACATCTATATGGGGGCCGATGTTTATGTGCCAGTGCACAGGGAATCACAGAAGTTTCTGAGGTTTTGTGTGGATGGTGAGCATTTCCAGTTTCAGGTATTGCCCTTTTATATCTTTGATTTACCTAGGGTGTTTACCTAGGTGTTGGCTCCTTTGGAGGGTTTATTACGTGCACAGGGGATCCAGGTATTTCCATACTTGGATGACTGGTTTGTTTCTTCCTCTTCTTTCCCTAAGGCTCAATCTCAAACTCAGGATGTCTGCAGTTTCTTTCGGCGGTATTGGGTGTATACTAAACCTGGAGAAGTCCCATTTGATTCCCACTCGGGAACTGTTGTTCATTGGAGGGGTCTTCAACATCAGGATGGGAAAGGTGTTCCATACCGAACCTCGCAGGGTGTCTCTTGTGAAAGAACTGACAGCAGTTTTGGCTTCTCCCACTGCCACAGTACGGCAGTGGTTGAGGGTGCAGGGGTTGATGGCGGCTACTGTCATGATTGTTCCTTGGGCAAGGTTGCACTTATTCCAAATTGGTGAATCACATCCTTTGCCTCTGGTGTGTGGAGTCTCAGGATTATGACCAGTTGATTCTGGGGAGTCCGGGTATCTCTCAAGAGTTGGCCCGGTGGTTGGATGTGGGTAATCTCAGAAAGAGTGCTCCGTTAGTGCCCCAGGACAGGTTGGTCCTGACAACGGGTGCCAATGAACTGAGTTGAGGGGCTGTGATGGCTCAGGATTCAGTTCAAGGGGTCTGGTCATTTCAGGAGGCTCTGATGTCTTCCAACTGAAGGGAGTTAAAGGCCGTCCATCTGGCCCTCATTCACTGTCTCCCTTGGGTCCTACATCATGATGTTCTGTTGAGGACGGACAATATTGTGGTGATGTGCTATGTGAGCCATCAGAGGAGTGCAAAAGTGGCTTTGCTAAATTTATTAGCTCAGTAGATTTGCCAGTGTGCAGAGATGAATTTGTTGTCACTGAGGGTGATTCATCTTCCTGGGGTGTTGAGCTCTGTAGCTGATTGGTTGAGCTGGTTGTTTTCCTCCCTGTCCGAAATGTGCTTGGACAACAGGGTGTTTGGGGTCAGCATGCAGAAGTTTGGGGTGCCAGAGGTGGACCGGACCAGTTTGTGACCCAGGAGAACATGTTGAGGGAGAGGTTTTGCTTTCTGTACCCGTCGGAGGCTGTTTAGAGGGTGGACGCTCTGTCGTTTCCTTGTGGGACCGGTTTGATGTATGCATTTCCTCTGATTGCTTTGATTCAGAGGGTTCTCCTGAAAATCAAGCTTGACAGGTCCTCTGTGATCCTGGTTGTGCCAGTCTGGAGCAGGCGGTCTTGGTTCTCTCTGTTATTGCAGTTGGCGGTGTTACAATGCTCGAGGCTTCCTGTGGACTCTTGTCCGCTGAAGTTTCTGGGGCTCTATCAGGACTGTCTGGTCAGGTTGCAGCTGGCGCGCTGGCTGGCTGTTGAAAGGATGAAGCTTGGGGTGCTGGGTTGTTCTCCTGGGGTAGCTCTCTTTATTCAGCAGTCTCGTAAACCATCTAAGCTCAGATCTAATTCCATTTTTAATTCTTTTTGGGGCTGGTGTTCTGACTTGACTGTGGATCCTGTGTAGGTTTTGGAATAACTGAAGGATGGTTTTGAGTTAGGTTTGGCTGTCTCTTCTTTGCGGGGTCAGTGTGCAGCTGTGCGTGCTTTTCAGGGTCCTGACTGTGAGGTGGTAGTGCCTTTGGTGGCCAGGCTCTTGTGAGTTATTTTTCCAAGAAACCTGTGGTTAAGTCCTTGACTCCTGGTTGGGATCTTTCGCTGGTCTTGCTGGCTTTGCAATATGCCCCGATTGAGCCGCTGGAGGAGGTTTTCCTAAAGTTTCTGACTATCAAGGGGGTTTTCCTGGTGGCTATTACCTTGGCCAGACATGTGGGGTAGTTGGGCTTGTTGCTGTGTTCTGAGACTTTGAAGTGCTGTCCAAATCGGGAGGTTCTCAGGCCTGATCCTGGTTTTTTTCCTAAGATTCCCTCCTCTTTCCATTGTTCGGAGGAGCTGGTGTTACCTGTGTTGTGTGCAGATCCTCGGTCTGAGGAGGAGGTTATGCTACACGTTTTGGATGTCAAGCAGGCCCTTGTAATGTACCTGGATCGTACCCGCCTGTTTTCGTAAATTGGATTACCTTTTTTTGCTTTTGGTTTGGTGGGTCAGAGTCTGCACACTTCTGTCACTACTCTAAGTAGGTGGTTGAAGTGGGCTATTTTGACGGCTTATGAGTCCCGGGGGTGCCGGTGCCTGGGTCTATGCAGAGCCGCTCATCTCCGGGGGTGGCTGCTTTCTGGGCTGGGAAACATCGTTAACATCGCAGTCAGTACACCGCTGTTACATCGCGGTCGTTACAACGAACGCGATGTAACCACGCGATGCCATTACAACGCAAGTCTTTACATCGACTTGCGCTAGATGGCGTGCTAACATTACAAATAGTGTAGTTTACTATCCCAACACCTTCCCTACTGTTAAGTGGACTGGAGTTGGAATAGTAAATTACGCTTTTCTAATGTTAGCACGCCATCTAGCGCAAGTCGATGTAAAGACTTGCGTTGTAATGGCATAGCGTAGTAACATCGCAGTCGTTGTAACGATTGCGATGTAACTGCACGCGTTGTAATGACTCACGTTGTTACGTCATACATCCTTCTGGGCTTGTTTGCAGGGGGCTTCCATGACAGAAGTTTGCAGGGTAACCACTTGGAGTTCTCCTCACACCTTTATGCCACATTGTCGCTTCATGGTTGGTGTCTGCCAGTTTTGGGGACGCATTGTTGCTTTCTCTGCGTGGGTTTAACTATGCTGCTTCTTGATTGTAATAGTCTGTTCTGCAGCTCGGATGTTGGAGCTGATGTCTTGCTCGGGTATCTCCTCACTTACGTAAGGACTGTGACGGGGAGGTCTGACGAGGTGGTAATGAACATTACTGGTCAGTAACTGGGCGATCCTGTGAATGCTGTCAGGGTAATTTATTAATCAGTATTGAAGAATCCCTATTTCAAAAGATCTTTCTTTCGGGGCGCTTTTGCGTACAGCACCTCTGTTTGGAACGCATCCCATCAAGAGTTTTACTGCATTACAGAACATCTTTTTTTTCCAGAAAGCTCTTAAGTCGCATCTGATTGCCAAGTCCCCCTCTCTGACTTTGGAGTCTAGCGATGCGGTGGGGTACCTTCATGTACGTGCACTTTACAAGGCCAATACTCACGCATTCTCTCTTTTCGATTATGCAAAGAAGGCTTGGGGAATAGTATACAGGTGTACTCCACTGCCGGTAACAGGGTAAAGTCCTATATCAGCACTCCTCAGCGTAATTAGAACGAGATTAGAACGCTGCAGATATAAAAAAAATGCTGTTAACTCTACTTCTTCGGCAATATTTAATTAATATTTTTGACAATGCAGACAGACATCTTGCAATATTCGAAAGTTTGCCATACAAAGTAGACTGTAAAAGAGAAGAGCATTTATTTGCATATAGGTCCAAACGCATGGAATCCTCGTCTTAACATTCTCAGCCAGTATGAGGAGTGACCTACGTCAAAGGTATTTGTGGCGACCAGGACTATAAGAGTTTAGCCTTTGTTTCTGAGACATACGTTTATTTTAACCTGCAGGTCAGCTCACACGAAGCCTAACCAATAGGCACACTGCACAGACCTTCATTACAATTGTTTACAAACTGGCTTGTGTTCGTTATTATATAAAATGGCCGCATACGTCCACGTAACATCTGACCTGGAAATAGTAATCTTTTGTTGGCTACAAGTGTGCACACCATGCTGGGATAATGGCAGCCATTTCACTCGCATTACAGGGCGGCGGCAGCAGGAGGGGGTGCGCACAATATTCTACCCCCGACTG
This sequence comes from Triturus cristatus, assembly GCF_964204655.1. Classification (NCBI taxonomy): domain Eukaryota; kingdom Metazoa; phylum Chordata; class Amphibia; order Caudata; family Salamandridae; genus Triturus; species Triturus cristatus. The sequence continues at coordinate 728,544,929 of NC_140587.1, read as the reverse complement.
AATGTAATCACAGTGTCGACGAGGATTGACAGAGGCTTAGGCCTGCAGCAGCGCGGGCCGGAGACTAACCGTTCACTTCATATCAAAGGCTGTGTCCCCGGAGGTCGAAAATGAGGATAAAGCAGAGAATGCACAAACGTATACAGTGTCAGCTCAAAAGGGAAACAGCCTGCGCAGGAGACCGTGACCGATCTATTTATGTGCAACTCGCGGACACTACTCAAATCCGAATCTGAAAGAAATGAAGCAGTCGAGAAGTATTTTTCGTTTGTTGAATTGTTATCACCTCTAACATTTTAGTTTCTTCTTGAGATCGAATGGCAAATAAACAGACCTTAATGTCGAGACCATATTCAGTTTTTTTCTTGTCCATTGTCTTCTAAATATTAATATTGTGGCATCCAAACTTAAATCTTTAAGAAGCATGCACTTCCAGGACGGAAATGTTTAGGGATCTGTTTTCCTAAATGCCTATTGGGTGTTCGAAATTAAAGATTATGGGGGCATATCAACAAGGGCTTTATCTCTGCTTTTTTGGCTTTAAAAGCCAAAAAAGCAGAGATAAAACTAGCGCCCTATCAACAACAGGGTGCTAACACGCAAATTTGCATGTTAGCACCCTTTTACTCTACGCTTCCCCTTGCATCTCTAATGAGATGCAAAGGGGGCGTTCCAGAGTAAAATAATAGGAGAAATGTCGCTAAGCTACATTTCTCCTATTCTCAAGAATGTCGCTAACCCTGTTAGAGACAAAAAAAGCAGCGCTAACCGCGGTTAACGCTGCTTTTTTACGTCTGCTAATTTTCAGACTTAGCCATGATATCCTATGGAAGGAGGATATCATGGCTAAGTTTGCCTGTCCCTATCAACAAGGTAACGTGTGATTATCGCTGGGTTTCCAGCGATAATCTCACGTTAGCCTGTTAGCGTGTGGATTTTTATCGCTATTGAGATAAGCGTTGCTAATAGCACGCTATCTCAGCGATAAAAATTCACGCTAGCCGGCGATAATTATCCTCACGCTAAGAGCGCTGAGCGATAATTATCGCCGGTTGTTGTTGATATGCCCCCTGGTACTTTTGCGATGTCTCGGGGAATTTTAAGAGGTAATTAATCACTTTCCGGAAGATTTTTAAACCTTCAGAGCTGGAATGCCACTACTTGACCCTACTTGTTTCTCTCTAGGAAAGAGACAGGGTAGCTTATGGCTAACATCACTTTCTTAAAATGTCTTCATCAGCGTTAATCGTTACGGGCAATTTTTTAGAGCATTCAGTTGCCTTGTGGCTCGAAGAGTACTCGTATTGCTCAGCTGCATTCGTACGTGGTGCTTACCAGCGCAGTTCAGCAGTTTCATCGGAGCTGAAATAACAGGAATTATGGTTTACCAAACTCAGTGAAAGTGCCTATTGAGCTATGAAGGACGGAAAACGAAACAAGCAGGCTGTCGTTTGAACAAAGATGTAATTAGAGATGATATCAATGCAGTCATTGAACATGTCTTGAGTGATGTAATATGTGAGTGTACCAGCAGTGCATAGAGAGGGTGCAAGTTATAATAACTTTGGGGCATGACTTATAGTCTGTTGAAATAACTAACTAGTGAATGCCAGTAGATTTGTTAGTTTAAAACAATGTGCTTAACTGAAAACCCCTTGCAGATGGCCAAACACCATGTGGGGTTGGGCACAGAACCTGGTCTATGGCCAGGCCCTCCACCAAAAACCTGGAGGGCACACAACGCCCGCCACACACAACCTTCACCAGTGCATGGTGTGAGTTGCCTGCAGGGCCAAGCCACCACAGATAATCATGCCCCCCTTTTGAAAATTCTTTTCTGATCCTGCAGGATTCTCATGGGAGTCAGTGTGGCCTCTGAGCTCCCCTGGTCTCCAGCAGGAGCCAGGGGATCCCACTGGCAACAACATGAGCCCCACTGGATCGCATCAACCCAAATCCTTTTTTTCAGAATTTGGCCACAGAGAGACCTCGTCACAAGGTCCTTGGGATTCTGGTACATCTTGCCCTCTTACACCTTATATTTCTAATTTTTAGGTCATGGGGCTGAGTCTCCATGTCCTGAAATGTAGGCTGAGCCATGTTGTGATCAGCCAATCAGAGCATGAGCTCCCACAAGCCTCGCAGGAGCCTCTTGCCCCCACAGAAGCAAGTCAGCTGATGGGAAAACAGTCCCCGCTGCAAATCAGATTGCTCTATTATTTGAAGTTGCGTGCCCGGGGGATTCTCACAAGAGTTTTGCAAACCCAACTGTCCAGATATATGTACATTTTTAAGCTTTAGTTCTCAAAAAGTATTGACCAGATTAACACCAAATCACAAAAAACTCTTTGTCGGTAAAGATCTAGCTTTCAACCAAGGTTGGTATAGTTCCATTTATTTATTTGGGCTGCAGCTCCGTTCTACATTCTCTATGAACATTTCATGGGGAAACTATGTTCAGGGACCATCCTTTATTCTCAGCCCCTGCTTGAAGGATCACCCTAAAGCTTTCAAGGAAAGAGCTGAGGTGGATGAAGCTTATTTTCGAAACGTTTTGTGAAGATTCATCAAACTGCACCAAAATTATTATCAATGCAAAAAAACCCTCTTTCTATAGTATTTAGATCCTGACTATAAGTGCCCAGTAGTGACACTGTATAATGTATATAATTTTGATAATTTATAATTGTTTATTTTGCTATATGCTCCATGCGGTCACCAGTAGGTAGTTATAGTTACAACCTAGTTTCTATAGGAAAAGCATGTTTTGATTTGCTAATAACTTTGGTGTTGTTTGAGGAATCTCTGTGAAATTTTCCAAAAAGTTGCACTTTTTAGATTAGCTCCTATCTTGAAAGATTGGGCGTGATTCGTCAAGCAGGGGCTGAGAAAAAAGGGGTTCCCAAAACGCGGTTTCCCCATGTTAATTTCCATAGGAAATTTTGCGACGAGCTACATCCCGAACTGCTGAACAGAATAACCTGAAATTGGGCAGAAATTTAGAGCTTGGGCCAAAAAGCGACCTTTTTTAAAATGGTGTAAATCCGTTCAGTAGTTTTTGAGAAAGTCAAAAAATAAGAGTCAAAAAGTCAATTTACCATGGGAAACTTTGTGCAAGGCTACAGCTGACACTACTGAACGGAATTACCCCAAATTTGGTAGAAAGGTAGTGCGTGGGTCAGAAAGCAACCTTTTTTTTTACATGGTGTAAATCCGTTTTGTGGTTGCTGAAGAAATAGAAAAATACAAGCTTCGATATCTGGGCGGAGCCTAAGTCCTGTGCACGAGCTTCACTGTGATTGGCTGTCAACACTCCAAACCAGGAAGTGTGGCTCAGTAGAAGCGAGTCGCTAGAAAACAGAGAAACAAAGGCAGAAAAGAAGAGAAGAGGGCAGGGTGGAAACACCCTGGCCCCCTAGGCCTGCTCAGGGAGTCCCAGAAGGACCCCCAGGGTAATAAAAAACATTAAAAAAAATATATAAATCGGCGCAATTCGACCAGGGGTCGCGGGTTCCCATGTTTTATTTTAATGAGACCCCGGGGTTGGCTTTGTCCCGGGGGCATTTCTTAAAAAAACATAGCGGGGGCTCGCTGGGGCTGCGGGGGCCCGCTAGGGTCCCCACAGTATCAGGGCTTCAGACATGTTGGGAGGGGGGGTTGCGCGGGCCCCCTCTTGGAGCCCTCCATCTGCTTATAACTTTGGCATCATTTGACAATTCTTTACGAAATTTTCCAAAAAGTTTCTCTTTTTTGATCAGCTCCTATCTTGATAGTTTGTGGGTGATTGGTCAAGGGGGGGCTGAGAAAAAAGGGGGGTGTCAAAACATGTTTTCTCAATGCATTTTTCATAAGAAACTTTAGACAAGGCTACAGGTCAAACTGCTGAACGGAATTATGCCAAATTTGGCAGGGATAAAGGTCGTGTTCCAGAAAATGTGGTTTTGTAGAAATGGTGTAAATCCGTTCAGTAGTTTTTGAGATATTAAAGAAAAAAAATATATATATATCTGGTTGGTGCCTAACTCCCGAGCACGAGCTTGCCTCTGATTGGCTGCTAACACTTCAAAGCAGGAAGTGTCCTCTGATTGGCTGCTAACACTTTAAACCAAGAACAGTTAGCAGCCATCTTGTGCCTCGCATCGAGTGAAAATATAAATGAAAGGTTCCGGGGGCAATTTACTATAGCGGAGCTCTGTGTAATGATGATTTGGACGCAGTGAAGGTTTAAGATTTATTAACAATAAAGGAGAAACAGGTGAGCGCCAGGCTGCACGACTTCCACTCTAGGACACCAGTAGGAAGATAACCCTTTCATGCTCCCTGTGCCCAACATCACCACTTCGCAGCTATGCCTTTAGAAGCCAGTCCGTCGGCTCGCAGCTGTCTGCCTTTGCGAACTAGTATGCTGCTGTGCCTCTACCTCTGTGAGCTACTACGCTGCTGTTCCTTTGGGAGTGGACGGCTCATAGTTCTGCCACTGTGAGGCGAGCCTGGGTACGAACTGTTCATAAGTCACACTATATGAGCATTGAAAAGCCATTTTGTGATTCAGTCGGTCAGCTGGCATCTGTCCGAGGCATTTCTGAAAACATATCGGAGCTCTTTCTGTGAGAGATACCCCTTTCACGCTGTATCTCTCCACATTAGCAGGTAACGCACTCTCTTCCCACATCACCAGTGTACCCCCAACAACCTTCTTGGGCCCAGAAGTGTCCCTCTATGAGCTATTAATAAAAAGATGCTTGTGAGGTTGGAGAAATAAAAATCTTAATCATGTATTGATTTACATATAAAACATTTAATTAAAACAAAGCAACAACAAATAAAACTTTGTACAGCCGTGGCGTGTCATCGCTGGTCAATTTGCGATTCACAGCCTGCAAGACAAAAAGAAAGATAAGATGGTGCGTCATGCATCCAGCAAAGGAGCTAGAGAGAGAGAGAAAGAGTGATAGAGAGGAAGAGAGAAAGAGTGAGAGAGTAAGACAGAGAAAGAGTGAGAGAGAAGAAGACAGAGAAAGAGAGATAGAGTAAGAGATAGAAAGAGTAAGATACAAGGAAGAGAGAAAGAGAAACAGTCTGAGAGAGAGAAAGACAGAGACAAAGAGTGAGAGAGGAAGAGAGAGAGAGAAAGAGTGAGAGTGAGAGAGAGGAAGAGAGAAAGAGTGAGCTACAAGGAGGAGAGAAAAAGTGTGAGAGAGAAAGAGTGAGATACGAGGAAGAGAGAAAGAGAGAATCAGTGTGAGAGGGAGAAAGAGTGAGAGAGTGAGAGAGAGGGAGAAAGAGTGAGAGAGGAAGAGAGAAAGAGTGAGAGAGAGGAAGCCAGACAAAGAGAGAAAGAGTGAGACAGAGAGGAAGACAACAAGAGAACCAGTGTGAGAGAGAGGAAGAGAGAGAGATAAAGAGAGAGAGAGATAGAGAGAGAAAAAGAGAAAGTGAAAGAGGGAGAGAGAGAAAGAGTGAGAGAGAGGAAGAGAGAAAGAGAGAATGAGAGAGAGAAGAAGCGACAGAGAAAGAGAGAAAGTGTGAGAGAGAGAAAGGAAGAGATGGAGAGGGAGTGTTGACACTTGAGAAAATCTTTGCAGCTCACCTTTGTGCCACTGGTATGTCTCCAACCACGTGCCGGGAGATAGTGCAGCCCTCAAGTTTAGTGATCTGAAAGATAGTATAGAATTAGTAATTGCAGAGTACATACAACTGCTCACACGAAATTCTTTGTTTCACTAATGCACAATGAGGTTGGTGCGCCCCATCCACTCTGTCAGGATTGTCAGGTTGTCAGTGGCACACTATATCCAAGACACCACTAACCTTATTTCAGGTGCTCCAGCAGGGACGATGAAGAATTCCCTTATTCCCTTAAACAGCGCCCCCAACAGAGGAATAATAAACCCTCCTGCGTGAGGCGCTATCCGGGGGAAAAAAAGGATGGGGACAACTCAAGAGGAGGGAAGAACAGCAGCGAACTCTTGCCAAAGTCAGAATGCGCCTTCTGCGGCGAAAGTCACTGTAAGGTTCACGCTACTAAAGCTTCTTCTCAACTTCGTAGGTGCTGGGAATGTTCGTCTAGCGTGTACAGGGATAACTTCTCACTTCTGCCAGCGCTAGAACAGTTAACTTAAAAGGAACTACTAAACAGACTTGGTGATGGTTCATACGATAATCACCATGCAGCATGGGAAAGTTCACAGTAACTAAACACTAAAAAAAACATTAGCCAGGGTTAACACAGTCTCGCTGCCACTTCTCGGGAGAAAGCGTCTGGCCCTATCTGGCCCTTTCCGACAAATGCACAAACAACTTCTGTCCTTGGAAACGGTCTCATACGTAAATGCTCGGGGGATGGCTGCGCTCCTGCCACAAGAGCATCTGGAGACTACACTGCGAGATTCTCCCGTAAAATAATGTTTTTCTACGAGGAAGCTCTCGAATGACTCCAGTCACTACACACACGCTTGGCAATATCTCGCAATACTAACGATGATGCACGGAGCAGTCTCCGTGTTACCTGACTCCGGAATGGCACTGAATCGTTCGGGTTTCACGCTTCAATAATCCTCGGCGGCAATGGGACTCGGCCCGACTCAGGACTAATTGCGGCAATACTTCTTGCTGAAATCCGGCGGGGAGCTCCATCCGCCATTACAATCCTGGTTGAATTGGTGTTGTCAAGCACTTTTCGCCCCCGGAGGCCGTGCTTAAATACTGCATTCGTGGATATGCGCCCCATGGCATGCTGGGAGTTGTAGTGTTTGGGGCATATACGAGAGATGCGGCGAAAAACGGGTGTGGGCGTGAAGCTAGGCTGGGTTCGTCTAGTTCTATGGGTGATCGCTACACGCTACACACTCCCACTGCTCGAAGGTGTCTGTGCGCTCTTATACGCCCAGACTGCTGTACACTATCCTCTCCCACCATCCAGAGGTGACTGCCCGGTGCTGCAGAAAGAAGTCTCTCTGCTCCCCTTCTGCCACCGGCGTGTGTGTAAGAGGGTCCACCACGTGCCGAAGCACCTTTGTTATGTGTTCAGGATGGCCAAGCATCATCACAGATTTTTAGCACGTTCAGCTTTGGTGGTGTTGGGGGGGTGAACGTCAATTTGTGATTCACAGCCTATTTGATAAAGAGCAAGATAAGATTGTGCGTCATGCGTCCATCGAAGGAGAGGAAGAAAGAAAGAGTGAACAGAAGACAGAGAGAAAGTAAGAAACAGTGAGAGTGAGAGAAAGAGAGAGAGAAAAAGAAAGAAAGTGAGAAGAAGACAGAGAGAAAGAGTGAGAAAGACAAAGAGAGAGAGAGAGAAACAGTGTGAGAGAGGAAGACAGAGAAAGAGTGTGAGAAAGAGGAACAGGGAAACAGAGGGGGAGTGAGAGAGAGAAAAACAGAGAGGGAGGGAGAGAGAAAGAGACAAACAGTGTAAGAGGAAGTGGGAGATAGAAAGAGTGTGAGGGAGAGAAAGGAAGAGATGAGGAGGGACACTGAGTGCCCACACTGTACAAAAAAACGTCACAGCTTACCTTTACGCCACCACTCTGTCTCCAACCACGTGCCGCGACCCAGTGGAACTCTCAAGCTCCCACATCTGAAAGATAGTACAGAATTAGTAATGGCAGAGCAGCGTTGGATTAGGATTCAAAATCCCCCGGGGACGCTAAAGAAAAGTGGTCCACATTTGCATATTGCCTTTCCTCAAAACACTGCTTCAAAGGCCCTGCGAGAGAAAGAAAGTGACACCTCTGCCTGTTGCTAAACGTGAGGTAATGACGCCCATCTGCCTCCAGAAAGGCCATTCAGACACCCACTGGGCCGCTGGCTGTATCCAAACAACAGCGACACCACCCAAATCTGCCCCCCAAACTGCTCCAAAAAGCAGCCCACAGTTGGAACTCGGCACCGGCTCCTCAGGCTTTGCACCAGTGCTCGCGTTACCAATCGGACGCTGTGGCAGAGTATATACTCTCTTCACCCCCCTGCCCAAGGACACACTATTTAGGATGCCCATGGCGCGGGACCGCAGCGAACGCGCGCAGCGGACGTGCCGGCGGCATGCCAAAGGCATGCCAAAGGCAAGCCCATCTGCGCCCGTCTGCACCTGGACGTCACCAGAAGCCAGACATGCTGGCGGTGTGGAATCAGGGGCGTCAATCTTTACCAGGGAACTTCTGATGCCCATCGGCCAGTAGACAGGCCCATGCAGCCGACCCCTGGGGGTTGCAGTGGAAGGGCCTTTTTGTTGTCGCAAGTGTGGCTATAACTCCTGCCCAGCACTGCCCCCTATCCTATACAGACCTCCCATGAAAATCTTAGACCTCAATGTTCGCTCCCTGGTTAAACACTACATGGAGATCTATGACCTTATAGAGGATGAATCTCCCGATGTGTTCTTCATAACCGAATCTTGGCTAACTGAGGCCACAGTGGCTGAACCAGGTCTTGCTCTCCACCCGGGGTTCAGTATTCTGACTCTTAACAGGGAGACCAGAGGCGGGGGCATAGCTGTTATCTTTAAGTCCCGCTTCCACTGTACATTTGTTAAGGAGGATGTAGCCGGGTGCGAATGCGCTTGTTTTGTTATCCCCTTTAGTGCACACTCTTCTATCACCGGTCTATTAGTCTACCGCCCCCAGGACCGATCTCGGAATTCAAATTAGCCATCATTGGTGACCTAAACCTTCACTTCGACCGTCCCACCGACCCTGAAATCAGTGGCTTGCTCGCCGACTTTGCTGCCTGTCAATTAAGACAGCTGGTGGTGGGCCCTACCCACACTGCTGGGCATCTACTTGACCCGGTTTTTTCAAACATCTCTTCTCTTACAGTCAAAACACCTAGCCCAGTGTGCTGGTCCGATCACCTCCTAGTCTCCATCTCCCTCCCGCTTTCTGACCCAGTGCCCAGAGTTGACCTCAAGGCCACCTTCAGACTCTGTTGGCATAAACTCAAACTAGAGGACCTACTTGCCTGCCTGGCATCCTGTCCCCCTATCCTAGACACTGACCCAGAGCAATTGTATAAAGCTCTCTGCGACTGGAAACTACAGGCCTTAGACACTCTTATCCCTGCCTCAGAGCCGGGGGTCGGTCCTTTCATTGTCTTGCAGCCAAATTATGGAACTCTCTCCCTGTTCAGATTTGCTGCTTAGATTGCCTGTTACCCTTCCATAAGGCCATCAAAACCCACTTGTTTCCTACGATCTAGCCCCTCGCTCTCCATTGACACTGCAACTAGCACCGGGATGCCCCTTTGCTGGGGCAGCTGTGCGCTATACAAGCTTACCTAACAATAACAATACGAGTGCGTACACCTAAATCGCTCTGCCGTCTTTCTGCATTCAAGCTGCTGTACCCCATTCACTCCCACCACCCAGAGGTATCTGCCTGACGCTGCGCACCAAGGCATCATTGCTCACCTTTTCGAGGTCATGGCACCCTCCACATCATGCAGCTCCGTTGTGCAAGATAGTAGGTCTCACATTTGGAATTGAGTCTTGGCATCGCCATGGCAGAAGACATACTAGTGCACCTATCATCATCGCAGGTTGTACAACCGCTCAGAGCTTCCGGTGCTACTAACTCAGTGAGAAGTGAGGCCACGCAAGTGGCGGTAGGCCCTCGCTGTTGCGCTCAGGCCTACACTGCGGTGCAGCAGAGCACACAAAACATCAAGTGTCCGGACCACCGGGACGGGCCATCACTGTGGCGGTGTGACTGTGCCGGCCGCAGTGCATGCGTTGCGAGCAACTCTAAAATGGAGTAGAGCACGTGCGCCCGGTCTTTTTTATTAGTAGGGTCATGTGTCCTGTGACGCCTGTGCTGGATGGGTTTGGTGTGGGTGTATACCAGCCGTGAGGCGTGGCTGTGGCATCAGTGTTGCCAGATTGGGCTAGATCATGCACAATTGGGCTATTTTTTGCCGGTTGTATGGTAAAATTTTGGTTTGTGCTAGTTGCCAGAATATAAATATATATACAGCACTCCAGCAAAGTAGTATGTTAAAGCGCTTTATTAGACAAATATTTACTTGGCATCCTGCTGCTACATCAATTCCAATGCATTCACCGCCTGCTTGACGCTGTCCCTTCTCTAAAGTAGCAATATTGGGCTACTTTGGGCTACTTTTTGGTTGGCTTTGGGCTATAGAAAGCTTTAAAAATCTGACAACACTGGATGCGGGTGTCCGTGTTGGAGTGCTACCGTTACCCGGGTTGCAAAAGCCAAAGTGTGACTCTGTGAGCCAAGTCCAACAATATGGCCAACATGGAAGGTACGGGGAATTACTGACCCTATATTCATCCATAGTTCCACACAAGAAAGATGGTGGACATGAGACATCTGTGTGGATATGAATGTTTATTGCACATTCAGTGGAGTGTTGCAGCTGTAGCAATACAGGGCCATGGAAAGTTGAAGTTTTTGTTTTTGGCGCATGGAGGGCAGCCAATTAGAGACAAGCTCGTTGTCGGAGTTAGGCTGTGCCAACATATGTACTTATACAATCACTGCGACGATCCTCACGCACTTATAAATTCACTATACACTCTGCTTGCAGTACTCTAATTATGTTGTCTCTACGTACGTACTTGTACAATGACCGAGAAAAAGTTACATAACTAAAGTTTTCCCCCACTGTCAAAGGTAAGATGGTTGCATACACTGTTCAGAGCACTATGTAATGTGGTAGGGCCTAGGGGCAGCATGTTGCATACATAATGAACACACGGACACAGATAGATAGTGGAATTGGGTACGGGTGCTGGAGCAGAGTTTTCTGTTGAAAATTTATCGAGTTATAAGCTCCAGTTTTGTTTATATGTTATGATTAAAATTACTAATTTAAAAACATTAATTAATAGTTTGTTTTGTTAAAAATCCAAATTAATCAACATTACTAATGAGAGAAACTACACGTGGGATGCATATATGTTGCTTAATAATAATGTGCGGTTTTATTAAATGAGTGTCGCAAAAGGTGCTATTTGTTTTGTGTTTATGCTTTTAAAATAACGTGTGCCAATGCTTCTTTGTGTTGCAGACGGCTAGGTAATTACATACACATAAGGGTATTAGTGGGGAATAACACTGTATAATCATTATGATGTGGTAACGTTGTTTTGTGTTTCTTTTAATTAAGATGGTCCGTTTTGGCCTAAAACAAGATGGCTGCTATTTACAGCCTGCACTCGAGTGATTGAATTTTTGACGAAGGGGCCTTGCTGAACATGGTTGAAAGTCACCTGACCACAGCCTCTGCCTGAATAAAAGTTTCCGTGAGGACAGCAGCTCTGGGCATGATTCCAATTGTCCTTGCTCCGAACAACGCTAGACGCTGCCGGCCTCAGATTGATCAATGAAGGCCCCACACACACTGGGGGCCATACTATTGATCTCATCTTTGCGAATATCAAGGATGTGCGGCCTGAAAAACCTCTCCCTTTGATATGGTCAGATCATTCACTTGTCCCATTCACTCTGAACATTCGAAGTGATACCAAGGCACCAAGTCAATGCTACTTTATGAAAAGGCAATGGAAAAAACTGACCCCTGAGTCTATGTCCCCGGTTCTGGCGCAAACCACTCCCCCCTTGACAAATAATCCCAATTTGGATGCTTTACTATTCAATGAATGGATAGGAGGGATGGTTTCTTTTATTGCCCCAGCCTCTCGGGCTTTATCAAAAAGAGAATCCCCCTCAGCTCCCTGGTTTACGCAGGAACTTAGAGAGGAGAAAGCGGCTTGTAAACAACTGGAAAGACTCTGGAGAAAAAACTACGGCTTAGAAGAAAAAGCTAGATATAAGGAAGCATCAAAAAAATTCCGAAAAGCCATTAGGAAAAATAAAAAGCGCTTCTACGCGGACTCGATTATACAGGCAGAACAGTCCAGCAAACAAGTTTTTAAAGTAGTACAGTCCTTCCTCAAACCTCAATGCATTGAAAGAGAGGTTGTTCCCACACCATTACTTTGCGAGCAAATTTCAGAATACTTCGATCTTAAAATTAAAAAAGTATATGACTCCTTTGGCCCAGTAATAAGTACTGTGAAACAGGACACAGCGAATAATGGCGAGATAGGAGAAACACTCACCCAGTTCGCGCATATCCCTCTGAACGAGGTGAGGCAAGAACTTAGCCGCTGTAAATCCGGCTCCCCTGATGACCCCTGCCCTGCTAAACTATGGAGTGCCATAGCGGACTCTGTAGCGCCCACACTTCAAAGTATCTGGAATTCTTCCATTACGTCAGGAATCTTTCCTGACGTTTGGAAGCATGCCACTCTCCTTCCCCTAAAGAAAAAACCAAACGGGGACCCAGATGACCTCACGAATCTCCGCCCAATATCCCTTCTAGCCGCCCCGGGAAAAATGCTGGAAAAAGTGATACAACGCCAATTGAGTAAATTCGTGGAAACCAACAACATTCTCCATGAAACTCAGTCTGGCTTTCGACCCGGTTTCAGCACAGAAACAGCGCTCCTAGAAGTAGCCGAGTCAGTGAGGTGGTCGATGGATGCTGGAAGTTCAGCTATGCTGGTACTCCTGGATCTATCGGCCGCCTTCGATACGGTGGACCACGCTAGACTACTCAGCCGGCTGGCAGATATAGGCATTCAAGACAACGCGTTGAGGTGGATAAACTCCTATTTATTTCAGAGAACGCAGAAGGTGGCACTTGGGACGATTTCTTCCACACCTAAAACCCTCAACTGTGGAGTCCCGCAGGGCTCGGCCCTCAGCCCTCTCTTGTTCAATATCTATCTGGCCCCCCTTTTTACGCTAATTGCCAACTGGGGTGTTAAGGCAATTTCTTATGCCGACGACACCCAGTTGGTATTTCCATACTCTGAGATGACACAGGAATCCTTCGCAAACTTTAAAGGCTGTCTCCAGGACATTGCTCACTGGATGAATATTAACAAACTAAAACTAAATGCCAATAAAACCGAAGTTATCTTTTTCGGTAAGGGTCCCACCCCCGCCCCAGAGCTATGGTGGCCGGTGGAGATGGGCCCCCCCCCTTTGCCCAGTCACTCGGCAAAAATCCTTGGAGTGAGATGGGATAATAAAATGTCTTTCATTTCCCATATCCAACAAGTGGCCGGTTGCTGTTTAAGTAAACTCAGAAACCTCCGAAAATTTCTTAAACTTCTACCAGAGAGCTGTAGAAAAATGGTGGTCCATGCAACGGTCACCTCACGGCTTGACTATGCTAATGGTCTTTACCTGGGCCTCCCAAAATTCCTAACCCATAAATTGCAGGTAGTTCAAAACGCGGCTGCGAGGCTGCTACTGCGAATTCCTTTCAAGCAGTCAGTCTCTCCGCATCTTCGAACCCTGCACTGGCTTCCTGTGGTCAACCGGATAAAATTCAAAGCTCTGACACTTGCGTTCAGATCTTTGCATGGCTCCTGCCCACTTTACCTAAAAGAACGCCTTCCAAGATATTCCCAAAGCCGTGCATTACGGTCTAATGACCGTGTCCTATTGGTTGTCCCACGAGCAAAAAAGGCCCGCCTTGGCGGTCGTACCTTCTCAGCAAACGTCTCCGTTCTGTGGAACTCCCTCCCTCAAGCAATCCAGCAGGTTCCATCTGAACCCTGCTTTAAGAAGATGCTTAAGACCTGGCTCTTCTCCCAGCCACGCTAGGTCTTCTATCTCCGCCCCAGGACTTCTGTGGTTCCTCTAGCGCCGGGACACCTCCTCGTGAGGTAGCTGTTCGCGCTTTACAAAATCCAGTATTATTATTATAAAGCCACAATGAACAATGATTAGTCTGCGGTGGCTCTGCTATGGTACCAAGGAAGAGCATTTATGAAAGTAACATTTGTAAACTCGAGTTTCCTTCTTCCGTGTTTTTTATTTTTGTGATTTTTCCTGAGCGGAGGTTTTTCTAAAATTTTGCAACATCCTTTCCTGCTTGCTCTGTTCAACGGACAACGGACGTTAAAAAGATTGTTTGTAACTTTAGTATGCTAATTTTCAGTATAAATATTCCCAGACTAGAGAAGGGCTTGGCTTAGCATTTTCCGATTTTGGCCACTTCTTCCTGAACCTATGTTCGTGAGGACCGATGCTGTTCGTGAGGACGGTGATCTGAGAGACTTTACTGAGAGACCTGTCCTGACCCATTTAGCTAGAATAGGTAACAATGAGAATAATGATCTTGCTATTGATTGACTTTCATTTGAACTAATTTAGATAAACAACCATTTGTTTGAATTCCGGTGTCGGGTGGTCATTTCTTTGTCATTTATTGAGTTACAAATGTATTTCCTATGTTTAAAATCATGACTCAGGACAATGTCATTATGGTCCCATTGACCTCATTGTAGATGGAGATTGGTTTAGGTTTCTCTCCTATATTCAGTGTGGATAGAGTAATAGTGTGAATTTCAGTGTGATGGGCCCTAGCGTATGATGTGTGTATGTGCGTGTGACTGTAGGTTTACTCTGTCCGCGGAAGTAGGGAGATTTTATATGCGCCGATCTGCAGCACGGGCACGTGCGCTCGACTCCTTTTTATTACCAGGGTCACCTGTCCAGTGACGTCTGTGGTGGACGCGTGTGGGGTGCTTGTAAGCCAACCCTCCAGGAATGGTTGGTGCTGGCAACAAGAACAACAGTAATCATTGGATCAGACACATAGATTCAATCCTAAAGGGTCAATGATTTGTGTTGCACTAAGGTACGGGTACCAGATATGAAATCCTACAGAAAAGATTCTATCGTAAAGGGTTCATGACTTGTGATACATGGAGGTAGGACAGCAGATGTGAAATTATACACAAAATATTGTATCAGAAAGGGTGCATGAGTTGTGCTGCAGTGAGATAGGCAACAGAAGCGTTTAGCGTCTGCGCAGCCAGCAATGATGCGTGGTCAGGGCTGGCCGCAAGGGGGGCAATGTCTCTTGCCTACTGGACTGTGTCATCTGCAATTGCGACTCGATGTGAATTGTGAGCCCTGCTATCCCCAATGTAGATGGAAGGCAGTAGCCAGCACAGACATCGAGGAATGCTTTTTGTCACTTCCTCTTGACAAAATCCAAGGACATAGAGTACAATTCTGTCTGCAATTAATAAATCATGTCTCATTGTAAATGGTGAGCTCTGCTGACCGCAGTATAGGTAACAAAAGATGAAATATGTATGGAATACATTGTCGAAATGTGTAGGTTTCGGGGACGTTATAGTTAGTTGTCTACTGGACTCTGAAATTCATGAATCAACACTGAATTCGAACTGTGAGCTATGCTGGCCGCAATGTAAACTGCCATTCAGTGTTCCTTTGGACTTGCAAGATTAATTTCATGATTGTATTAAAGCTATAATTGATATCAAAAAATTCTTGAAGCAAGGATACTAAAAGGATATTATTTAGGTTTTGAAGATGTTGTAGTTAGTTGCCTACTGGACTCTGTAATTAATGAATAAACACTCAATTTTAATTGTGAGCCGTGCTGACCACAGTGTAGACCAGAGGCAGCGGTCAGCAAGGGCCCACAGCCACGTGGCGTTCAGTAGAGCTGCACAGTTATTGGCAATTCAGCATGTGTGCAGCCAGCAATAATAAGTGGTGCACTGAGTTAGAGGCATCTGAAGCAACCAGTGTGTGCGCACCCTGCGATGATGCGTCTTCTGAGCGGGCTACACTGGTAGGAGAAATGTCTTTTGCCTACTGAATTCTGCCTTAATAAGTCCACGTGGCGATGACTTGTGGTGCAGTGAGTTAGTGGCACCTGAAGCACTTGGGCGTGTGCGCACCCTGCGATGTTGCGTGGTCCGGGCGGGCCGCACTGGTAGCAATGTCTTTACATGCTTTGAAAGAATCTTCATAGCAGTCAAAATCTCCAAGTAATTCCATTTTAGTCCGCCAAGGTTTGAAGAGTTGCAGAAGAGCTAAATAGAAAAACTTTCTCTTATCTGGAGTATCAGAACTTAATTTCCTGTGATTAATCAAATTTCCTTTAGCATGCTTTACCAAACATCCATTAGATCCAATTACAGCATATTTTCCTACAATTATTTTTTCCGTAACATTTTTTTAAAAACTATAATGTTGCAGTATTTCATATAGACATATGTTTTCCAGGTATGGACTTCTATTTGGATAGTATGCAAGGAACAGCAATTGAGTTATCTGCAACATATTGTATGTCCATATTTGCATTCCACTTCTTCAAAATCACCGGATTGTAATAATTAATGTACTTCGATTTTTCTGTTCTTTTTCTGTATTTTTGGGTGATTTTCGAGTGACAGTATGCCTCACTGCTGACATAAAGCTGTGCACTCTTCCTTGCGATGACTTGGTGCACTGAGTTAGTAGTACCTTTGGCGCTCAGCGTGTACATACCCTGCGATGATGCGTGGTCCAGGAGGGCCGTACTGGGACCAATGTCGTTTGTCTATTGAATTCTGCCACAATGCGTGGCGATGACTTACGGCACACTGAGTTAGCAGTACCTTTGGCGCGCAGCGTGTACGTACCCTGCGATGATGCGTGGTCCAGGGGGCCGCACTCGGACCAATGTCTTTTGTCTATTAAATTCTGCCTCAATAAGGCCACGTGGCGATGACTTATGGTGCACTGAGTTAGTAGTAACTTTGGCGCTCAGTGTGTTCGTACTAAGGGTGGGCGACAATTTACGTTCCGCTCATGGAAATTGCGAAATGTCGACATTTTCACTTTCCGCGCAGAACGCGAAAATGTCGAAACTTCCGCGATCCGTGGCGGAACGAAATATGCAGGGCAGGATTCATTCTGGCACGATGCTCCTGTCATTAAACCTCAACAGGAAGCACTTACAGATATAAATAAAGCAGGTGCTCGAGTTACAGGTAAAATTCAGTAACGCATTAATCAGCACAAAAGATTCGTGAGCACGATGGAGGCTAGGCAGGTGTGCTTTCTCCCCATATCTACCGTCAACAATTTGCTGTAATCCTTGATGGAGGTCTGTGCATCCATGAGTTTCTCGAGCGCAATCCCCGTGTAGTTCCTGACACCAGGAGGTTCTGTCTCCTCATCTGCTGCTCTGGTCGGTCTCTGACCCTTTAAAAACAAGAGGCATGTGAACTGCATAGAAGCTCCGCCCATTTGGTCCCAGCCCACACACCAGTGGTGTGCAACGTCTTCCCGCACTTTCCCCACTATGATGGACAACTCACTCGAGGGACTCCGGCGCCCATCAGCACGGTGGCAAAAGTTACAGACACACATGGTCGCTGGAGACAGCTCTTCTGGCCCTTTACGCAGCTGTAGTGTAGGAAAAGCACTATACATTTATCCACCGAGGTAGCACTTACTGATTAGCCAATAGAAAGTACTCCAGTTGAGTAGAGGTATTGCACAGAACGGTGGCATCTTCTTGGATAAATATGCAGGGCAGGATTCCTTCTGGCACGATGCTCCTGTCACAAAAATAAAACCTCAACAGGAAGCACTTACAGTTATAAATAAAGCAGGTGCCCAAGTTTAAGGTCAAATTCAATAACGCATGCTCGAGGAGATTTTTTGCCGTTTCGCAAAATTTTGCGAAAGGCAATTTCGCAAATTCCGCCCACCCTTAGTACGTACCCTGCGATGATGCGTGGTCCGGGGGGGGCCACACTCAGAGTAATGTCTTTTGTCTATTGAATTCTACCTCAACAAGGCCATGTGGCGATGACTTATTGTGCACTGAGTTAGTAGTAACTTTGACACTCAGCGTGTACGTATCCTGCGATGATGCCCGGTCTGCCAATGCGGGTAGTGGGTTAATTTATTAAAGACTGCAAAGGTTCCCATGTGAGGCTACAAAATTTTGCCTTGTGAATGTGTCTTTTATAATGGAAAGTGATTTGTTGTTAGGCTCACCTTTCTTGAATGCATTCTGATACTGATCTCCTAGATCCCCCATTATTCCAGTGTTCATGACAGAATCCTCCCTTTCCTACAGTGTCTTAAGCACTGGCAAGATAAACAGCGGCTTATCTCTTGAGTGTCTCTAGGAATTTGCCACTCAATCAAATATTTTAGAATGTCACCTCAGGGTGCTTTGTTCATCCACATTATTAACCATGCATATGATATTCTTCATTTGCTTCAAAGTCTCTTGTTCTATTATCGTGCAATACATGCTCTCTTCTGCTTCAACAATGTCCTTAATCAACATTCACAGCACTACATTTAAGAGCTTCATCATATTTTTGGATCTTGCTGTGTTTTTTTTTCCGAGAGGGTCCTAATGGGAATCCTATGACTCAAGATCCCTGCAGGAGGTGTCATGACATTATGCTTCATGCAAGTGTTTATTTGTGTATGTGTGTGTGTGTGTGTGTGTGTGTGTGTGTGTGTGTGTGTGTGTGTGTGTGCATGTGTGTGTGGGGCCTGAGTGCCCAAGGCATTGTAGGATTTCACACTGATTTATGGTATTATACAACATCACTATACATGCTATTATTCATGATTGTCTTTTTAACGTCAGTATTACGTATGACTCTTTTGTGTCATACATCATCTGGAAGCTAAATATGTAAAATAATATTGTAGGTATAATAGCGTTAAAATTTGCTTGCTGCTTTGTGGGAGGTAGACACTTGCAAGATAGGCATGGGTAAGAACATATAGTAATATTGACACTATCCAAACCTCCTCCAATCCCAAATTTTGCACAAATAACAAGTTTAGAGTTAAAAATATATATGCATTATTAACTGTTGGTTGACTAAACTTAAAAGTTAATCTTCTGATGGGTTCTCAAGTGGGAAGGGAGAATAAGGCAAACGTTTAAATAGATTGTGGTACTAAATGAAACATACTACACAATCAAGGCTAAACAAGAAGGAGCAAAATAGCAAATGAGATATCCATCTGAAAGACTTCATGAAAAGGATACCTGGATAAAATATAATCTCCAATCTTTAAGGGCCTCTTTTAGTGGGGCAGACATCAAGGTCCAGGCCAGGCTTTCAGAGATACATGCTAGAGAGGAATAGTTAGGACCAATGAAAGCAAGTACTGATGCTCTTATAGATTTCTTTTTTAACTTCTGTTTGCTCACATAAAGCCCTCCATATTCACATGTCCACCAATCTGAAAAACATACTCTGCACCTTAGCAGTGAGAAGACATTTGAGAAGCAAATCAAACCGACTAATGAAAATCCCTAAAAGCAAGCAATCCTAAATTCATCAGGAATATTGAACTACGAACTGAAAGATCTCAGAATCATCCCTATCTTTTTAGAAAAACAATGAAAAAACATTGCTCCAGACTGAACTTGCCCAAGTTTCTTTGTAACCAGAATGCATTCTTAATATGTTTATATAGTTCCCTGTTACTACTTCTGCTCTCCATGAGGCTTGTTCCACACTAAAACAGTTATAATAACATCAACAACAATTATAATAAAAATAACAATAATAATAATAATCATAATCATAATAATAATAATAATATAAAATATTAATAATAATACACAAGTGTGCCAAAGGCACTGTCCAAGGGATTTTGCAGTTTTTGACTAACTTATTAGGTGTCAGTTGACATGATTGAAGTGACTCCAAAGCTCCAGGCAGAAGATGAAAAGGACTAACGCCAAACCACAATGTAAGGTTCGTAGAGCAATGCAGCTGCCTTTCCGAGTTTGTTGCCCCTATGATCGTCCTTTTGAGACCATACTTTTCTAAATGATCTGTCACAGGCTTGTGCAATATCGTTCCTTTATGAGGATGTAACTAATGGTGTAAAGCCAACATTTTCACTTGTTCCACATCCACGTATTGCAGGCAAAAAAGCAAACAAAGGTCCAAATGAGAGATAAATGATAACATCCTGCAAAATATTTGCAAAACCACTAAAATGGGGGCATGCCTCTCAGTTTTCTTTTTTCCATAGCAGATTCAGGGAATGTCATGGCTCTATTGGGGGGGCACATTCTGCTTTAATTCTGAGAATTTTAAGACTGAGGGGTCTATTCCGATCCTGTAAGTTTTTTTTTGCCGTATGAATCGTACAAGTCCCGTCCGACCCGTGAAGTACAATTCGTACGGGAAAAATACATACGGATCGGCCCGATCCGTACGAATCGTATCGGGAAAAGTTGTACGAGACGGACCCGGACACTTTTCCGTACGAATCCTAAAAATACTGTCCGAACGTCCAAGTACAATCCGGACCGGATTTCCGATTTCCGATTCGTACGGAAAACGTACCGTACACAGGGAATGACTTTACCCGCTACGAAGCGAACTTTGTATGACTCGTATACCGGGAAAAGTTTTTCCCGGGGTGCGAGTCGTACAGGGCTACGAGTCGTACAGCCCCCCCTGCATATGTACGCACCTTACAACAACATCACATATGTACGCACCTTATAACAACATCGTGTATGTATGGTGCGTACCCCAACATCGCGTATGTACGTACCTTACAACAACATCGCGTATGTACGCACCGTACATACGCAATGTTGGTGCACGCACTGTACATACGCAATGTTGGTGTACGCACCGTACATACGCAATGTTGGTGTACACACCGTACATACGCAATGTTGGTTACGCACCGTACACACGCAATGTTGGTTACGCCGTACATACGCAATGTTGGTTCACGCACTGTACATACGCAATGTTGGGGTACGCACCGTACATACGCAATGTTGGGATACCACCGTACATACGCAATGTTGGGGTACGCACCGTACATACACAACGCATGGGGGGTGTATGCCTGTACGACTCATACCCCTGTATGAGTTGCACCCCTGGGAGTGTGTCGGAGTACGACTCGTACCGCGGAGATCGTCGCGTATGACCGACTCGGACACACAAAACAACAGAAGCAAATACAATGAAACGAGTCGTACTGAACCACGGACACTGTAAAAGAGCACAAGGAGGGTCTATTCGACTCGCACAACACCACAAAACACGTCTACATTGCACAAAACATGGAACTGACTGACCTGGCCACATCCAAACAGGCAAACAGAGGGGCAAACTCACAACCACCCCTTATAACACACCCACCAAAAATTCAAAATGAGGCCCACCCACAAATGGACCCATAAAAAGGGCCCACACACACAAACCATGAGCCTTTGCAACAGACCCACTGCTGACAGACACCACACACAAACAGCTGAACCCATACACCTTAACTTACACACCTTCACACAACCTCCTTCACACAGACCCCCTCTTCACATTCAAAACCACACCGTCACATTCACACCCACACACCTACAACCATCCACACCCACACCCCACACCATGCCCACAGACAAGAATTCCAAGTTCACAAGGGAGGAGCTGGAGATCCTTGTCAATGAAGTCATCAGATTCGAGCCACAGCTGTTTGGAACATTGGTCAGATAGAGCAGCATAGGTGAGAAATCATGCCTGTGGCAGAGGATCATCGATAGGGTGAATGCTGTTGCACACATCAGAAGGACCAGGACTGAATGCCAAGCCAGGTGGTACGATCTGCGGAGGTCAGTCAAGCGAAAATGAAGGACGACTACGCCCAGAGCAACATCACTGGAGGTGGTGGGCCCCGCAGACCAGTACATTTCCATCCTTGGAAGGAGAAGGTGATGGCCCTGCTTCCGCCGGTGGGAGTACATGGACTTCAAGGAGTTCCAGAGCCTGGTGAGTACACAAACAACTTATGTAACATGGGGGTAATGGCATCCACACCCCAACTACACAAAATGCACGCAACTACCCCAAGCCCTCACCGGACAGAACCACAGTCAAAGACCACGCTAATGCCACTAACATGTGTATGCCCCATTGAGAAAGCAAGGCCATGCTATGTCCCATGCTACACGAAGCACTAACCCAAGAATGGATGTCCGGTATGCTGGGAGGGTGGGTGTTACAAAACGCATTGTTGAACTCCAAATCAGACACAATTGCCCTCATCCCATATGGCCCAGGTACATACCCATGCACCATGCGCAATGCACAGGGACTGGGAAAGTACTGACAAGATAGCTGACACTTGGCCCTGGTGTAGGCAGCACAAGGCCCTCCTGTGACCAGTGCAAACACAAACACCAAGACAACAAGGTCCGAAATCTAGGACAGGAACTCACACTCACTGTCATGGCAGCATGCTCCATGGGGGGACAGCTACATCACCTGGGAGCCCCCGTGCCAAATCACACTACACCCACCAGCAGGCCCTGTCACACACACCCCTTACACAAGCAGACACCCCCGGGACAGGCAATGGATTTACCCACTGTCACAATGGACATGTAACACAACAAGACCAATACATAGCCAAAGAAGCATCCAAGCCAAAATTCTACATGTCAAAGACTCAGGAGAACATATCAATCTGTCCCCCACAACATACCCATCCACAAGTGAACATTGAGAAGAATGCTAGGCACATACATCTACCTGGAGGAACAGTGCCAACTTGAATGTGTATGAAACATAGATGTTGCATGAAACAGCATTAACATTGTCTGTCTCTCACACACAGGGCAACGTGATGAATCTCCCCCCAACAATGGGGGTGAAAAATCACAGTCCCAGGCTTGGGAGGAACCTGATCCCACCGGCAGCGATGCTTCTCAACACTCCGCGTATGACCCCGACCGACCTGGACCCTCTGCTGTCCAAGCCCCTGCAGCACCTGGTTCAGGAACATCTGTGCCAACCACCACCCCCATTCCTGCCACATCCCAGGAGACACCGAGGAGCCGTGCCCGCAGTGAACAAGTGAGCCAGTTTGACCAGGAGGGACAAAGTGCACCGGGCACCCAGGAGGAGGCAGACAACACCGCCACTACCATCCCTCAGGGGTCCCGTAGACCATATGTGCCCACAACGGCAGCCCAGGCTCATGTGGGCAGGGGTGGTGGGAGTGTAGGCAGGCGGAGGCGAGAACCTGACCAGCCAGCTGAAGGGACCAGTATGTCACACATACACAACATCATGGACGCATACCGGTGTGACACCAGGGAGTTCAGCCAGGTAGGGGGGACCCTCACAGAGATAAACGGGACAATCACAGAGATGAAGAACCAGCAGGCCGAGCAACACGCCAGTCAACAAGAACACCAAGGACGGATGGAGGCAAGACTGGTTGAGCTCCTGGCGGTGCAAAGGAACATAAGCCATTCACTCGGTCAGATCGCCGACAACATGGGCAACGCTCCCTGTGCCACCAGGCGAAGACCACCACCAGCCACAGGGAGGGAGGAGGAAGAGGATTCGTCCGACGGAGCGTCCCAAGCATCATCAAGGCCTGCATCTGAGGGTCCCCAGAGGAAGGTGGGTCGTCCACGGAAAAGACCGTGAGAGGCAGCAGCCCATCCACATCCCCCAGGTCACCTTGCCTGGCACCTGGCCTTCATGTGCGACAGCATCACCTCATTGACTGACATTATCTGCCACATGGACTTGCTGGTCACAGTCTGACCAATAATGCCAAACACTGTGGTCTGGACTCTGCTGACTTCAAATGCCAAGGATCCCATCTCCCCCTGTGAACTTTTGATTCTATGGTCCCTGTATTGCACGATTTTCTTTGCACAAATCATGCACCAGACCTATAATACAAAAAATAATAATTGAAATTTTATGTTGCAGTCATTTAGCATGAGTCCACAACATACGTGTGGGGATATGTAAAAGTATGCCTGAGTGTGGAACTAATTCCAGCCATCCATACACTGGGATCTGAGTCCGGTCGAGGACATACATGGGTCACAATGTATCATCAAATACAGATATGGAGCCCAATACTCACCCGTGATGGCCTCAAGCTGCTGAGGTGGGTGCTGGCAATACTGCTCGGACAGACCAATTTGGAAGAGTATCATGAAGGCGTAGAGGTCATGGGTCATGTGGAGGGAGTCCCAGGTCTGTTTGGCGAGGTGGGAGAACTATCTCCTGCATTCAGTTGTTCTGTGGATGTGATGAATGGTGGCCAGGGCAAGGTTGGCTGCACGGAGTTGGGCCAACGGGGTGTTGGATGACAGACGTCCAAGGTCGGTTTTGGGTCTGGGGTTGTGGACTGACTCCTGAGTGTGGTTGAGGAGTCTGAAGGTGATCCTGCAGCAGACAGTGAGCCATTGTAGCTATCTCAGGTGAAAGGTGATGTGGCTGGGGCGGGGGATGTTGAAGATGAGGTGTGTGGATGCACCCTGGATGTGGACAAATTCTCCTGCAGATTTGCTGTTGTTCCTCCATAGAGGGCTGTGATGTAGTTGACCCGGCTGGTGTCGTGGACCTGGGGGACGGTCTGTCTTGCCTTGGAGTGGATCTATCTGTGGATCATTTGCAGCATGCGGAGGGTGCTGCAGCATGAAGTACAGATGGTGTTGAGTTGCATGGTAATTGTGAGCGATGAGTCCATGATGAACACCAGCTTGCGTGCGTGGCCACTGGGTGCTGGTGCGGTGCCCAGGCCGGTGGGACACAAGGAGTTGACCCAGCTGTAAGGGGACAATCCTCAGATGATGACCTCAGTCCTGTCCAAGTCCAGCCTCAGGTGGCTGATGTTCAGCCATTCGTCAACGGATCTCATGCCTTCTTGAAGGTTGGATCTGGCAATGGCTGGGTCTTTGGTGAGGGTGAGGAGCAGCTGGGTGTCAGTGGCATACGAGATGATGATGGGGTCGTGTGCGCATGTGATGTCGGAGAGGGGGGTCATGGAGACATTGAAGATCGTCACGCTGAGAGATGAGCTCTGGGGCATGGGCCAGATGACCCCAGTGTACTACATGCTGAAGGGTGGAGGCCGACTCCCTGGGCCTTTCTGGTGATTTTATCCTGGGCCCTCCTCTGGATACCAGTGTTGGAGATGTGTGATCTGACAGTCTGGTAGCACATGGTGTAGAATGCCGTTGAGAGGTCAAAGGGGGTAGTCTCACCATTGTTGAGCAGGGCAAAGTTGTCGTTGGTGGTGGCAATGATGACGGTTGCAGTGGTGTGATTACTGTGGAAGATGGTCTGGTGCCGGTTGCCTGGAGCTGTTTGCATGGAGGAAGTTTGTCAGTTGCTCGTTGAGTGTCTTCCTGATGACATTTGCTGGGTAGGGAAGCAGGGTGATGTTCCAGGAGATCCTGCTGTACTGCCGTCCGTTGTTTAAGAAGGGCCTGGGTCTCTGCATGCCCCCAGCTCCCATGGAATGTGGCAAACTAAAAGGAGACATTCATGGCGTGCTGGACGTGGGCTTCAAGGATGGGGAATGATGTGGTTGAGATGTTGTGTGGGAAGGGGCCTGATGGAGAGCCAGAGTGGATGCTGCACATGAGCCAGGTGGTGTATTTGCTGCTGACGGGAGTCCAGAACCTGAGGGGGGTTTGTCCCACGGATAATAGTGCTGTCTGCCTCTGTGTGCCAAGGCTGTCGTGTATGTCCATGAGCTTGCAGTGGTAGAAAGTTGCAAGGGATTTGATCTGCCTTGCAAGGATGGGGTGTCTTTTGGGTGGAGAGCTGATGTCAGTTCACTCACAATGCTGAAGAGCTCCTTAATGTCGTGTGTTTTGGTGCCTCGGCCCTATCTGAAGTATCTCCACTTGTCCTTGCTGATGATATGGTGATGGCTGTGTGTGGCGTTTTCCAGGGTTGTAAGGTAACTGATGGTTCTTTGTGTTGCAAGGTTTGCACATGAGTCCGGCTAGATATGTATGAGTCCAGTAGGTCTGCCTTGTCCCAGGTGGCTTAACTGTTGTTGTGCTTCACAGGAAAGTCTGTCAATGTGGCAAGATTGTTGGATCAGTTGCTGATCCAGTGTGTGAGGTTGGAGGGTGTGGCGGGGTGTTGGTTCGAGTGTCCCACACAGCTTGTCTGTGGTGACTTACATCAAGCATCTTTGGGGGATCGGTAGCGGGGTGTGGGGCAGTGTGTTGCTTGTCAGAGACGTGGATGCAAATGTTGATGGACCAATGATGGATGGTGGTGTGGTTCTCCTCCAGAAAGAAGTTACTGGTCCCCAGCCACATGTAGCCTGTGGAGGTGAGGGTGTGCGTGCAGATGAACGTGTTGATGGCTTTGCGGAATTGTGGATGTAGGTCTGGAGATCTGTAGATGAGGGTTGCCAGGGGGTTGGTGCGAAACCGGATTAGTGACTCTGAGGGTGTACTTGTGAATAAATTGCAATTCATCCTCCGGGATTGTTGGTGCCGTCCCTGCGGGTGATCTTGTATCCGTCAGAGATGGCAATGAAGAAGTTGTGTGCTGAGGATGCTTTTATCCAGGTTACTGTCATGAAGGTGATGTGTGGGGCTGTTGTGTTGAGGAGGTAACAGAGTGCAATGGCGTGCTTGTGGACGGAGCGGGTGTGGAGTAGGAGGCACATGACCTGGTTGTTCTGACAGGGTCTGGTAGGCGGGGCAGCGCTGTGTAGGCAGTTGGAGTTGCACACTCAGCATGCGAAGGGGTCGTGTGTGCGCTTAGGGGTTGCCTGATAGCATGCGGTTGATTGTCTGGTGGACATTGCTTGGAGGGTGGCTGCAGCATGAGCCTGTTGTGTGACGTGGGTCATGCAAGGAGCAGAGGGTCGTGCACTGTGCACGTTGCAGACGGTCCTGCCTTTGGCACGGCGTTGGCGCAACAGTGGCACAGACAAGCTGCTGGCTGCATTGAGAATGGGTGGAGGGGGGAAGGGAGGAGCATTTTGGAGGCGTGTGGGTTGCAGAATCAGGGCACTCGGTGGGGCTGTGCCGCAGGTGAGACAGCAGCAGGCGGAAGGGGTGAGAAACTAGGCAATAAGTAGCACACAAAGACAAGGAGGTCAGAAAGGCACAGTGCAACAGGTGTATGTAAAGGAAGGAGTGTCAGGTTACTCATGGGTCACTCCGAGAAAATGTATGAACAATCAGCAAAAATGACAGCCACAGGATCAGGCAACAAAATGCGTAGCTGCGCACAGGAGATATACCGTCAGCAGGCGTTGACGTCCCGTTGTGGGGAGCAACCTGCATAAATACATACACAAGCACATACTTCATGCACAGTAGAGATCATTAGCCATGAAGAACTGCATGCATGTTGCCGAAGTACACATACACTCATATGCTCAATCTTTTACAATTATGCCATAGATGACGCATGCAAACTGGCAAGAGATCTGCAGATGAGGCACTTTGGATTGTGCTGAACACCTTTATTACACAAACTAACACAAAGGTAAATGCATCCATATGAACAGACTCACAGGTCAGTTGACATAACATGTGGGACATACACTGGACCCCCCTTCACAACACGGATGTTGTAAATCCCAATGAACTGGCACACAAGTTATGGGGATGAGCCAAACACATCCTGCTGCACACGGAGAGGCTGCAATTCACCATAGAGCCGGTTGTTGTGATGTCCCAAACTATGTCCACCCGTAGCACCCGCAATGTTTCAGAGGCAAGGTTTACACACATTGATGCCTTCATCAGACTCCACACTCCACTACAGATGACTGTCAAGAAGGGTGACTATCATGTCATGGGAGTGATGCTACATGTTATATGCTCCATGGTGAGAAGACATGTATGCATGGTACCACAACATGAACAGAAGCAGTCCCCACACATTCCCAACCTGTACCACCACCAAAAAGCCTTGCTGCAATCTTTACCCAAACTGACATTTCCACATGTCCGTGCATGGAACGCTGATTCAGCACACGTTGCAATCCTCATGAGGAATAGCAGGAGGACAAAGATGACACGAGCAGACAACAGGCGCAAAAACCTAGGAATGACAGACACACAAGAAGTCACCTAAAACAATTCTCGGCGCACACATGGTCAGTTACGAAACATGAACAATGTTGGACACATGCAAATTTCAAAGAAAGTCTCTCCGCAAAACTGTGTGACATAACGTCATCATTCAAGTAACACATCAGAACACACATCAAAGTCACTTTGCATTCAGTCTGCTGGACACACACATTGCAACACATGCCACTCAATGCTACAAGCTTGCACACTCATACCCAGTGACTCACCATTATGAGAAGAAGTTGCGTATGAGCTGACTCCGGATATCATCCTCCTCCTCCTCATCACTTGCCTCGTCACCAAGCCCTGGATCCATGGGTGGATGTTCCTGCTCATCCGGATCCAGGATGAGTGGCACTGCCTTCTCAACTGCCATGTTGTGCAGCATGCAGCACACAATGAAGATTTTGCAGACCTTCTCCGGTGCATATGGGAGGGACCCGCCTGTCTTGTCAAGGCACCGGAATCGGCTCTTCAGGAGGCCAAAAGTCCTCTCAATCACTCGCCTGGTCTGCCCGTGTGCATCTGCAGCTGTTCTTGGGTTGCGGAGAGGTGTCAGTAGCCATGGCATGTTGGGATATCCAGAGTCCCCTACATGGAAACATCATGTAAATAAGTGGGTCAGGAGATGCCGTAAGAGCCAAAGATACCGCAACACACAGGACAAACAGAGTATACCCACCAACAAGACATGCTCATTCGTTGTGCAGCCGCAGCATCATTTGTGGCACCCTGCTATGCCTCATGATGTAGGCATCGTATGCTGATCCTGGAAAACGTGCACAGACATGGGAAATCAGCATGTTAGCAAGACACACCACAAGGGCATTTATTGAGTGGTAATGTTTTTGGTTGCGATAGGCTTGCTCCTGTGCCTGTGGTGGTACCAAAGCCACATGTGTCCCATCAATGGACCCAATGACATGGGGCATCCCTCCCAGGGCATAGAAATCACCCTTGACATCTGTCAACTCCTCAGGAGTAGGACATTTGATGAATTCATCAAGGTGTTCCAACATGGCTGCCAAAACATCACACAGGACACAGCTGAACATTGTCTGTGACATCCCACCAACATCAGCTATGGTCAATTGAAACATACCTGTGGCAAAAAAATGTAGGGCTGCCATCACCTTCATCTTGGGGGTCAGCGCAGTGGGATACCTATGTCACGGTTGGAGGTGTGGTGCCAGCTTGTCGGTCAAGTCCTCAATCAACTGTCGAGTGAATCTGTAACGTCGGATGCAGACACGTTCCCTCATGGCAGCCAAGTCTGGCATTGGTCTTGGGACAGGCGGTGCCCTGCAGGACATTGTTAGGAATAATGAAGATTGAGAGTCTGCCAACATCAATGTCAATGAACATAGCACATGCTAAACTGCTACTAAACATCAGGTAACTATGGAGTCTGGTGTGTGCAATACATCCAGGACACATATGCCAGCTTGCTGGCACTCCAACATAAAGCCAGATCCACCGGTTGATTGGCAAGTCTACATGACATGCCCTGAAATGAGCTGGGGGCAAGTCTGAGTGAACAGCCAGAGATATCACCGGAGTGACACACATCCACATAGCTGCATTGGAACAATGTCATCTCATCCAGACAGCTGACTGCAAGGCACATGCACAGGTCACATGGAATGTCAAATGTACATATCAAACACATTGCGATGAAGAGGTACACGTGACAACAAAAAAACACAGCCATTGAGACGACGCAGACATGTATGCCTGGGAAAATATGATGTCCGATGCACACAGACCCTACAGCTGTGGGAATCCACATGTGGCATGGTGTGCGTAGATGTGTGCCATGCCCATCTCCACACAGACCCATGTTGGATGCACCAACAGCAGATGCAGTTGACGGAACACTAACAGCAAGTACATGGGAACACATGACACAGACCCGGCATAGTCACACAGGGGCACGCTGATCGTGACATGTCAGTTGATAGAGTGTCCCTGTCCCTGGCATCAGGAGACAGGTGCGGGTGGTGATGACTGTGCCATCCCACTGCTGCTGTGCATGACACAGTTGGACTACAGACACACATGTGGCAAGTGGCAAGGTGATGTGTGCCACATAGTGCCCCATCACACATGACATGTGTCTCCCGGGGAATCACACATCAATTGTGCAACTAGATGAGATGACCTATGCAATATCACTGGCTGACACACCTAGGGCCTGCACATGAAAGTATGCAATGACAAGTACTTGATGGACATCCTTGTGCAACTCGTAGCCCTCCATTCCTGGCATGTGTACGCCTCGTATCACCATTGTAAGCATGTGAAACGCACCGTACCCACGCATTCATTGCGTGTGTACGCCCCGTATCACTATTGTACTGGTGCCGTAGGGGTACGTGTGAAATGCACCGTACCCACGCATTCATTGCGTGTGTACGCCCCGTATCACTATTGTAGTGGTGCTGCAGGGGTATGTGTGAAACGTGCTGCAGGGGTATGTGTGAAACGCACCGTACCCACGCATTCATTGTGTGTGTACGCCCCATATCACTATTGTACTGGTGCTGTAGAGGTACATGTGAAACGCACCGTACACACGCATTCATTGCGTGTGTACGCCCCGTATGACTATTGTAGTAGTGCTGTAGAGGTACGTGTGAAACGCACCATACACACGCATTCATTGCGTGTGTACACCCCATATCAGTATTGTAGTGGTGCCGTAGGGCTACGTGTGAAACGCACCGTACACACGCATTCATTGCATGTGTACGCCCGTATCACTATTGTACTGGTGCCATAGGGGTACGTGTGAAACGCACCATACACATGCATTCATTGCGTGTGTACGCCCGTATAACTATTGTAGTGGTGCCGTAGGGGTACGTGTGAAATGTACCGTACCTACGCATTCATTGCGTGTGTATGCCCCGTATCACTATTGTACTGGTGCCGTAGGGGTACGTGTAAAATGCACCGTACATGTGTGTGGATTTCAAAATTACATAGGGGACACATAGGAGACAAGTATTAGGCCCAAAATGCATGCTGGTTGTCATGGATACAGAGTTTTCAGTTGCAATGTGTCCATCAGGTGTCAGTTGGCAAAAAAATACAATGTTGCAAAGTTGTTGTTGACTTGACATGATGCTTAAAATTTGAAGGATGTGAATGCGTGTCATTGGTGTATGTTTAAAGGGATTGGAGTAAACGTACAATGCGAATGAGTCTGACCAATCACTATGTACTCCTCTAAATGAATGCCCCTCAGCAAGACAGATATTAGGCAGCCAGAACCCATGAGAGGGCACTTGCCTGCACAACTTTCAAGTCGACCACACTGCTGCTGTCTCTGCTTCCTCTGGACCATGTCGCCTACTGTGGAGAGGGCCCAGCCATTCACCCTAGAGGAGAATGAGGCGTTGCTGGACTGCCTCCTCCCACAGTACCCCAAGCTGTATGGGAGACCAGGGGAGCAGGTGAGTGCTGACTCCACTACCTTTGCCTATGCACCTGTTGTGTGACTGTCAATATTGTGTCCAGGTGGGACAGACATGCAATGTTGTCTAGAGTGGGTCCCGGGGGGGGGGGACATGCTTATGTCTCTCATGCAGAGCACGATGTAGTTCCTGTGTGCACTCCTCACTTGCATTGTGCTTACTGTGACATTCACTGCATAGTGCATGACACATTCAGCCTGGCAAATCCTTGGTGGCTTTTTTTCCTATTGTCCTGAGGTGATTCAGTGGTCCCCCCGGTGTGACAGGTGACTGTACCCACAGATGTGTATGAGTTGAGTGTACCTGTGGTGAGAGTGTCCAAATGATGTGTACGACCTCACGGACATTGATGTGTGTGAATGTTCCTTGTCATGTGGGTGGGTGTCTATGTGAAGTGTTGCAACACAGCTGCATGGAGGAGGCAACAGCTCTACCCATCTGATGTGACAAGTAAGCCGTGCTGTGTGTCTGACTTGCAGAGCTAACACGACACCTGTGACACCCCACAGGCAAGTGGCACATGTGCAGAGTGAGGGTTGTGTCCGCTGTTGTGACTGACAGGCGAGTGATCTGTGCCTGGGTGTGTCTGTCTAGTCTGCTGAGGGTGCGTCAGTGGAGTGGGACATGTGACTGCTTGGCACGTGCTGTCCATCAGCCTGCTGTTGCATGTGCTGCACAGTGTGTGCCATGATCAGTGAGTGTGTCGCACCCCTTATGCCACCTGTTGACTTTCAATGCCATGTAGTGCATTGGGGCTTGCACACAGGCCAATTTCTCATTGAGAATGATGCAATTCCTGTCAGCATCCTATGCCCTGTACAACATATCAAAGATGTTCAAATGTGTGTCTCTGGGACATGGAGCAGGTGTAGTGATGTTGTCTCACTTTGTCATCCTGACAGGTAACTGCCTACGAGAAGATGTTGATCTGGCGGGACATCCTCAGGGCCGTGAGATCGGCAGGGGATCGTAGTCGGCGCCTACAACAGGTCAGAAAAAGGTGGCAGGATATCCGGTGCTGGAACCGGGGGATCGCCCGGGTCCAGCTGGGGATCGACCCTCCTCACCCCCACGGCAGGCGCCGACACCTGACCCCCCACATGACCCGTGTCCTGGCGGTGGTCTTTCCTGACCTCGATAGGCAGTTACAGGAGGGGGTAGGTACATGGCTGTTTGTTGTGTTATGTGTCACCAGCTTTTGGAAGTGCTATGTAGCCTGGATACACTCCCAGAGTTTATATGTGCAGTGCATTTTCTGTTCTCCAATGTCACCTGGTGCTCTTTTTCATCCCTTCCCCTCCTTGACATGTGTCCCCTGGTCTGTGTGTTATCACATTTGCACATGGTCATCTAGGGTGCCAGAAAATCAAAGTGCACATTGCTTTCCGCATCATGTGGGAGGTTGGTCTGTGAATTGTGTTGGTACCTTGCCTGTGCCATGACCAGTTCACTATGTTGGGGGTCCATATTTGTTGGCACTGATGATGAGTTTCAACATAGGAGTGTGAGGTTTCAACTGAACACCCTTGCACCATGCATGAGCAATGTTGTGGCCTCAGACATGATGTGCATGAGTGGGAGATATGAATAGTGCCATGACGGTTGCTCATGGTACAGTCAGCTCATTCCAGGAACACGGAGCAGTGTGCCCACTACAGTCCCCTGAGACACCCTGGCCTCCTAATCATGTGTGTCATCCAACACTGTGCACATTCTCTGTGGGTTTAGCATAGGCCTGCCTCTGTGGCATTTTTCCCTGGCCTAGTTTGTATTTTTCCAATGTGTGCTACATGTGTCCACTGGACAGGGATACACCATTTGGCTTGTGCATACTCACACTGGGCAGTGCATGTGTGGCTATTCACAACAATCTGTTGATGGTTGTTTGTCACAAATATGTTATGCCAGCCCCACGAGGTGATGTTGTGTCAATGTAGCAATTGTTGCTGCACAGTTTTTGTAACCCTGATTAAGAGGTGTCACTTCTTGATCTGTATCAATCACATTGACTCAGGTATGGGGGGGTTGTGCGGGAGAGGCCTACATGGGCACCCCTGACTTTTCCTTGCCAGGTCTGACCTGTGTGTGAGAATTGGCTGTACAAAGAATCACCGTGCAGTGCCCCTGTGATGGTGGCCAGTGCTTAATGTTCGTGCTTTGCAGCCTGTGTCATTTTTAAAAAAAACATGATTCCTGCTCATACATTTTTGGCTCCTGGGTGTGGTTCAGATGCAACACAGTTTGGTATTTGTGTGCTGACATCTGTGTGGACATTCTGGCTTGCCATGAGGGTGTCTCCACAGTACAGCTATGCTTTTTTACAACCCAATTGCAGGCCCATTAGCTTATGCATTGTCCTGGGTTTGGAAATGTGTGCCACTCCACATGACAGGCAGTAGGTCATATGTGTAGCCAACTGTGTCATCAGGTAACGGATGGCCATGTGACAACTGACATAATTCAAGTTGTTAGTAAAAAAATATTGTACCGTGTCACTCACAGCACTTGTCAACAGTTCTTCATGTTTTAAATGTGGTAATTTGATGATTTGTGTTAAGAACACTAATATGCCTGCATGAAAGATGTCTCCCAAGGAAGTGCACACCAAACGACATTTCTACTTTCATGGAACACGCTGGCACCTTTTCAAAGAAGCCACTGTTAGAATTAAATGGTGTTGCAGATTCTCCATATACATGTTCCCACAGTGGTCTTGATTTTGTGAAACTCCTTTTTTGTTGGTGATACAAACTAACGAGTGTCAAGACATC
The DNA here is from genome assembly GCF_964204655.1 of Triturus cristatus. Taxonomy (NCBI): domain Eukaryota; kingdom Metazoa; phylum Chordata; class Amphibia; order Caudata; family Salamandridae; genus Triturus; species Triturus cristatus. The sequence continues at coordinate 728,510,947 of NC_140587.1, read as the reverse complement.
AAGACCTCTGTGGGCCCATGTATATGTACTTTCTGCAACACCATTTATTTCTAACAGTGACTTCTTAGAAAAAGGTGCCAGCTTCTTCAATGACAGTGTAAATGTAGTTTTGTGTGCACTTCTTTGGGAGACATCTTTCATGCAGGCACATGAGTGTTCTTTTCACGAAATGGCGAATTGCCACATTCAATACATGTCGATTGTGTAAAGTATTGTGAGTCCCAAGGTACCAACATTTTTTCGTTTTGTGTTCCAAAGTACTTACAGGTCTCTGAGTGTGGTGACACCTTGAGTATTGAGGTTTGTTAGTTTACCTTGGGTGCACCACTACTGTTTCTTTCAGGGTAAACAAGAGGTGGCAAGACTTCATTGTACTGCTGTGCTCACCTGTTCACAGACACTAGCTTCTCAGTGTATTTCTCATTCAAGTTGTGGCCTGGTGTGTTCTTTTTTTCCTTGTGTCCAAGTGGCATAGTGGGTCTACCAACTGGGCAGTACAGGGCTTACATATGTGCGGAGTAATCTAGCTGTTACTCATGATGCATTGCCTGATATGCACTGTGACCTATTGTTTTTGTGCTCATGTGTCAGATGTATACCGGTGACTGCTGCATTTCGGTTTCTTCTCCTTGCCCACAGCATCATCATCCCAAACAGATGGAGACACCTGCACGGACCTGGAGGAGGGACCCAGCGACTGTGCCACCATTGCGGTCAAGTCCGAGGGAGCCAGTGGCATGGAGGGCGAGTGGAGTCAGTCCGAGGACCTGTCTGGATGCGATACCACCTACGACGCCGACGGGTCTGATGCTGACTTACTCGAGGAGGCGGAGGCTGCTACAACACCTGGCAGCAGCCCCACATCTGTCCCCGCCTCCTCCGTTACCATATCCGCCCTCCCAGTTGCTCCCGTCCCTTCTGTCCGTGCAGAGGCCCACCATGTCTCCTTCGGCCAAGGCACCGCACCCCCTGCCCCTGTCACCCCTGCTGCCCTCAGTAAAGTCTGTGGACATACTGCGGCAGTTACTGGTTGGGCAGGTATCGGTGCTGACTGTCCTCCATGGCCACACTAAACTGCTCACACAGATGTTGTCGTTCATGGAGGGCATGTCAGCAACGATGTGTGACCAACGCAAGATTCTGCGGTCCATGGACTCTTCCCTGATGGCAGCAGTTACTCTTCTGCAGTGCTCCATCCCCCCTACCCCAGACCCATCCACACTTCCCTCTCCCACACCTGTCCAACGCACACCCAGACAGTCACGAGCACGCACCCCACCAGACACAGGCAGCACACCCCCAAGTAAGGCGAAGCACACACCTCCTGGCACGCACACTCAGGGGGATGTAGGCACACCCACAGGGTCTAGGGACAGATGACATACACGCAGCCACAGTCGCAGTCCGCAGTCCTCAAAACCCTGTCCCTCCAAAACAACTCCCCTTGGCTCCCCTGCCAAACGCTCACCCAAGCAGCTCTTTCTGGCTGAGTTGGACCTCGCCCCCGCTGAGCCACCACCCCACAAGCGGGAGAGGAAGTCCCCGGGCACGGGAGTTGAGTCCCTTACCACTTCGACCCCCTCCCCCAAGAGCGATGCACCCCATCCCTCGCCCACCACACCCTCCCTTGGGGAATCCTCAGGTGCGAGGGTTGTGCTGAAAGTCCTTGCAGCAGTGTGCAGTGCCGAGCTCGCCTCCACCTTCGGCGCTGACCCACCCCCTGTGGTGGAGACGTCCACCCCTGCACCCACCACACCTACCCTTCCCCCTCCTGTCCCTGCGATGCCTGGTACTACCCCAGATGATGCCCCACCCGTCCGACGAACCTGGAGGTTCATTTGTGCAGGCAAGCTAGGGGTTGACGCGGTCCCCTACGTCCCCCCTTGGACTTTACATATGGACTGTCCATTGGCCCATGTAAATAGTCTATTTGTTGAATTGATTTTTTTTGTGCTGAATAAAGCCTTTTGTTTTACTTTCAACACTATTGCGTTTCAGGCACTTGATGTTGGTGATGAGGCTCCTGGAGTTGGTGTTCTGGTAATGTGTTAGGGTTCTGAGAAATGTTTTTGTATGATGGTCATGAGGTGGACCATGGTATCTGTGTGCCATCACAATGTCTCTGCAAAGAATCATTGGTAGTGTGTGTTCATTTTGTTTTGAGACATTGTCCCAAGGAGTGTTCTTGGCACCTGACATCTTCCCTGCAAACAGTTGCACAATTGTTGTGCTGACCTGTGTCAACATTTCCTTGGTTGGTGACGGATCCCTTCATCAATGGCCATGCCTGCTCACCGATGTCTCCTGCTGAATCGTCTGTGCCATCCTTGCTAGTCACTGTACTTGTGTTTTGAGTATGTAGAAATGCCTTCAGGGACAAATTCACCCTTTTCAGCACTATGCATGTGTGTAATCACGGCCTACCACACAAATGGTACTTGTTATGCAGGGTATTTGGGCACCTGACTCACAATTGTGGGCATTGTATCTAGGGGAATTCCACCCTATTCCTTCCATGAAAGACAACATCTTGGTGGCTGGACCAGCACCTGGACATTCCTATCACTCCTGGGATGTGCATGACAGTGTGTGTTCCCTTTGGCTATCTTAGTTTTGTAGGCAGTTACATGACTATACAGTCTTGTGGCATGATATCAGGGTGTGTATTGTGCTGCATCCGCCATGGGTGGGTATGCATGTGTTATTTGTCCTCACACCCACATGTGGTGTGTCATGCAGTGGGTGAAAGACATCCATCCTCCTGGGAGTGGGACACTGCTGTCAGTGATATGTTGTTATAGCACTATCATCATAGTCCAAAGATAGGGATGCGTCCATACCACCATATAGGTGTGGTCATCTGATAATGATGTATACCCCCCATGTCTCTGTCCACTGCTGGGAGTCCTCTGCACCCACCCCCATGTCTCTGTCCTCTGCTGGGAGTCCTCTGCACCCACCCCCATGTCTCTGTCCACTGCTGGGAGTCCTCTGCACCCACCCCTCATAGTGCAGGCCACTGCTGGTAGTCATATGCACCCACCCCCATGTCTCTGTCCACTGCTGGGAGTCCTCTGCACCCACCCCCATATGTCTGGACACTGCTGGGAGTCCTCTGCACCCGCCCCCATATGTCTGGACACTGCTGGTATTCATCTGCACCCACCCCTATATGTTTGTCCACTGCTGGTATTCATCTGCAGCCACCTCCATATGGCTGGACACTGCGGGTATTCATTTACAGATACCCCTATATGGCTTACCACTGCTGGTAGTCCTCTACAGCCACCCCTACATGTCTGGACACTGCTGGTATTGATCTGCAGCCACCCTCATATGGCTGGCCACTGCTGGGAATCCTCTGCACCCTGCCACCCACCCCCTTGAAGCAGTACACTGCTGGCCTGGACCTACACACACACCAATATGAAGGTAACATGCAGGGCCAGACTGCAACCCCACATTCATGGTGTATGTACGCCTCGTATCACTATTGTACTGGTGCCGTACGGATACGGGTGAAACGCACTGTACCACTGCATTCATTGCGTGTGTACGCCCCGTATCACTATTGTACTGGTGCTGTAGGGGTACGTGTGAAACGCACAGTACCCCCGCATTCATTGCGTGTGTATGCTCCATATCACTATTGTACTGGTGGCGTACCTGTACGTGTGAAACACACCGGACCCCCGCATTAATTACGTGTGTACGCCCCGTATCACTATTGTACTGGTGCCGTATCTGTACGTGTGAAACACATCATACCCCCGCATTCATGGTGTGTGTATGCCCCGTATCACTATTGTACTAGTGCCGTACCTGTACGTGTGAAACGCACCGTACCCCCGCATTCATTGCGTGTGTACGCCCCGTATCACTATTGTAGTGGTGCCGTACCTGTACGTGTGAAACGCACCGTACCCCCGCATTCATTGCATGTGTACGCACCGTATCACTATTGTAGTGGTGCCGTAGGGGTACGTGTGAAACACACCGTACCCCCGCATTCATTGTGTGTGTACGCCCCGTATCCCTATTGTACTGGTGCCATAGGGGTACGTGTGAAATGCACCGTACCCCCGCATTCATTGTGTGTGTACGCCCCGCATCACTATTGTACTGGTGCCGTATGGGTTCGTGTGCAACGCACCATACCCCACATTTATTGCGTGTGTACGCCCCGTATCACTATTGTACTGGTGCCGTACGGGTACGTGTGCAATGCAACGTACACATCCACTTCCGTTGTTGTGGTACGCAGGGGTTGCTGTACATGCACCCCCAAGTGACCAGACCCTGGTGGTAATGTATGGGCTCCATATTTTAGGTTTGGCTTTGGGTATGGGGTATGTTTCCTGCCCCTCACCCCCACCCTGGCCCCTGGGTGTTGTTCTCACCTTCTGCAGCATGTGCGTCGGTTTCGGTGCACCAGGTCGTAGGCTAAGAGGACCGGGATGACACGTACGATGGGGTTCATGGCATGTACGCCGCGTACCGGGTCTCCATTTGTAGGACTCTGCTTTTACGGCTGTTTTTGGCTCCCGTAAGAATAGAGCAGTACGGAGTGCCGTAGGGACTAATCGTACTTGCTGGGCCGGAAACCGCTGTTTAAATACGTCCGGACATTGCATACAGGCTGTTCCGGATCCTATTCGTTGTTTTTTTTTACCCGTACGGTCTTTTGTACGATTCGTACGGAAATAGGCTTTCTGTACGAATCGTACTTCCTAGGTTGTACGGAAAGTTTACCGGGTACGAGTCGTATGGAGAAAACGCTCCATACAACGATTCGTACAGCCTTTTTCCAGGATTGGAATCGGCCCCTGAGTGTTTAAATCTACATTCAAACCATGAAGGGACAGTGGCTAATACTAACTGATTATGAAGGCTTACTGGCACTTTCCTTCTAGCTGGCAGGATGACCCTCCACAAACAATGATGAAGAGTGATCAAGATTGTCCAGGTGATCAGTGATATATAGAACATTTTACCATCGATTCTCAGGTTCCTTTCTTTGGGAAGACAATACACAACTAATAAAGCCCTGCAGCTCCAAGGGGCTTGTGTGCTAAAGATTGCTTAGAGCAGCTAGACAAACAGCATCCAGAAATTCAGAAATCCCTAATCCTGTTTGGTTTTATTTCTAGCTTTCTAAACTGTGGTAAACTCCCTAAAATGTATCATCATTCAAAACATGTTACATACACAGCTTTCAGGGAATGCTTGCTGATTTATTTTTTATTCACATGATGTGGACATAAACTTTTGACAGGAGTGAATAAAGTGTACCCTAGGGATGAGTCAGTTCATCTTTAGCACGCGCCACCTCAATTGCTGAATCATATTGAAAACTTTTCTCTTTCTTTTTCCCTACTTGGGCATCCCATTCCATTGCCATGAATACCAGAGGCTAACCCGGATGGGAATTCCAAGGGTGGGTGATGGTTTTCATTAGGAACATCCAAGACAAGGTATTTAACAAAATTGCAGCTTGGATGGATAAATATTATGAATTTAGAAACATACCAAATTTGCTTGAACTGCAGTTTTAAATAGGTTTAGCTGGATTTACTGGCTGTGATCTAATTTCTAACAGAACACACAATAAATAAGTGTGATTGATGTCAACAGGTATATCGGTTTGGCCCTTCTCCCAAGATCCAAGTGCTGAATATTATCAGCGAAGTGTTACTTTGTAGATTTTTGATAGGCATAAAGCTGCATGTAATCCTGTTGCAGTGCCTTTGCTTGTGATCCCCTATCTCACCCAAATACAGGTTGAACATCTAGGGAGTGTTCTCACTGGCACATAATCTAGGAGATTCTGGTAATATTTGCAATGTCAAAATCCTTTCTGACATAGAAAATTGATGTTTTTCAGCTACATGAAATACAAAATGATCCACCCAAATCACACCTGACGTTTTCTTGGAGGGAATATCAATGTGTAAGATTTTATTAAGGTCAATCTTTGCATTTTAAAGTGACATAATTTAATTGGTAAATGTGCGCAACCTCACTGAAGAACAGAGGGGTGCGTAATATAGATTAAATCCATCTTGTGTGTTTATATGCATACAATTCTTGATTTTCTAACTTTGTGGACTGCACATAAAACTTACATCTAAGGGTGTTATCAGTATCACAAGTTACCATAATTTATGACCCATGTCCTGTGATCCTTGTACACAGGTGTAATGGATGTTTATTTTTGATTTCTTACTGCAAATGTGTTCTGTGGATTCATCATAATTTAGATTTGCTTGCATACACAAATATGAGTTAACATTAATAATGTTCACCATTGCTCACATTCAGCAATTATTTTGTGAACGCCTGCAATTGATCTTATACACTTTCATAGCCCAAGGATCTTAATTCTAATTATCCCAACAAAGAATTGCATCTCATGCTGTGGTACAACTTCACTAATGACGGAACATAAACAGTTGTTTCTTTCTGGTGGAAAGCAGTGTATAAAATCCCTTGGTTTTGTTCGCTAAAATAAGACATCTAGGATTCCAGGATACTCTGAACATTGAATCAATCAAGGGTTTATTCACTGCAGTTGAACTATGGAGGATAAGAGCAGATTATAATGTGTTTATTTTAAACAACTTGGTAGAAATTCACATAAAGGCTCTTGTTAGCATTTAATTAAATGTTACTTATCTTCTATATGTTTTAGGTTTCAATATTCACTTGTAATATTTAATTACTATGATTATCTAAATTTGCTTTGCTTCTAGTGTGGTCAAGGTTAATATCAAATGAATAACTGTACAACATAAACACATTTGTGGTTGTCCTTGAATTCCCTTGTACAGGGCAGAGTTCTCTTACATGAAGCTTTTCCTTGCTCAGTCTCTTATAGTCTTGAGGTGGTGTTCTTGCTAGTCCTGCCTGTTTACCCTGCTCTTCAGATCCCCAGACTATCTACATAGCTACGACGACTGATTTAGAGAAATCTATTGAGGTAGCCAACAATATTTTTTAAAGAATTTATTGGTCTTGTGTAAAGTGAAAATTCCTTAATACTGTTTGAAAACGCAGTTCTTTTTCTCTCACCCAGCCCCCATCCATATTTCATACATCCAATATTTCAATAATTCTGCCTTAAAGGCACAGTTACAACAAAGGAAAAAGACAAATGAGTGTAAAATGGTTTCTTAGTTTACAAAGCTTACTGTAAAATGCGGGGTTCAAATTGTTTCTGGTGTACAGCAGCAACAGCTATTTTACTTGAATATCATTGATGTTGAGCAGTATTGTGGTGTCGGACTTTGGGAAGTGGTTTTTATTCAGTTAAAGCCTTCTATATGTCTGAGTAAAGCTGTCTTTCCACAAAATAGAGTGCCATGTGTATTAAGGTTTAAACTTGCATTATGTTTTCTCATAAAGATCCAGTCACCTAACTCTTGAGGAACGGTAGGACAAGCATTGGTATACATGATCAGGTAATCACAATGCCCAGACCACCAGAGATCTATACTTTCATTTGCTTGAAGTATATAACTGGTATGCAAGTCAGAGACACTGGTACTGGGGCCTTTTTAAAATTTTATCTGGAAAATATTTTGAGAGAATATAAATCCTCCACAGATTTAATGTGACTTCAGTGTGGATCACAGAGCTATTGATGCACACGTATAAAGTCTTTCATAAAATGATGCCAGTTTTATAGGTTTAATAAAACATGGGGAGGAAGCTTCTAAAAGAAAGTTTTATTTTAACCTAAGGCAAACTTTTGTCTAGCTTTCCTTTTCTTTTTTTCTCCGCTTCTTTCTCTTTTTGGAGTTCTAAAATGAGAAGCTGTCCATTTTTGTTTGCAGATATTTACTTCAGTTTCATGCATTCATTGGTGTGAAGACTTTCAGTGCAGTCACAGAGAAAGATTTGATAAAACCTGACACAGGAGAGGGAAAGAGTTTTTGGTGTTGTCTGCTTTTTGAAAAGTTTAGGAAGTGCATCATTTTTTAAAGGTTTGATTTTTTTTTTTTTATTTCATAACAAAATCAAGTCATCACTATATGAAATAGATGTAACTGCTTTAGAACTCTGTGAGCCATATCACACAAAGTGAGCAAATTAAATGTCTGTTTGTTTAAGGAATGGCCTGGCCCATGGTTTTCTGCTGATTGATAGCATTTACACATGAAGAGCTGGGTGGCTGTAGTTGTTTACTATATTTGGCGTGGTATGCTAATGGAATTTTTTCTGCTTTTGCCAGAACAATGTCAGAGATTGTTGAAGTATTTAAAGAATGTTTCATAACAAAATAATAACAAACATAATAATAATAATAATACAAATAATAATTGCAACAGATATAATAATAATAATAATAATAATACAGAACACAAAACAATGACACTACAAATGTACAACGCAACTGAAACACAATTTCAACACAAGAGAAATAAATACACCTACAGCAAAGCAATACAAACCATTCAGCAAATACAGAGTTGCAACACAACTGCAACATTATATAATACAACCACAACATACTACGCCAAGGCAAAACTACATAAACAAAAAAACAACAATGTAATGAAAAAAATCACTTCACTGCAAAATGACCTAAAGATAGTACCAAAATGTCACATGGCCACATGGCAAGATAATAATTGTATATTTATGTTGATGTATTGAGTTGCTGTGATGGGCTATGCCATGTTGTGTTGCTGTGGCTTGTGGCTTTCTGTTGTTTTGTATGTGTTTTAAAGTTCTAATGGTTTGTTTTGCTGTTGGACTATGGGTTGCTGTTTGAAAATCGTATTGAGTTGTGTTACTGTCTTGTATTTTGGTTGTATCTCAGCTTCACCCTATTTGTTTAAGCATGTACACCACTATTGTCAAAAAGTAATGCTGCAACAAACCAATATAAATGCTACAGCAATATAAAGTACTTCAACCAAACACTTAAGGTCTTATTATGACTGGACAGTGTGGCAGTGGGCAAGCGCCCCACTGCCATACCACCAAAGCCATAATGCAACCGCCTGCCGGATTCCAACAGGAATCCAGGTCGGGCAGTCCTGCGGACGGTGATGCTGTGTGAAGGCTCATGCATGAGTCTTAGCAAGGCACCACTATGGGAACACAATTGCAGGATCCTACAGGGCATGGAATTTCAAGTCCATGCCCTGCAGGAACTGGGGTGCATGCCGACAGGGGGGCACACCACCTTAAAAACTGTGGCTTGGAGGAAACTCCTAATATGCTTGACTGTGCTGCAGCAGAACTGCCAGCATATTAGGGACCTCAGACCTCTGCAAGCTGTCCCATAGCGGTTCTACTGCCCAACTTGTTAGAGGGCGGTCAGATTTGCAGTGGCAGCCACACTGCCAGCGTGGGTTTGACGGTCCATTCGACCACCAGACTCAAAATAAGGCTCTTACCCTGAAAGACATGTAACTGTGCAAAATAAAAGATACTTTGTGATCCAGGATCTGTAACTCCAATGAGGAAAAAGCAAGCAAAACTTTGTAGTGCAATATTAAATAAGCAATAAATTTGAATGTGTGTATAGTATGTTGCTGCATATGTCATTTTAAGTAATGTGCTCATTATGCTGTGTTTTAAAACAGTTCACTTAGAAGTGATAGCTTTACCAACTACAAATTCCTTTGGCTGTGTTGTCTCATATGCCAATCCTGCAACCACTTGTAAAGCAGTAGTCTGAGCACTCTCACGTTGATAGCGTTGTTGGGATTCAGAATATGTCATAAATGCATTACAGATTATTTTTAAAAGTTCATATTTAAACAGTATTACTTCTATAAATGTATTTGGTCTGATTTACTAACTATGTTGTAGTGAAGTGATGAAGCATAGAAACAATTCACGATCATAATTTCCATAACTTTATTTAGAAAACAGGATTATTGAAAAGTGTTAAAGCCCTAAAACAATATATCTTTCAGTATGGCAGATTCCCTAATATACTTTTAAGATTATGGTGTTGCAGAGGGGATTCAAATATATGTAGCAGGTAATTTTCCATCCTGGAAAGACACACTTTAATTGGGTAAAAGGCAGGAATAAGGCAAGAGTGGGAAAGACAAAGGAACTCTAGCATATTCAACAGGGAAACATAGAAAAGGATTCACCACTAAGAAAATGTATTTACCTGTGGATAAATTCAAAAGTAAGTTAATTTTGCCAATGCATAAATCTTCGTGATGTGCCCATGCAAGATTTCATCAAACTGGAAAATCGGCTTCAGTACAATTTGGGGTGCAGTACGTTTATATGTCGTCATTGAATAACAACAAGACATAGTGTATTTTTCTTCTATTTCAAGTCAAGTCAAAATAAGCTTTATTCAAAATCTTGTATTGAATCATAAAAGCTGCAAAATACATCCATAACAAAGTTTAAAAACCAGAATAAGAGTTAAAACAGAGTACAAAAGCCCACAATACATAAAAACAGTTGTTGACTGCACAAGCACTCAATTATGATTTACAACTGCTTCCTGTAATTAATAACGGCCAGCAGAAATTGTGACAATAGTACGCATGTGTATAAATGCGGTAACATTTGTAGGTGCGTAAAAGCTGGGCGGCATTGTCTAAAACCCAGCTGTAATAACAAAGGTTTGATGAATTTTTTCCTCAGCCCAGAAAAATATTTACAAAAAAGTATAGTGTGCATGGTACTCTGTGGTGAGATATCTTCGCAAGGGCGTTTCGCCAGATCAGGTGACCAATTATTAATGGTCAGGAAATTAATTAGATGGTGAAAAATATCCATCCGAAAGTGGGTCAACACGAACCTGTGGCGCAGGTTATACACTTTGAATAAATAGGGTTGCATGTGATGACTAGTTAGAATCATCTGATTTCTCAAAACAGAAGGTTTCATAATTTCGGAAGATAATCTGGTTTCCTCTAATAGTGATATACACTTCAATTTCAAGGCTTTTCTTTGAACAGTAATCAGGCTGTCTGGATGGTTGAAATACTCGGGATGGCCGAGGTCTGTCATGAATTTGTGCACACATTTAAGCCAGGGGATTTTTAAAGCGCGCGTAGATCCAAGAAATTCAACAATAATAGCTCAATTGAATGAGGTGTGTTCACATGACCAGATTTTGTGCCAGAGTAGAACTGGTTGGGTCCTAATCAAATCTGCTATGTAAGGCGCTCCTAATTTGAAGTGACAAACATAGGTTGAGCTACTTTTCAGGAGGGCAAGGAGATTCCTTAAGAAGGTGTTTTCTTCAAGTTGGAAAGTGTCAGTCTTCCGATATCCCCAGAGCTCAGACCCGTACATAGCAGTGCGCCTCCATTTGGCCTTGTAAATAGTCATCAGTTCCCTTGGGTGTTTAATGCCGAGCTGTCTAGCAAAATTCAATAGGGCCATTATTGTTTTGACAAAATGAAGCCGCCTTGATTTAATTGCCCCTGGCTAGCTCCCGGCTCGACTAAACAATCCCCAAATATGAAAATGTCGCAGTGAAATGAATCTTGGAGCCCTCAATAAAAATGTACTACAGCGAGAAGCCTTATTTCCAGTTTTCTATTCTTGTCTATTCTTGACCATGCCTTGTGTTGTAGGAAAAAACAGGTGCCTTCACATGCTTCTGGGTGCGCGTCATACCATATGTCAAGGAGGTTGTTGTCTGTGATGACCGAGGTGAGTGCAGAGGCTGCTTGTGGGTGTGGATGTCTAGAGCTCCCTGTCCTGTCCATGTTATCTATCAGTGGGACATTAAGTCACTGCACCAGATTACCATCTGTGGAGTGAAGCCAGCAATTTGCTGCCAAACGTTTGTGAAGAATGCCGGGTCATCTGTGTTTGGGGCGTAGACTGTGGATAGAGTTACGGGGTGGTTGTGAAGCTTGCCTGTTAGAATAACTAAAACGTCTTTCTGTATCACTTATGTATTGATCCATGGTCCATGCCAGGCCTTTGAGTATTAGAATGCAAACTCATCTTGCATATTTAGAGTATGAGGAGATGTATGTGGACCCCACCCTCCGGCTAGCAGAGGTGGTAAAGTATTACTGGGAAGGTGAGTTTCCTGGAGTAAGCATATGTCTATAGTGTGCCTATTTTAATAGGCCTGTACAAGGCATATCTTCCTGCCATCATTAAGCCCTCTTATGTTACAGGAGAGTAACTTAATCAAGGCACTCTTATCCATCTGCACTATGGAGAGTCATATAACTGCGGTTGTACATGTGATGTGCCTGCATATTTTTGCAACCATGTGTATAACTGTGGTAGAGCGTGACAGTGTGCCAATATTTTATACAAACATCCAAACAGAGGTAACTAACCCTCAACAACCCCCTCCCTCCTGCGACTCCCCCCACCCACTCAAACCCCCAACTAGGTTGAGACAGTCCCCCCCATGAGCACAACTTTTGGGAATCATCACAGGGAGTAGTGTAAGCCTGGGCAAAGCACTACGCTACGCTCGCGTAGTTTGTGAAGTTCGCGCTACTTCGCACTATGCGAATTGCACGTAGCACAGTGCGAACACGCGTAGCGTAGTGTTGCGTAGTGCTGCGGTCCTTTTTTGCTTGCTCGCGGTCCTCAACGTCAAGTTGGCGACCGCGAGCAAGCAAAATGACATCCCGGCGAGACTTTTTCCTTGTTCGCGATCAGCAACATCAAGTTGGCGATCGCGAGCATGGAAAATAAACCTCCCGTCGAGATTCCCAATGCGAGGAGGTCAGGTTTCTCATTGCGAGTGGTCGCGTATGCTCGCGACCGCTCGCGATGAGAAACTACCAGTTCGCGTTGAGAAAGCTGCCGCTCGAGTAAAAATCTACTTGAGCGGCAGAAAACTACAGCTCGCACTGTGCAAGATGCCATTTTCAATGATTGCACAGAGCCGGTTGCTTGTCCGCACTGTGCAATCATTGAAAACGACATCTGGCACAGTGCGAACAAGGTACTACGCAGTTCGCGAAGTGCTACGCGTAGCTCGCGTAGTGCGAAGTGCACTTTGCGTAGCTTCGCGAAGTGCTACTTTGCGAACTACGCCCAGGGTTAGGGTAGTGGAGATCCCGTGGGGTCTACCTGCCTTGAGGCTGGGTAGCTGAGCATAATTATGGAGCTGGAGCCCTAATGGCCCCCCAAGAGCCATGTTGTAATAGACACATAGATGACTTAGCTGAGTAGATAGCTTTCTTGAAGGTTAGATGATGCGAGGTGTGGCAGCATCTGCTCAGTGGTTCTGATAGAAGGTTTGTTTAGTGAAAGTTCCTGCGTTCGGCTGTAGGTTACTTGGGTAGTGATTAGTCGCTGTCGCTGAGCCACGCTCCCTCCGAGGAGGGGCTTGTGTGATCCTCCCAGAGTCGTTCCTTTTTGGCCTGTCGCTTGGCAAATTTGAAAGCCAGCTTTGGGTCCGTGAAGTGGGTTGCTTTGCCATCTTGGGTGATCTTGAGCTTGGCGGGGTAGAGCATGGCATATTTGATGTTGGCTTTTTGCAGGAGTTGTTTTGCTGGCAGGAACTCATGACGAGCGGCCTGCACAGCCAGGGTGAAATCTGGGGAAAAGGACACAACATCACCTGTATATTGAATGCGGCCCCGCTCCCTGGCCAGCCAAAGGATGGTGTCGCGGACTTTATAATTCAAGAGGCGTGCCACGATTGGGCGTGGGGGAGCCCCCAGGGGGTCTCGCCCCCAGCGATCTATGGGCTCTCTCGATAATGAAGACCGGCGACAAGTCTGAGCCAAAGAGGTCCAGCAGCATAGTTTCCATGAAGTCCTCCGTCCTGGAGATAGCTGTGGACTCAGGTACGCCCACCACGCGAAGGTTATTGCGTCTGGAGCGGGCTTTGAGATCTTCATTTTTCTGTTCGATCAGATCCAGTATTTTGTCCATTTGCAGTAATCGTTCAGCAGTGGCGGTTTGGTTGTCTTTGGCCTCGGATACTCTAGTTTCCACGTGGTCAAGACAGGCATCATGTGCGTCCACTCAATTCTTTACCATGTTCAGGTGGGAGGAGAGCAAGTCCAGTTTAGCATCTACGCTTTTGAGGCTGGACTTTGCCACCAATAGTATGGCTTTTAGGTCCAGATCGTCTGGGGCGCCATCATCTGAGGGTTGTGATGCAGCATTTTTCTCTGCCCCATGTTCAGTTTGATGAGGGCTGCGTGTTTTCTCGAAGCAGATCTTGGATTGTCTACCCTCTGGTTTCTGCATGGTCATAAGCATTTGGAGCTGGCAGTTCACCAGTTATTTGGAAATTCAGAGGGGTGTATCTTGTTGTCCCGCCTCTCCCCCAGACCCCTACAAGCACCAGGCTCACTCACTCCTAAAGATCAGGCACCCTGTGATTCATGGAGGCTGTATTATAGGACTAGTCCGTGCCAGTTGAAGGGATATGGCTATGCTGTAGCTGCAGGCCTGATGTCTTTTTATATCTTTTCACTGGTACGAGAGTTCGGTAATCCGTGGCGGCTGGGCCTGGAGACAGATCCGTGCAAGCCAGGGCTGGGAAAACAGTCTGTGCAGTAACTGTCAATCGGATACGTTACCCGCAGTGTGCGGGGTGCAGGCAGTCTGTAGCATGCTGCACCTCAAAGCAGGTTCGATTTCCCCAGGCCAGAGCTGAGAAGCTGCACCTCAAAGCAGGTTCGATTTTGCCAGGCCAGAGCTGAGAACCCGCACCATGCAGTGGCCACGGAGTGTCACCACACGGGGTCAATGTGTCCCATTGCCCACGGCAATTGAGCCCTGTAGCCAACATAAAACTTAAAACACATGAATAAAATATGTAGAATCATCTAATTGTAATTTTTTTATAAAAAGACAACGTTCAGAATTGTGCTAAGATTCCTATGCAGCATAATTAAGCTACTTTATCAAATAAACAAGAGAATCAGTAATATAATTATTCTGGAAGCATTGACCTTCTGGAGCTCACTGCAGTTTGAAGAAACAAAATTACACAACCACAAGTTTCATCATCTGGCAATGCTTGTAAAAACTATAGGCCTGTGAACAAAACCGTAAATTTATGAGACTCATAATAGGCACAAGGAATTTTTTGGTATGCAGTTTATAATAGTCACAGAAAAAAAGGGAGTGTTTTATGGTTTGTTAAAACAGTTTATTGCATGGACACACCCAGAATATGCTGGTATCCAAGCGGGAAGCATAGGGAGCATTTCATTATACAGGACCTAAAGCTGAACAATAAAAATTGTTCCCAGCTCCTATTAGTGTTGCATGAATATCTAGTAGGAGTAACCCCAGGGTTAACATGCAAGTAATTCATGACACGTAATTTCTGACCTTCCACCGGCAACCTCTCCGCTTTGGCTTGTGGCGCCCTATGTAAGAAGATGCCAATTAAGCCAATTCCTTACAATGATTTATTGACATATGCCAACAGGGGAACGGAAAGGCCCATATCGTATCTTCGCATGTCAAGCAGTAAGAGATAACATTTCTTGTTAATTACATTTCTTCGAGCTCCAAATAGATAACCACCAAAGGGACAGGCGACTATGAATATAGTCACTTAAGTAATCTAAGCCCAGCTCACTATGACAAATAAAATGAGAAGTTGATGAAGGGGCTGATAATGCTGTCCTACAAAAACAATTTTACTCCCTCTGGAGGTGTATAGGGTCACCTAATCTCCAAATCCTCACCCCATAAGTTGCAACAGGTGCGCACTAAGCAGAGTATATTTGCAACAAGTGTGTAAGGGCCCGCACTCCCTTTGGTGATGGCAAACTAAGAAGTGAGCCAACTGCCCTCGAAAACTTAACTCTAATTTGTGCAATATGACAGGACCATGACCCAGATGAGCTGAAAGTGACCTCCAAATAAGAGAAAGTGCTAGTGCTTAATAAAATGTTTGGACACACAGCGATAGATTGAAGTGGCGTGCACTTCACGCCAAGAGTCAGTAAAACCGGTTTCATAAAATTAGTCGATAGGTCATGAATTCCCATAAAATTTACAAAAGAATAGACTAAAAGATGCAAGGCTTTGGGAGTGCAGGTGATTAGCACAGCATTATCTGCCTAGAGTAACGCAGGAAAGGGGGTACCATTCACCATAGGCACATTGGGGATGCACTTAGTGAGCTCTATGCTATGATCATTTATGTACAGAATAAAGAGAAGTGGAGCTAATATGCTCCCCTTGTGGACCCCCCGACCTAGGCTAAATTTATCTGAGACTTTCCCCTTGATCCCCAACCTAACTCAGGCCTTAGTGCCTGTAGGCAGAGAAACCAGCAGGTGTACTAGCGATGAGTCAATTTTTAGTTTGATAAGGGATTGCCACAACTTTGCTCGGTTTACACGATCAAAGGCCATTGACAAATCTATGAAGGCGAGAAACAATGTTGACTGTTTGGTCAAAGTGTGTTTCCTAATGATTAGGCTTAAGTTAAGGCATTGTTCAACTGACCCTATGCCACTTTGAAATCCATATAGGCACGTATTTAATGCTTGATTGCAAGTTTGGCCGTCTGACTGCCCAATCTCCCCAGCCTCCAATAGACCACAGCACGGACGGTCTTCAGACCACTAAATTATGAGTTTACCACAGTGCTGGCGGTGTGGCTTTAGAGATCTTGTGGCTGTAGTGATTAGTTTTACATATGTTTTGAACATTTCAACTGCATATGTGTTGAATGCCCACAGGTGCATGATACATGTGGAAAATTACTGTTTACCCATTGCTGGAGACTTGCCCAAATGTGGGCAGTGCAGGCAATGGTAATATGGCACACAAAGAAGTCCCCTGCATATTGCCGCCAACAGGGTTGTAATCCTTTGGGTGAAGATGCTGCTGCGAAGGGGGGACCTGAAGAAAGGGATCCATGTCAAACTCTGATGGGAAGAACAGGAAAGTGATGAGTACGCACCCAAAATCCTTAGGTTCTGCAAACTTAAAGCTGGCAATCCCACCAACGCATTTGGCTCGTTGGAAAGCCAACCCATAATACAGTTGCCAGTTAAATTCCTCTGTACCACCCTATTTCAGCTGCTTTTCCCCAACTGTATCCCCGGTGGTCTGCGGTTGGCTGGTGGTGTCAGAGGTTCAGCCGCGGACTTTGCAATAGCAATCCGCCCAACTCATAATATGATGTCCCGACTTCGGAACTCACTGCAGTCGGACCCCTTGTACCGCAGTTCACGGACTGGAAAACTCGTAACAAGGCCCTTAATATATTGTTTTCATTGACCCATTCTACTCTTCTGTTATACAGGACTCTGCCAAGAATTTTGCTGGTATATTGATCAAGGAGATGGGATGGTAGCATTTAGGCTCCGCCCTGCTTCCTTTCTTAAAAATAGGGACGATAACTGAGCTGACCCAAGAACAGGGATTCGAGGAGTAGATCATGGTGTTATAAATGTTGGTCAGCAATGGGGCCCAAAGATTTATGTTGCATTTGATTATATCAATGGGAAGACCATCAGGCCCTGGTGCTTCCCCCCTGCACTTTCCTGAATGGGGATCGTAATTTCCTGCAGATAAATGGATAGAAAAGGTGGAACATCCCCAGACAATAACTATAAACAAGTAGGATTGAAACCAATATAGATTTCTTCAAAATGTACCACCTACTTGTTCCCATTTATCCACCTAATCGATATGCCACCCTGGTCTAAAGAGAGCATAGACAATACCATTTTCCAAAATATCTTACTATCTTTTGTTCGGGTGGTGTCTTTTAATAGGGACCAATTCTGGATAATGACTGCCTTCCTTCCCTTGCTTGTGACTGATTTATAAATCTTACGCTGAGCAGCCACAAGTGTACGATCACACAGGTATGTGTTCAAGGCTCTGCACAGGAGTCTGCCAGTGTGCTATCATCATCAAACCAACAGGGATACCGGGACACCGGTTTAATGGGTATAGAAAGGGAGAGTCTAATTCTATCACAAAAGGAAGTGAAAGAGGTAACAATAATCCAGTTTTCATTATTATCCAATAGTCAACCCATAACCATCTGCAAATTCTCAGCGATCACTTTATTAAGAAACTTTGGGGAGTCGGGCAACTTCCTGTGCAGCCTGAGATTGTCAGTAGTTTATGATATATTGGTAAGACCTGCACATCTTGATAGGTCTCTCTATAGGGTACAGCCAAAAATATCTCAATTGGTTTGTGATCCCTGAAATTAGTGCTAATAATTATGCCATATGACAATAATTTCCTCAATTTGTGCGAGATAAAAATAAAATCAATGACTGAGGAGCTGTTCCTTCCTCTAAAAGTGGGCAGCCCCTGTGCTCCATGCCCAACACCCTACAGAACATTATGTAAATCAAAGAAGGAAACAAAGGCATGCACGTCTTTACCTCGCTTGACCGATTTGATGACAATCATTGCTTCCCCCGCCCTGTGGCAGGGTAAACTAGCATTAAAATCACCCCCTTAGCAAAGATACAACTGTTGATCCTTCTGAGATTTGTCATCCACAAGTTTTAAAATAAATGCAAATAGACCCAGATATCTTTGATTGAGCACGTTAAAAAAAATCATTATTATAGAAATTGATAAGAACTAAAGTCAAAGCTCCCTCATATGAAACAGCCTGAAAATCTGTTCCAGGTGTTTTCACTGCCTTTATGTTGCCTCCAATTAAGATATTAATTCAAATAGACAGAGTGAGATGGTGCTGAAGGAAGGCTAAAGCATGTGTAGCCTTCAAAGGTTATGGGGTTAATTTCCCAGGTGTTCTGCAGTATAATAATACAAAGAAATAATCAAAGAGAGGGAGTGAAGAGGTGCTAGGATAGAACCTACCTCCTATCTGATATTTAGTAAACAAAAGTGATTCTACCCTATCATGGAGTGAAAAAAAGTGATTCTAAATAGTTAATTAATTAATTTTTGATTTTTGATTTTTATAATGATAAGTACAGTGAGTTTGAAGTGATCCATGGAATGCCACGGAAAGCACTATGTGTTTTTAAAATACCCCTCACACACTATGAGTCCCATAGTGTCATGCTTCATCATGGGGGTCTTCCCGTCCCTCTACGGGGCGGGGCGTGCTACTACCTACGACTACGCGGGAGCACTGTTGTTGTGATGATAAGGCTTATGTGTAGTGTAAGGGATGTGAGTGATTTAGAAATACGTGAAAATAAAAATTAAAAAGACCCTGGCTAGTAGAAAAAACAATTTTATTCTGTTCTCTAGCTGGGACCGTTAAAAATGGGGAAAAGAGTAGGAAACTCACAAATTAGTGGTTACCTACTGGGTCGACATGTTTCGTGAGCAGTCCCCACTGCTATACTCATCAGGACCAAAAAATATAATAATCCCTTGAACACTAGAGGGAATCTCTAGAATTGTAT
This sequence comes from Triturus cristatus, assembly GCF_964204655.1. Lineage (NCBI taxonomy): Eukaryota > Metazoa > Chordata > Amphibia > Caudata > Salamandridae > Triturus > Triturus cristatus. The sequence goes on along the minus strand of NC_140587.1, from coordinate 728,491,634 downwards.
GCCTATTCGTCTCTATTAGCAGACTTGAATGAAAGCTGCGCCCTAGGGTACACTGACCCCAATCGGAAAATAGGACCAAATTGGTATTTTAATTAGTTGTAATGTTCAGGCTTCATGAGCACGCACTGGAGGGGAGGGCGCCTGGTAATAGTCAAATTTGCAGGATCTTGCCTCGCTTCCGTATGCCTCCGTGCCGCTCCGTCGACGGTGCATGATACATGTGGAAAATTACTGTTTACCCATTGCTGGAGACTTGCCCAAATGTGGGCAGTGCAGGCAATGGTAATATGGCACACAAAGAAGTCCCCTGCATATTGCCGCCAACAGGGTTGTAATCCTTTGGGTGAAGATGCTGCTACGAAGGGGGGACCTGAAGAAAGGGATCCATGTCAAACTCTGATGGGAAGAACAGGAAAGTGATGAGTACGCACCCAAAATCCTTAGGTTCTGCAAACTTAAAGCTGGCAATCCCACCAACGCATTTGGCTCGTTGGAAAGCCAACCCATAATACAGTTGCCAGTTAAATTCCTCTGTACCACCCTATTTCAGCTGCTTTTCCCCAACTGTATCCCCGGTGGTCTGCGGTTGGCTGGTGGTGTCAGAGGTTCAGCCGCGGACTTTGCAATAGCAATCCGCCCAACTCATAATATGATGTCCCGACTTCGGAACTCACTGCAGTCGGACCCCTTGTACCGCAGTTCACGGACTGGAAAACTCGTAACAAGGCCCTTAATATATTGTTTTCATTGACCCATTCTACTCTTCTGTTATACAGGACTCTGCCAAGAATTTTGCTGGTATATTGATCAAGGAGATGGGATGGTAGCATTTAGGCTCCGCCCTGCTTCCTTTCTTAAAAATAGGGACGATAACTGAGCTGACCCAAGAACAGGGATTCGAGGAGTAGATCATGGTGTTATAAATGTTGGTCAGCAATGGGGCCCAAAGATTTATGTTGCATTTGATTATATCAATGGGAAGACCATCAGGCCCTGGTGCTTCCCCCCTGCACTTTCCTGAATGGGGATCGTAATTTCCTGCAGATAAATGGATAGAAAAGGTGGAACATCCCCAGACAATAACTATAAACAAGTAGGATTGAAACCAATATAGATTTCTTCAAAATGTACCACCTACTTGTTCCCATTTATCCACCTAATCGATATGCCACCCTGGTCTAAAGAGAGCATAGACAATACCATTTTCCAAAATATCTTACTATCTTTTGTTCGGGTGGTGTCTTTTAATAGGGACCAATTCTGGATAATGACTGCCTTCCTTCCCTTGCTTGTGACTGATTTATAAATCTTACGCTGAGCAGCCACAAGTGTACGATCACACAGGTATGTGTTCAAGGCTCTGCACAGGAGTCTGCCAGTGTGCTATCATCATCAAACCAACAGGGATACCGGGACACCGGTTTAATGGGTATAGAAAGGGAGAGTCTAATTCTATCACAAAAGGAAGTGAAAGAGGTAACAATAATCCAGTTTTCATTATTATCCAATAGTCAACCCATAACCATCTGCAAATTCTCAGCGATCACTTTATTAAGAAACTTTGGGGAGTCGGGCAACTTCCTGTGCAGCCTGAGATTTTCAGTAGTTTATGATATATTGGTAAGACCTGCACATCTTGATAGGTCTCTCTATAGGGTACAGCCAAAAATATCTCAATTGGTTTGTGATCCCTGAAATTAGTGCTAATAATTATGCCATATGACAATAATTTCCTCAATTTGTGCGAGATAAAAATAAAATCAATGACTGAGGAGCTGTTCCTTCCTCTAAAAGTGGGCAGCCCCTGTGCTCCATGCCCAACACCCTACAGAACATTATGTAAATCAAAGAAGGAAACAAAGGCATGCACGTCTTTACCTCGCTTGACCGATTTGATGACAATCATTGCTTCCCCCGCCCTGTGGCAGGGTAAACTAGCATTAAAATCACCCCCTTAGCAAAGATACAACTGTTGATCCTTCTGAGATTTGTCATCCACAAGTTTTAAAATAAATGCAAATAGACCCAGATATCTTTGATTGAGCACGTTAAAAAAAATCATTATTATAGAAATTGATAAGAACTAAAGTCAAAGCTCCCTCATATGAAACAGCCTGAAAATCTGTTCCAGGTGTTTTCACTGCCTTTATGTTGCCTCCAATTAAGATATTAATTCAAATAGACAGAGTGAGATGGTGCTGAAGGAAGGCTAAAGCATGTGTAGCCTTCAAAGGTTATGGGGTTAATTTCCCAGGTGTTCTGCAGTATAATAATACAAAGAAATAATCAAAGAGAGGGAGTGAAGAGGTGCTAGGATAGAACCTACCTCCTATCTGATATTTAGTAAACAAAAGTGATTCTACCCTATCATGGAGTGAAAAAAAGTGATTCTAAATAGTTAATTAATTAATTTTTGATTTTTGATTTTTATAATGATAAGTACAGTGAGTTTGAAGTGATCCATGGAATGCCACGGAAAGCACTATGTGTTTTTAAAATACCCCTCACACACTATGAGTCCCATAGTGTCATGCTTCATCATGGGGGTCTTCCCGTCCCTCTACGGGGCGGGGCGTGCTACTACCTACGACTACGCGGGAGCACTGTTGTTGTGATGATAAGGCTTATGTGTAGTGTAAGGGATGTGAGTGATTTAGAAATACGTGAAAATAAAAATTAAAAAGACCCTGGCTAGTAGAAAAAACAATTTTATTCTGTTCTCTAGCTGGGACCGTTAAAAATGGGGAAAAGAGTAGGAAACTCACAAATTAGTGGTTACCTACTGGGTCGACATGTTTCGTGAGCAGTCCCCACTGCTATACTCATCAGGACCAAAAAATATAATAATCCCTTGAACACTAGAGGGAATCTCTAGAATTGTATGCCTATTCGTCTCTATTAGCAGACTTGAATGAAAGCTGCGCCCTAGGGTACACTGACCCCAATCGGAAAATAGGACCAAATTGGTATTTTAATTAGTTGTAATGTTCAGGCTTCATGAGCACGCACTGGAGGGGAGGGCGCCTGGTAATAGTCAAATTTGCAGGATCTTGCCTCGCTTCCGTATGCCTCCGTGCCGCTCCGTCGACGGTGCATGATACATGTGGAAAATTACTGTTTACCCATTGCTGGAGACTTGCCCAAATGTGGGCAGTGCAGGCAATGGTAATATGGCACACAAAGAAGTCCCCTGCATATTGCCGCCAACAGGGTTGTAATCCTTTGGGTGAAGATGCTGCTGCGAAGGGGGGACCTGAAGAAAGGGATCCATGTCAAACTCTGATGGGAAGAACAGGAAAGTGATGAGTACGCACCCAAAATCCTTAGGTTCTGCAAACTTAAAGCTGGCAATCCCACCAACGCATTTGGCTCGTTGGAAAGCCAACCCATAATACAGTTGCCAGTTAAATTCCTCTGTACCACCCTATTTCAGCTGCTTTTCCCCAACTGTATCCCCGGTGGTCTGCGGTTGGCTGGTGGTGTCAGAGGTTCAGCCGCGGACTTTGCAATAGCAATCCGCCCAACTCATAATATGATGTCCCGACTTCGGAACTCACTGCAGTCGGACCCCTTGTACCGCAGTTCACGGACTGGAAAACTCGTAACAAGGCCCTTAATATATTGTTTTCATTGACCCATTCTACTCTTCTGTTATACAGGACTCTGCCAAGAATTTTGCTGGTATATTGATCAAGGAGATGGGATGGTAGCATTTAGGCTCCGCCCTGCTTCCTTTCTTAAAAATAGGGACGATAACTGAGCTGACCCAAGAACAGGGATTCGAGGAGTAGATCATGGTGTTATAAATGTTGGTCAGCAATGGGGCCCAAAGATTTATGTTGCATTTGATTATATCAATGGGAAGACCATCAGGCCCTGGTGCTTCCCCCCTGCACTTTCCTGAATGGGGATCGTAATTTCCTGCAGATAAATGGATAGAAAAGGTGGAACATCCCCAGACAATAACTATAAACAAGTAGGATTGAAACCAATATAGATTTCTTCAAAATGTACCACCTACTTGTTCCCATTTATCCACCTAATCGATATGCCACCCTGGTCTAAAGAGAGCATAGACAATACCATTTTCCAAAATATCTTACTATCTTTTGTTCGGGTGGTGTCTTTTAATAGGGACCAATTCTGGATAATGACTGCCTTCCTTCCCTTGCTTGTGACTGATTTATAAATCTTACGCTGAGCAGCCACAAGTGTACGATCACACAGGTATGTGTTCAAGGCTCTGCACAGGAGTCTGCCAGTGTGCTATCATCATCAAACCAACAGGGATACCGGGACACCGGTTTAATGGGTATAGAAAGGGAGAGTCTAATTCTATCACAAAAGGAAGTGAAAGAGGTAACAATAATCCAGTTTTCATTATTATCCAATAGTCAACCCATAACCATCTGCAAATTCTCAGCGATCACTTTATTAAGAAACTTTGGGGAGTCGGGCAACTTCCTGTGCAGCCTGAGATTGTCAGTAGTTTATGATATATTGGTAAGACCTGCACATCTTGATAGGTCTCTCTATAGGGTACAGCCAAAAATATCTCAATTGGTTTGTGATCCCTGAAATTAGTGCTAATAATTATGCCATATGACAATAATTTCCTCAATTTGTGCGAGATAAAAATAAAATCAATGACTGAGGAGCTGTTCCTTCCTCTAAAAGTGGGCAGCCCCTGTGCTCCATGCCCAACACCCTACAGAACATTATGTAAATCAAAGAAGGAAACAAAGGCATGCACGTCTTTACCTCGCTTGACCGATTTGATGACAATCATTGCTTCCCCCGCCCTGTGGCAGGGTAAACTAGCATTAAAATCACCCCCTTAGCAAAGATACAACTGTTGATCCTTCTGAGATTTGTCATCCACAAGTTTTAAAATAAATGCAAATAGACCCAGATATCTTTGATTGAGCACGTTAAAAAAAATCATTATTATAGAAATTGATAAGAACTAAAGTCAAAGCTCCCTCATATGAAACAGCCTGAAAATCTGTTCCAGGTGTTTTCACTGCCTTTATGTTGCCTCCAATTAAGATATTAATTCAAATAGACAGAGTGAGATGGTGCTGAAGGAAGGCTAAAGCATGTGTAGCCTTCAAAGGTTATGGGGTTAATTTCCCAGGTGTTCTGCAGTATAATAATACAAAGAAATAATCAAAGAGAGGGAGTGAAGAGGTGCTAGGATAGAACCTACCTCCTATCTGATATTTAGTAAACAAAAGTGATTCTACCCTATCATGGAGTGAAAAAAAGTGATTCTAAATAGTTAATTAATTAATTTTTGATTTTTGATTTTTATAATGATAAGTACAGTGAGTTTGAAGTGATCCATGGAATGCCACGGAAAGCACTATGTGTTTTTAAAATACCCCTCACACACTATGAGTCCCATAGTGTCATGCTTCATCATGGGGGTCTTCCCGTCCCTCTACGGGGCGGGGCGTGCTACTACCTACGACTACGCAGGAGCACTGTTGTTGTGATGATAAGGCTTATGTGTAGTGTAAGGGATGTGAGTGATTTAGAAATACGTGAAAATAAAAATTAAAAAGACCCTGGCTAGTAGAAAAAACAATTTTATTCTGTTCTCTAGCTGGGACCGTTAAAAATGGGGAAAAGAGTAGGAAACTCACAAATTAGTGGTTACCTACTGGGTCGACATGTTTCGTGAGCAGTCCCCACTGCTATACTCATCAGGACCAAAAAATATAATAATCCCTTGAACACTAGAGGGAATCTCTAGAATTGTATGCCTATTCGTCTCTATTAGCAGACTTGAATGAAAGCTGCGCCCTAGGGTACACTGACCCCAATCGGAAAATAGGACCAAATTGGTATTTTAATTAGTTGTAATGTTCAGGCTTCATGAGCACGCACTGGAGGGGAGGGCGCCTGGTAATAGTCAAATTTGCAGGATCTTGCCTCGCTTCCGTATGCCTCCGTGCCGCTCCGTCGACGGAGCGGCACGGAGGCATACGGAAGCGAGGCAAGATCCTGCAAATTTGACTATTACCAGGCGCCCTCCCCTCCAGTGCGTGCTCATGAAGCCTGAACATTACAACTAATTAAAATACCAATTTGGTCCTATTTTCCGATTGGGGTCAGTGTACCCTAGGGCGCAGCTTTCATTCAAGTCTGCTAATAGAGACGAATAGGCATACAATTCTAGAGATTCCCTCTAGTGTTCAAGGGATTATTATATTTTTTGGTCCTGATGAGTATAGCAGTGGGGACTGCTCACGAAACATGTCGACCCAGTAGGTAACCACTAATTTGTGAGATTTCCTACTCTTTTCCCCATTTTTAACGGTCCCAGCTAGAGAACAGAATAAAATTGTTTTTTCTACTAGCCAGGGTCTTTTTAATTTTTATTTTCACGTATTTCTAAATCACTCACATCCCTTACACTACACATAAGCCTTATCATCACAACAACAGTGCTCCCGCGTAGTCGTAGGTAGTAGCACGCCCCGCCCCGTAGAGGGACGGGAGACCCCCATGATGAAGCATGACACTATGGGACTCATAGTGTGTGAGGGGTATTTTAAAAACACTTAGGGCCTCATGTAGGTAAATAAATTTTACCGGTTCTAAAATACCGAGCCGTACCGAATCGGTAAATTAGAATCGGTAAGTTATATGTAGGTAAAAATTCGGTAACAGTTACCGATTCGGTAACATTCGGTAATCACGAATCGGAATTCACCGAATCGGTAAATACCGAGGTGGTATTTACCGAATCGGAAAATACCGAGGTGGAAGTTACCGAATCGCAAAATACCGAGGTGGTAGTTACCGATTCGGAAAATACCGATTCGGTATGTACGGAGTCGGTAAAGAAAATCACATGACTTGACGAAACAGCGAATCCAGTGCAACGACAGCCCACCCAACCTGGAACTGCCCACACCCAGGCAGGTGTACTCAATTAGCCGAAGTGGCCACACCCAGGCAGGTGGACATAATTAGCCGACCCTGGAGAGGCTTGGAGTGCAGAGGAGAGGCAGGGAGCAGTTGCATGTGCGAGCGGGTAAACGAACAGCATGTCCAGCCAGAGAACACAGAAAGACGGAGGGGAAAGGAGGAGGAAGCTGAAATTTAGCCCCAAGGAACTCCAGGTGCTGGTGGAGGAGGTCGTGAAGCAGCACCAGAAGCTGTTCGGCAGGCAATCCCTGCAAGTGCCTGAGGTGGAAAAGCGCAACATATGGCTGGCCATCCAGGCGCAGGTCAATGCTGTGGGAGTGACCCACAGGGACATTGAGGTCCTCAAAAAGCGCTGGTATGACCTGAGGATTGTAACCAAGAGGAAGATGGGCGACATCCAGAAGGAGGCCAGCCAGACCGGAGGTGGAACCAACAGGGCACCTGCCCTCACCGAACTGGAGGAGCTGGTGGCGGCCACAATCGAGCAAGAGAGCGTCGTGGGTCTTGGGGACGCCGACAGCTCTGCCAGAGCCGCAACACACCAAGGTAAGACGAAAGCACAGCAATGTATCCCCCCCTACCCCATCCCACATCCCCCAAATGTGAAACGAGAATCACACTGCAGTCCACACGTGTCAGTGCAGACAGGCAATGCATTTCGGGAGATGTAGTCAGGGCAACACTAACCATGACGTAAATGTTACAGGGCAACAAGGCATGTCATGCACTCGAGGCACATGGAGACAGGGGACATGTTGGAATGTGAAATTATTTATTGTGCCGCTTGCAATGCAGCCCTTCGGGGACACTGAGCCAATGTTGTATTTCTGTCCACAGATGTGACATCATGCAGGACAGGGCATGCTGCAGGAGAGACGGCACCACGGCAACATCAAACACCTCCAGCCAGCACAAGTACAGACCGGGGAGCAGGCCCACTGGCAGCCGCACCACCAACACAGCCAGCATCGCCGCACACAGAGCCAGCATCACCTCACCCAGAGCCAGCATCACCACCACCAGAGCCAGCCTCGCCACTCATGTTCGATTCACCGGCCACATCTCCGCTTGCATGCGTGAGACAGAGGAGGCGTCCAGCAGCCAGGCTACGAGCCTTGGACACCTCGTCAGACGACAGCATGGGCCCTGAAGACCGCACCGGGCCCCAGGAAGGGAGCCATGCCACTGTGCCCCACACCTCACAGGCAGCACAGACGGAAACAAGAGGGCGCCGCAGGTCGCGTGTCCAGAGTCCACCAGCACCCACTGACGGCCATGGTGTCTTCTTGGGGCTCGAGGGCCAAATGTTAAAGCAACAGCGCCTGCAATCAAAGGCAGTCATGTCAGTCCAGAGGCACATGCGGGTGATGAAGACAAGCATAGTCAACATGGACACAAACATTGGCGGCATGGCTGCGGGCATTCGGGACATGTCCCAGTCTATCCAGCAGTTGTGCAGCAAATTAGATGCTGACATCGAAGCACGGCGTCGGGAACGCCAGAGAAGGGACACTACCAGCAGGGCACTCAACCGTCTGGCAACTGCCACTTCCCTACTGTGCCGGCGCTCTGTGACGATGCAGGAGGGCCTAACACAGTGCTGCAGCGACCTGTCTCGGGGGATGGTGCAGGTGACAAGTGCACTAGGGGTGCTATTGACGAGTCAGGCGTCGACAACTGCTGCAGGGGATCCTGCGGAGAGCATCGACACCACCAGCAGCATCACACCCCCCGTCCCAGAAACACGCAGGAGCAGCAGGCGGCTTGGGGTTGGCTCTAGTGAGGATGCACAGGCCGTGCAATCCACCACTGCAGCGCGTATGCGCAAACATTGATGTCGCCCTGCCTAGCCACTTCACAATGGGTGACGTAACCCTGGACATACTCCTTGTATAGATGATATATTGCCAGATTGGCCTGATCATGTGTTCATGGCGTGGTGCCACATTAAACTACGTCATGACTGCTCACAACTCGCTGTGTCCCCTTACTTACTCAGAAATAGTTGGATGTGATCTCTGCCCGTCTCTCTCTCCCATCGATTGCAGTTGGCACTCTAGCTGCGTTGCCCTCTGGCTGGCCTGACTCATCCTCGTTGTCCTCAAAATATGTTAGTTCCACATCTGTACCTTTTTTCGTGGCAAGGTTGTGCAGCATTGCACAAGTGGCAATGATCTTGCAGCAGGTGATGGGTTTGTACTGGCGTGCGCCTCCGCTCTTGTGCAGGCAGCGGAACCTGCTCTTCAGTAGTCCAAACGTGCGCTCCACCACATTGCGTGTTGTTTTGTGTGCCACGTTGTATCGTCTCTCACTCTGGGTAGCTGGGTGTAGGTAGGGAGTGAGGATGAATGACCGGCATGCATATGCACTGTCGCCTGGATGGGTGAAAGGGAACCATCAGTAACATGCCTCTATACACTATGTTTGCATGTTTCAAGGGGCGTCACTGTTACTTACCTAGCAGGTATCCCTCTCCGAATTCTCCGGCACTCAGTCGTGTGTAAATCCCACTATTCTGGAAGATGTAAGAGTCGTGGGTGCTCCCAGGAAACTTTGCAACAATATCTGTGATGATGTTCCCTGCATCACAGATCACCTGCACGTTGATGGAGTGGGTGGACTTCCTGTTCCTGTAGATGTGCTCTGTATCTGCTGGTGGACAGATTGGGATGTGGGTACCATCAATACAGCCGAGGACATGGGGGAACTGTGCCATGTGATAAAAGTCAGTTTTTGTTTTCTGCAGTGCAGCCTGTGAGTTCGGGAAGCTTATGTAGTGGTGCATTCTCTGCATCATGGCATCCAGGAACTTCCTGAAGAAACGGGACAGGCAACTTTGGGATACCCCACCCACCGCAGCTATCACCACCTGATAACTGCCGGATGCCAACAGATGTAGGCTGCAGAGCACCTGCACATGTGGGGGTATGGCGTGCGCCCTTCTAACTGGCTGGTCCAGGAGTGGGTGTAGGTCCCTGATTAAGTCCATGATGGTTTCGGGGTGTAGCCTGTACCTCTCATGTATCTCTGCATCAGTCAGCTGGAATAGTGTGATGCGCTGTCTGTAGATTTGTTCCTCCCGTCGCCACACCCTCAGTCCTGCTGCCTGTAGACGTAGGCGCCTTGCAATGACGTACATAGCGGCCATGTTGTCCACGCTGTTGAATTTTGGGTTTGTTTTTATCCATTGTTGATGGTTACCACCTGCTTTTAGTCCGTGTTAATTACCGACTCTTAATTACCGATTTTAATGGATTTCTTAATTACCGACTGCTCCTACATGTCATTTTAGATTTTTACCACTTCATATTTACCACTTCATGTTTACCGATTCGTTAATTCTGTATTCGGTAAGTATGAATCGGTATTTTAGAATTCGGTAACTATGAATCGGTATTTACCGCCTCATATTTACCGAAAAGTGGTTTTTGGACTCCTACATCTCACTTGTCTGTATACCGGTCGGTAACGGCATATTTACCGAAAATCGGCCGTTACCGACCGGTATTTCGCTACCTACATGAGGCCCATAGTGCTTTCCGTGGCATTCCATGGATCACTTCAAACTCACTGTACTTATCATTATAAAAATCAAAAATCAAAAATTAATTAATTAACTATTTAGAATCACTTTTTTTCACTCCATGATAGGGTAGAATCACTTTTGTATAATAATACAACACAATTTTACAAACAAAGTGCCAGTCAGGTAATAATATCTTGGATCGAAGGCTCACAACATTCCAGCCAAATATTTTTTAATGAAGAGCAAAGCCAAATGGGCAGGGGCTGAAACGAAGTGCTCTGACATTTGCATGGAGGCACTACTTGAAGCATTTATTAAGGGGGTGTGATTCATTGCTAATAGCGGTATCACCAGAATTAACAGGAATTGTGGGTGATGTTATTGACACTATGGCTGCAGGGGACGGTTTCAGAGTTCTTTGAGTTGTAATGCATCATCCTGGTGCAAACAGGAAACCCTTTCCAGTCAGCCTAGGGATGCACAGTCAATCCACCTTGTTACAATCCAAAAGGGCTGTCAACCTGTTCTCACAAATCAAGCCCCATCCTGGTTGAGGACAGTGAACAAGAACTGTTTGAAGAAATACTTGTTTAACACATTGTAAAAATACCCCAATCTTAGGGCCATTTGTTCTCTCCAGTGTATAAACATCCAGTAATTTCCTCACAACACATAAGGGTAGGACTCTGGGGGTACATTTAAAGTTATGGAGCTAGGGGTTTTATACATGTGCCTGCCGTCGCCTCTCTGTATTCTAGTGTGTTTCCGATGTCCAAGTGCTGTAGGTGAGTTACTCTTATTGATGACTCCCACACCATGAGAAATACTCAGAAGGTCCTTACTACCACAATTTCTGGTCCTCTGATTTGCCAGAGGAGGGGGAGAAGGTTAGAGTACTGAAGCCTGGGAAATGACCCCGCCCTGAGACGATTCACCACCCACACAGTCCAATGGCCTTCCACTAGGTGCAGATCCAGGAACGCTTGTAACACATGTATCTCCAGCAACCATTATAGCACAGGATTTCAATACAGTGGCTGGATGGGTCTCAATTGACTCTAGATGCTCTTTTATTGGCTGTAATTGAGGGTCCAGAATATTAGAAAAACATTTGTAGACCTCCTCGATGTCAATATTGCCCATAATCAAAGTGCTGGATCCCTCCTTTAGTTGTTGTTTCAACCGTCTTAGGTTTCTCCGTGGGTTATGTGTACTATGCTTTTTTCGTTTGGTTGTAAGTTCAACAGGGGAGATGGACTGTTCAACCTCGAGGGGGCCAGGGGGGGTGCCAAAGTTTGTTATAATAGCGGTAACTCCTTGCAAAACTCCTGGACAATCGAGAGAAGCTCCAGGAGAATGGGGAGATGAAGTTGCACATGTAACCTTAGTAACACATTTTTCCACATATCTACTAGTTGTGTTAGGTGGAACTACCCCAAGTCCATTTATTGTACTGCCAACACAGCTTCCCTGCCCAAAAGACAACCTCATTTCTGTTAAGGTAATTTCGTTTGACATTACCAACTCTGCACATTCCTGCATGGTGTCAATGCTGGTAGGTTTATATGGGGCTTTCTGTGAGGAGCCAGGATATCCAACAGTCTTATGCTTTCCCATGCCCAACAATGACACAGGTAGGCACACAAGGGGTAGGTTACCTTATTGTCCACAGTTCAATTGCCAGTAACAGAGGGGTGGCCCAGCCCAGTCTCATCCAGGCGCAGATGGGCCCGCTCTTGGCCTGGCTTTTACCCGGGCACGCACCCGGATGCATACCGCTAGCATCCCTTGCCGTGCGGATAACTCAGTGCTTTTACCACGGCTGTGCTTAGTTTCCACCCACCTTCTGCTGTGTGGGTCCTTGGGGACTGAAGCTCATACCCAGATAAACTCACTGCAACAAAGTAACAAAAGCAATAATTATTCAACTTTATTATCTTTTCCTATACTTTACTAGAGCAAGGTTCACTGTCATGTGTGGAGATCAGAATGAAGCTACTCATGATTGGAGTATGGTGTTCATTCTAAGCTATTTTTTGTGTGCTAGCAGGACAAGATTCAACTGTCTTGATTGATGGAGTGTTGCCCAGACTAGCCTATCTTCCAATAAGATTGCTTCGTGCCAGGAGCCTGGATAATCAATTGGGATATGCACATGTTATGCTGAGGTTAGTGTGTCAAAAGCAGAAGAGTGACTGTCTATGGTGTGTGTTAAATTGATGCTTCTTAAAGCAAGACAAATCCACTGATGTCATTGATATTTTAGAAGATCCCCTGTGTTTTTTTCATATCTGCAGTATTGTGCACAGTAATGTAACATGTTATGTGACATGTTCTTTTAGTGCATCAGAAACAGACCATAGCATTCTAGATGGTGATTGCTAGTAGGGCACCAAAGGCCTAATTTATTGTTTGACAGACAGAATAGCATCCGTCTGGATTGTGGTGGACATTGAGTCCCCCATTCCAACGATACTCTGTCAATCAGATTTAGGGGTGACCTCCTGCCCATGGGCAATCTCTGAACCCTGAAAGAAACCGCCATCACCGTGGTTGCATTCAAGTTGCAAAACATTTGGTGGACAGCTCTTGTTGGTATTGACGGCTGTTCACCAAATGTTTAACTTTGCCTGTTTTTCAGAAACAAATTCCTGTAAAGCAAAAAAAGTAATGACCGCCACAGAGTTCTCTCCCAGTGTGTGGGGTTGTTATTGTTTTTTCCTTTCCTCACCACCAGACTTTTCTTGGTAGTGAAAAGCTGAAAACAAAAATCATCATATCTATGCTCTACATAGAACAGTTGGTGTGATGACTTTACACTATCAGACAATACTCTGTTGGGCCTTCGGAGTAAGTTTTCAGTCAATGGAGTCAAAGGCAACTCTGCGAGCATAAACCGTACTGTCTCCATGTCTCTAAATGAGGCATGAAGACCTTTTCACTTAGCTTACACCTGACAAACAAACCCTGTAAAGACTCTGATCTTCCCCATCACCCAAATGATGTCTGCTTTCATCATCTCCTAAACAATTTACTTATTCTAGTGAAACCTTACTACAGAGAGGGCTGAGTGAGTTGGTTGAGTCTACAGAGGCTCCCTTGCTAATGAAGTCAATGAAATCAGTTACCTTTCTCTGGAAGGGAATTTGCATTTGAATCAGATCTCAAAGAGCAGACCTCCTAAAGCATTTATCAAAGTGCTTATCCTGCCTCAGCATTCCTGCTTAACATGATGAACAGAGGATGCTGATGCAAAGGACTCTGCAGGTGATGTCAGAAGCTTTGCTGGTGGTAAATACAAAGCATGCAACACATTCAGTGGAGAAGTGTGGCTCAATGGTTAGAGCGGCAGACCTTGATGCAGAGCACTGGTCCGGGACCAGGGTTCGATTCCTGTCGCGGCAGGGTCTCGGGCTATAAATTCCGCGGTCTGGATATTCTCGCCTCAGTGCCTAGTCTAATCATGGGTCCCACGCTGCAACTCTGGGCAATAGTTTGCTTAATCTCCACAATGGTCCCACAGTGCTGGGGATGCCTGGCATCACCCTGGGATGCCCAGGAGTAGACATTTCACAGGGAAAAAGCCAGGAAGGGTTCCCTAGCGGTATGAGTACAGCGCTGGGAGACCCTGGTCCGGGGTAGCTGTGCGCTATATAAGTACAAACACATTTACATTTACATTTATTTGAAGGCATTAAAATGAGCTAACCAACATAAGTGCCAATTTGGATTTGCACTGATAAGTCCAGAAGAACTATCTGTTGGTGTAGTGCCCAAAGCAAAAATCTTGACTGCAGGAATCTGTTTAAATATCCCTCCATAGTGTGATCCTTAAGCAGGGGAGGGCTCACACACAGGTGCTCTATTTACAAAGCACTATATTCACAGTTCTCTAAAACAGTGTAAAAGTGAGTATTCCAAATGTTTATTCTAAGTAAGAGTACCTCAATCTAATTTTGATGGCCCCTAAACATGGTAAACATAAAAACTTAGGTAAGTTTGCTCAGTTAGCATTGGTAGTATTTTCACCCAGATTGATGCCCAAATAGAAAGGATTAGTGGTAGTCCAAAGCTCTTGCTTCCAACATTTGAAATTATCCATGCAATATGGCTACCAACTCAGAAACATCCTCTACCTTACTGTTCCAGCTCAGTGAAAGACTATCAAGAAATTAAACCATTGAACTGGTTTAGAATCCATAAAACGGTTAGCTTCCATGTGTATGGTAACTGTGAACAATGGTAAAAAAAAGGCTAAGGTCATAAGTATGGAAAAAAGAAACGTAACTTGAGAATCTGTTTAATAAAGTTCTGCATGTAATCTTTGTGAATCAAATTTGCTGAACAGTTTATCTGGATGAATCAAATGTCACTCTGGTCTTGTGCCAGACCGAGTCACATTGGTTAAAAGCTCAATCGGCGGTACATGCCAAGGCGGACGTGGGCCAAAAGCACTGCTCCATATAGATTGTCTCAGAGACAATAGGACGTTGAGAGTGATAGTTTACAGTGTGACCACATCTAAAGTGTGTTGTATGACAAATTGCAATATTTGTTTCTCCCTCGCCATCAAATGCATTTAATTCATTAGGAAGACTTTAAAGGGTTTGCGCGACTGCAGTCATCACCTACAACTCAGATTTTGAATTCTCTCCTCCTCCATGGGCTTGTAGAAATCTTTGAAAACCACATTGCATATGAATAGTGATTGACCATTGACTGGCCTGTTGAATCTGCATATGAGTCATGTGAAGGCCATCACACCTGTTGAAATTTAAAACTGGGCTTCAATGTCATTGGATCACCTAGATACAGAAAAGATGTGGTTAGTTATGGGTTAGAATATAAAAATTATTTTCAATTCAGTTTGAAAAAATGGCATTTTTAAATTAGAATGGTTTTAAAAAGATTCATTTTAAGTTGCTCAATATTCTCCCTGTTGGTGTCATTGCTCTCCTGCTGCAGCATGTGTAATTCTGAGGAGGCAGGTGGAAGTCGACCCCTCCCAATACTCAGAGCTGTCAAAGCAAGACCGACACGCACTACTCTAGACGGTTTCCTGCTGGGTCCTGTGTTGTTGGGCCCATGGTAGACTACAGGAGCCGTAATTCTCAGGGGGAAGGAGGAAGAGGCCAATCCTGCATTTGGGTCCTAAGGAAGCATGCCTCACTCCTGCTGCACAGGATGCTCTCCTGGTATGGACTGTGTTGTTGGGCTATATCTGTCTGGTCAAAGGTGGAAGAGTACCTGCCTACTACTCAGATCCATAGAAGTGTTTCTTTTTTACACTGTGAGAAAGCCTGGGGCAATGGTGTGTCCATGCATGGCTTGTAAGAGGCGGTAGAAGGTGGGTTTAGCTCCTCCTCTTTCAACTCACACTTTCCCTTTCCTTTTCTTTATCATATTGGGTAAAACATGGGGAAGAGGAAGGTGATTGATCCAATTATTTAAGACTGTTCTCTTAACAAAAACAGAACATATTTAACTATCAAAGATTACTTAGTACGGCCAGTAGATACAGATACAATCATTGATGAAATAGCCAGTTATGAGTGTTGAATGTTTCTTATTATTTCCACAAATTCAGATAATCAAGATACTATCAGCAATAATATCATAGTCAGTGGTGGCATTCACAGTGTTGTTAAGATCAATTAACCTGTCCACAATTCACCAAGTAAGAGCATCTCATCATTCAGGACAGATTGAGTGCAGGTGTCGCCCAATGACTGACATCCAACCTACCTTCCCAGTATGTCTGTAATCCATTGGCTTACACTCAGGAGATAAATAAAGACTCTCTAATGCTCTGCACCAGAGGGAGTCCTTTGTATTGTTTTTAGCTTGGGCTGCTCGGGTGAAACTTCTCGAGCAGCCTGAGTGTTTGTTTTTTTACTGTGATGATGATCGGCGCACAGGGCACACTGACATAATTATAGTAAAACTGAAAGTAAAAGGAGTTAATCCGCTTATTTTACTTTCACTGAATCAGTGCTCGGGGCATATCTCAGCCCCCCAGCACTGATTGTCTTGGAGGAAGTATCGTGGGACAGGGGTAAATCTATCTTTGAAAAAGGGAGAATCCCCCCTTTCCAAAGGTACCTCTACACAGTGCAATTCCCAAGCAGGGATCCACCCACTATGCACCAAGGATAGGGGGTGAGGCCTCTTAGACAAGTGATTGTGCTCCCCTAGCAATTTTATTGTTTCAGCCTTTGTTCCTTCGACCTGCCCCCCCCCCCCAGGTTATCTAGACCCTAGGGTCAATAAAAAGAATTATAAGCGTTGGGCACTGCCCACTATCTGTTAAAGCTCAGACACTCACCTGCACTCCTTTTGCTCTGCTTGACGTCTGGGAACTGACAGAAAGGCAGATGTAAGTATTTCTCTGTCTATCTGGAAGACCCTAGGGGGAAATGAAGATGGGACAAAGAGAGAGAGAGAGAAAAATACAGGTGGATGTCCTGGTCCTTGCAACCTCGGAAAATACGTTTCTGGAGAGTCTAGCTTGGACTGAATTAGGTCTTCAAATGTGATGCTATTTTCAAATGATTTTGTTTGATAACTAAAAGAAGAAATATACATTAACATTCACTCTAGAGATTGTTTGGCAAGTTAAAATATCACTATATGACATTGATAACTGAAAAGATTTCTTTACCTAATACTTTGTACAATACTTCGTGTTTTTGGTTTTTTAAATGCGTGATTCCTTCTATATTCAACCTTCCTGTTTTTTAGGATAGTTTGTGGAATTTGTCCTAAAAATATAAACATTCATTAAACAATTATCAACTCTTTTCTCTCTATTGTCCTTTGTACATCATTCCCTGGTTGTAGAGCAATAAATGCACCTTTGTATGTTCTTCTGGTGACCTATAAACGTTCTCCTTGAAATTTTACAGTTGCTAAACAAAAGATTAATGAGGGAAAATAATAATAACAGTGACCGGAGTTTTCAACAAAGTCATTCCTCTTATGTCCATGAGTTCATGCTCTCAAATGAGGAATTAAGCACTAGAAAATGTAGTTATTCAAATAATGCAATCACCTTTATCTTTAGTCTGTGTTTAACAAACCTTTTCTGACCTTGAAGCAAAACACGTCTGATTTACAAGCGCTACAAGTCTTAATTTCAAAAGTGACTCACCGATTGTTTTCCAGTGAGTTTCTAACTCGTATTAAGTTGACCGATTCAGCCTTACTTTACTTTGACAGCCTTTCTCTCTTTTGGGGGCATATCAGCAAGCAGGCGATAAAAAATTATCACCCCTTTTGCGTCCGTTTTCGGCCGAAAAGCCGCGATAATTTTATCGCCGTATCAGCAAGGTCACGCTATTGTTCTAAGATGCTCCTTCTAGCTTCCCATCTAACCCTCAACTGCTCAACCCACTGGGCACTTTCCCTAATTCAAAATCCCAATTGGGGAAATTGTCCCAAATATGCCCCCTGCAGGGAGGGTGGATAGAAACTCCATCTAGCACCCTGACACCAGGGATTTTGCCTTTGGGGCAGAATAAAATGGAGTGGGTTTTGTACTTTTGCACAAAAAAAAGAACAAGGATGTTTTTTTGCCACCCCCCTCAGTTAGACAAGCTTTCTTGCCCCTAGGGACAAGAAAGCTCACAGTATAGCCTGATAACAAATGCACCTCACTTGTGTGGTTGGTCCAAGAGATATTGACACAAAAGACCCTAAAACACTGGGCAGAGAGATCAGTGATGGGGGGGCTGCAGGATTTGGGGCAGTGCTCAGCTGCCATTTATAGAAACCTACCAACTGCAGACATTTTTGAAAACTAGACACACAGAGGATTTCAGGTTAGGGCACCTTGCGTGGCACAAGGATTTCTTAACCACTATTTCCTGCAAACCTCAACCTTTTGCCTGACATCACACATTTTCATTGTATTTCTGTAATGGAAACCTCCGGAATCTGCAGGAATCTAAAACATTCTACCTCTCAGTGTTACCACACTTGTGGCAAAATAAAAATATCCCCACTTGTGTGGCTGGGCCTAATGCCAGTGACAGGAACAAATTAAACCAAGGTCAATAGAAGTCCCCTCTCAATGGCTTTCATTGACATTGGATGTATCTGTTCCTGTTGACGGCAGTAGTTCCATCCACACAAGGGGTACACTACTTTATCTTTCAATATAGCACTTTAGGGCCTTTTGTGTCATGGTCTAGTGGCTCACCCACACAAGTGGAGTACGGTTCTTACCGGAGAACAAATGGGAACTCAAAGTAGTTGGAAATATGTGACTCCCTGCAGATTCTAGACCTTTCCATTACAGAAATGTGAGGAAAATGTATTCTTTTAGTTAAAGTTTGAGGTGCGCAAGGGATTCTGGGTAAAAAAAAAACAGTGAAACCAACACAAGTCACCCCACCATACATTGTTCCAGGTGTCTAGGTTTCAAAAATGTGCACATTAACTAGGTTTCCCTAGGTGCCGGCTGATCTAGGGCCCAAAATCCCCAGATACCCACTTTGCAAAACAAGGGTCAGTATTGGGTGGAAAATTGTATTATGTTCATGTTGCATTTTGGACCATTTCCTGTCGGAAACAAAATACCACTATGCCTACCCACCCAAGTGAGTTACCATTTTCATCCGGGAGACTTAGGGGAATCGTAAGTGGAAGGAAGTTTGTGGCTCCCTGCAGAGTTCAGAACTTTCCGTCACAGAAATGTGAGGAAAATGTGTTTCTTTATTTAAAGTATTGAGTTTTGCAAGGGATTCTGGGTACAAACTCTGGTGAGAGCCATGCAAGTTTTCCAACCCTGTATTCCCCCAGGAACCCAGTTATCAAAAATGTGGAAGTATCTTAGGTTTCCATAGATGCTGGCTGAGCTAGTGACTGAAATCCGTAGCTACCCACCTTGCAATAAAAGGGGTCCTTTTTGAGTGGAAAAATGTGATGTATCCATATTGTGCTTTGGGCAAAGTCCTGTCACGGGTACAAGTGCTACCCACGCAATTGAGGCCCAATTTTTTCGAGAGACTTGTGGGACTACTGGGTGGAAAAAAGTTTGTGGCTCCCAGCAGATTCCACAACTTTCCATTACCAAAATGTGAGAAAAAATTGGCTTTTTTGGTTAAAGATTTAAGGTTTTCAGGGGATTCTGGGCATACAAACCTGGTGAGAGCCACCCAAGTCGCCCCACCCTAGATTCCCCAAGGTGTCTAGTTTTCAGAAATGTGCAATTTTGCTAGGTTTCTTTAGGTGCCTGGTGAGACAGGGTCCTACAAACACAGCTACCCACTTTGCAAAAAAGGATCCATTTTTAATGTAAAACTGGGATGTTTCCATGTTGTATTTTGTGCCATTTCCTGCCACAGGCACTTTACCTACCCACACAAGTGATGTACCTTTTTTATCGGATGATTTGGGAGAATGCTGTGGGGAAGGAGGCTTGTTGTTCTCTGCAGTAGAACATTGTCATGTATCCATGTTGAATTTTTGGCCGTTTTTCATTGCAGGCACTAGGCCTACCCACACAAGTGAGGTACAATTTTCATCGGAATACTTGAGGTAAAGCTGGGTAGAAGGAGGTTTGTGGATCCCTGCAGATTCCAGAACTTTCTATCAAAGAAATATGAGAAAAATGTGCCTTTTTGGCAAAGTTTGAGGTTTGCAAAGGCTTGGAAAACCTGGTGGGAGCCACACAAGGCACCCCACACTGGATTTCCCCAGGTGTCTAGTTTTTAAAAATGTGCAAGTTGCTAGATTTCCCTAGGTGGCTGCTGGGCTAGGGTCCAAAAATCCACAGCTACCCACTTTGCCAAAAAAAATCAGTTTTGAGTCGAAAAATGTGATGTATCAATGTCGTGTTTTGGCCAGTTTAATTTCGCAGGCACTAGGCCTACCCACACAAGTGAGGTCCCATTTTGTAACAGGAAACTTGGGGGAATGCTAGGTGGAAGGAAGTTTCTGGGTCTCTGCAGATTCCAGAACCTTTTATCACAGATATTAAAGAAAAATGTGTTTTTTGTAAAAGTTTGTGGTTTCAAGGGATTCTGGTTAAATATGCCTGGTGAGAACCACACAATTCCCCCACACTGGATTTACCCAGGTGCCTATTTTTTAAAAAAACTGCAATTTTGCTAGGTTCCCTAGGTCCCTGCTCAGCAAGCGCCCAAAATCCACAGCTACCCATTTTGCAAAAACAGGTCATTTTTGAGTGGAACATTGCCATGTATCCATGTAGTATTTTGGCCATTTGCTGCTTCAGGCACTAGGCCTAATATTTATCAGAATACTTTGGGGAATGCTGGGTGGAAGGAGGTTGATGGATCCCCACAGATTCCAGAAATTTCTATCATAGTAATATGAGGAAAATTAGATTTTTTTGTCAAAGTTTGAGGTTTGCAAAGGCATCTGGTTTGGAAAATCGGGTGGGAGCCACACAGGTCACCCCACCCTGGATTCCCTAGGTGTCTAGTTTCCAAAAATGTGCAAGTTTGCTAGGTTTCTTGAGGTGCTGGCTGAGCTAGAGGCCATATTCCACAGATCCCCATTTTGAAAAAAAAATCAGTTTTCAGTGGAAAAATCAGAAGTAACAATGTTGAGTTCTGGGCCGTTTCCTGGCATGAGCACTTGGCCTTCCCACACAAGTGAAGTACCATTGTTAGCGGAAGACATGTGGGAGTATAGAAAAGTAGAACATTTGTTATTACCATTTGGAGTTTGCTACTTTTGTGCCTTCCAAATGCAAGCAAGAAGACATTCTGAAAAATACTCTCCAAATCGTATTCTAGTATGGGTACCCACAACTTCAGAGATGTACAAACAACCAGTGCTCCTTAACTCCACATCCTGTTCTAAGTTCAGAAATACATAAGTTTCCTTGATACCTTTTGTCACTCTACATTCTTAACCATATGAATTTCTTTAGACACTGTACATAATGAAAAACCATTGTACAGTCCAACTTAGTTGTTGGCTCTGGGTTGCTTGGGTTCTTAGAGAACGTACAAACCTTATATATCCTCTCAACCACAAGGATCTAGAGGTATATTGCTTTTGTTTCTCAGACATTGTGACAAAAAGTTATGTATGAAAAGTTACAGATGAAAATGTTGTCACCAATAGCTGTTTTTCCTACTGATTTTCAATACTTCTTTATTTTAACAGTTAGTCTCTTTTGGAAAACCTCAAGGAATCTTCACATATGATCCCTTGCTGAATTCAGAATGTTGTCTACTTTTAAGAAATCTGTAGCTTATAGCTTTCATCGAGCACTTATGGGTTTCACACTAGTTTCTACTAGTAAATGGAAATAGGTTGAGAGCACAAAAAAGAGGAAAAATGGGCTATCTCTGTGAAAAATGCCAAAACTGTGGTAATAAATTAGCTGTTTTTTCAGCTCTGCATATTCATGAAAGCTGAGAATGGTGAGTTTAGCACAGCAAATTGTTCAGTGATGCCATTTTAATGTAAAATAACAGCCATTTTTCACCAAAGCGCTTTTTCCAGATTTGTTTCCCAAAACTCAAAATGTTGCCATATTTTGCCTATCTCTTGGTCCTCTCAAGAGGAATCCATAAATCTTGGGGACCCTCAGAATCCTCTGGATGTTCAAAAAGAAGAAAGCAAAATTGGTGTAGATTTTTTACATTAAAAAACATTTATGGAGCCCTAAGTTCAAACTACCCTAAGCAGCCAAAAAAGGGCTCAGCAATCTCACACAATTCAAAAGGCTGCTCTAGCGTATATTACACAACAAGCCTTCCATGGTCAGGTGCCAACCATTGTTCAGGTGCACAGTTCCATGCATGCTCTTATGTATTCAAAGACAGACCCCAGGTATTTGAACTTGTCCACAAAGCAGCCCCCTATGACATTGTTTTGCAAAATGTTGACTGCTTACACACAGTTACATAATTTTAGTCAGGTTGTTCTCTTGGAAGGGGCCTCACCCAAGGACAGAGAGGGAGACTAAGTGGTCCTTAATTTTAGCAATATGAACCTTGCTAGGAGTTTATGTTCACACATTAGGTTAACTGGCATCTTGATGTCTAAAACTGATGTTGTACTGCTTGCTTTAAAAAAAATAATCATTATTGAACTTAGGATATTATAATGCATTTTTAAATAATGGTGCAGACAGGAATTTTTCCATTACTGTTTTCCAATAGATTTGCTTCTTTAACTTCCCTGGCTTAATTATTGACTCAAAATACCTCAAAGGGTGGTGGCCGGTTTTGGAGCTGTGGGGGGCAGTTTTGTTACTGGGGGCTGGTTTTGCAGCAGTGCTACAATATCGTCCCCCAGTAACAAAAACAGCAGTCCTGGGGGCCACTTTAGTTAAGGAGCAAGCTTCACACTTCCTCCCTTGCCCCCCTGCCAGCCTCGGGGCCAGTTCGATATAATTGCCAGGACTGATTTGTGTTCTCAGTGTGGCCCTGCTCAAGTTCTCTCAAGCCAGCCAGATCCAACTCTGCAAATCCTCCAAAATATCAACTACGATCTGGCTAAATTTAATTTG
Organism: Triturus cristatus; assembly: GCF_964204655.1. Lineage (NCBI taxonomy): Eukaryota > Metazoa > Chordata > Amphibia > Caudata > Salamandridae > Triturus > Triturus cristatus. The sequence continues at coordinate 728,468,673 of NC_140587.1, read as the reverse complement.
AATTATCATTTTCCATGACAAGAATGCTATTCACACATTTTTTTCATCTAAAGGTTTTCTGCTTTCATTATCCTAAGCATTTCTTCCCTTTCATGTAGAGCTAACTCGTGATATGGTTAAAGCATGCTGAATCAAGGAAGTTGGTCAGGACTGGTCAAATCATCAAGTACTACTTCACACCTATAAGAATTCTGTTCCGCTTATGAATGCAAATATTTAGGACCTTTCCTTTAGCTCCTATTCTACCAATAATAATTAAAGAGTAAATGTACTTAATGTCAGCAAGAACTATTCAATAATATTAGTAGGTGATTTTAACATTAAAATGGGATGTGTTAATATACATTTAATTTTAAAGATGGTAGTAAGCAGCTACAAGAACTACGGGTACCTTCAGCAAAGCAAGGTGAAGATTTACTGGAACACTTGGCTGCTTACAATGTGTTTATCCCTTGAGAGATCATTAGCAATGAGACGGTTAGTTTGTCAACTATTACAGCTAAAGGAAGTTGCAGCATTACCTAATATATTTTTGCTTCACACAGCCTGGTTGACCTCATTACATGCTGTAAGGATCTTCTAAATCAATTTAGTGACAATAACTACTAATGTTATCTCTAAGATCATCACACCTCTCATTTATGCCAGTAACAGCATGAATTGCATCAACAACCTGTGGAAGCATTTTCTTAGTGATGTAATGATGTGCCTTGAGGGTTTTTTGTGGTAGCAGCTTTATCTTGGGTGCTTTTGTGAACATACATGTTAACACCTCTGAGCTATTGTGGGTAAAAGGTTCAAGGAGCTCTCTATTAAAAAAGGAACATGCTCATTCTTGTTCATTAATCTGTACCAATTTCCAGCCTGCTCTTAAAGGTTTTCTGTGAGACAAAGTCAAAACAGTAGATGTGGAAATACTTAATAAAATATTCTGGAATAACGTAAAAAATCCATCTGTGAAAAAGTGTTGAATGTTTTATGTACCTCTACTTATTCTAATGACCAGTTTTCCTTTTGAAAAGTTGTTCATAGCTCTTAGTTTACCTAAATTATGACACATCAAAGTGTTGGTTTAACAGACTAATGGGATTAACATTTGAATAAGATTTATTTACCTGTTCCTTACACAGTGAAAATAGCTCTGGTGACACTTGGAATAGAAGTTAACATTCAAACTGTCTAAACCCCGTTTTAGAGAGCTATGGGGCAAACAGGAGTTACTGGGCCCAACTGTGGGGTTTGTTGCCTTTTACTTCTGCTATTCTGGGATCTGACCTACTATGGGTCCTGAATACCTGTGCCACGTACTACCATTTTCAGGACTTGACTCTCAGAGATAGCGAGGATCAAGCATTCTAAGCCTCTTTAAGGGGGAGGTGGGTGTGTGAGGCGTACGTAGACACAAGACTCAAAACACAATCCGTAATCATGGAAAACTTATTGTCCTGTCAAATACTTGATATTATGTTAAAAAATTGAATTTGAATGTAAGCACATAAAGGATTGAACCAACACATTACATAATATCCATGGTCTCTTACGGTTGACACACTAGTGTCATCCTGGGTGGTATCCCAGAGTCCCTCTGATCCTTCTAGTGGTCCTGGTTATTCCTCATTCAATAATGGAGGTGACTTTCAGATGTTGCCCATGCTAGGCCTCACACAACAAAGTCTATATCTGGCCTTAAGAGTCAATGTTAGCAGATCTACCTGTTAAGTTTGTGCAAGTCCTCAGCAGGCCTGGTGGTCTAGAACAGTCCTACCTGACCCAATGGCAGCTGGCAGGTGCAGGGGGACTGGTTTGCGCCCTTACAGACTCCAGTCTCCTGACACTCAGGGTCTGTGTCCTCCTGTGGTCTTTTCCCAATTTCGAGCAGGGCCTCCTCAGCCTTCAGATAGCCAGCATCATTATCGGACGTCCTCTCTGTGGTTCCTATGGCAAACTGTGCATTTTCTTCACAACAGCATTGCTCTTGAATGATTGATGGACCTGCCTTTCCAGTGGTCCTATCCTGACACACTGGGGTCATTGATATCACTTGCACAAGGGTGACAGCCCTAATTTTACAGTGACCCCCCTCCTGGGACTAGGGTCACTGACCTCTCTTGCAGAAAGTGGACCACCCTAGTTTAATGGTGGCCCCCTCCTGGCACAGAGAGTTCCCTGAATTTACAAGAATGGGTGGTTAGCCCACACCCTTGGTGTCCCAATCAAGCCTGGTGTTTCACACTTCGCTCACCAGGATCCACTGAGCAGGATCCCTGCTCTGCCTCATTCTCTCCAGGAGCTCTCTACCTCCTCACAGGGTTCACTGGTATTGGCAGGCAGGCAAGAGGCTGGAACAATATGCTCAGATATAGTGGTGTTGACTTCCGGATGACCACTCACCCAGCAGGTAGACAAGCAGACCTTAGTCCTATTTTTGGATGTAGCAGCTAGAAGGCTTGATGATCTTCTCTTCTGTAGCATAGTGTTGTTGAACCTCTTACAGGACTCTTGCTCACACATTTATAGTCCAAATATACACATGGATGTGATTTAGTATCTGGTCATTTGATCTTCCTGTTATGGGTGTCAACTTCTTTGACGTGCCCTCTATTCAGTTGAGAAAGCAATCGGGATCACGCATGGCTGAGAGCCTCCATTGAAATATTCCTCACAGAGGTTCAAAGGTCTAAGCCTCTATCATGATTCCCAGGTCCTACATTGCTAACCTTATCAGACCCACCATCTCCCTGTACAATGAGCTCAGGCCCCACACATTGTTAACTCTTCCTGGTATCAAAGAGACCTTTAATGTACACGGAGGTCAATCTGTTTCCTTTTTCTCCAGTGTGTGTGTTCCCACTGCAGCCCTCAGGAATCTCAGTAATCCACATCCCCTGTCTAAGGGTTTCAATCCTCACCTCTGCTAACCTTTCCAAGCCCAGGACTTCCCAAATGGAACCCGTAGACTTCCATGGCGCACATACATCACAGTAAGAACACCCTAGTATCACACACTGCCTGGCATTGTGCACTGTCACCATGTGGGCTAAGGGTGAGTTAAGTGCACAGCAGCAGAACTTTGCATGAGTAAGCCATTAGGCAGCACTCCATTACACAGGCAAAATGCCTGTTCACATTATTGATTCTTAATAAACACAACATGGGTTTGTTGCCACCACTTTACACTCCTGTCCAGGTCAGTAGCCTTCTCCCACTATGAGGACAGTGCTTGCTGCACTCGTCCCATTCTAACAAGTTTGCATTACCATGAGGCAAGCCTAGGTCATGGTGCGCACCCATGATCCATGCCCGTCCATTAATCAAAATTTAGCACCCAGGATCAAGATATCCAGCAGCAGGAGCATTCAGGGCAGGGGTACATTTCCCTATACTTTACCATTGGCGCAGATATTTCCGCATGTTTAAGCAGATAGAAAAATAAAAATGTGTATTTAACTCAAAAATAAATATTATAAATATTTTATGTTAATTCTAAATGTAAGTTCTTTGATATATTCATTATAAATGTAGAAAAAACATGCTTCAGGACTAAAAACTTAATTTTGAAACAAATTATTAATTAATGGAAGCAAATTAAATTACAATTATTCTTCTGAAGTATAACTTGAAAAATATTTTTATCTTTTTTTAATAACTATTAAAAGTGATGTGGAAATTTTACTGAAATAACTTTGATATATTTTAATAAAAAATAATTGTTACATTAGTGTTAAGATTCAAAATGAGCTGGTAAAATATTTAATGATTAAATAATGAATATGCACTACTTTTACATTTGTTTAACTTTAAGTTGTTTATTTATACTTTTTACTATTATGTATAATTGTATTTAATTTAACTTAATTTCCAATGGGGTTTTATTTTAATTCCCTACCTCCATTATATTCTATTGGATAGTGTTGCATCACCAGTGGTGGGACATGTGTGGTGCTGGAATTACTACTGTTACTGTTTTCTGCGTTTATGACTACAGGGCCAACTTTATCAAGGTGTTCATTTGTTCTTGCACCATGCAACGTGGTGCAAAAGCGACGCAACACCTAAGATGCAATTAGTGGCTTGTTAAATCCAGGGTAACACAATGCAGTGCAGATCACTGGGTTTGTTACTCTGCTCCACAGCGGCATTCCATGGGTGGTGCGTACGTGTACCCATGCAAAACCCATGGATTTTGATGTATTCCCAGATATACTGGTAGACTGAGAATGTGCCAAAAAGCTATGCATTCCCACGGCAGGCATAATGATAAGAAATATCTTCATTTCTCTTCTTTTTTTCCTCGTTCAATGTGTTCTGCATTCTGTAGCACACATAGAAAGAGTTAAAAGCCTCAGGGGATTGTTTTAGTGCAGGAAAGTGTCCCTTCCTGCACAAAAACAATACTGCTTACAACCAGGCACCGTTGCACCATGGTGCAAGAGTGCTTGTGTTGGCACTAGGCAGCACATTGTGACCCAGCGCTGGGGAAAGTCAAGAATGTGCTGTATTGTGATAAATACATCACATCACTACCCTTTCCTTGCTACACAGTGCACAATGTCTGTTCTAGTAGTGTGCTTGCTATACTCAAACCCGATATGAGTGATATCAAATTATGTCCTATTTTTATAGATCTTTTTCTTAAGTATTTTAACACATATAGGTAGTCTTGACATGAGATTCACCCATGTGGGCTTCCATATCTAGGTAGACAGGTGAGTATTGGGATGCGGGGAAAGGTGATGAGGAGATACACAGCAGCTGCCTTCTAGTCATTTCCTATCATAATGCATGGGATTTATGTAGCTGCATGACAATGTCATCTGCATACTCCAATTGGCAGCATAGGGAGTTGGTCTGTATTGAGGGGAGAGGCCAATCACATCCAAGAAATAGTGAAGGTCACAGATGTTCATGAGTTGAAAGTGGTCTAGTATCATCGTTCTCAGCATCAGCTTTTCTTTGGGTGAAGTCTTCCCTAAAAGAATTTCCCAGCCTAATCGCATTAGGTCTCTGTTTTACACAGCCAACTTTTAATGGATTAAATCCTGGTGGAACTCAAACGCAAACTCAAGGGTCTTCAGAGATACTGTAAAGATAACATTTACAGTAAATGCATCTAAAATATCTTTCTTTTTGTAAACTAAAAACTGCTCATTTATTTTTGGTGGCTTTTAAGAGAAAAAATGGAAATAGTGAAAACACACATGGACTATAAAACACATTGGGCTCGATTACGATGTTGGGCGGAAAGCCTCTGACCAGCTGTCGGAGGCTTTCCGACAGACATTGTAGGTTTCAGTCCGACCGCCGTATTATGATGACGGCAGTCAAATAGAAAGCTGCAGAGGGATTCTGATTTGCTTCCGACGGGTTCAAGGAGCCCTTCGGAGCGTCGGAAGCCACTGTAATCCACTAATGACGGTGGAGCCAAGCTCATCCCTGCCGTCAGGGTTATGATGCCATTTTCCGACAGCTTTTTCATGTGGGCCTTACCGACATGGAAAGGCTGTTAGAAATTGTTTTGGTGGCACCTAGCAGGGCCCCCTTCCCCCCTGGCCCTCCACTATGGGGCTTGGGGTGCACCTATGGAGCCTCCGTAAATATCCCTGCACCAAGGTGCGTGCCACACAGGGCAGGGATGCTTAAAAACATCCATTTTACAATGGCAACTTGTGCTGTGTAGAGTAGCGCTCTAGTGCTTCTGCCGCGTCACGACAGAGAATGCTGGGAGCGCAGGCGGCCATGTTGGCGAGTTGGTTGCAGAGCCGAGGTGCGAGCGGGTGCCGTTCCTGGAGCGCCGATATTATAACCAATAAACACATCTACATCAAACGTGGTGTCCGCCTCTTTGTACCCCAGGGCCTCCTATCAATTGGCGACGAGGCTGGGGAGGCAGACACACCCACGTCTGGCCCCGCAACACGACGTGCACACTATGCGCGGACTGCAGGAGCTTGCACATCGGGAGCGCGGCAGCGGAGCGGCTGCAGGAGTCCCGCCCTTCAAGGATCAGAAGGCAGACTACGCGGCCAAGTGGCGGACCGGCGACACCTGGGGACTGTGGAGAGGCGGTGCAACTACCCTGCTCAGTGAGCGGTGGCGACAGAGGAATAGTGAGTGCAGCGGTGCCCCTCCCCCACAGGTTGCAGAGCGAGGCGCCTGAAGGCAGCTAGGCAGGAGCACGTGCTCATAGCTACAGTGTGAGCGCTGGGGGGGTCCCACAGGGCTTTCCATACATACCCTCGACCAGCTAGCCCCACCCCAGCAACCAGCAGCAACTGCCCCTGGAGGGCAGCAGCGCCTTTCCCCTGAGCGAGTACACGCGTTGGGCACAGAGCAGGACAGGGTGCTGCCCAACACCCACCAGGAGGGCACAGAGAGTGCCGAGTCAAGCACCTCATCACCGGTACACGCGCCAAGGCGGTGGGAATCAGGTTCAAGCACCAGATGGCCATGCTGAAAAGAGCACAGATGACATAGGAACACCCACCTTCGAACATTCCCAGAACAGCCCTAGGGACCACACGCAACATGCTGCGTGCCACACGTGCTAGCAGCTGGAAGTACGTCAGGCTATGGAGGGGAACTGACCCTGGCGCACCAAGGACAGGCCAAGGGGGGAGAGAACCTCGCGCCTCCGGCGAGGCCTACAAGCTTGCGCGAGCTCACTGCACCCGGGAGCCCCCCGCCCAGGACAGACAAAGAGCCACAGAGATGGCAAGCGGCCATGTGCGCCCACACCTTCTCCCTCACAAATCCGGTTCCCTTCCTGCCGAAACTGGTAGAACCGGCCATGAAATGGGAAGACTTGAAAGAATACTTCCTGAACTATCTGTCGGCACTGGAGGACGAAGGGGATGAGGTCTTTCTAAGCAAGTGGAAAAAGAAGATTCTGCTACACAATTTAGGCCCAGAAGGCATCAGGGTGTACATGAACCTAGTGAAAAAGACAAGGCCCGCGGATGATGACAATGTATTCCAACACGCCATAGAAGACCTGGACAGCCACTATCAACCAGTGGTGTGCACTGCGATTGATCGCTTCAACTTCTTTCAACGGAAACAGAATACGGGAGAGTCAGTGGATGACTCTGTAGCAGCACTGAAGAGGTTGGCGACCACATGTAAGTTCGGAGGACTCCATGATGACCTCATACGGGACCAAAGCATCATGCACACGGTGAATACATCCATACAGGAGAAGTTGTGGGTCAGTGGCGATGCACCTCTCAAAGAGATAGTGACGATGGTCAAAAAAGCGGAACTCTCAAAGAGGTGTGCGGATGCCGCCAAAAAGGACAGTGCCAGCAGAGCCACAGTAAGCAAGGTAACTGATGCCGGTACCCAAGAGCAGAGGCAGCCAGCACTGGGAGGACCAAGACATCCCCAGAAACATATCACAAGAACGGCCATGAACCAGAGACCCCAAGCAGAGGACAAAAAGAGTTGCTACAGGTGCAGAAGCTGGGCACATGCTACCAATGACAAACGATGTCCTGCCTTCAGAGCCAAATGCTTATACTGTGGAATAATGGGGCAGTTTGAGAAAGTTTGTAGGCGCAAACCCCAGAAGACGTCAGTCAAATATGTGGCACAAGACTCAGAGATCGAGGAAGGAGGGGCGAAGAAGATGATGACAGTGTGCTGTGCATCGATGACCATGTCCTGGGCATAGACGGCGTCAGGACGCGCAAACCGTTGTGTGAACTTTCCATAGGCGGGATTCAAGTCTCCATGGTTGCCGACTCAGGGTCCCCATACACCATCATACAACGCAGCATTTGGGACCGAGACTTTACAAAGATCATAGACACACACCTTCTTCCTCCGGATATCCATCCGGTCACCTTCACAGGAGAACCCGTTCCCATGGTGGGGTATTGCCCACTGCAGTTTGAATTCAAAGGACGCACAGCGGAAGGGAAGCTATATGTGGCGGAGAAGGGACCCTCAGTGCTAGGGTGGGTAGATCAAGGTGAATTAGGGATCCAACTAAACCCAGGAGGCATAACGCAAGTGCTGATGACGGATCACGCACGAACAGATGAAGCCAACCCGTGGCAAACAAGTTTCCCAACGGTCTTTGGAGGCACCATTGGCAAGTTGACAAAGTTCACTCACAAGATATGCCTCAAGGAGGGAGCCCAGCCAGTGAGCCACAAAGTGCGGAACATACCATTCAACTGTAGGGATGCAGTGCAACAAGAACTGCAGCGCCTGGAGGACAATGGAGTGATTGAACCCATAGAGAGCGCGGAATGGCTAGCTCCCCTGGTTGAAGCTGGGAAACCCAATGGGAAGGTACGCCTATGCATAGACCTGAGGGAGCTCAACAAAAACATAATAGTTGATAAGTTCCCGCTGCCCAGGATAAATTAAATGTTGGCCCTGACGAAAGGCACTAAATGGTTCTCCACCATAGATTTGACCTCAGCGTACCACCAAATAGCACTACACCCTCCGTGCAAGAAACTAACTTCGTTCATCACGCCGTTTGGGTGCTACCGGTTCTGGCGAATGCCATTCGGCCTAGCCTCCACGGCGGCGGTGTTCCAAAAGTTGATGCATAAACTCTACAAGGGCACGGAAGGGGTGCAATACTTCCAAGACGATATCCTGGTCATGGAGAGAACCAAATCGGACCATGATGCCAAGCTGACCAAAGTCCTGCACATTCTGGTGCGGAATGGTGTCACTGCAGAATGGAACAAGTGCAAGTTCGGAGTGACATCAGTCACGTACCTGGGCCATGAGATTAGCGACCAAGGAGTCACACCCAAACAAGCGAATGCCAAAGCTATAAAGGATGCTCCTACACCTAGAAGCAAGGACGATGTCTGTTCTTTCCTCAGAATGGCGGCATTTTATAGCAAATTTGTACCTCACTTTGCTGCCAAAACGCACAACCTGCGCCAGCTGCTGAAGGATAAGATGGCCTTTGCATGGTCGGAGGCGTCCCAAGAAGAATTTCGACAAATTAAGGAAGACATCTGTGAAACGGTGCCTCTACATGGCTTCGACCAACAAGCTCTATCCATCCTCACCACAGACGCGAGTGACAGAGGGTTGGGGGCAGTCCTTATGCAAAGGTCCGAAGAGGGCGAGATGTCAACAGTCAGCTTCGCGTCCCGATCCTCAAGCCCGAATGAAGAAAAGTTCAGTGTAATATAAAAGGAGATGCTGGTGGCGATCTGGGCAATGGAAAGATTCTGCCAATTCCCTTGGGGCTCCAGGCTCCTACTCAGGACGGATCACAAGCCACTTGTGAAGGTGCTCACATCCAATGGACATGCGAGTGCCATGCCTCGCATAGCAAAAATGGCACTGAGGTTGTTGGACTATGTGAACGATGTAGAGTATATCCCGGGCTCAAAGAACAAGGTGGCAGGTTACCTCAGCAGGGCTGCAGCAATGGAGGATGCGCCAAAACCAACGGGCGAGGATGAATACACCGTAGCCTTCACAGACGACAAGGAAACAGTCATAAGCGCACAGGAGTGGAGAGAGGCGTATGACAATGACGCGAGTCTCACAACACTTAAACTGTTCATAATTGCTGGATGGCCCGAAAAGAAGCATTTGGGGGCAGAACACTGAAAATTCTATGAAGTTCGAGAGGAACTGTCAGTTGGGGACAACAATGTATTCATACTGCGAGGAGACAAAGTAGTTCCGCCAAGTCAATTGATAAAGCGATTACTCTCAATACTGCATGAAGGACATTTAGGCATAGTAAAAACTAAGCAGAGAGCCAAGCAAGCATACTGGTGGCCGGCGCTAGACAATCAAGTGTAGAAGCATGTCAGGGATTGTGTCCTGTGCAGCAATGCAGACAAGACGCAGACCACTCTGTGAACTCCATTGGGGAAATTTGCCCATCCAGTAAATCCATGGGAAGAATTGGCAGTGGACATCTTAGGTCCCATTTTAGATGAAAAGAGTATACCCAAATATGCAATCGTACTGGTAGACAGATACTCAAAGTGGCCGGAAGTAGAGGTGTGCAAAAATGTGGACACAGACGTTGTACTGTCATTTCTCACGGCCACGTTCCTGAGAGAATGAATACCAAGAGTCATAACCTGTGATAATGGGCCTCAATTTACGTCAGACAAATGGAACGCATTCATGGAGCGGAACGGAATACTTATTAAGCACACCCCGGTATATCATCCAGCCGGGAATGGCCTAGCAGAAAGATTTAACAGGGTGATCATGGGGTCAGTACAGGCAGCGATCAATGCCGGGAAGAATTGGGAAGCTGAACTTAAAAGTACGGTATGGACGTACCGGATCACCCCTACCAAGACTGGATATAGTCCATTCAAAATACTGAGAGGTCATAACCCCTTTACAAGAGACAATGTAGCATGGAAACGACGAACGGTACAGAGTAAATGGTCTCCAGCAGTAGTGCGTAGAAATTTGGAAAGGGCACAACAGATCTACACAGACCACTACAACAAGTGACACAACGTCAAGGAGGCGTAACTGGAAAAGGGAGAATGGGTCAGAGTGAAGTTGGCTCAGCTGAAAAGGAAGGGCGACAGCAAGTATAGCACACCACTGCAAGTACGCGAAGTCTAACCAAGATCATCCCGATTAAGCGACGGAAAAGTATGGTCTCAGGACAGAATGTCAAGGTGCAACAAGATGTTGAATTGGACTAGGATAGGAGACTCACAACTGGAAAGGGAGATGACAGCGACCCGGAGGGGAGAGAAACCACTACGGAAATGGAAGCAACCAGTAGCGACACGAGGAGCAGCAACACGAAGAGACGAACACCACCAGTGCACCAAAGAATGCAGAAGACAAAGGTGTCCGTGTGCAAGGGGAGGACCAAGGAGCGATCGCTATGGCAAAGGGAAGCCAAACACAAGAGACACAAACCTGTGCCCTACCCAGTAGTGGCAGAGATACCCGGGCATGCACGGAGGTGAGATACACCCGCACCAGCAGGACAGTGGTACTGCCCAAAAAGTATCGAGAGTTCGACATGAAAACATAACCGCCGATAGCAAGAACTATCATTGGACACTGTATAGTTCAGTTCAGTGTTTGTTGCAGTGTCAATAAAGGAGGGAGATATGTAGAGGAGCGCTCTAGTGTTTATGCCGCATCACGGCAGAGAATGCTGGGAGCGCAGGCAGCCATGTTGGCGAGTTGGTTGCAGAGCCGAGGTGTGAGCGGGTGCCGTTCCTGGCACTCCGATATTATAACCAATAAACACATTTACATCAAACGTGGTGTCCGCCTCTTTGTACTCCAGGGCCTCCTACATGCTGCAGGTCTTTTCCACCCACTGCACAAGCTGCCTTAATAAAATGGATGTTTCTGAGCGCCCATGGGGTGGTCACATCATAATACTCAGGGTGAAATCACCGACCTAAGATTGGGCGGTTACAGAATGCTACGTGTCGTCCGCCCGACCTCATAATGAGTCCCATTGTGTCCTTTCATCCACAAGGCATTTAGCTTAATCTGAATATCATTTTGACAGGATAAGATTGTGCCATTCGATCTGTATGTGGCAGAGTTACTGGCCCTGTATTGTCGGCTGGACGTGGGCCACTTTGAAGAAACATGTTTCCAAGGCCTGTGTGATGCAGTCAATCTGATTCGAACTGGGCTTGATAGCTTGATCACTTATGGCCGAGACTTTGTATCTGAAATTTCTTCACCAATTACATTTGGCTACAGAGAAAAAGTTATAATGTCGCTGCTGGTGAGTGCGCTCTTGAGGCTCCAGCAGACATGCAAGCGTAGTTACCTCCCAGGTATGCTTGCTTGCAGACTCTATTGATGATTGTGACTTTGTTCAATAGACCTTCAAAATCAAACAGCATGTAGATCCCCTGCAAATTACCTGAGTGTTTAGTTTATATGAAGTGTCATGTCGAAAAATTGTCTTTTATTGTAACTGGAATTATTCAGTACACTGGTGCTTCCCAATATCGCAGTTCCCTCTGATGAAGAATTGCAGTTTCAAATTCATCTCTGCTCTCGGATTAGGATTATTCTGATGTGGTAAATTATTGCTATTTTGTATTCTGGATTGTTTCATACTGGGAAATTACTGTAAAGATTTTAAGTAATCGTACGGTCAATAAAGAATTTACACTTTACTGGGAGATGCGGATGTCTGACACAATCACATCAATTCGTTCAATCTGTTATTTTTTTTACTTATTTTAATTTTTTCCCCAAATCGAAAGTACCTTCATCCCTTACTCCTGAAACGTTATGTATTCATAAGAGCTGCGGCACTAATATACATTCCATGGATTTTCAGACTGGAGTACTATATAAATTCGCATATTTAAAATCCAAATTGTATTTCGTACTGTAATGCAACATTTTAAAGAAATCTTTCTCAACAATCTTGCAAAAATTAAAGTATTGGGTTAGCCTAATGGTGGTTCTTAAAATAACATGGTATGATGTCCCCCACTAGCACAATGCTTCCCCTATTTCACTGTAAATACTCTAGGCATGCTGAGGGCACATAAAGCAACACAACATATCATTCTGGTGTGATGCTGTCCCTAGCATAATGATTGAAATTCTTATCATATTTTGGGAACAAATGGCAAAATGGTGCAAACATCGGGCATACTTCGGGTCCTGGCATAGATACAGTGATTTTTGCCACAACATGCTATCCTTGTCATGGGAATATCCTGTCTGGCTTTAGAGAGCCTGGATATAAGAATGGTAATCCCTGGCATATTGTGGACATTCTGGGATGCTCATAATAGTGTTTCTGTCATGTGTGGTATCCACTTCTGGTGTACTGCTATTCTTGGCATTACAGTGTCCGTGCTTGACTTATTGTGGGAATCAGTTTGCATGCAATTCTTACAGCTAAATCTAAGAAAATGTGTTGATGGCAGACTGAGGAACAGAAGTCAATTATATCTTACTCTGTTAATGTGAAGCCACAGCCCAAGGCTTTGTAAACATTTTGTACAATTTCTATTAATTCATGCTCTCACTCATTTATCAATCGATGCACACACCCACTCATTTACCCACCATCCATCCATCCCTCCCTCCATCCATCCCTCCCTCCCTCCATCCATCCATCCATCCATCCATCCATCCATCCATCCATACATACATACATCCATCCATCCAATTACTGCAGTTATTCACGTTCCTATTCGCGGAAACAAACACACGTTTGCCAATCAATGAAGAACTTTCATTAGCCAAAAAACCTAAGGGGCATATTAGCAAGACCGGCGATAAAATTATCGCCGTTTTAGCGGCAGGAAACTGCTGCTAAAACGGCGATAATGGGCTTGCAAATATGCGTTATAGAATTCCAATAGAAGCCCATGTTAGATGGCCTGCACATCTAACCTGGGCTTCTATTGGAATTCTATAACGCATATTAGAAAGCCCATTATCGCCGTTTTAGCGGCAGTTTCCTGCTTGTTTTATTTATAGGTGTTTTTTTTTTTAGTTTGCTGGAACCTTTAGATATTTGCGAGAGAAACTTAACGGTTCTCCCGTGCATTTAAGGATTTCACTGTTCCTTTCAGTTAGGTCTCAACTATATTACGGCCTTGCAATTGAAATATGAAAGGGAATTCCAGAGTAATCAGAAGTGCTATAACCAATTTAGGGGCATATCAGCAACAATCAGCGATAATTATCGCTAAGCGCACTTAGCGCTAGGATAATTATCGCCGGCTAACGTGGATTTTTATCGCTGAGATAGCGTGCTATTAGCAATGCTTACTCAAAAGCGATAAAAATCCTAGCGCTAACTGCCTAATGTGAGATTATCGCTGGAAACCCAGCGATAATCCCACGAAATGTGGCGTTAGCTTGTTGATAGGACTTCACAAACTTAGCCATGATATCCACCTTCCATAGGATATCATGGCTATCCACCTTCCATAGGATATCATGGCTAAGTCAGTCCTGAAGCAGGCGTAAGGAAAGTAGCGATAACAGGGGTTATCGCTACTTTTCTTGCCGCTATGCTTCATAGCGTGGGGCTTGATGATAGGAGAAATGTCGCTTAGCGACATTTCTCCTGTCATGTCAGGTCAGGACCGCCCACTTTGCATCTCATTAGAGATGCAAAGCTGGGCGTTAAGAATCCGGGCGCTAATGCAAGGTTTCATGCGTTAGCCTGACTTTGCTAATTAGGCAATAAAATTATCGCCGCATTTCGGCAAAAGCGGCGATAATTTTCTATCGCCGCCTTGTAAATATGCCCCTTAAATCGTTTATTTGTTTAATAGGTTTTTTTCTTAAGTAATATGTTGCAATCTAGAATCTGCGATTTAGGTGTGTCTAAGCATGAACTGAGGCTGCATGTTTAGTCACGCAACTGTATTAGCCACAATTAATCAGTGGATCTTCCATTCTTTCACTCATGAAATCAAAGCTAAAATAAAAATAGGAAACAATTGGGAATCTTTTAGCCACTGATAATTCTACACAAGAAAACACATACAACCTACAATCGCTTTGCTCTGCTTAGCAGATAAACTGTTACTGTACACTAACTAAATTAAGTATAGTTGTGAAAGAAACAGTGATTTGCTGAACATCAGAACAACCAAAGTTAAGCTCGCAACTAGTATTTCAATAACATCGAATCGTTGTGGGCCAGAGGGAGACTTTCTTGCTTAAAATATAATCGAATTTAGTGAAATTAATTAATCATCGACTTTGTATTATATAGACTTGCTACAAAATACAGGAAAAGCTTCCACATTGATGTGTATCCGTGTTTTGTGAATTCCTTACAGATCAGTTTGTAAGAGAAATTGACAGACTACTGATACATTGATTTTTGACTTCCTAGTTGCTGGTCTCGTTACAAAATGGCCTCGGAAACCAATGAAGTTCTACCGAGCGCGTTCCGCTCCTGATACAGCCTAATGCTGTTTAAAAAAATCACAAGAAACTCAATGGACCAATGAAAATGTGAGATAAAAGCTCAGATGGAGATTTCACCTGTTTATCCAATGTTATGGCCTACTTTTTCCGATTTAAGATAGTACAGTTTGCATGTATTTATTGATGCAGGAAGAGCGTTGTCCGAAATGGATGTGCATATACACAGTAAAGCCAGGTGGCTGTTAGAGGTACAGAGAGGCATATGTACAAGCCACTATCGCCGCGGGAACGTCACGTTTTGTGACATTCCCATGGCGATAGGGACCTTGCCTTCTGTACAAGGCAGCGTTAAGCCACTTAACGTGGCTTAAAGCTGTCTTGTACATAAAGCCCCCTTTCACGTTATGGTTAGCGTGAAAGGGGCGTGCAGTGGTGTGACGGTGGGCGTTTCACCGCAACACCTATTTATTTTGACGCTGCCCCCTATGTACAAGGAAGGCAGCGCCAAAATTAAGACCAGGAAAATCATTTTTGCTTTTTTTATGTGTGCTGCCTTGTGCACACATGGAAAAAAGTAAAATGCCATGGTTTGTTTATGTACAGGAAGGTGTACCTTCCTGTACATAAACAAACCTTTAAAAAATGCCATTCTGTCACTTTCATGTGTGCTGCATGCAGCACACATGAAAGTGACAGAATTGCATTTAGGATTGCTTATGTGCAGGAAGGGACTCCTTCCTACACATAAACAATCCTCCCCTGCATGCAGACACCCTTGAACTCTGGTGCAAGGGTGCCTGCGTTGGAGCTAAGTTGCTTAACTTAGCGCCATCGCGGGGGGAAATGCAAGGCTGCACCAGCCGCGGTCGGTAGTAGGTGTTCCTGCAGGGCGGTGACGTGGGGAGGGGGAGGGGCAGGGTGGGGGGTAGTAAACTATGGATTATGGAGGTTTACAGGTAAGTAAACATATAAATTAATAAAACGAATTTCGTTGCGTGCACTGCATTCCCAAATGCGATGCAGTGCACGCAACGAAATTTGTTTTATTAATTTATATGTTTACTTACCTGTAAACCTCCATAATCCATAGTTTACTACCCCCCACCCTGCCCCTCCCCCTCCACTACCTTGTACATATCCCCCAGAAGATTATGTTAGAGACAGGGCTCCCTGGAAAATTACAAAATTTAATGAAAGAGCTCAAAATATCTTTCTTCAAAGAGATGTACGCTGTGAGGTCGATGCTTAGTCTTTTGAGTCGGGAGAACCCTTGGAGCAGAGGCGATGTGTCTGTTCTGCTCGGGTTCCAGCCACTCAGCAGGTGAAATACACCGGTTCTGCTCGGTTCACAGATTGGCTGGCAGAGCACCATCAGGGCTACTTCCAAAGTTCCAGGACTGGGGTGGCACGACTTGACAGGATGGGGCTCACAGATGGCAAAGTCCAGGTGCTGGGTTCAAGGTTGTGGGAGGCCACGCTCCAGAAGCTTAAGTTAGGAAGCCAGCCAACTAGCCCTTTGAGTCACTTTGGGGTTTGGGGTGCAACCGATGAGGGTTCAGTCCTTCTCACTCAAGCAAGAGGGAAAAAGGCATCACCTTAGCACATACAGACATTATTGTTTTTGGGCACCCACAAAACACTACTTCTTCCCTTGTACACATTCTGGAGGATCTTGATATCAGCCCCAGTTTAGATTTAGACAGTGGCTTAAAGTCCAGAACCAGGTTCTCACCATGCCTCCCACCTGATAATGGCAAAAAATCAAGATGAATGATGGAGTGCTGAAATGTTTCAACCACTCACACAAAGTCAAGAGATCTGGGTTTAATCCATCGTTCTTTTGCTCACTGTGCCACCCCAGTTTAGACCCAGCCATATGGAAATCAGTCTTGACCCTCCTCCTCTTTGGAACAGCCCAGGCTGAACTGTCAGGACAGGTCCTTCCTGAACTAGAAACAATCATCCTGGGACTGGTTTCAGGGTATCATCCCGCATCAGCCAAGCAAGCTTGAATTTGGTGGCAAAGTGAGCAAGGGACCCACGTCCGGCATACCTTTGACCACTTAGGGTGAACATAGCAAACACAGCAAGATGATGGATGGAGTGCTGAAACCTTTCAACCACTCACCCCCAGTCAAGAAATCTGGGTTTAATCCATCATTCTTTTGCTTACTTTGCCACCCTAGTTTGGACCCAGCTAAATCCAAATTAGTATTGACCCTACTCCTCATAGGAACAGTCTAGCTTGAACTGCCAGGCCAGGTCCTCCGTGGACAGTAAACATTCGTCCTGGGACTAGTTTTGGGGTATCACCTCTCATCAAACAGGTTAGCTTGAATCCAGTGGCACAGCAAGCGAGGGACCCGCTTCTGAGCATATCCTTGGCCACTTAGGGCAAACATAGCAAAGACAACAAGATGATGGACGGAGTGCTGAAATATTTCACTAATAGGACATGTAAAACCTAAAGGTACATCAAGGAAGCTGACAAGGGCAGTAACATAGTTATATAAACAAGAATGACTACAGCAGAGGCATTGACAGCCAGTTATCATACAGTACTGCATATCAAAAATTAGTGCCTAACTCTAATAAAGACGTAAACACCACTATCGAACTGAGGTTGAAACACTGGAGAGAACAGTGGCTTATCTCAGAAATGGGTTATTGCTACATATACAATCCAACTCCAAGAGCACCAAGTTTATACTTCCTCCCCAAGGTATACAAGCACAGTGGCTTACCACCCGGTAGGCCTATCATATCAGGTATATGGTCACCAACAGAAAAACTTTGAGTATATACATCTACACTTGCAACCTTTTGTCTGTAACTTGCCATCCTATATCAAGGACATCAAAGACCGTTTGAGCAAAATATCAGACTTAGACTAGACTGAAGGCAACATGTTGACTACCTTGGATAACTTCGCTATATACGAGTAGTCTAAATCTGAGGACTTTTCTGTCATACAGCACTTTTTGGACCTCAGAGAAGCTACCTTGCTCGAACATTCTGAGATGCTAATAGATCTCATTACAGTTGTCCTGGATAACAATGTGTTCATACATAATGAGAAGTGGTATCACCAGATAGTGGACTGGTAATGGGGGCTAAATTGTATTGCTCTTTCGCAAACCTCTAAAAAAATTTTTTATTTAAAAACACATTTAGACACTATGCCCCCCAGAGTTGATAAAACACATTATATACTGGGGAAGGTACATAGACAATGTGCTTATGTTCTGGTCTGGTGGTGAGAATGCACTCAATCTCTTTATACATCATCTTAACAACAATATGTATAACATCAATTTTACCCACCAACACAGCACTTTGAGCATGTACTACTTAAATGTTACCCTGTACATAGAGGGACAGTGTGTATGCTCTAAGCTCTACAGGAAGATTATTGTGTGTAATAGGATATGACACACAACTTGCTCACATCCTCCATCACAAATTGGAGCAATCTCTTTCAGGAAGAGAACATGGTTTGGTGCAACTGTAGTCAAGATTCAAATTTTCTGACAGAGCTTCAGAAAAAAGAAAATATTCAGAACCAGAAGTTACTCCAAGAATACAAGGAAGGAGGCCAGGAACAAGGTCAAGAATGCTTAATGCGAAGACCTGCTAACTAACACTGGAAGTAAGAGAAAAAGGACATACAAGAGACTCAATCTTATTACACCCTACAGTGTACTTAGTTCTGAGCTATATAAGATCATGCACTGACATTGGCATGTCCTACTGGTAGATAACACCTTGAGAAGGGCCCTCATTACAAAGCCCAGCACACATGGCAGAGGGTGTACAATAAGGGAGATACTGTGTGACTGCTACATGAAACCTACCATCCTTAACACATGGCTGCCCACACTACCCAAGGGCTTCCACAATGTGGACAGTGCAACATTTTCCGGTATGCTAAGGAGAAATTACTACTACCTTCCAATATAACACCAACAAAAAACACAAGATAACAAAATTCATGAATTGCAAAGCAAGATACGTGGTCTACTGTATCATTTGTGAATGTGGACGCATTCGCATTGGAAGCACAATAAGATCCCTGGAAGAACAAATTCAGGAAGACTTCAGGTCAATAAGGATTATTAGTAGCAATTACCCTTTTACAGTACCCTACAATACAGTTCATGGACAGAGTGAAATGTTTAAGATTGGCTTTCATGGCATAGATGCATTACAAGGTATGTTCCAGAGTGGAGATAATACATTGGCACTCAAGCAACTGGAGAGCAGGTGGATTATCTAACTTAGAGCTGTTGTTGAGGACCTCAATGTCATCAGGGATATCCATGTTTTTTGGGAGAGTACATTTTCTTCGAAGAGTAATTGTTTTTGACAATATCGCTAGATGGGCATGCTCTTTTGTGTATAGAAGGTGACATGTAACAACATGAGGCTGAACTAGAGAAGTGTGCAACTGGTCAATTGCTGACTTTTCTGCCCAATGTTAATAATATGAATTATTACAGTAATCACTGGGGAAACACTCTACTCATCTGCCTATGTTTTTCTTCTTTAACCACTGCCGGTTGACTTCTGACCAATTGTTAATTGCTGTTTGTCCTGCTCATGTTGATATTATGAAAGACTGTTATTTTCATTAGAGTAACAATTTCATATTTGTTATAATTTGCTTCACTACACAGGTGTGCTTTTTCTTAACCCTTTCTTAACATCATCCTAACCTTACTTTCTAAGTTTGTAGACATGAGTCCCTCATGAACCCGATTCATGAATGCTACACATTATTATTTTTTGTAAATAAAATACTAACCTACATACATTCATGAGATGCACCATGGATCTTACTCGGACGCCTGTGCACAATTCCAGTTCCATTATTTCACATTACGCAATACGGTGGATATATATTAGTTTTACTATATATCCCCTAGAATCCTTTTACTTTATTATACATTTCACTTCACAATCTTTTTTTTAAACCAACCTCTGTGTGAATATTGTGCCATTTTTCTTGTAGGTGACTTGCTAGTCCCATTTCTTCTTTTATGCCCAGGCTTCAATGTGAGCCTGCCTTCATATAGATGCCGTTCAGGGCATACTTCGAACTATCTAAGCTGAGGGATTGTATATTTGCAGGTAAGCACCTCTCGTGCTATGGGGCTAAAGATATATAATTTTCCGGTATTTATAGTACTTTTCGTGGTGTTTACTGTGAACCCGTTTATATTTCAAAATGTTTGCCAAGGCCGATTTCATTCTTCTCAACGTGTTACTTCTCGTGTGTTTTGCCTTCAGCATTGCAAGGTACATTTATTGATTGGATATATGTGCACTGTTAGGAAACCAGGACATGGGGTCATTTTCATTTAGCACCACTTATCTCTTTATATTTGGGGATCTCACTACCTGACAGGGCTTTTTTAATGCTGTCTTTTAGATACTATACAAACCATTACCGGACAGCTTTTGTGGTTGTTCACCTGTCACTTTTGCAAGGTATGTTTGCTCAGACATGACTATGCAACTGGCTTGGCCACATGCACTTGAGCAATATTCTGGGACCTGGGGCCATCCAGCACCACATATACCAATATGCATGGGGTTGTTACTGCCTGATAGGGGTTTTTTTATACTTCTTTTCAGATACTGTTTAAACTGTTACTAAACAGCTTTTTGAAGATCATCTGCCAACTTTTTGGTGCTAATACCGGCGTTGACCACCTTAAAAAAATGACACAGACCAGGTGAGGGACTACAGTGAACATCTACTTTACGTGATGCTTATCACCATGTACTCCTTGATCATGACAATAGACATAGTAAATGGGCTATATCTGGATACTTAACATCATTGCCACTTAACGTCCCACACTACGCTGCCGGACTAATATTTGTTGAGGTTATGTCCCGGTTGCATGTCAAATACCACCAGGAGGCCGATGATTAGTATAGAAGAGTCTTTATTAATGTTTTAGTCCTTAATACGGTGGGGAGATCCAAAGACTTGTCCCAAGCCGGATCTTCCTGCACTTATGGTTGCTTCCGCTGCCTTCCTTCCATCTGCTTGGGCCTTCACATGTCCTCTGCGACAACCTCGGTCTTCCCCTCAGAAAAAGAAAAGGAGAGGCAATCAGTTCCCTTACAACAGGCTCTGTATTGGCCTACCCTCCTACGTTCTCTCCACATTAGGAAAGGTGGTGGCTAGGGTATGCACACAGGGTTCCTTCACACTATGTGCAAGCTTCTTCCAGTGACCCTGTCCCGGGTAAACTAGCCGCCCCGGTTCTCTGCTTCACTCCGCATATTCACTTGTGTCCTATTCTCGGGTTTTCGTGCCGTGACCCAGAGACACCCAGAGGGATACCTCTCTCTGCCTTCCTGCCCCAGGTACCAGCCTTTTACAGTCCAGTGAAGCTGGTGTGTATACAAATCCATACTCCCAGCCCACACCTGGTCATGCATATCACTTGCCTGTAGCTGTGACCCTTCGAAAAAGTCACTGCTGCCTCATCCTTAGCGCCTTCCTCTGAGGTGCTCTCCATCTCTCCCGCTTCATCTGTGGTCAAGTCATCTCCCTCTGGTTCCGTCACTGCCACTCCATTTTGTTCGATCCGCTTTCTTCCTGCTTCCTCAACTTTTGCGCCCCGCTCCCTCTTCCTCTTGTCCTCCAGGTCCACTTCCGGGTCAACATGTCAGATCGAACTCCACCCTTCCACCGTAGACTGGAACGCCTCAGTGGAACCCCCAGGGCACCAGCCATTGTCCATCGAGGGCGACCGGTCACACAGCATCCCCACCAGGCATGGCCGATCCGGCCATGAGACAGCAGCAGATCGGGAAAGGTAGTCCACATTGATCTGCTGGGACCCAGGTCCCTGGAACACCTGAAAAGAGAAAGGTTGAAGTGCCAAAAACCAGCGCAGGATGCGGACATTAGAGTCCTTGTGCCCCAACAGATAGTACTGGAGCAACTGGACCGCCCATTTAATCGCCAAACACTCCTTCTTCACCGTGGAGAAGCGTGCCTCCTGTGGCAACAACTTACGGCTCAGGTAAACCACAGGAATTAGGTCCCCTGATTCCCCGGGTTGAGATAAAACCGCACCCAGTCCCCTGTCAGAGGCATCAGTCTGTAGTGTGAAAGGTTTGGAAAAGTCTGGACAGATCAGGACTAGGTTGTGACACAACTGTTCCTTTAACGTATCAAAACTCCATAGCTGACAGGCTGTCCACTCCTTGATGGTATTCGGATACGCCTTCATCAGCATGTTCATGAGGGGAGCGGCCAGCTCCGAAAACTGGTTTATGAACTGCCGGTAATAGCCAATCAGACCCAGAAAAGCTTGTATACCTTTCTTTGTGGAGGGAGGTTCCAGGGTTTTGATGGCCTTGGCCTTATCCACCTGGGGACGTATCTGTCCCCCTTGGATGTGGTATCCGAGCTACCGTATGGCATTAGTGGCTAGCATGCATTTGTCAGGGTTTGCCATTAGTCCCGCTTGACGAAGGCTGTTCAAGAGCGCTTTTCAGTGGGAGACATGCTGCTGCCAGGTCTGGCTGAAGATCATGATGTTGTCTAAATAGGCGGCTGCATCGGAGTGGTGGGTCCTCAACACTACGTCCATTAGTCATTGGAAGGTGGCAGGTGCTCCATGAAGGCCAAAGGGTAATACCTTAAAGTAGTACAAGCCAGAGGGGGTGGAAAAAAGTGGTCTTCTCTCGGGCTGATTGTGATAGGGATATCTGCCAGTAGCCTTTCGTCAGATCGCAAGTGGTCAGAAATCGGACTGTGCCCAATTTGTCTATCATTTTGTCTACCCTCGGCATGGGGTATGAATCAAAACAGGAAACAGCATTCAATTGTCTGAAGTCCACACAAAACCAAAGAGAGCTGTTGGGTTTACTCACTAAGAGGATTGGGGAGCACCATGGACTGTGGGACGGTTCTATGATATCGTCCCATAGCATGTCCTCGACTTCCCTTTCAACCACTTTTCGCCTTGCTTCCGGTATTCTGTATGGTCATAATCTGATGGGTCTAGCTCCCTCGGTTCTGATCTCATGCTGAACAAGGGGGGTTCTGCCTGGTTTGGGTGAGAAGACGTCTTGATTGCTATCTACAACCTGGAGTAGAGTTCTCCTCTGCTTAGGTAGTAACTGAGGACCCATGGGGACTTTGAGTGGGGATGTGCCCTTGTTCTTCTGAGGAAAACGGATAGCCAGGGGATGGTTATTGGTTATTAGCAGGTTGGTGGAGGGTTCCCCCACTCTGTCCAAACCGTCTACCCACTTCTTTAGCAGGTTGAAATGGTATATCTGGCCTGCTCTTCCCGTGTGGAAGAAGGATACCCTATAAGTGACTGGCATGACCTGTGCCAGTACTACATAGGGGCCCTGCCACTTTGCCAATAGTTTGTCATCCGAGGAGGGAAGGAGGATTACCTTATTGTCAACCTGAAAGTTTCATAACAGCGTTTGGCGATCATAACCCTTCTTTTGTCTCTCCTGGGCATTTTCTAGGTTCTGATGGACCTCCTCCTACAGTGTGGTTAGCCTGTCCTTGAGATGGGCCGCATAGTCGAGCATCCCCTTCCCCTCATCTTCCTCTTCCTCTCACCGTTCAGCTGTCATATCTAACAAGGTCTGGAGCTTCCTCCCGAACACTAACTCAAATGGGCTGTAGCCGGTGGAGATCTGTGTATGGGTCCTGATCGCGAACAGGGTGAGGGGTAGCTGTTTGTCCTAATCCTTCCCTGTTGAAGACACCGTCTTCCATAGTATATTCTTAATGGTGTGTTTATACCGCTCCACCAGGCCGTTCATCTGAGGATTGTATACAGATGTTTGTATTTGTCTCACGACAACAGTTTGCTTATCTAAGCCATGAGTTTAGACATGAAAGGGGTGCCTTGGTCTGTTAACAGCTCTTGAGGGAATCCCACCTAACTGAAGAAGCCTATCATGGCTTGGGCCACGCTACAAGTAGTCATGCTAGTGAGGGGTATGGCTTTGGGGTATCTCGTTGCGTAGTCTGCTAGTACCAAGATATACTGGTACCCCCTTGCAGAGGTCAACAAAGGCCGCACCAGTTCCATAGCCACTCTAGAGAAAGGGACATCAATGATGATAAGGGGATACAGAGGTGCCCTTGGGAGATGGGAAGGGTTAAAGCGTTGACATAGAGGACAGGCTGCACAAAATTGCCTGATGTGGGAGAAGACGCCCTGCCAATAAAATCAGCGTAAGAGGTACTCCTCTGTCTTTTCCCGACCATAATGACCCCCACCCGCTTGGTTATGTGCCAGGTGGTGGACCTGGTTACGGAAGGGCAGAGGAACCAGAAGCTGCACCACTTTCTCGGTGAGTTTCTTGATTCTCATGTATAACAATCCCTTTTTAACAATAATACAAGGGCCTACCTGGTCGTCTTTCACGGTCACTGTTGGGCCCAGGCATTCCCTAGGGTGAGTCCTCCTTCTGCGCTGCCCTGAAACTATGCATGTTCTCCTGTGCTCTCTCCTGCTCTCCACTTGCAAACAAGGAAGTAGAAGGGTTGTTGGTCAGCCCGTTCAACACTATTGCCTGGTTGTGTACTCTTTTTCTATTACAGGACATTTTACTCTTGTACCTACCCCCTTTCATATCTTCAGAGATGAAAGGAGCCCCTTTTAGCCACACACAATCCTCCTTAGCTATGATAACCTTGTTTAGCAGTGATGGAAAGTCTACGTAGTCAGTGCCTATAATCATCTCCTCCACCAATTGGGGTATACCTCTGACCAGAATAGGTTGTTCCTCCTCCTTTTCCCCTATTTGAACCACGGCTACTGGATAGGTCTTCTGGTCCCCATGTACGCAGGTTATTGCTACTCTTTCTCCTTCCTGCCACTGATGGTCTAGAATGCGCTTTTGGGTGAGCACAGAATGACGGCATCCTGAGTCGATGAAAATTCTAGTTCCAACTCCATTCACTGGAAGAAGTAGGTGGCAGGCCTCCTTCCCATCTCCAGCCCAGAGTACACTGCCTCTTGCATATCCCACGTCCATGGGCTCAGATGGAGCGCTTCTCTGAGGACACTTGAGCGCGAAGTGTCCCCATACAGCACATTGATAGCATTGGGGACCTTGGCCTCCTTCTCGTACCGTCGACCGTGGAGGCATCCTCGGATCTATCAGCATCTCTTGTGGGGGTACCGAGGGTCCAGGAGCGGTAAACCTCCATTTCAACACCACTTGGGTTGGCATTCATGGGGTGTAAGTCCGTACCTCCGGGGATCTTTGGCGAGCGCAAGCCAGTCCTGTGTCACTAGTGACTATGACGTTGGGGTGTTGTTTCACCCATGCTCTCGTTACGCTCGGGAGACTCACCAGGTATTGTTCTAGGAGCACTTTGTTCATCACCTCATCAACGGTCGAGGTGTGGGGTTGCAGCCAGCGGGATCCCAGGTCCTGGATCTGATAGAACAGAGCACAGGGGTTGTCTTGGGGTAATACCAAAGGGGATGATGGACGGAGCATTTGAGCTAATCAAACACTCACCCCAGCCAACTGATCTGAGTTTAATCCATCATCATTCTTTAGCTCACTCCACCACCCCAGTTCAGGCATGGCCAAATGCAAATCAGTCTGACCCTGTGCCTCATGGGAACAGACCAGCCTGAACTGCCAAGCCATGTCTTCCCTGGACCGGAAACAAGCATCCTGGGACCGGTTTCGGGTTTATAACCCTCATCACCCTAAGTGGGAAGGGTATGCCCAGACGTGGGTCCCGTGCTCACTACGCCACTGGAGTCAAGCTATCCTGGCTGATGAGAGGTGAAAGCCCGAAACCGGTCCTCGGATGCTGGCAGTTCGGTCTGGACTGTTCCCATGAGGCACAGGGTCAAGACTGATTTGCATATGGCTATGTCTGAACTGGGGTGGCGTGGTGAGCAAAATAACGATGGATTAAACCCAGATCTGTGACTGGGGGGGAATGTTTGACAATGTTCAACATTCCGTCCATCATCTTTTTGTGTTGCATTTTCACCCTAAGTGGGAAGAGTATGCCCAGACGGTGGTCCCGTGCTCACTACGCCACTGGAGTCAAGCTATCCTGGCTGATGAGGGCTGAAAGCCCGAAACCGGTCCTAGGATGCTTGATTCCTGTCCAGGGAAGACATGGCCTGGCAGTTCGGTCTGGACTGGTCCCATGAGGCACAGGGTCAAGACTGATTTGCATATGGCTATGTCTGTACTGGGGTGGCGTGGTGAGCAAAATAACGATGGATTAAACCAAGATCTGTGACTGGGGGTGAATGTTTGACAATGTTCAACATTCCGCCCATCATCTTTTTGTGTTGCGTTGTCTTGGGGTAGCCACCTTTCCTTCCTGAACTTAACGCGGTAGTGCTCCTGATCGTAGACTAACCTTTCCAACATGCTTTCTTTATCGCTCCGTACGCTGAGGTTCTTGTCCTGCTGACCGCCTGGTAGGCGCTCTTCAATTCCCCGATAACAGGTGGGCAATGTATTGCCCCCATCGCTTGACTGGCCACTGGGTGGTGCTGGTGACCCACTGGAAATTCGTGAAGAAAAAATCAGGGTCATCCCCCGGCTGGTATTTTTGTAACACGAGCTAGGTACATTGGGATGTACCTAACTGCTCGCAATGGTGTCTTTCAACTGCTGGAGGGTGGAGTCCTGGACCACCTGGTTCTGGGCTATGAGACCGGCTAGATCTTGAAGGGCCTCATGCAAGTGTTCGCGATCCTTTTGTGCCTCGGTTGTCTGTCCCTCCACCACCAGCTGGAGGTGTTGCTGCCCCTCGGCCAGTTGCTTTAGCATGACGTCTAAGCTGATTGTCTGAGTCATGACGGAATCCAGACTCATGTGGGTGAGTCCTAGTAAATCCCACTTCTGACACTGCTTGTTGCATGTCAAATACCACCGGGAGGCTGATGATGAGTATAGAAAAGACTTTATTAACGTTTTAGTCCTTAATACAGTGGGGTGATCCAAGGTCTTGTACCAAGCTGGATCTTCCTGCGCATATGGCTGCCTCTGCTGCCTTCTTTCAGTCTGCTAGGGCCTTCACGTGTCCTCTCAGACAACCTCGGTCTTCCCCTCGGAAAAAGAAAAGGAGAGGCAATCGGTTCCCTTACAACAGGCTCTGTGTTTGCTGACCCTCCTACATTCTCCCTGTGTTAGGAAAGGTGGTGGCTAGGGTACGCGCACAGTGTTCCTTCACACTATGTACGAGGTATGGATAACCTTTTCTTCTGGTGACCCCGTCCCGGGTAAACTAGCTGCCCAGTTCTCTGCTTCCCTCCCAGTATTCACTTGTGTCCTATTCTTGGGTTTTCATGCCATGGCCCA
The DNA here is from genome assembly GCF_964204655.1 of Triturus cristatus. NCBI lineage: Eukaryota > Metazoa > Chordata > Amphibia > Caudata > Salamandridae > Triturus > Triturus cristatus. The sequence continues at coordinate 728,441,463 of NC_140587.1, read as the reverse complement.
GGGACACTCAGAGGGATACCTCTCCCTCCCATTCCTGCCCCAGGTACCAGCCTTTTACAGTCCAGTGAAGCTGGCGTGTGTACAAATCCATGCTTCCAGCCCACGCCCGGTCATGCAGATCACTTGGCTGTAGCCGTGACCCTTCGGCAGAGTGCTCTCCGTCTCTCCTGCTTCGTCCGTGGTCCGGTCGTCTCCTTCCGGTTCCGTCACTGTCACTCCCTTTTGCTCGATCCGCTTCCCTCCTGCTTCCTCATCTTTTGCAACCCACTCTGTATTCCTCTTGTCCTCTAGATCCACTTCCGGGTCAACGTGTCGGGTAAAAATTCTGCCCTTCCACCGTAGACTGGAATTCCTCAGTGGAACCACCGGGGCACCAGACGTTGTCCATTGAGGGCGACTCCTCACAGTCCCCCTCCTCCTTGACAGTTTTTCTTTGCATTGTCATTGTAGCGAGAGTGAACTTTTCAGCCACGCAATTTTTTTGTATGGGCATTATTTGTTTGATTCAGGTACAGCATTCCCTACTACCTGTTCACCCTACTATATTAGCTCCCTCCTTTCTGATATGATGTTGGCATCCTCTCTGTTTTCATGGGGATCACATCTATCACTGGAAAAAAAATCTTCTTTAAAAGGGCATTAGCATCTATTCTTCAAGTCATTTTCTCTACCATAGAAAGTTTCAGTATACTAAGTTCCAGTATGCAGTCGGTGGGACTTACTTTCTGAAGTTGTGCATGTGTGCACATCTTATCAACACTCTTTCATTCTATTTGGTGTGTGCCCTATCTTCTCCCAGCACATCTTTGAACAATTTCCAGTACAGACCTTTTCTCAATCTTTTTGGTGAGGGTAGTATAACAAAAAACCTTTTTCCCTTGCCGTCGTGACCCATAATAATGTAAGACTCTGCATGTATCCTTCTGCAGCCTTGAAAAAGTCTCTGCGAGGAAACACGTGTCTGCTGCCTTTTTTCTATTGGATATCACACTTTATCCGGAAGAACCGTGAATAACATTGGGAAGAATAAATATGACCAACACAATTTTGGACTTTTTGAGTACTTTAATATTGGCCATACATCATAACTAATAGATTTCGTCTTACTTTTTCTTCACATGTTTTACGGAGTGAGCACATGCACTTTAGCAGTGGTTAGCGGTGATAAAGTGTGCAGAGTATTAAGGCCAGCAAAAACAAGATGAGCAAAATTAAGATGAGGAAGTGAAGAATTTGGGGGGAAGACCACTCTGATGCTGACAGGTCTAACACGTGCTTCCCAGATGAAAGTGGCGAGAACTAATCAACCTCCTGTGAGTTCTCATTACTGAGGTGGAAAAACCTAGAGAGACCGTTAGCGCTGGAGTGGTTTGACCCTGGATGGTGTTCCGCCGTAAAGTCCATTGCCTGTAGGGAGATTGACTACCTCAACAATTTAGGATACTCACCCCTAATCTGCACCAACCATCTGTGGGGCGTGTGGTCTCTCTGAACCCCAAAGGGAGTCTTAAACAGGTATGGTCTCAGCTCCTTCAGTACCGAGACCACAGCTTCTCTCTCGGTAGTACTCCACCTCTGTCCCTGGGAAGTAAACTCCTATTGATGAAGGCTACAGGCTGATCTAGGTTTTTCTCATTTAACTGTGACAATACCATGCTCTGAGGTGACAGTTTGGACAATAAATTCCCTGAAAAAGTCACGGGCTTTGAGCACAGGGGCTGTATACTTTGTCTATTTCAGGAAGTCAAAGGCTTTTTGACAGACCTCTGTCCAGATCACCTTCCTTGGTTGCTTCTTCGAAGTAAGCTTATTTAAGGGTGCCATACCCCTTGATAAACCTCCTATGGTAACTAGGCCTGGGCGGTAAATTCCGTTCCGCTCGCGGAATTTGCGGAATTTGGGTAATTTCGCGTTCCGCGGAGAACGCGAAATTGGCCAAACATCTGCATTCCGCGACTTCGCGAAATTTTTTGCTTGTTCGCGTTCTCAATATGCGTGTTCGCGAGATATTTCACCCCGAGCACGCAAACAGCGATCGCGAACAGGAAAAAAGTATCGCGAACAAGCAATTCCGCATGTTCGCGGAATTTCTGCGTGTTCGCGGAGATTTTTTACCGTTTCGCGGAGATTTGCGTAACGCGATTCCGCAAATTCCGCCCACCCCTAATGGTAACCAGTGATGCCCAGGAAGGCCCTCACATCTGTATTTTGGAGGGATCCTAGACCGGGGTGGTTTTATCTTGGCCTGGAAGGGCTGCACCTTACCCTGCCCACCAGATGACCGAAGTACACCACTGAAACATGCCCTATCTGGCACTTACTGGCATTGGTAGTCAGGTCTGCCTGGAGGCCTTCCTGGAGGTGCAATAGGTGGTCCTTCCAACTGCTACTGAAGACAGCTATGCCATCCAAGGAAGCAGTGCTGGAGGCCTCCATTCCATCCAAAACATCGTTTACCACCTCTAGAAGGTGGCAGGGCTTTTTTCAGGCCAAAGGGCATTACCTTAAATTGAAAGTGGCCCTCTGATGTGGAAAATACTGACCTCTCATTAGCCCTTTCAGTTAGGGCAATCCGCTGTACCCTGAAGTCATCAAAAGTAATCAGGAACTTAGCAGCCCCCTACTGATCAATGAGCTTGTCAGCTAGGTAGGATGGGATGAGCGTCAGTCTGAATTGAACTTAGGTTCTGTGTGGAATACAGGGGGCTCCATTCAGGCTGGTAGTGCATCCTAGTGACTTCCTCATAGACAAAGAGCGCTATACAGGTTTGTGGCTTTCTTTCCTGCATGATGTCCCCTCTCCTTGCAGAGTTTCTACAGCTCTGCCCTGCGGCGGGTACCCACATTAAGCATCTCCTCTTCCATGATAAGACTAAGAGGTAGGGAACTTACAATTAGAAAAAAAAAAAACAACAATCAGGATACTAGGGAGAAGATATAAAGGCTCAGAGCAGTCAGGCTTAACTTAGAGGCAATGGGTAAAGTATTTGTGCAACACTTTAAACAATATCACAGTGAAAACACACGATAAAAGGATCCCACACTAGATTTAAGAAATATATTATTCTTTAATAAATAGAAGAAGACAAAAACAACAAAAATAAATCCAAGCAGTAAAAACAGAGATATGCATGTTTAAAGATTTCAGTGAAAATAGCTCAAAGAAGCACAAATCGCCAACTGGGGATATATCTGGGTGCACCGGACAGGAACAAAGTCACACATTCAGGCTGACAACAATGGAATACGGGTCAGCTATGGGGACCCTGTTAGGTCTACTGTACAGAGTATCTTACATCCTGGTTGCAGAGCATTGCGAGGTTCTGCCCTAAGGATGCTTCACACAGCTGAGATGTGTTAGTTCAGAGGAGCCATGGAGCTGCGATTCGAGGTCCTGCATCATCATTGAGGATCTTGTCGACAAGGGCTTGCAATGCAAAGTTTGGTGTTGGATTGCGTCATGCAGTTGAAGTGATGAGTCAGTTCCGAGGAGCTGCGGAATTGCGATGCGAGAACCTGCATCATCGTTGAGGCTGCCATTGATACGAGCTTTGCGATGCAAGGGCCTGCATCAGGGAAGCTTTGCAGAGGCTGCTGCTCCAATGTGGATTGTGAGGTTGATGTGGAGTCCTCTGCATTGGGAGAACCCTTGCAGATTGCAGAATGTGCTGGTGCGTCAGTTCTGCTTGGATTTGCGCCGCTCAGAAGAGGAAATGCATTGATTCTGTTGGGCACACAGAAGGGCTGGCAGAGCACCTTCAGACCCACTTACAAGAGTCCAGTACTGGAATAACCAACTTGGCAGGCTAGAACTCACAGATGGCAGAGTCCAGGTGCTGTGTTCAACATTGTTGGAGTCTTCTGTCTCTGAAGTCAGGAGGCCAGACAACTAGCCCCTGGCATTATTTGGGGCCTGGGTTTTGCAAATGCAGGTCCAGTCCTTCTCACCCAGGCGAGAGAGCAGCAGAAAGCAATTCAGCATAGCAGGGTAGCAGTCCCTTCAGAGCAGTAGTCTAGCAGAGGGGCAGTCCTTTCAGCAGCACAGCAGTCCTTCTTCCTGGCAGAGTACCACCAGGTCCAGAAGTGTACTGAAGAGGTGGTGTCTGAGATCCAATGTTTATAACTGGTGTACTTCCTCTGGAAGGTGGGAGAAGCTTCTTTGCCTGCCCTGGCTCCATACTAACTACATGGGTATATAGCCCTTTGTGTGGAATCACAACACAGTCCATTCAAGTGTGAGTAGGGCTGTGCTAAGCTCTGCCTTCCCATCCTGCCAGTAATGGCCCATCGAGGTATACTCTCTCTATTGTATGTGACTGTCTAGGAGGAATAAACAAAGCCCAACTGTCAGTTACACTTAGTCATGTGCCCCAGAGACAGGCTACATGCACTAAATGAGAAAATCTCTTGAAAAAATTAGAGGAACGCTTTGTAAACCAAAGAACTGGTGTTCAATCTAGAAAAGTAACAGTATATCCTATGGTTGGTAAATACTGAAAAAACTCTTACTCATTCACCCACCTAAATCGCACACATTCCATCATGGGGGATACAGTACCAATTGAAAAAACAGAGTGCCAGTACACAAGAGAAATATTAGAAATGTTACATATCAATTTATTAAAAACATATAAAACAATGGTAGCAAATTGTAAATTAAAAAAAACAGATAATCATATATAGTCTATTTTGTTCAACATCAAAAAACATCACACTATAAATAAACAAATGAACAGATTCAATAACCAAGACAAGACAGACAAGATGTTAGAATCCGGATTCTCTGGTTGGCACAGATAGGTACCTGGGACAAGCAGAGAGTCCTTCTTCCAGTCAGGGTAATGGGGCACACTCTAACAATAACCCCTGCTCACCCTCTAGGTAGCTTGGCGTGAGCAGACAAGGCCTATCCCAGAGCGTTTAGGTTAAGCAGTTGTGAGCACACACACAGTAATCCAGTGACCCTCCACAAATGGACTCCACACCGGGATATATATAAAAAATAATGCTTTATATTTACTTTATTAAGCTTAGCACAAGACCAAAGTTACGTCTAGAATGACCACAATACTTATTTGTAAAGCGTTCTTGAGCTTAGCGTTGTTCAGGGTAGTCTATGTGCTTCGCTCCTTGGTGTACGCTTCGTACGTGACTAACGTAGATTGGGGAACGGGTCTCATATACGCACCGCAGGCGCTTCGGAAATGAAGCGTCCACCCTATGGTGCGAATGGGCACAGTACCTTGAGTCCTTGGGTTGACACGGACACTTCACGGGTAACAAGCGGACTGTACGGTGCGATGTCCTCTGGGGGGCAGCGCGTACTACGGTACGTTAGACCTTTGGCGGGCGCGGCTTTCAGGGACGGTGCGAAGGGACGGCTCTCTCTTTCCAGGCGCTGTGTACGCGTCGTACTGGGATCGCGGGTCTTGACTCTGAGGAGGGCTGGCAACAGACGAACAGTACGCTCCGGACAAGGAGACGTACGCAGCCACCATACGCGCTGCAGCCATTCCCAAAGCAGGGGAGAGGCGCGCACGCTGGTAGTACGGTCCGGAGGGGGGTGCAAGGGGTACGGGTCGATGACCTTCAGTCACGGTGCACACTGGGGCTCGTAGGGGCCTGTAAGTCACGTTACACAGGCCGGGGTTACCTTCCTTCGTGGTGCAAGCTACGGCTCGTAGAGGGGCCTCAGATGCGTTGTTCGGGCCGGACAGCGGGATACCAGCTTGCAGGGGATACGCTGCGATCAGCGAGACGTGCACAGCAGTTTGAGTCGAAGATGGGGGGAAACGGTCCATTTTCCAAGGCGATCTCACGGTGGTGAAGTCCACTGGTCCTGGGACTTCGTTCAAGGGGCAAGCTCACGCACAAGCTCTTGGAAATCTTTTCAGCACAAGTCAAAATAAAAGTTTCTTGGTTCTTTTTCTTCCTCTTCTTCCACAGCAAGGCAACCACTGCAGGCCAATCCACCAGGTCAGGGACAGTACTCCTCCATGCAGCTTTCCCGGTTCCTCCTTGTCGGACAGAGGTTTCTTCTTGGCAGAACAGGATCTAGTTTCTTAGAAGCAGGGCTCCTACATTTATACCACAAATCCTTTGTTCTCCCAGGCCAGGGGGCCCTTGCCTAGTTCAGTCCAGTTCTGGAGCACTTTGTTGATGCGATGCAGGCTTCTTCTTTCAGGGTGAAGGGCAGAGCCATCAGACTCTCCACAGGGGGCGGAGCCAGCATTGTGGTGGCAGAGCACAGCCCTATTCAGAGTCCAGGTGTACTCCTCCCACCCATCTACCTGCCAATCTTCCTATTAACCACCAGGCTACCTAGCCCTGCCCATCTGGGTTTCCCCAGCCCTGTCACTCACACAAGCCAGACAGCAGATACACATCACGCAGAGGCGGGCTGAAATGGTTAGGCAAGCAAAGGCCATCTTTCTAAAAGTGGCATTTGCAAACGCAGAATATTAAAATATACCTTACTAAAAGATGTACCTTAATATTCTGAGTTCAGGCATACTAAACTCGATCTTCTACCATGTTCCCTGGGCCTGTTAGGATCATAGGATGTAACAATCCTAACAGACCATTCTGGCCTATGAGAAAAGGTAGCCTTACCATAGTGAAAAACGAAAATGGCTGTAATTCACTATTAGGACATGCCACACACATCAGGGCTTGTCCTACCTTATGCTTACAATGCACCCTGCCCTTGGGCCTACCATAGGGGTGACTAACATGATGTTAAGGGAAGGTTTAGGGACTGGCAAGTGTGTACACTTGCCCAGTCAGCATGTCAGTACCAGACTGCACGCAGGTTCTGCAATGGCAGACCTAGACACATTTTACCAGGCCGCTTCTGTGGGTGGCACAACCAGTGCTGCAAGCCCACCAGCGGCATTTGTATTTACACGCCCTGGCACTCCTGGTGCACTTTACTGGGGTCTGATAGTAAACCAAATAAGCCAATCATGGAATCCAACCAACATATACATTTTACATAGGGAGCACTTGCACTGTGGCACTGGTTGGCAGTGGCACAGTGCTCTGAGCGGCCAACACTATTAAAACACATAAGGCACAGCGACAAAAAGTGGAAGGGAGACTCACCCCAAGGTGCCAGGTCTAAAACCTGTCCCCTCCAGCTGAAAAGTGGGGAGAACTACCCTACCCTAGGGAGTTCCTCATCACTAAGGCGGAAAAATCTGGACAGACCGTCAGCAGTGGCGTGATCTGTACCAGGGCGATTCTCACCCCTCATATGCATCAACCATCTGAGGGGCCTGTGGTCTGTCTGAACCCGGAAGTTAGACCCAAACAGGTAGGGTCTTAGCTTCTTCAATGCCCAGACCACAGCAAATGCCTCACGCTCAATAGCACTCCATCTCTGTTCCCGGGGAAGTAACCTCCTGGTAAGGAAGGCTACAGGTTGATCTAGGCCCTCTTTATTAATCTGTGAATGAACAGCCCCCACACCATGCTCTGAAGCATCTGTCTGAACGATAAACTCTTTGGAGAAGTTGGGAGCCAAGAGCACGGGCGCCGTGCACATAGCAGCTTTCAGGGCCTCAAAAGCTTTCTGACAGGTGTCAGTCCAAATCACTTTCCTGGGCTGCTTCCTAGAAGTCAGCACTGCCCCTTGACAACCCTCCTGTAGTACCCGGTGAGACCTAGGAAGGCTCTCACCTCTGTCTGGGTTTTGGGCAACTCCCAATTCAGGATGGTTTCTATCTTGGGTTCAAGAGGCGCCATTTGGCCGCTCCCAACCTGGTGCCCCACGTACACCACAGAACCCTGCCCGATCTGGCACTTACTCGCCTTGATCGTGAGACCTGCCCTCCGCAGCACCATCAACACTTCTCAGAGGTGGCGCAGGTGTTCTTCCCAAGTGGAGCTGAACACTGCGATGTCATCCAGGTAGGCTGCACTGAACGAATCCAGTCCAACCAACACCTGGTTGACCAACCTCTGGAAGGTGACAGGGGCATTCTTCATCCCAAAGGGCATAACCCGGAACTGGTAGTGCCCATCAGGGGTGGAAAATGCCGACCTCTCTTTGGCCCCATCGGTCAAGGCGATCTGCCAGTACCCGGACGTTAAATCAAACATGCTGAGGTAGTTGGCAGCCCCTAGCCGATCTATGAGCTCATCAGCTCTGGGAATGGGGTGTGCGTCAGTCCTGGTGACTGAATTGAGTCCTCTGTAGTCCACACAGAACCGGAGTTCGGGTGTGGCTCCCGGCGCTGCAGCCTTTGGGACCAAGACCACTGGGCTGGCCCATGGACTGCTGGAGGACTCAATTACCCCGAGTGCAAACATCTTGGAGACCTCCTTCTTGATGCATGCCCTCACCCTGTCAGTCACCCTGTAGGCCTTGTGCCTCACATGTGTACTATCCCCAGTGTCCACATCATGGACGCACCAATCAGTGACACCGGGAACCAGGGTAAACAGATCAGAAAATTGTCCCAGCAGCTGGCGACAATCATTCTGTTGCTCAGGGGTCAGGGCGGAAGAGAGGATGACACCATCCACTGACCTATCTTGCTCCTGGGCTGACAGGAGGTCAGGAAGAGGCTCGGTCTCCTCCTCGATCCCAGCATCTGCTGCCAAGAGCATGCCAACTTGGGACCTCTCCAAGTGGGGCTTGAGGCAGTTGACATGAAGGACCCATAAGGGGTTCCTTGGAGACCGCAAGTCCATCAAATAGGTAACTGGACTCTTGCGCTCCACAACTTCAAAGGGACCGGTCCACTTATCCTGGAGCGCACAGGGCTCCACTGGGGCCAAGACCCATACCTTCTGCCCAGGCTGAAGCTCTACCAGAGTGGCATTCTGGTCATACCACCACTTCATCTCCTCCTGGCTGGCTTCCAGGTTTGCCTCAGCAAGTTCCCTGAAGCGCCTAGTCTGGTTCCTGAAGGCCAGCATGTAACTATATACATTCTGGGGAGGTTTCCTGGGGGATTGCTCCCAGCCTTCTTTGACCAGACTTAGGGGTCCTCTCACTGGGTGGCCGTACAGAAGCTCAAAGGGGCTGAATCCTAGAGACTTCTGGGGCACCTCTCTGTAAGCGAAGAGAAGGCATGGTAAGAGGACGTCCCACTTACGCCTCATGGGTTCCTCAAGACCCATTATCAGGCCCTTCAGGGTTCGGTTGAATCTCTCAACCAACCCGTTTCCTTGGGGGTGGTAAGGTGTGGTGAATTTTTAGGTTACACCACACTCTTGCCAAAGGGATTTCATATATTTGGATATGAAATTGGTACCCCGGTCAGACACCACCTCTAGAGGGAATCCCACTAGGGAGAAAATTCCCATCAGTGCACGTCCCACCACGGGGGCCGTCACTGTCCTCAGAGGGATGGCTTCCGGGTACCGGCTGGCATGGTCCACCAGGACCAGGATAAACCTGTTGCCCATGGCTGTCCTGGGGTCCAGTGGCCCCACAATGTCAATCCCCACTCGCTCAAAGGGGGTACTGACCACAGGGAATGGTTGGAGAGGAGCCTTCTGCTTCCTCCCACTCTTTCCACTTGCCTGGCAAGTCTGGCAGGTCCTGCAGTGAGTGTCTGAACTCCTGCGCATTTGGGGCCAAAAGAAGTGGGTGACAAGCCTTTCAAAGGTCTTGTCCTGCCCCAAATGTCCTGACAATGGCACATCGTGAGCCAGACCCAGTAGGAAGGCTCTGAAGCACTGGGGTACCACCAGCACATGGGCTGACCCAGGCTCAGCAACCTTAGGCTCAGAATACAGGAGGTCGTTCTCCCAGTAAATAAAATGTGTTCCAGACTGATCACCGTTGGCCTGGTCTGCAGCCTGCTGCCGCATACCCACGAGAGAAGGGCATTCTTTCTGCTCCCTGCAGAATTATTCCCTGGAGGGTCCTCCTTCTTGCTGCCAATGGGCCAGCTCATGCAGGTCCTCCAGTTCAGCTATCTGTTCCCCTGTATGTTCCAGGGCATCCCCCTCAAGGTCTGCTTCCTCCTGGACCATGGGAACTTTGGGGTCCGGTTTCCCGCGCCCCCTGCCTCTTCTCCCTAAGGCCAGTTCCTGGGCCTCCCTCTCAGGCTCCAGGTCCTCTTGAGCACCCCTACTGGCTGCCATGGACCGTGTGGTGACACACGCCCAATCAGGCATACCCAACATCTCCACCTTAGCCCAAGGTGAGCTCTCCAGATCGTTCCCTAACAGACAGTCTACAGGTATGGCGGGCCTCACAGCTACCTGAAGAGTACAAGAAACCCCCCCACACTCAAAGGGAACCAGAGCCACCGGGCAGTGACTCTTCGTGTTGTCAGCGGCAACAACCGGATAGAATGCTCCTGGGACAACCTGCTCCTGAGACACCAGGTGGTGCTTGACAGCTGTAACACTGGCTCCTGTATCTCTCAGAGCTTCAACCCTATGGCCATTTATAGTCACCCACTGCCTGTATTTCTTAGTGTTCTCAGGCAGCTGGGTTTTGGGGACCACTTCACGGTCTCCTAATGAGACCAGGGACATCTCGACTGAACCCCACCCACCTTGGACACCCATTTTTCCACCCAGGGCTACACTAGCCGTCTGTCGGGGGGGTGCACCAGTGGGTGCTGGCTTACCAAACTGGCGACACTTGGGATCATTGGCAAAATGACCCAGCTCACCACATCTGTAACAGTTTGGTGGCCCTCTTTGAACAGGGGTACCTGTCGGGGCCCCGGTCGGTTTCTGGGGTGGGGGAGGCTGAGAATCCTTTCCTTGGTTCCCTTGGGGATTACTTTGGGGCTTCTTCTGGAACTCCCTCTCTTTACCCTTGTCCCCCCCACTCTTCTGCTGGGGACCCTGCCCACCCTTGGCGGAGTCTCCCACGTGACCCTTGTGGACCCTGGTACTGACCCAGCGGTCCACCTCCTCAGCAAGCTTTCTAGGGTTAGTCAGCCTACTATCAATCAGGTGCTGGCGTAGCTCAGGAAAACAATTACTGGACAAGTGCTCCCATGCCATTAAATCAAGAAGCCCTTGAAAATTATCAACCTTGCTACCCTTTACCCAACCATCCATTGCTCTGCAAAAAAAAGTCACATACTTCACATACGTACTATTGGGAATCTTAGTGCAACCCCTGAACCTCTGCCTATACATTTCAGGAGTTAACCCATACCTAGCCATTAAAGCATCCTTCATATGGGGGAAAGAGTTATACACATCTGAGGGCAAATCTAGCAGTGTGTCCCGCCCTTTACTCAAGAACCTCCCCCACAACCCTGCTCCCCAATCCTTCTCAGGGACCCGGTGGGAGGACATGGCTACTTCGTAGGCTTTGAACCACTGCCCTATGTCATCATTTAAAAAAAATTCCTTCACTACATCTTTGGGTATGTACACTCTGGACTCTACTTGCACTGGGGGTGTGCTGCCACCAGAGGGAGTGCTTCCCAAGCCCTGGGCTTTCAACTCCAGCTCACTCAATTTCAACTCATGCTCCATTTGGCTTCTCCTCTCTTCCATCTCTAGCCCTTTTCTTTCCATTGCCAGTTGTCCATTTAGTTTCGCCATCTCTATCTCATGAGCTCTGGTTTCCTTCCTGTCGGCCAACTCCTCTGGCGACAGGCCTCTGCCCAAGCTAGCGATGCTCTCTGCCCGCTCAATTTCCTCCACCTCATCAGAGTCTTTTCTTGACTCCTTCCAGGCCCTCAGCGCCTTGTAAAGATCTACTTTGAGCTTACATCCAACAGTGGGGACTTTGAATTTTCTGCAGAAGCCCTTCAGCTGGGCCTTGGTGTAGCTCTCTAATCTTTCTTCTTGCCATTCCACGTCTTCAGTTTCAGAGATAAGGGATGCTGCCCTTTCCACAACAACTGAACGAGGCATGATTTCTTTAACAACTGGCGATTTCCAGCAAAAATGTGAATTAAAAGTAAGTGGTTGCGTTATTGGTCTACCTTCACTATGTGGCGTTCACCAATCACTGTGTATGTATCACAAACGCAAATTCGTGATCCTCACCGCTGACTACCAATGTTAGAATCCGGATTCTCTGGTTGGCACAGGTAGGTACCTGGAACAAGCAGAGAGTCCTTCTTCCAGTCAGGGTAATGGGGCACACTCTAACAATAACCCCTGCTCACCCTCTAGGTAGCTTAGCGCGAGCAGACAAGACCTATCCCAGAGCGTTTAGATTAAGCGGTTGTGAGCACACACACAGTAATCCAGTGACCCTCCACAAATGGACTCCACACCGGGATATATATAAAAAATAATGCTTTATATTTACTTTATCAGGCTTAGCACAAGACCAAAGTTACGTCTAGAATGACCACAATACTTATTTATAAAGCGTTCTTGAGCTTAGCGTTGTTCAGGGTAGTCTATGTGCTTCGCTCCTCGGTGTACCCTTCGTACGTGACTAATGTAGATTGGGGAACGGGTCTCACATACACACCGCAGGCGCTTCGGAAATGAAGCGTCCACCATACGGTGCGAACGGGCACAGTACCTTGAGTCCTTGGGTTGACACAGACACTTCACGGGTAACAAGTGGACTGTACGGTGCAATGTCCTCTGGGGGCGGCGCGTACTACGGCACGTTAGACCTTGGGCGGGCGCGGCTTTCATGGACGGTGCGAAGGTACGGCTCTCTCTTTCCAGGCGCTGTGTACGCATTGTACTGGGATCGCGGGTCTTGACTCTGAGAAGGGCTGGCAACAGACGAACAGTACGCTCCGGTCAAGGAGACGTACGCGGCCACCATACGCGCTGCAGCCTTTCCCAAAGCAGGGAAGAGGCGCGCACGCCGGCAGTACGGTCCGGAGGGGGGTGCAAGGGGTATGGGTGGATGTCCTTCAGTCACGGTGCAAACTGGGGCTCTTAGGGGCCTGTAAGTCACGTTACTAAGGCCGGGGTTACCTTCCTTCGTGGTGCGAGCTACGGCTCGTAGAGGGGCCTCAGATGCGTTGTTCGGGCCGGACAGCGGGATACCAGCTTGCAGGGGATCAGCGAGACGTGCACAGCAGTTCGAGTCGAAGATGCGGGGAAAACGGTCCGTTTTCCAAGGTGAAGTCCACTGGTCCTGGGACTTCGTTCAGGGGGCAAGCTCACTCATAAGCCCTTGGAGATCTTTTCAGCACAAGTCAAAATAAAAGTTTCTTGGTTCTTTTTCTTCCTCTTCTTCAGCAGCAAGGCAACCACTGCAGGCCAATCCCCCAGGTCAGGGACAGTACTCCTACATGCAGCTTTCCCGGTTCCTCTTCGTTGGACAGAGGTTTCTTCTTGGCAGGACAGGATCTATTTTCTTAGGAGCAGGGGGGGCCTTGCCTAGTTCAGTCCAGTTCTGGAGCACTTTGTTGATGCGATGCAGGCTTCTTCTTTCAGGGTGCAGGGCAGAGCCATCAGACGCTCCACAGGGGGCGGAGCCAGCATTGTGGTGGCAGAGCACAGCCCTATTCAGAGTCCAGGTGTACTCCTCCCACCCATCTACCTGCCAATCTTCCTATTCACCACCAGGCTACCTAACCCTGCCCATCTGGGTTTCCCCAGCCCTGTCACTCACACAAGCCAGACAGCAGCTACACATCACTCAGAGGCGGGCTGAAATGGTTAGGCAAGCAAAGGCCAACTTTCTAAAAGTGGCATTTGCAAACGCAGAATATTAAAATAAACCTTACTAAAAGATGTACCTTATTATTCTGAGTTCAGGCATACTAAATTCGATCTTCTACCATGTTCCCTGGGCCTGTTAGGATCATAGGATGTAACAATCCTAACAGCCCATTCTGGCCTATGAGAACAGGTAGCCTTACCATAGTGAAAAACGAAAATGGCTGTAATTCACTATTAGGACATGCCACACACATCAGGGCTTGTCCTACCTTATGCTTACAATGCACCCTGCCCTTGGGCCTACCATAGGGGTGACTAACATGAAGTTAAGGGAAGGTTTAGGGACTGGCAAGTGTGTGCACTTGCCCAGTCAGCATGTCAGTACCAGACTGCACGCAGGTTCTGCAATGGCAGACCTAGACACATTTTACCAGGCCGCTTCTGTGGGTGGCACAACCAGTGCTGCAAGCCCACCAGCGGCATTTGTATTTACACGCCCTGGCACTCCTGGTGCACTTTACTGGGGTCTGATAGTAAACCAAATAAGCCAATCATTGAATCCCACCAACATATACATTTTACATAGGGAGCACTTGCACCTTGGCACTGGTTGGCAGTGGCACAGTGCTCTGAGCGGCCAACACCATTAAAACACATGAGGCACAGCGACAAAAAGTGGAAGGGAGACTCATGCCAAGGTGCAAGGTCTAACACAAGAGTATTAAAAGACACTGCACTTTGTCATAAAGGGACAATATCCTTGTGAAGTAACGTTGGGGTTGGACCCTGATGTGCGAAAGACAATTAATATCTAGTGTGGCAGCCCACTACACAGATTATGGTGCTAGTGCGTTGACACGTTTCAATGGTATTATCTTGATTTAAGCCATCTTTATCAAGACTAAAGATATTACTCTGTGATGATATCTTCAAAAGTTGCTCGATTAAAGTGCAGAAGTTACCTCTATTCTGAAGCTCCTTGTTGGGGAATATAAAATGCTTCTCCCAACACCACAATATATTTTTAAAACCTTGTATAAGGATCAATACGAAATGCAGATTTGAACAGCAGCTATCCTCTTTGTCCTTCTTTTGTCAAGAAATCCTTAACACCAATAGTGGATAACATCCAATGTTGGTATAATGCTGCCTGCTTAGGCCTTAATGATATATATCATAGGGTTCAGCGGAGAGACGCGGAGTGGCGCCACCATACTGAAGGATCTAAGACCCGATCAAATGAAAGGCATATAGGAACTTTCTGATATATCATTCGGGCCTAGGCATGCAGCATTATACCAAAATTGGGTGTTATCCACTATTAGAGATTCCATGATCCTAATATTCCAGCTTTCTAAAAGTGTCATTTTCAAAATTGTAATTTAAAATTCGACATTACCATAAGAGAGGATTTCCCATTACAATTCCAAAGACAGCAAACGTGAGCTGGTTATCTGCTCCCATCTGGAAATTATCACTTAATAAATGTAATAAGTTAACTCCCATGTTAGCCTATAGGCAACGTAGGCCTTGCAGTAGTGAAAAACTCATTTAAGAGTTTTACACTATCAGGACATGTAAAACATAAAGGTACATGTTCAATTTTACACTGCACCCTGCCTTCTGGGCTCTCCAGGACCTGCCAGGGCGATGACATGTGTATTAAAAAGCAACTTTTGGGCCTGGCCAAAAGGTTCATTTTGCCAGGTCAAAATGATAGTTTAAAAACTGTACACACAGACTGCAATGGCAGACCTGAGACATGTTTAAAGGACTACCTAAGTGAGTGGAACAATCAGTGCTGAAGGCACACTAGTAGTGTTTATTTTAAATGTCCTGGATACATGTAGTAACACTTTATTAGAAAGTTATAAGTATATTTAATATGCCAATTGGGGAAAAGCCAATGATATCATGTTTTAAGGAGAGAGCACACTCACTTTAGCACTGGTTATAAGCGGTAAAGTGTGCAAAGTCCTAAGGCTTATCAAAAACGAGATCAGCAAAATAAAGGGGAGGAAGGCAAAAAGTTTGTTGGCAGACCATCTTAAGGCTGACAGGTGTAACTTATATCATTTGACTACTACTCAGTTACTGATGCATACCTTTAGAGAAACGCAATGCAAGCAGATGTTTTTAGATAGAAATTTAGGGACATAATTACAAGGCCCTTGTGGCACATTTCTGCTACCAGAGTGTCACTTTTGTGATGCTCTGGTGGCGCAGTGTGCTGGCCCATATCTACCAAGCCCTGCAAAGCCACTTTGGGTGGCTCTACATGGCCTTGTAGATATGGAGTAAGGCAATGCAGCGCAATTGGATGTGCTGCCATATTCTGCATCAAACGGTCATGCCATGGTCATTGCGGTGGGTGTTCTCATGTAACAACAGTGGATTTTGACACATTCCCAGATTTACAAGGATTTGTAAACCTGGGACTGCATCAAAAGTCTATGCCTCCCCAGAGGAGGGATAAGGGTGGTGCTACGAGGAGAAATACCTTAATTTCTCCTTATTTTCTCCTCTTTCTGTGTGTGCTGCATTCAAAATGCCTTCAAAGTTTGCTTTTGTGCAGGAAGGTGTACCTTTCTGCACAAAAACAATCAAAACTACAAAGCAGGCACTCTTTCAAAATGGTGCAAGGGTGGCTGTGTTGGCACTAGGCAGCCAATTGTGCGACAGCATAGAGGAAAGTAGAGGGATGCATCATATTGCTGAAAACACAACACATCCCTGCAAAGAAAATATACGATTTTTGGCTACCTCTAACTAGATGGTTAGACACAGAAGGTTAAGGGATAGGTAATGGGTCCTATGATTAAGCCTAATTGCTTCAATTGGGACGTCTGTTACAAGGTAAAGTCTGCATGGTGATTTATGAAATGCAGAAGTAAGATTTGCAATCGAAGGGAAGTACAGATATTTCTCTTCCAGCATAAGCGCAGGAAACCTAAGACCATGCTATGGAAGGTGATTCTGAGGCAAATGAGGACAAAAAAAGAGGAAAAAGCAAACAAAACACATTCCTGCACTTTCCTAACGGCACAGCAATCTGGCTTGCATCATTTTGTTGTAAATATCCGCCTTAAAGTTTCTGACGTCCTGCCCTTCTGTCGTTGTTGCACAAATACAAAACACAGCAAAACACTTCTTTCACATCAGGAGAAATGCCTACCTCACTGAAGGAAATGTTCCTTGTTACAACTATATTCCGGGAGCACAAGATTAATTACAGGTTTAGACAATGTGTTTGATCATGAAGAAAAGCATCATTAACTAGGAAATGGCAGATATGAAAAACAATTGCCAGCAGATGCCCGGATAAAAGAATTGTCTAAAATAGAAGAGAATCCCAGGTCAGTTGGAAAAGTTAAAAATAACCATTTGGAATACCCTAAATAATACCCTCTCTTGGAAGAAGAAGAAAACATTGATGCATCTAAACGTGATATGTTGTTCTATTTTCATACCACTAATATTAATCTTTACTTTAATGACCAGCAAAGCACTGATTAACATTAGTTTTCAACTTGGCAAACACAGGACAAACCCCATACCTCTTTACTTAGGCATTGCACCCATCAAAAAAATACCAAAAACAAATACAAAATAAAATTCACTTCATGGTTCCCTTTATTGTAAAGTAAAATCCTCATGGCAGCCATCCTGAAAATGTAGATAATTGCAGACAATGTTAGATGTTGAATTAGCAAGCATTTGTTGTTTTGTTCGATGGCACATGGCCACTGTGTTTATTGTCCCTAAATATTTGAAACCCTAAAGAGAACTCTGTCATTGTAGAACATACCAAAACCTCTGAGACACCTGCTTAGAGGTAAGGTGAAAGGTGACCAAACTGGATTCCTTCCTCATGTCTTCAGATCCATCTGCAAGTTCTTCCTTTGAGACAGATTTTGAAGGACCTTCGTGCCGAGGTTTCAACTTTGCTGCACTTAAAGGATCAGACTGCTGTGTTTAGGGCAGCATGGATGCCACGAGAACTTAGCACAGCCCCCCTGCAAATTACTCTGCTGGCACGTAGTGAAAAAGAGGCCACAGTCTTGGCTAGAGCTGAGGCTTTCCACCCGCACTCCTCATACAGAAAGCTCCACAGAGGCACAGAAGATTCAGTAAAAGTCAACTTGTATTACCATTGTTAGCTTTTCCTGAAAAATCAGCCAAACAACGTGGGGCCATATTATTAAGGAAAGGCGATAACATTATCGCCGCTTTAGCGGCTGGAAACTGCCACTAAAGTGGCGATAATGGGCTTGATAATATGCCCTTGTGAATTCCCATAGAAGCCCAGGTTCTGGTGTGAACCTGGGCTTCTATTGGAATTCACAAGGGCATATTATCAAGCCCATTATCTCCGCATTGGCGGCAGTTTCCTGCCGCTAAAGCGGCGATAATGTTATCGCCATTCCTTGATAATATGGCCGAAAATCATTAAAGAATTTAGAGACATATTATCAAGGACGTCGTTCAAAATTATCGCCGGTTTAGCTGTAGAAAACTGCCGCTAAAGCGGCGATAATGGGCTTGACAATATGCCCTTGAGAATTCCAATAGAAGCCCATGTTCACATCAGAACCTGGGCTTCTATTGGAATTCTCCAGGGCATATTATCAAGCCCATTATCGCCGCTTAAGCGACAGTTTGCTGTAGCTAAACCGGCGATAATTTTAATGCCGTCCTTGATAATATGCCCCCTCAAGATATAAGAAAAAGTACAAATAATATATTTGAAAAATTAAACAAAAATTAAGAAACTAAGGCAAGGGTTTTTAAGTTAATTAAAGAAAAAATCAAATGATGTGTCATTGAAAGTATTTGGTAAAGTACAAAAATACTATTAAATGCCCAAGCCTCCTGACTGGGGCCTAGGTGCGTCAGTTGGACTACTCGGGAGGGCATGTCGTTGGTTTGAAGGAGGCAGTTGGACCTGGTCAAGTCTTTTTTCTTTGCAATTAGAAATCTTTTTTGAGGAAAGAAAATCAATTTAGGCAGTTTACCCTGAAGAAGACAGAGCAGGGTGTGATCCATGCCAACATCGCAATGGTACAGAGACCAGATTAAGTTTTATGTTACTGGACATCTAGAAAACCTCTTTACTGTATTTATATTTCAAAATTGCAAGTAAAAATTAAGCACACATCATCAGTAAATTGCTCATTAAAGTACTGAATGAAATCTAAATTGTCTAAAATTTCACTTGGAAATAGAACAAGTGACATTTACATCCAAATCATTAACATATGTCATGAAGGAGTCTTGAATACATCCTGGGCTTCATTTACAAGGATTGATGCATTGCTGTGTTGCAGCAACGATGAGTCAAAATATCTTGTGTGGTGTCAAGACAGGTTACGACGCCATAGATGCGTCATATTTTCAATGTGTAAGAAATTCTGAAGCATCAGTGCATCAGCCCCAAAAGTAGCACATTGCTGAAGTTGGCCTTACGACCTACGCAAATTCAGCAATGTGACAAAAAACGGAGTCAATGCATCAGTTGTAACTGACCCAAGTAGCCTAATGTGTGGGGACTAATATAATGGACTGTAAAATGGTGGAATAGTCACCTTCTACACAAATATATTGGGCCTTGATGTACGGCAGACAGTATGAAGTATGGCTATGTGTCATATTACAGTGGGCATAGTATACTTATGTTTACGTAGAGGCCAAAGTATGTGTGACATAGTGAGTGACACTTGATTATGAGTGAATACAAATACTTTACATGTTGTAATGTAAAGTGGCAATTAATGTGTTACCTACTTACCTGTGTTACCTACTTAATGTGTTATATACTTACCTGTTATGCTTTGGAGTACGGTTGGCTAAACTTGGGGACCCATTACTACATGGAGAAGTGACAATCCTTTCCTGTCCCTTACATGGAATACACAACGTCACAAAACCTTGCTGCAGTGGCTGATGATATCATAGGTGCCATGGTCCTAGGTTGGTCAAGGGGTCCTAAAACATGATTGTCAGATGTGTAGACCTACTTCTACTATAGGGGATGTGATTTAATAACTTTTTCCAGTGTGTGAAGTGGTTTCAGCGGGTCAGATTCCAAAACTGAAAATCCACCACATCATTTTCTATGCCTGGATAGAAGTGGCGCAGGAATTTTGACACATTTCAGGCTTAGTGTGACGCATCTCAAACATGCATCACACATTTAAAAACTTGTAAATATCACTGCTTCTGTTTTAAGTGGGTTTTTACGAGGGAACTCCTACCCTGCATACATATAAACTGCATGCCTCAGCCGGTTCCAGCGCAGGTGTGTTTTGACACAGGCCTACACAAACTGATGCATTAGGCCTAATGCGTGGCCTTGTAAATATGTAACAATTTGGGGCGACATATGCCCCAATCCAAAGGCACAGCACACTGGTCCTGGAATCCTCAATTAATTTGAAAACCAATTAGTCACCATTGTTTTAAACGTGTAATCACTCGCTTGCACAATCTTCTCTCATAACACCCGTTTACTCCACAAGTGCGGTAAAATGCCAATTTTCCAAATTTCTCATGCCATTGATGTGCCCATCCAGACCTCTTTGCAATAACACGTACGACGCATTTAATTCATCCAAAGGCAGCTTTTATTAAAATACCCAATGCATATCGGGCTACTGGGGCCCTTCGTCAGGGGTCACTGCCGCAAATAAACCCTCCTCGTCTTTCTTTTCCAAGGAATTGTAAAGATGTGGCAATATGGAGCACAGAATAAGCTGCCGATGTGTAAACAAGAATGGTGCAATGGTGGTGCAAGCTCCTTGTAAATGAGCCCCCTGGCTCCTCTAAATAGTGCAAGTGTTTCTAAAATGAATTGTGCAGCTAGACATGAATTACTTATTATTATCAACTCTAATTAATACACTTCCTTCAGGAATTCAAGATTTTAACCCTGCAATATTCTGGTAGTCAAGTTGTTCATTATCTTCCATTTAACACCACTAATGGCATGAGCCATCTTCAACTTCTTTGTTTCTTAAATAGAATTTATGTGCATGATTGTGACACCTTGTCTTAAAGTAATGGGGCTATCAGAAACTACTGGACAATATTACATTGGTGCTGCCAGATCTGTTTGTACCTGGTGCTTTAAGCCTCTTAATCATACCATTTCTTATTAATTTCTTGTCTTGCATGAAAGATACCCTCTGCCTTTATAGATGGATGCCAAGTACATCATCACCCATGCCATAGTTGGATGCTCTTGATGTTTTTTCAAAGTGTATTTCTCCGCACTGCCAAAGGGGTGAATCCATTTATTGAGTGCCCACCGGGAAGTTCAAAGGAACATATCTTTACTCCTCTTTCTAAGGATCCCTTTGATATGCAAAGAAGGGAAGGGGATATCCCTGTTCCTCTTAAGGGGATATTCTAAGATCCCCATCATGGGCATCAATGTCTATTAAACCTCTCGATCACTTGGTAATTGGGTATGGAGAAGTGGTAGCTTAACACCGCATCCATCCAAATGAAATTCATGTTGAAAGTCATGGTGATCTCTTTTCTGTCAGAAGGCGCATTCCTGGGAAATCCTACAGAAGATACAATGCTACTTAATTCCCTAACCACCAGAGTGAGAACATTGCACTTCAGGGCAACACTCTTTGGGTAGCTGGTGGTATGAATCTCTACAACTAGAAAATACTTTCCATCCACAGTAATGATTATATGAGACCAACAATACTGATTTCAGCCCTCACTATAGGGACTCTCATCACTGGTAAGCCTTCCAAGGATACTGTGGGTTGACCCCCTAACACCTCAGAGCTTAAAAGGCCTACAAAATGGCTTGACACCCTCTCCACAGTGACAAAGAGAGGAGTAGAATCCTCCTCTTCCTTGCCTTTGTAAGGTTCAGACACACAACTAACTATTTGTCAAGGGCCTGCTGTATCAGAAAATCCCTGTGCACTTGAGAGACAAGCCTCTTGATAACCACTGTCTTCATATGGGTGGGCTTGTTGTAAAAGAGCTTCACGAATCAGCTGAGCTTCAGTTTCTGTTTTTGTCCTACAAAAGAGGAACATTCTGAGCTTAGAAAGAACGGGCCGGATTCACAGAACAAACTTAAGACAAAATCCTAAACTTAGTACCATTTTGGTATTCACAGAATGCACTTACTACTTCTGGTATTCACAGAATGAACTTACTACTTTTGCGATTCACAGAATAAACTTACTACTTTTGCTATTCACAGAATGGATTTACGACTACTAACTTTACGTCCGCACTCCGGCCCGGAGGTGGGGCTTCCGGGCCGGAGGTGGGGCTTCCGGCCCAGAGGTGGGGATTCCGGCCAGTGGCGGAGATTTAGCCACGGCCAAAATCTCCACCTCTGGGCCGGAAGCTCCGCCTCCGGCCCGGAAGCCCTGCCTACGGGCCGGAAGCCCCGCCTCCGGGCCAGAAGCCCCGCCTCCGGGCCGGAAGCTCCGCCTCCGGGCCGGAATTTCCGGCCCGAGTACGGACGTAAAGTTAGTAGTCGTAAATCCATTCTGTGAACAGCAAAAGTAGTAACTTTATTCTGTGAATCGCAACAGTAGTAAGTTCATTCTGTGAATACCAGAAGTAGTAAGGGCATTCTGTAAATACCAAAATGGTACTAAGTTTAGGATTTTGTCTTAAGTTTGTTCTGTGAATCGGGCCCAACGGTTCCAAGTCAGCCCTCCAGAATTCCACAATTCTTCCAACTCTGGTAAGGACCCAGCCTCCAGCAAGCCATAATATTCAGCCTCCACACCTTCTGGGGTGTAAGATGCAGGGACACTCAACAAACATAAATTGTATATCGAATGAGCAATTGATCAGCAGTGGAACTCAAGGAATGGCAATAGGTGGAACAAATATAGATTTCGAGACCTCTAGGACTTTTTCTGTTCTTGGTGTACCTTCTCAGTGTTTGGGGTGTGGTAGTCATTCTAGGGCGAAACCAGGACAGCTTTATCAATTGCTAAGACTATAAATGCATCCCAATGTCATAATTGAATCCCACTCTAACTGGCTCTATCTTATTTTCTTATGGATCATTATCTCTCCCAGTGAAAATGTAAACATGGCCACTGACTGACTTGACTATCTCCATTCTATCAGAATGGATTTTCTTACCGTCAACGGACAGTCCCTCCACCATGAGCATTCAGGATCTAGTGTGCCAGAAGTGATCCAGCAACCGTCAGTCAAGGCAAGTGGGAGGATATCGATTGTATCCAGATTTACTTTTGCGTCACTATCACAGTCAGCTCCTCATACATCCAGCGACACAAGTGACACCTTAATTGGACTACTGACATAGTCTTCAGTATTAATTATGAGATTGACAATATGGGAGATGATTACTATATCTTCGTATGACAGTCCTTCCTGAAAGAAGCTGGATGCTCTATTCAATTCAACCACCATATTTGGAAGGCGGAAATACTCTACCCCAATATTACTTGTGGTCTTTTACGGAAGGCACATTGCCCTTGGGATATTGTTCATACTAGGGGTTGTTTTAATTGTCATTGTCATTTCTTTCAGACTTCTTGACATATTATGGAATGTGCTTGCTTGCTTGTGTCCTTTCTGGAAAAGCCTGTTGGCAGTCCACTTAACAGCAGCTATTGTAACCAGATGCTTGTGATCTGTTTCTTTCAGGTTAGCCAAAAGTATTGGGTGTCTTATGAGCACTCACCAGAGGCATCCAGCGAACAAAAGATGATTTCGAGATTTCAAATTATTAGCCCACATTTCTTTTACCCCGTCAATGCTTTTCCATGCTCCAAACGCCAACTCGGCGATGCAGCGAGCGCAAGTTAAATAGTTTTATTTATTTAATTACTTACCTTACTCCTATGGGTCATATGTCTGAGTCCACTACCCCCCTACCCTGGCCCTCCCCGCCCTACCGCCCCGCAGCACTACCTCAGTGGGCCGCCACTGGTTGCCAATAAAGGGAACTGACTCAGCGGCTATGAGACCTTGATTGTAAAGCCACGGTGGCACATCACCATGCAGAAGGAGACAAACCTGGGCATGTGTTGGGATGGCTGCTGCGTTTGGAAATCCTGTGCACAATCATAGGTGCCATTCAGGATGCAGGGGGCCACATGGTGAACACACAAGTGGACATAAAATCTTTGCAAAATATTGTGAAACATTGTACACCCCACCTACGGAGCCATTCATACAGGTGCTTGAGGCCTCACTGAGGGCATTTGTTCTTCCTCAGTTATCCCCCCTACACTTGCTGGAATTGGAGCAACCCATACAACTGGAAGAGCTCCAATTGGACATCTACTAGATGGCATGTGGCAAAACACTGGGCTTGGATGGATTTCCCTTAGAAGTTTATGCAATATATCATGCTACACTGGCCCCCAAGTTACTGGCGATGTATCATGATGCACATCTCCGGTGGTTGTCTACCTGCCTCCTTCCAAGAAGCCCTTATAATTGTACCCTCAAAACAAGGCAGGGACCCGCTCCTAGTGAATTCCTGTCACCCCTCTCCATGCTCAACATTGATTACCGGATCTTAAGCAAAGTTTAGCCAACATACTGCTTCCTGTCTAAGAATTTCTGATACACTCTGACGAATGTGGATTCATTCATAATATACATCAGTTGTGCCATGTCATGGGTGCAATACATAACATTGAACCCCTCCCAGTGGTGGTCTCCCTAGGTTTGAGAAGGGCTTCGACACATTGGGCTGGTCTTATTTTTTCCGTGTGCTGGAAGCCTTCGGCATGAGCCTTGAATTTCTCAAATGGGTCAAATTACTGTATGTTACCACACTAGCTAGGGTACGCACAGGATGCTACATTTCGCACTCCTTCCCCATCGTGAGGGACACTAGGCAAGGTAGCTATAATTCACCCATCATCTTTGTTTTGGCTATGTAGCCGCTGGCTGAGGCTCTGTGGATCAGGGGCCCCACTTGAGTTATACAAATTCACACAAATTGCATATTGTCTCCCTCACCACAGATGATATGCTCATTTATTTACGATATCACACCAGATCCTTTTTTGCCCTGCATGACCTACTAGACACTTTCGGAGATCTAACTGGACTCCGGGTTGACTGGGGTAAGTCTTGCATTTACCTGCTCCAGGTTTTGCATCTCAATGAGAGAGCTACATTGGGGCGAAACAGCCTTCCCTGGCACTTTGACACTTTTCTCTATTTTGTGATCAATGTATACCACTCTGACAAGGATCTTTTACATGGCATCCATGGCAGGGCCTCGACTTCAGTTCGAAATTCAATGGCCTTTTGGGGAAGCTACCTTTGTCTCCTATAGGCTGAGCAGCTATATATCCAAAATGCTTATCTTAACACAGTCGCTATACTTTTTCTCGATGCTTCTGGTTCTACCTGCCAGGGCCTTCTTTAAGGAACTGAATGGGCTGGAATCATATCTGGTCTGGGGGCCAGCATATAAGCGTGTATCTCTCCAGACATTGCATAGTTCTATCCAGGAGGGGTGCCTGGGCACTCCAGATTTTGAACTGTACTTCACTGAGGCACAGTTTTAATGGCCTATATGGAGGTTGGTGAAAGACAAGATGGGAGAATTTAATTTAGTATTTAGTGAGTGCTGGAAACAGAACTCTACCTCATTGACTTTTATCAGTGGGTAGCCCAACCAAGGAGCTGCCTAGGTTATTGAACGTGGCCTAAACGTATGGCACCCCCATATGCACCACAGATACCTCTCTGGGATTTCCCTGCGTCAAGACTACTCTTGGATGAACACAACCCTCTTTGAAGGTGTTACCCTACAATTGTTTCAACAACCTCAAGATGCCTTTGGCCTGGGAGCAGGCTTTTTCCTCACTTATCATGCTCCAACATGTTTTAGTAGGCGCGCATGGTCAATGGGAGACATAGAGCCTCTACTTCATCGGGGGCTGCACTGCTTTCTTACCCATGGGGTGAGTCAAAAGGCTGCTTCATCTCTTTATGTGGCTCTCCTAGTGCCGGGTGTGATCCAGACGCTTACAGACAGTACCAGATGGGAGACGGACTTGGGTGCAGTCTTTACAGACAAACAATGGACAATGGCATTAGGCCACAACAAGCAGGTGTCTCAAAATACACACCTTAAATTCACACAATTTAATTACCTCCACCAGACCTGCCTCACTCCATACTGCCTCAACACCGCTTCCACATGATGTTCCAAAGGAACTCCTTCTACTTGCCCCAGATGTGGATATGCTGATATCACATTTTTGCACATGGTGTGGGATAGCCCGCCTTTGGTAAGCGCCTGGACCCAAGTACTGGATCTCATCTATGCAGTGATTGATTTACAGGAGGCGTTCGATTGTGAGAACTCCTTTTCACTCCCAACATCTTCAACTTTTCAATCGTTACGGCCCCCTTTCTGACCTTGAGGCTGTTGATTGACTACATTTACCAAGCAAGGAGTACAGCACTGTGGAGAGTCACAGGAATGTAATACCTGGGCCCGGAAGGGTGGAATTTTCTATGGGGCATGTTGTTGAGGGGGGTCCATTGTTAAATCTTATGGGGGGGGTCGGTTGAAGCAACTACAGAGGATATTTTAGAGGAAATTGTGGGGGTGGATGGTGCTTGCATGACTCTTAGAGTAGAGTCACAGGCTGAACCTGTGAAGGTAGTGGAGATCCCTGCCCCCACTATGCCAATGATTCAATCATATAAAAGTAATGTAACAACCCCACACGATATTTTAAAGGTAGCTTCCTGGAACGTGGCTGGGATCAAGGGCCGGCTACACTCAGAGGAGTGGTTGGAATTTATAGATACCTTTGATATTATATTACTCCAGGAAACTTGGGCTACGGTCCCAATCCATAGGGTTGGGTTCATTATTTTTTCAAAACCTACAATCAGTGGTAGCAAAGGGCGCGCTTCAGGGGGCCTATTGATCTGGGTGAAGCAATCCTTGGGAGTCCATTTATCTGAAATTTCTCTGGAACATCAAGACCTCCTGGGTATCAAGTTGAGCAAAGCTGCCCATCGGGATCTGATTATTATTAACATCTATGCACAAGGCCTACCTGGTGGCCGCTGCCCTGGTATTGTCGATGTAGTGGATAGGTATCTTGATAGTTTAGGAAGTGATAATCTCTTTGTCCTAGCGGGTGACCTGAACTGCACCTTTGAGCCGCTCCAGGCAGTTGGGGACAGTTGGGGGTCCTCAGAGGATGCAGTCTGGAACGTTCCAGTCCTATCAATTGATAAAATCGCCAAAGGGACTGAGGCAGCTTTGAATTGGATGGCTCTATGTTTGAACAGGGGCTTAAGGGCAGTTAATGGCCGCTCCTTATCAGATCAATGTGCCTGCAACACCTATGATAATGGTTTAAGGAAAAGCCGTATAGATTATATTTTGCTAAAGTTGGAACTCTGGCAATATATGATCGACATGGAAGTGGTATCCCGCCCAGAAAGCGACCACAACCCCCTGTCGCTTAGTTTAAGGCTTCTGGGCTCTGATAGATTGAGGAATCCAGATACTCTTAGGACAGGAGATCTCACCTTGACCAATGACAGAAGAAGGCTGAAATGGTCTAGGTTAGTGGGTGATGCCACCCTCCTTGAAAGTATTAAAAAATTGGTCACCTACACGGTGAACGAACTCATGCCCACTGTGTCAGAGGGGGTTGGCCCCGATCATGTAACCGAGACCCACGAATGTTGTTTTGAACAGCTTAAACTTCTCTTATCCAGTCCATACTTGGCAGGCCCGTCAAAAAAACTTGGTTCCCGTCAGAAATGGTACAACGGGAAATGTAGGGAGGCCTATAGCCAATTAGTTAAGGCGGTCAAGTCTCGGATTATGAGTGATGTCAAGTTAGCTAGGGTACAGTATAAAAAAACCCAGTGGGATGCTAAAAGAGAGTGGGAAGATAGGCATTGGTCCGATCTTCTGGATGCATCGACATCCAATAACCAGACTAAATTCTGGGAACTGGTAAAGTGGGGCAGGGACCCAGATTCGCGAACGCCTACAAACCATGTCTCCCCCGGAACTTGGGTGGATTTTTATGCTGCCCAATTTAGGTCTGAGATCTCGGTATCCTCCACTATGCTAAGTTATGAGCACATACTGTTTGATCACGGTGGGGTCCTGTTCTTCACAGAGCAAGAAACAGAATTAGCTCTGGGTTTGACTGAGCGGGGGAAGGCTCCAGGGATGGACCTAATCCCTGTCGATTTGTTTAAATCCAACCCAGAACTTTGGGTACCGTATATTACCAGGTTAGCTAATGCAATTGCCCAAGGAGCCGGAATCCCAAAGAGCTGGAAGGGGGCTGAGATCCTTCCAATCCACAAAAAAGGGGATCGGTCCAACCCGGGCAATTATCGCCCGATCAGCCTTATTGACTCCCTCCAAAAGGTCATTGCACGTATGATTTTAGGTAGAGTTCAGGGTTGGATGGTCTCCGAGTGCATTTTGTCTCCCATGCAAGCAGGCTTTAGATCCGGTATCAGCACCATCGACCAGGTGTTTAGATTTTGTCTGATTTACTGGAAGGTGGTGCTGTTAGGCGGGGGGAAAATTTTCGCCGCTTTTATTGATCTAAAGGCGGCTTTTGACATGGTCCCGAGGGCTAAATTGTGGTGTGTCTTGAGAGACTTGGGTTTGCCCTTGGAACTTCTGGACTTAATTGTTAAACTGCATGAGGACAATTTTGCTAGGGTTCGGTGGGGCGGTCAAGGACAAGTGACGAACAGCTTCCCAGTAACACGCGGGGTTCGTCAGGGTTGTGTCCTGGCGCCCACACTCTTCCTGTTATTTATTGACCAGGTAGTAAACTTTTTCAAGACCTTCCCAACTGATGCTCCCTCCCTGGCTGGGAAGAAGTTCCCCATGCTTATCTTCGCTGACGACACTCTGCTCCTCTCTAAGACCAGAAGCGGTTTACAGCGGGCTCTGAACCGCTTTGAGGAGTTTTGTGTCATCAATGATTTGAAGGTAAACGTGGGCAAAACTAAGTTTATGGTTTTTACTAAGAACATCTCGGTTCGGAGCTCGGTAAGGATGGGTGGGGTTAATTTGGAACAAGTAGATCATATGTCCTACCTAGGGGTTACCCTAGACTTTCGCCTGCGATGGAAGGAGCAGGTAGTCGAACAGCAGCTTAAAATGGCCCGCTTAACTGGCTGTCTCCTTAGGGAACAAAAGAGATCCATCACTAAACGTGTGCACCCAGCGCTAAAAATTTATGACGCAAAGATTAACGCTGCTATTCTATATGGAGCGGATCTTTGGGCGTATATGGATCTTTCTAGTCTGTTTAAAGCACAGTGTAAGTTCTTGCGGAATCTAGTGGGGCTTCCGCAATCAACTCCATCTATACCCCTGTGTTTGGACTTAGGTTGTAATCCAATTAATGAGATGGCGAGGTTCAGATTGGTTGCCTTTTGGAGACGGATTTGGTCTTCTCCTGACCTTGCCTTATTTGCTAATGAACTTGTCGAAGTTAGGTCCATAGAGGGATCCGGGAGAATTCCATGGCTACGCACGGTTAGAACCATCTTGGTTGAAATGGGTTTGGAACAGCTGTGGTTGTCTCCTGGAACCAATGTGTTTTCCTCCAAACAAGAATTTAAAGCATTGTACTGGGCCTCGGTTCGACAAACCTTAGTGTCTGCTTCTAGTTCCACAAGTCTAACAGGTAGGTTTCTGGCTAACAAGCTGGATCCCTCCCGTGAGAACTACTGGGATATCATTACCAGGCCGCTAGATAAGAAACTCTACCATCAGTTTCGGGTGGGTTGTTTGCCCTTGAATACATTCACTAAAAATTGGGGTACTGGAGTAACTGAATTCTGTCAATGGTGTCCTGGTCATAAGGAGACAGAGGGTCACCTTTTATTTGCCTGCCCCATGTACCACGACCCTCGCAGAAAATGGATAAAACCTCTGTTTCAACGCCTTACTTGTAGTAGGTCCGCGGAGGCCATTCGGGCATTGAAGACCAATACCTCAGAGTTGTTTGTGGTGAGCACAGCGAAATTCCTTGGCTGGGTTTGGATCATCAGAGCCCATAAATAGTTAGAAATGATTGCTTATACGATTCGTACTTAAAACATCCTATCCAAAGATGGATATTGTATAGTATTTTAAGATGGTTTTATTTATTGATTTTATGTTTTTAAAAAGCATACATAAACGGATCGTCTAAATTTAAATGGGATGTTTAACAAGGATTATTTTTAATGTATAGTTTTTATCATGTGTATAAATATTTGTAATCTGGACAGTATTTGGCGTTTGTAAAGCATGGACCAAAGTGTTTGTGTAAATTCTGCTGTCTTTTATGATTTTATTATCGAAATAAAGACATTAAAATCTGAATCTGATTTACAGCTCTCCCTAGATCCGTAACTTATTTTACTGGGGATCACTAAACGTATGAAATGTTCTAGACATTACTTGAGACTAGAGGACTTAGCGTTAACCTTATATAACCAGCTGATAGCCATGTCTTAGAAAGCAGCTCAGCCACCTGAGATCTCAGTATGGTGTAGGATGACACATAAATGGGCAGTAGCAGAAGCAAGTGATATATTGACTGCTTCTATCAGGCGCAGTGGTGTGGGTGGCTTTGGGACACATATGTACAGAAGCTCTTTGACAAATTGCATCCCCTTCCCCCCTGATGTGTTTGCATTTCAATCCTTTAAGGGGTGGCTGACCTCAGGCACAACTCCCTGGGCCATCCACTCCTTACCCTTTAGTTGTGTCTGTTTGACTGTTGCAGACAGCAAAGTGATGCTCCCCATATACATTACACAATAGACATTCCCTCCCACCTCCAATCACCCCCTGAACACCGTTGATGTGTAACTTGTTTCCTGTCGTATCCTCTCTACTCTCTCTATGTCGCTAGGGGGGTCTCTCCCACCTACTAGCCAGTGTAATAATTGTTATTGTTGATGATATTGTTGATCTCTTATGGTATTAGTTTTTTACATAATGATCGGATATAGCAGCTTGCATATGGAACCCCAATTATTTTAGTCCTCTGGGGACCTTGATTTCTTGTATGGTTGCTTGATTGAATTCATCCCTAGAGTCTCGGATCTATTGTTGCCTATTATGTATCTGTTTGTACCTTGAAAATGCCAATAAAGAGATTTGAAAAAATTAATCTGTAAAAATACATATACTTTCAGTTTAGAAAATAAACACCAACCTACTACACAGAAGTTGCAGCAGAAACAAACCAAACCTTCAATGGTAATAAAGAGTTATTGTGAGAAGTTGGCCTGGCATATGCTGGTCACTAGTTATAGTGGCCACCTTGCACCTGTCCAATTCGACTCTTATGGTAGATAGGTTTAAGACAACCTTTTAAATAAAGCTATCCGAGTGGTAGCTGTGGAGAGCAGCCTTCAGGCTAAGTATCAGAGGAATGTAAAGCAGCTTGTTTTACCTTATAATCTCTAGAATTACCAAATGAAAGGACACCACACAGGTATATATATCAAATATATATGTATTTATTGCTAGACACACTCTACTAATCTCTTTATGAGATTAGAAGTCAGGAACACATTCAAATATCAACGTTTCACAATTAGTCAAGCACAAATATGGCTGGGGCCAGACCATATGCTAAAAAAATGGGTTAAGAAAGTCGACTTGCAAAATGACAAGGCCTAGGGCCTGTAGAATTGCTGGGGTTCACCACTGCAGTGAAAGCAGGTAAGCAATCGATCCACGGGAGATGCATGCAGTGTGTGAACACAGCCGCGGGTTCCCTATTGATTATAATGGAGCAAGTCGCGGTTTGATTTTTAAAGTTTTAGGGTACTTCGAGGAAGTCTACAAGTAAGCCACTTACAAGGTAAGTAATTTGAGGGCCAACACACACTTGGGCACTGGAGTGCACGAGTTACCTCACCCAGGGAAGCCGGGTGCATAGATGTCTTTTGGTGTCGAGTCGCGTCGCTGTTTTCTATGGAGATCAAACAAGATTTGCTTGTTGCGTCGACTGAAGAAGTGTCCGGTGGAATCCAAGGGTGGATTCGAGATGCTGAAGACCTGAAAATTGAAGGGACAGTGTCCACAGCACTTGCCAGTGTCAGGTGGCCAGGAAGATGGCTGACCACGGATGTCAGGTCGTCGATGGTGTTTTGACTCTTTGCTCACGAGATCCAGGAAGGATCGACGATGACTAGCAGCTGGATTCGGAGTGTCCCATGATGTCTGCAGCTGACTGCGGTGTTGGTAACTGGATTGGAGCCAACAAGTCTTGGCAACAGCAAGTCTCGTGTAGAGTGAAGAAAGTCGATGGTGCAGACCAGCAAGGTCTGAGGGACTCACCCAGCAAGGGTAAGTGAGGGCAGGTCTGGAGCAACCAGAGGAGCCCTTTGTACAATTTCGTAGAATGTTGTGAAGGGGTTGCACTTGTCAATAGTGCGCGGCACCCGGGTATTGCTGTTCCTCGTCACTCATGGGGTCCACTCGCCTCAGCTCTGCTGGGTACTCATAATGGCTGTCGAGAAGTCAGGAAATCCACTTGCAGGGCCGCAGGGAATTTGAACTCCGGCGGGAGCGGGAAAGTTGGCGACCATTGATGAAGGTCTTTGGTGCCTGCCCAGCAGGGGAGTCACTCCTTGACTCCAAGGGAGATTCTTCTGTCTTCCAAAGGTAGTGGAACGTCGAAGGGCCAGAATTCTTCTTTGTAGAGCGTCGTCCAGGGTTATCTGCTTTGCAATGGCAAGGTTTGCTATCTTATACTGAAGATAGGAGAGGGACTAGCTCTATGACCACTCCTCTAGGAGGGTCAGGGTAGGGGGTGGTTACACCCACTTCCCTTTGTCCAGTTTCGCACCATAGAAGGGACAGGTAGCCCCTGAACCGGTTTGAGCTGGCATATGCACAGAGGAGCCTACTGCTCCCCCAGTGCAGGACTTCAAAGCACTCTAGGAGTGCACCCAGCCAGCCCCAATACACTAAATCCTGTCTGGAAGGTGGTGACACCTCCCTGTGACAGGATGCCTTTTGTTGGGCTTCCTCCACTGCGAGTTTCAGTCAGCAGCAGGAGGGCAGCCCAGTGTCTGTGCTGGTGACATCCATTTTGTGATGCCAGGGCTCTTTCAGATTTCTGTCGTTTTACTCCAGTGGGTACATGTCGTTCCCTCTAGAAGGGTGGAATCATGCTCCCACATCATGGACTGATGTGGGGGTATGATTCCAAGTTGTTCGACACCAAACACGATATGTTTTGATGCAGTCATTCCAAAGTTAGCATTTTAATGCATTTAAGAGTATATGGTTTAACCGCATCCACAAACAGCCATATAGAATAGACTCTGGTAGCTGCAGAGGGACCCTGCTCATGTGGAGGCACCCCCTCACATTGTAAACCAAGCACCCTGCCCTCAGGATTAATAGGGCCTGCCATAGGGGTGGCTGATAGGTTTATATGTGTGTGTATGGTGAGATATAGAAACCTATACCTCTGTGAGGAGTGCTAACACTACCTCACCCAGGCTGCAGTAGCAGGCCTGTGGTGTCAGATTTAGTCTGCTTCCCAGGGGTGGCATAATACATGCTTCAGCCCCTGGAAGGCCTGTGAAGTACCTATGCCGTCGGTACCTAAGGTACCATATACTAGGGGCTCATAAGGTACCACAGTATCCAATCACTAGTGCATCTAATATGCAGACCAAGTCGTTTAGAGAGAACAGAGAGACTGGGGCCCTGATTAGCAGGGACCCAGCCAGACTATAGCCAGAAACCAGTGTATACATCAGAAAAAAAGTGGGGGCAACATAAGTGCAGATCCTACTCTCCTAAAGTTAATCTTTGAAAAAATAAAGAATCCAAATAAGAATACAAATGTAAGGCAACTTGCCTTAGAGCTAAATAAACTCTCTGTAAACAAAGTTATTTTCTGCCTTTTTCTGCTTCCTCTAGAGTTCTAGGAATAAAATTCTTCCTTCAGATCAGAAAAAACTATTAAACAAAATTAAAAGGGCTTCAGCTTCTTGAAGACTAATACATCAGGAACACAGCTGCTGGCTACAGTAACTTGTAAGTGTTTGGGAAGGTTGAAATATTCTGTCTGTTTAAGAACCTGGAAGTGAGGAATAATGTATTATGTCTCCTTGGAAAATGACTAGTCAGTTCTGTTTTCACTGCAGATACCATTTGATAATTTGAACTCTGCCTTTGTTTATTTAACTGAAGGAGAGCAAGTTAAGGTTTAGAACTTATATTATTATTTTGAAACATGATCTGTGCCGAAACCTGGACTTTGGTGTGTATATGTATTAAATGCTGTAATGCCTTCTCTTTTAACCTGCTTAACATTATTTTGCCAACTTTTCCCTATTTCTTCCTGTTACACTATATTTTACAAAAGGCTTCTTTCATACATCCAGTATGTAGCAGGGCAGTGATGTAAATGTGCCTATGATTGTGACAGGAGCATTCACAGGAGCAGCAGAGAAGCAGCTTATAGGAAAAATATAATAATGTGTTGTCTGACCCAAATTCCCCCATCCCCCCAGTTGTTTTCCTTACAGACCTCTAATTTTGGAACTCTTTCTAGGAAGGCACCCAAAATAAAGTCTATCCCACTGTGAGCTCTATTTTAAAGCAGATTTTAGCTGTAACGTATCCTTTCCATCTTTTAAAGAAGGTCCACTGCTGTGCAGCATGCATAAGAGGCTCTGGCAAACAAATATTCATGCAGGCTGATTGAAGAAGACTGTTATCAGATTCAGCCTTCTACTTACACACAGGTAACACTATCACAGGAATATCACTCTTTACAACACATGCCTTTACAATGCAAGTTGTTACAACAACGTGTTGTTACATCACATGGCATTACAACAACTTGCAGTAGGGGGGCGATGGAGTTTAGAATAGTATAATTTACTATTCCAACTCCGGTGTGTGCAACAGTAGGGAAGGTGTTGGAATGACAATCCAACAAATCCAACACCTTCCGCCCCCTACTGCAAGTTGTTGTAATGGCATGTAATGTAACAACGCATCATTGTAACGACTTGTATTGTAAACACATGCGTTGTAAATGATGCATTGTAAAGGTTGTTTCCCCTATCACAGATGCCGTACACAATTTCAGAACCATACTTTTCGAGAACCCTTGTTTTAGATTCAGGAATGTGAATTTGCTACAATTTGAGAGACCACTATTTTGGATGCCTTAATGTTGCATAGGTATGAATAAAATAGATTATCATTGAGAGGGTATTAAGGTAGGATAGTGGGGGGAGAGAGAGAGAGAGAAAGAGAGAAGCTACATAAAGGGTAGCAATGTAATATGCTGCATTATTGTCATTTAGGGGTTCTGGTGATACTAACCACAAGGCTGACAGCCTAGCACTGTTCCAAACAACTGTAGGCATCAAATCCCAGATGCACCTGAGTTTAAGTCATGCCTAGCAGGTCTTGGCTGCAGGATCTTGCTGCAGGCCAGGTCCCACACCCAAACAACCTCATATGCCAATCCTTCCGCACAGAGACCAAGCTGCACACAGCCTTTGACCCTTCTCTCTGTGTCATTTTGTCTGCTTCTCTCTCTCTAGCTCTCTATCTCTCTACCTCCTGCCCTTTTATTCAATTTGTATAACTGACTTTTTACAGTTCACAGTCAATCACAGCACTATCATAGATGAAGTTATGAATAGGCCTGGGCGGTGTTATTGGCTTTATTTTGGTAATTTTGGCTACGGTATTTTCTGTATAAAGACTGAGATTATGGCAGTATGCCATGTCAGGTAATGAAAATCCCTTTCAGGGAAAAATCATAACGGAATCAACACAATCAGAATAAACGTGAGCAGCATCTCGTCAACATTTGACAGTGCACATTCTGTCACTGCACTAGCATAGATAATGTTATAAATAGGCTCATGTTAAAGTTTAAATACAGTGGTGTAATTGGCTTTATTTTGGTAACTTTGGCTAAAGTAATTTATGTGTGATTACTGAGATTATGCCACAATGCCACACCACAATACAAAACTCTCTTTCAGGTAAAAACGATTGCAAGAGAAGCATGGAAACATCACAATCAGCATGAAAGTGAGCTGCATCTTCCCAACATAAACAGAAGTTATTTAATGAAGGTGTTCAACAATTTTTATTCAAGCAAATATTTTGGATGCTTTTTTGTGTGTTAATCTATGATTCTGAAAGTGAGTGGCAGTTCATTAATGTGAGTGAATGGAAAATAAATTTTGCATGCTTTTTTCAGCTCTTGGTCCTGGTGGATTTGGATCTTGGAGAGAAAATGTTGTAAATTAAATGAGGATCCAACTTCCAGGGTAGCTTAAGCAGTATTTATTAGTATTGTAAGACCAAGAGTAAAAGTACAGAGAGCCCCACCAGAAGCAGCCTTTCTGCTGCTCTGCCCATACACCAACTGCCAACCTCACTCATCCAACATTCCATACAACACTCACACTGGTTGAGCAGCAAGTATAACACATCTCCCTTCTTTACGGTGAACAAGAACACAATCAATGGTCCAAGTAAAAGTATACATTGGTAAAATATACATGCATGGAAATGACATGAGGACCCATTGCAAAGACCTGAAGATGTCTAAAAGGCATTCAAGATAACATCAAAGAAAGCACAGTACAATAGGCATGCAAGTTAACATCAAAATGCAAAGAAAGCACATAAGAATGTAGCAATTGACTTGAATGTTAACAAAAGATATGAAATGATGGAAAATGACAATGCCCACCCATGTACTCACATTAAAGAAAACAACAAACTGGGCAAGATAGCAACAGTCTTTAAGGAAGCAAAAAGACTACACTTACCAACATCCTCTCCCTTTCTACACAAAACAAACACACATCTTCTCCCTGTCCACACAAAACAAAACAAACCCGCTTTCCTATCCTCGTCACCAAAATGTTGTAAATGAAACGAGGATCAAACTTCCAGGGTAGCTGAAGTAGTATTTATTAGGCTAGTAAGACCAAGAGTAAAACTACAGAGAGTCCCACCAGGAGCAGCTTTCCTGCTGCTCAGCCCATACACCAAGTGCCAACCTCACTCATCCAATATTCCACAGCATCATCACGCTCCAACATTCCACACCACACTCACAATTGCTGAGCAACAAGTATAGCACAAAGCCTTGCTCTCTTTTCGTCTGCTATCTCTCTTGCATCTACACCCTTTGAATCTATACTTTTTGGGACAAATCAAGTAAATTCAATGCAGTTATTTGCAAAAAGTTTGTATTTTGAGGGAGGCACCACTATCTTTCTTACTTCCTTGGGGTTTTCTTATTTTTGTTTCTTTGTTGTTGGATGGACTGCAGTTCAGAGTATGGGCCCATTGAAAATTAAGTATTTTTAAGTGATAATGTTTGCACATTTTCGGGATAGTCGGGGCCTTGGGTTATAAAATACATTTGCTCCATCTTCTCTTGTTTTTTACTGAATTGTGTACAGATTTGTTAATTATTGTACTGTGTTGCTGCTGCAGTTGGCCTTGGGCATCATTTAAAATTTATTTTTCACAATATCACTGGTGCTGTGCTATAAGTTTTTTCATAATTTTGGGGGCTTGTGTACATACTTGCTTTAAATGCAAAATGCAGATTATTTTGTCTGTATGTGCCTGTTGGAGGCCGGGGTCTGCATTCCAGACCCATGTAGCAAGACACATTATTTTATCCCCAGCTACCTTTTTCCCCATGTGTTTGCCAACCATGTTTGTCTATGTGACATGGTTGATATTGCTTTCAGAAACTCTTAAAACTATTTTGGTGGGATCATTTGTGTTGCCTCAGTTTGTTTGTGGGAGGGGAATTTGTAAAGTATATTTAACTTTCTTATATGACATTGCTGATTTACTGGAAGTGAGAACAGGGCATTCTCATGTGTGGACCCCGACAGATTTTGGATAAGTAATATATATCTACACAATCCTTTCCCTGCAATGCTGGTGGGGTTGCTCTAGATCTAGATAGGATAGGGCAAACATGTTCTTTGCTCTCTGTGTCTACTTCTTTGCTGGTCATGTGGCAGTGGCCAATATTTGTAGCTAGTGCGGGTTTGTGTGTGTGTTTGTGTGTGGCAACTTTGGTTTTGCTCTCTGTGCCTCCTTTTCTGCTGGCTATGTGGTGACACTATTTGGTAGCGCTATTAAGTATGTGTGTGTGTGGCGATTTTGTTTTTTATGCCTCCTTTTCTGCTGGCTATGTGATGACCACCACTCTGTGGAGCCATTGAGGAACAGCATGTGTGTATATGTGTGTGTGCATGTGTGTGTAGTTGTGTTTGTGTGTGTGTGTGGCCCTTGGGTCTTTTTTTCCATACCTCCTTCTTTGCTTGCCATATAGTGGATGAGCTAGATACTACCATATTGTGCAGTCATTGTGTGTTCCAGTCCTTTTAAAAGCCATTTTCTATGAACATTGATAGAAGAAACCATGACAGTTTTGTTAATTGTATGTGTTATCCTTATATGTTTATTTGTGCTTGTAGCTGATTGCAGTACACAGTTGTTGTTTCTAATTAATTTATTCAAATGTTCCCTGCTTCCCTTATCTCTTCTAGGCATCCATGGGTCCTGCAGGAACACTAGCAATTATTTAATTCATTTATTACATTTATGTCTGACCTCTTGCCTCCCATTGGGATCCCAAGGGCCCTGGTAGTACACCAGAAATTATTCAATTAATTAATCAGATTTTAGCCTGCTCCTTGCATCCCAAAAGGGTCCCATGGGCCCTAGAGGGACACCAAGTTAGCCTTTGCTGCATAATGTCTAGCAAAACATTGTTTATGCATGGATACACTATTGTTAAGCAATTGTGATGATGATGGTGACTTGTATTACTAGGTTGCCCAAATTTCACTGACTTCATGCTTTTTTTTGGTTACTATGCAAATATGTACGCTGAAGTTCCAGATGTGTGTGCAAGCATTCAAATGTACTGCAGTGTGATGTGGATCAGGGGCACCTGGTGTAAGTCTTCCCAGTGTTTTCCCAGTGCCCCAAGGAGGGAATTATATAGTAAAAAGTCACCAGGGGACAGACCTACTTCCTCAATCAGGGACTCAAGAAGGAAGAGGGAGCCATCACAGTAGAGATCTCCCATTGTAGCAGGCCAGCCTCATGCCAGTGAACGAGCTCCACAGTAGAGGAAAGCTGTCCACCACAGAGTGCCTAGAAGCGGCATGACAGGGCATGTGGCGGTATCACCCTTGTGATAAAGAGGCTCCATTTATTATAATAGAGTGCCGCTTGCAGCACATTGGGGCCCAGCGTCGGCGCTTCAGAACAGGAGTGGAAAAGGTGTGATTTGCAAAGCAGACTCCAAGCAGGAGAAACAGTGGCTGTGTTGGCTGTCTGAAGGCCTATCATCCACCAGGCCACCCACTGCAAGTCAGAAGCTAGATAATATTGCTCAGGACAGAAAACCCACCCTCCGTAGTAGGCAAATAAAGTTTATGGAGAGGTACCCTACAGCACGTATTATGCCAGAAGATCTCCCTCATAAGTTTTTCAAGTTGTGTGAAAGAAGGATTTTGGGACGTAGCGGGGGAGATTAGCATGATAATAATGTAGGTGTGGTAGCATTATCTTTTTGATGAGCACTATCCATCTCACTACAGAAAGTGGAAGCCATCTCCAAATCCCAATCTGCTCTCACAATGGACATACTGTTCGGGTGAGGTTGCCATCAAACAAGTTGACAGGGTTACGATGAATCCAGATACACAAGTAATAAAACGTCAAAGGTTGCCACATCAGTCCGATGCCATTAAGACAGTAGGGTGGGTCAGGTGTCGCGTCACTAAAGAAGAACAGACATGACTTGGTCTAAATAACCTTAAGGACCGATAGCAATGCAAACTTATCTAAAAGGGATGCCACAGTAGGAGAAATGACATGCAAATCATTTGCATATAATAAGACTGAGTGTAACCCATCATCAAGTGCAATCCCCTAATCCTGTCCAGAAGTTCGAAGGGCATCTGCAGCTGCTCGATGGAAAGTGAGAAAAGCAGAGGAGACAGCATGCACCCCAAAAGGGTGCCACTGTGGATCAGGATAGGTTCAGAGATTAAAGCACCTGTTTGGATTCTGGCCAGCAGATGAGTATAAAGCAGTTTAACCAATCGTAGAAATTGATTCACAAACCCATATTGGGGGAGAACCACAAGAGGAAGGCCCAATCCAAAGAGTCAGAGGCCTGCTTCAGCTCTAGCACAAGACAACCCACCCATGGCCAGACATGGAGCACGTGCTCCTGAATCGTGAATAATCCATGGAGGTTAAGTGAAGTGTCACAGGCAAGGACAAATCCATGCTGTTCCAGGTGCACCAGAGCAATAATTAAGGGGGCTAGGCAGTCAGCAAGGATCTTAACCTACATCTTATAATCTGTGATAGTGGTGGTAGTGGTGCTTTCCCGGCGGCTGGGACTGCCGCCAAATATCGTCGCTCGAAGGTTTCCCTGCAGTGGGCCAAGAGGTCTGGTAATTATCGGCCCTTAATTGGGGACACAGTGAAGGATTTAGAGAGTGGCACAGACATCGAGGCCCATCTGTGGGCTTGAAAGTGGCGGCAGTGTAATCATGCGGGAACTGATCGACATCAGAGTGGACTACATGGCCCAGCATTCCTCACTTCTACAGCGACAAGCTGCCTATTTAGGCGGGGTTCCTGGGAACATCTATGACCCAGTATCCTTTTCTCTATACGAGAGGAGTGGCCAATTCAGGGCGGGCCACAGGTAACTGTTTAAGGGAGGTCCACAGCACGCACCATTTCGGCACATCTCTGCCTCTGAGGAAGAAGTTATTGAACACTTCGAAACGCGTCAGGCTCTTTGGTGTCGCCGAACTGTTCAAGCAATTGATGTCTCTACACCTCTCATACCTATTAAAGGCTTGTACCTGCGAACTGTGTCAGAGTGACTCCCACTGCAGGGAAACCTTCGAGCGACGATATTTGGCGGCGGTCCCAGCCGCCGGGAGAGCACCACCACTAAAGAGGGGGCCAAGAGGTCTGGTAATTATCGGCCCTTAATTGGGGACACAGTGAAGGATTTAGAGAGTGGCACAGACATCGAGGCCCATCTGTGGGCTTGAAAGTGGCGGCAGTGTAATCATGCGGGAACTGATCGACATCAGAGTGGACTACATGGCCCAGCATTCCTCACTTCTACCGCGACGAGCTGCCTA
This sequence comes from Triturus cristatus, assembly GCF_964204655.1. NCBI lineage: Eukaryota > Metazoa > Chordata > Amphibia > Caudata > Salamandridae > Triturus > Triturus cristatus. The sequence goes on along the minus strand of NC_140587.1, from coordinate 728,400,660 downwards.
TTTAGGCGGGGTTCCTGGGAACATCTATAACCCAGTATCCTTTTCTCTAAATGAGAGGAGTGGCCAATTCACGGCGGGCCACAGGTAACTGTTTAAGGGAGGTCCACAGCACGCACCATTTCGGCACATCTCCGCCTCTGAGGAAGACGTAATTGAACACTTCGAAACGCGTCAGGCTCTTTGGTGTTGCCGAACTGTTCAAGCAATTGATGTCTCTACACCTCTCTTACCTATTAAAGGCTTGTACCTGCGAACTGTGTCAGAGTGACTCCCACTGCAGGGAAACCTTCGAGCGACGATATTTGGCGGCGGTCCCAGCCACCGGGAGAGCACCACCACTAAAGAGGGGGCCAAGAGGTCTGGTAATTATCAGCCCTTAATTGGGGACACAGTGAAGGATTTAGAGAGTGGCACAGACATCGAGGCCCATCTGTGGGCTTGAAAGTGGCGGCAGTGTAATCATGCGGGAACTGATCGAAATCAGAGTGGACTACATGGCCCAGCATTCCTCACTTCTACCGTGACGAGCTGCCTATTTAGGCGGGGTTCCTGGGAACATCTATGACCCAGTATCCTTTTCTCTGAATGAGAGGAGTGGCCAATTCAGGGCGGGCGACAGGTAACTGTTTAAGGGAGGTCCACAGCACGCACCATTTCGGCACATCTCCGCCTCTGAGGAAGAAGTAATTGAACACTTCGAAACGCGTCAGGCTCTTTGGTGTTGCCGAACTGTTCAAGCAATTGATGTCTCTACACCTCTCATACCTATTAAAGGCTTGTACCTGCGAACGATATATATATATATATATATATATATATATATATATATATATATATATTCACTGAAAAAACCATAGGTTTCACACATGTTATAGTTAGCTGGACATTTCACTCATAAAAAACCATTGAAATTCCCCCGGTATAGTTAGTTCAGCTAACTATAACTCACGCAACCGCAATCCACTGCTGATGACGTCGCATATTACATCACTGTATTCACTAAGATACTGTTAATAAGTCAGTTATACAATTAATTTTACAAAACAAAACATCCATTTAGACACTTATTTACCCCTTTATTCTTCCATTAACCTTTAGATATACATATATAAAAAATATTTTGTTTTCAGAAAGACACATATTCACTGGATGATGTCATCAGTGATCTCATCAGTGATGTCATTTGAGATGTCATCAGTGATGTCATGAGTGATGTCACTGACCATGTCATGAGTGATGTAATATGCGACGTCATCAGCAGTGGATTGCGGTCGCGCGAGTTATGGTTAGCTGAACTAATTATAACAGGGGAATTTCAATGGTTTTTTACGAGTGAAATGTCCAGCGAACTATAACATGTGTAAAACCTATGGTTTTTTCAGTGAATTTGCAAGGTTTTTTAAATGCTAATTCCTAACTATAACGTGTGTTAAACCTATGGTTTTTTAAGTGAATTTGCAAGGTTTTTTAAATGCTAATTTCTAACTATAACGTGTGTGAAACCTATGTTTTTTTTAGTGAATTTGGAAGGTTTTTTAAATGCTAATTTATGTATGTATTATTATATTTTTTATATATTTATTTTACAATAAACTACCTATGTATATAGTTATAGATTGACTGTATCCTTTAATATGGAATGGCTCAGCTCTTTTATTTTGAATTTGGATAAAGTTGAACAGCATAGTTAATATCTTCTATAAACTTATAAACAGTTTAAAATGTTTGTTTTTTTTAAGTGTTTTTCACCGTGCGCACACCGTGCACGCACCGTGCGCGCACCCCGCAATTTTTTGAAAAAAAATAAAATGTTTTTTTCACCCTTCGGGGTCCTTCAGGGACCTCCTGACAAAGGCTAGGGGGTCAGGAACTCTCTACCCTGCCCCCTTTTCACGTTCTCCACCTTTCTTTCTCACTGCCACACACAAAATGGTGTCCGACACTTCCTGATTTCGACCGATTCGAATGTTGACTGACATCTAACCACCAATCAGAATTACGCTCGCGGACATTTGGTGCGCGCACGGTGCACGCATATAGATATTTATGTACTTTTAACTGCAATTTTCTCAGGAACTACTGAACAGATTGACACCATATATGCAAAAGGCACATGCCTGACCTGAGGACTACCTCTTTGCCAAATTTCAAGTAATTCTGTTCAGCCGTTCGGGCTGTCCCTTCGACTAAAGGTCCTATGGGAAAATGCATGGGGAAAACGCGTTTTGGGACCCCCCTTTTTTCTCAGCCCCCGCTTGACGAATCACCCCTAGACTTTCAGGGTAGTAGCTGAGCAGAGCGCCCCATTAGTTTTGAAAATTTCGCGAGGATTCGTCAACCGGCGCCAAAGTTATTCAAAATAGAATTTTCAGATTTCCTATGGTAACTCGGTCCTAACTATAACTATCTACTGGCGACCGCCAGTAGATAAGATATATATATATATATATATATATTACCTACTGGCGGTCGCCAGTAGGTAGTTATAGTTAGGACCACGTTTCCATAGGAAAACCTCAACATTCTATTTTGAATAACTTTGGCGCCGGTCGACGAATCCTCGCGAATTTCTCAAAATAGGTGGGGCGCTACGCTCCGCTCCTACCCTGAAAGTCTCGGGGGGATTCGTCAAGCGGGGGCTGAGATAAAAGGGGGGTCCCAAAACGCGTTTTTCCCATGCATTTTTCCATAGGACCTTTAGAACGAGCTACAGCCCGAACGGCTGAATAGAATTACTAGAAATTTGGCAGAGAGGTAGTCCCTAGGTCAAGGAAGTGCCTTTTGTAGGTTTGGTGTAAATCTGTTCAGTAGATTCTGAGAAAATAGCCTTTAAATCAATATATATATCTGAGCCCGCTTACGGTACGCTTACCGTACGCTTACCGTACGCTTACCGTAAGCTTACGGTGGCGTGCGCGAGCGCGATTCTGATTGGCTCTTAGATCTTAGTAAACATTCGAATCGGCCGAAACCAGGAAGCGGCGTCCGCCATTTTGTCTCTCGCACTGAGTGTTGTTTATCAAACATGATGGCCAAAAACATGTTACGGGGCTGTTTTGACAACTCCCTCCTACATAGTCATGTTGAGGGAGTCCCCAAACATCCCCCAAGAGCAAAAACGGTTTTATTTTTTTTTCGGCAATTTCGCGGGGTACGCTTACCGTACGCTTACCGTACGCTTACCGTAAGCTTACCGTACGCTTACGGTAAAAAAATAAAAATAAAAAAAACACTATCCACACTTACCCCACCCCCTGTGCTTTTGGTGGCCGCAGGCCACCAAATGTGCAGGGCTTATTAATAGAGAAAAAAAACGTAATTTTGGCAACATGAAATTATAAAATTGAAATAAAAAAAACACTATCCACATTGACCTCACCCCCTGTGCTTTTGGTGGCCGAAGGCCACCAAATGTACAGGGCTTATTAAAGTTGATAAAAACCGTGCACGGAACGAACTGCGTTAAGTGGGCGCGCACGCCACAAATGGCGTAAAGTAACTTAGCATTTAAAAAACCGTACAAATTCACTGAAAAAACCATAGGTTTCACACACGTTATAGTTAGGAAATAGCATTTAAAAAACCTTGCTAATTCACTGAAAAAACCATAGGTTTCACACATGTTATAGTTAGCTGGACATTTTACTGATAAAAAACCAATGAAATTCCCCCGTTATAGTTACTGTAGGCAACTATAACTCACGCGACCGTAATCCTCTGCTGATGACATATGTGTCTTTATGAAAAAAAAATATTTGTAATATATGTATAGCTAAAATTTAATGGAAGAAGATATGGGCAAATAAGTGTCTAAATACAGTATTAGCATCAGCAGAGGATTGCGGTCGCGTGAGTTATAGTTGCCTACAGTAACTATAACAGGGGAATTTCATTGGTTTTTTATCAGTAAAATGTCCAGCTAACTATAACATGTGTGAAACCTATGGTTTTTTCAGTGAATTAGCAAGGTTTTTTAAATGCTATTTCCTAACTATAACGTGTGTGAAACCTATGGTTTTTTCAGTGAATATATATATATATATATATATATATATATATATATATATATATATATATATGAAACAACCAACACGTAAAAACGTGTAATTTGAAGAGCACTCCAGCAAAAATCCAGGGACAATGTTTTTCAAAGCATAAATGCTTTATTCGACAAGTTCCCCCCCGTTCTACCCCCGAAACGCTGACAGACGCGTTTCGCCGACTGGCTTTTTCAATGTCAGTTTCCATTATGTTAAAACGGCACATTTAAACTTCAACAAAGTATCACATGACAATGAATGCGCAAACATAGAAGATGGGCTAGCAGCAACATTGTATCTAAATTCATGGCGGCCATCTTCTAGTAGCAAATACAAACAAATAAAGTGCCTAGCGTTCATAAAAAGAAAAAAAACCCTATGTGCAGGTTAAAATTGCAGTTTCAAGTTGGACAACAGCATAAATGACAGGTGATAATAGGATGTTTATATGTTGCGCTGTTCGGGATGGGAAAACGCACGATTTTAGATACATAATGTTCTAAAATTGTATTCGGACTGACTAAGGTTTTAAAAGGTGTGCAATCCTTATAGTTATTAATTGATCTACAAACTTAGGGGGTGAGAAGACTGAAATTCTACTAAATAATCGAACTTAATTCGTCTAATGTTTAGTTCGTCAATCTGCCCCCCTAAGGTCAGGCATTCCCTCCAGATTGCCTAGTCACCTGTCCTTGTGTGTTAATGAAGCCCTGAATGGGCAGAAAGCCAACTGCTGAGAGAGAGTACTTAGATATGTGCTGTTACCAAAGTGCAAAAAGAAACGTTAGAAACAAAACAACAACAAGTGTCAATTATATGTGATCATGATAAGATTATGTAACAATAAAGACCCAGTGCGAGGGTGTCTCAGGTATAATAAATGTCCCGACCTAGGGTTTACACCCTCTCATAGGTGGACCCATAGTTCCTCATCATTGTTAAGCCCTATTGGGGCCTTTGTTTGGAGATCTATTATGTATGTTGACTCCATAATACGAAGTTTTCGTATTCTGTCGCCACCCCTCTCCGACTTGCCCACTTGATCCAGACAGTAGAATTTTAAGAGATCACGGTTGCTCTGATGGTATTGCTCAAAGTGTCGAGCAACCGGGTATGCTGGATCTTTGTTAGAAATTGCCCGCATGTGCTCCAAAATGCGTTTTTTAGTAGGATGTATGGTGCTTCCTATGTATCTTTTGGCACATGGGCAAGTAAGGCAGTAGACAGTAAAGTCTGAGTTGCAGTTGAGGAAAAGTTTCATCTTGCGTACAGGTCTGGGGTCATTGGGTCTACCTGAGTATGTTGTTGTTTTCTCGCTAAATTTGCAGGCTTTGCAGTGGTTACAAGGATAAAATCCTGTAAGGCCTATTCTGTTTTTAACTCTGGGGACTGGATCAAAGTGACTATGAACAAGGTAATCGCCAATAGATAGGCTACGCTTGTAAGTGATTACTGGGCGTGCTGGTAACTTCCTTTTAAGGATGTTGTCTGTTTGTAAGATGTGCCAATTTTTCTTGAAGATCTGCATGATCTGGCTAGATTTTTCATTAAAATTGGTTATCATCCTGGCCTGGCTTTCATTTGATTCAGTAGTTTTTTTAGCAATTAGTAGATCTTTTCTGTCAATCTCTTTGACTTTAGTATCAGCTAAGGAGAGGTCTGCGTTGTTATAGCCTCTCTCCCTGAATCTTTTGGTGGCTTCTGTTTTTACCTGGGTATAGTCTTGTGCTTTGGAGCAATTCCTTTTGAGGCGTATGAATTCCCCAAATGGTATGTTCTTAATGGTACTGCGTGGGTGGTGGCTGTCAGCATGCAGGACAGTATTGCCTGCTGTGGGCTTTCTGTAGACTTTGGTAGACAGTGTACCATTGTCTACGTAAACTTCTAGGTCCAGGTATGTGACAGATTTGTCACTGATTTCTCCCGTGAATCTTAAGTTAAGGTCATTTATGTTAAGGGAAGCCACAAATTCCTCGGCCGAGGTACGACTGCCACGCCAAATTATAAAAAGATCGTCTATGTATCGTGCCCAAAGAGCGATCTTTTCCACCCAGCATTCATTTGCCTCGCCCCAGGCCACGTGCTTCTCCCACCAGCCCACGAAGAGATTCGCGTAGCTGGGGGCGAAGCACGTTCCCATCGCGGTCCCTCGCAGTTGTCGATACAACTTTCCTGCAAAAGTGAAAATGTTGTTGGTAAGACAGAAAGTAATCATTTGTATCAGCATTTTGTTATGTTGGTAATATTTCATAGGTCTTTTGTTCAGAAACCAATCTATGGCAAGGACGCCATTCTTGTGATCAATGCAGGTATATAGACTGGTGATGTCCAGAGTTATAAGTAGCATATCAGTGTCCCAGGCAGTGCCTTCAATCAATCTTAGAAAGTCTTGTGTGTCCTTGATGTAGGAGGCCAAGTCTTTTACTAGTGGGGCCAGAAATAGGTCTATGTAGATGGATGTATTTTCCAATAGACTATTAATGGACGCCACTATGGGTCTGCCGGGGGGATTGGTTGTACTTTTGTGCACCTTAGGAAGATGGTAAAAAGTTGGAATCGTGGGTGCCTCACATTTCAGGAATAGAAATTCGTCTTGATTTAGCAGACCATCTGCTTTCCAGATTTGTAAGAGATTGTGGTATTTATCGATACTTTCAAGATAAATTGCTCTTGATATTGGCAAATAACAGTCTTTGTCGTTAAGTTGCCGCATCGCTTCATCCTGGTACTGCTCTTTGTTAAAAACCACCATGTTTCCCCCTTTATCTGAAGGTTTAATTTCAATGGTTCCGTCTTTCTCCAAAGATTTTAGAGCCTCCCAATGTTTCCTGGGGATATTGTAACGACGTTCATTAAAATCTTTACGGTTGGCCAGGATTTTCAAATCCAGAATTACTGCCTCACTGAAGACGTCGATGGCGTCAAAAGGTGTTTTCGGGATTGCTCGAGACTTCAGCTTGAGGTTACTGTGTCCGCCTACTTGGTTGACACCAGATCCTGCCAAGTATTCGTCAGTCAATTGTTCGCCTGACGGCATGTCTGGAAGTGAGGAGCTTAATTCCCTCATTGTTATAAGAGTTTCCAGATCATGACCTGTTAGGGCATCTGATTCGCTTATTCCTGAATCTTCTGTTGTTGTCAGACCTCCAATTCTTGGATGCAAAAGATATATTTTCTGAAATTTCAACTTTCTAATGTATTTAAACAGGTCAATTCTAGTCCGTGCATAGTCAAAGCTTGCGGTGGGACAAAAAGTAGGTCCTAACTGCAGGACCTTGATTCCTTCCTGTGTCAGAATCTTGTTCGATAAATTGATGACTGTCATTTCGTTTTTCCTTTGATTTACCATTTCCCCCTCGTCCCTCTGCTGCGTGTTACTCTCGGGGTTGTATTGTCTCCCCCTGCCTTTCTTTCCTCTCCTTGTTTTTCGTTTCTTTTCCCTCGTGGCAGGGTCTGTTGCGGAGGGTGGGTTCTTGGTGTTGGTCGTTGTCGAGTTTCCCTCATGAGTTGGTACTCCTGAAAAAAAGGAAGAGGTGGAGAAGGTTCCATGTTTCTGCTTGGCTCTGGCGGCGCTGTGCTTTGTTCACCTTCCGATGTTTCAACTTCCGATTCTGAAGTGTCTATATAGCCACTTCTGCTTGTCCCTTGTTGGTTCATTTTCCTCCTGGGTCCGTCAAACTTTTTGGCAAAAGTCAAAACTCGTCCGGTTGCGTAATCTTGTTCATCTCTCAAGAACTTGGTTTGTTTACGCTTGCGGATGATAGACTCATAGTCCTTAAGGCGTTTGATCATAGCACTCCTTAACTCTTCTGCTTGTTTGACATCCTTTTCTTTGGCTATTAGATCTTCCAACCTTTTGATTTCCACCAGGAGTTTTTCTCGGTCGCTCCAAGCGTACTTGATGAGGATCCTGACCATTCCCTTGGCAGAATCCGTAGTGTGTTCTGCCCATTCCTTCAAGAGAGCCGGATCTGGATGTTCATATGAGGGGACGGTAAAGATGCGAAGACCTCTCGGGATTCTGTCACAGTCTATGTATCTTTGAAGTGAGGTCCCTTCCCACCATTTTCGTAGTTCTCTTTCTTGTACTTTTTCCAAAGTCTGGTACAGTATGGCCAAATTACTTTCTGGCGATTTTTGAGTTATATCACCTTTGGCTTGTGCATTGGTAGCACCAATGCCTGTTTTGAATATATCTGCGGCCGCTTCCTCTCTCTCAGTGAGGCTTGACATATTCTTCAATACTGATGTCCAATTTCTAACGGAACTATTTGGGGGAGGAGGGAACTTGCCGTTTACATGCTCCCCATTGCTTTTCAGGACTGAGGCTTAAGATTTCACTCGGCGCGCAGAAAGACAAACGAAGATCACTCACCACGTAGACACGCATTCACGGCAATCGAAGAGCCCTCCGGTTCGTGGTGCAGTCTCGTGACGGTGATCCTTCGACTTCCCGCAGAGTCCGAAAATTCTGATAACGGGTGCCGCAAAATCCTACGGCATTGTCGCTTCTTCCCGGTAAGCCTCGGGGCTGGCAGCCATATCAATTTTGTCAACAGCACTTCACCGCCGCCGCTCCGTCTTTGTCCTGGGTGCTTTCTTCCGGCGGTGGTGAACCGCCAATACACGAAACAACCAACACGTAAAAACGTGTAATTTGAAGAGCACTCCAGCAAAAATCCAGGGACAATGTTTTTCAAAGCATAAATGCTTTATTCGACAAGTTCCCCCCCGTTCTACCCCCGAAACGCTGACAGACGCGTTTCGCCGACTGGCTTTTTCAATGTCAGTTTCCATTATGTTAAAACGGCACATTTAAACTTCAACAAAGTATCACATGACAATGAATGCGCAAACATAGAAGATGGGCTAGCAGCAACATTGTATCTAAATTCATGGCGGCCATCTTCTAGTAGCAAATACAAACAAATAAAGTGCCTAGCGTTCATAAAAAGAAAAAAAACCCTATGTGCAGGTTAAAATTGCAGTTTCAAGTTGGACAACAGCATAAATGACAGGTGATAATAGGATGTTTATATGTTGCGCTGTTCGGGATGGGAAAACGCACGATTTTAGATACATAATGTTCTAAAATTGTATTCGGACTGACTAAGGTTTTAAAAGGTGTGCAATCCTTATAGTTATTAATTGATCTACAAACTTAGGGGGTGAGAAGACTGAAATTCTACTAAATAATCGAACTTAATTCGTCTAATGTTTAGTTCGTCAATCTGCCCCCCTAAGGTCAGGCATTCCCTCCAGATTGCCTAGTCACCTGTCCTTGTGTGTAAGGTGTGTAAAAAAAAAAAAAAAAAATATATATATATATATATATATATATGTATATATATATATATTTATATATATATTGATATAGATATAGATATAGATATAGACTTACCTTGAGTAGGGTACAGCGGTCTATTCCATCTACACCTAAAAGTAAGAAGAAAAGGAATAGTTTAAAGAACATAATTTATGTCTACATTATTATAAGACTCTTCATTCAGAGAGCGGCAAAACCACAGAATAGAACAGGTACTAGGTTCAATTGTGGAGCATAATTGTGACTAACGCTGGAGGGTGGAGGGTATAGGTTAGAGTTAGTAACTCTGTGTTTTGTATTTACAGATGTCAGTGAAGTCCCTCGCTAGGCATCCAGTGAGAAGGTGGCGTAGCTGTGGCAGTCTCTCTGTTTTCTCAATCCCCAGCCGCTTTCCCCCTCTTTACTGTTCCTGGATGTGACTAGTCTGCAGACAGTGGAGTTAGGGATTTGGGCTAAGATCTTCTGCTCCTGTGGAAGCCCAGTTCTCAGGTTAGTGGTACTTGACAGGTGGGGACTTTAATCTACTGCTAGAACCAACACGTGATGGCACATTTGAATCCCCAAACACCAAGCCCTGCGTGCGACATGCTTCACTAGCATTGTGTGACGCACTTGGTTTTACAGATGTCTGGAGACACTGTCGACCCGAAGACTCAGCATATACCCAATATTCCGCACAACATATCACTTGGACACGATTGTACTTTACTGGGAGCCTGATATAGAACATCCCAACATCTACCCAGAACACTCACTGACCACTCCCCTGTAATGTTGACGCTTAGGGTCCCGTGGCCTGGAGATGTGAGAGGAAGTGGAGGTTTCCTAGTCAGGCCCTGTTGGATGAGGTTTTCCGTACTGAGCTACATGGCGCTATTGTTGAGTATTTTGACCTAAAAATAATAGCATTGAGGCTAGCCCTGCTATTGGATAAGATTATTTAGACAGCTCATTTGGGCTTTGTCCCACATAGATCGACAGCTCTAAATCTCCATACGCTTTTTACCGTTATCCACAGGATTGCCCCAGAAGTCCCGGAGGCTGTAGTGTTACTAGATGCGGGAAAAGCATTTGACTCTTTGTAGTGGCCTTATTTCTTTGCTGTTATGAGGAGAATGGGAATGCCTAAGGGGTTTATCGATCTCATTTCATTACTATACACTTCACCCACTGCTAGACTCATGCTAAATGGCACCCTGTCTCCCAGTTTAAACTTACCCATGGCACCAGGCAGGGATGCCCACTCTTACCACTGCTTTTTATTATTGCACTGGACCCGTTGGTCAGACAGTTTCAAGAAAGACACTTGCATAGGGGGCTTTAGTTTCACACTGGCCCTCTTCTGATCTCCCTATATGCCAACGTCATTATATTACACGTTCGCCACCCCCTAGACAACTTAGATCCACTTATTAGGGAAATTATCCGATTTGGGGGATTCTCGGGACTATGCATTAACTGGGGCAAATCGGGAATCTTTCCTTTGAGTACTTGTAAGGCTAGGTGGGATTCTGAGTTCCCGCTGACGAAGTGTGAGGAGTCTGCTAGGTACTTGGGAATACAAATCCACAGAGAGATCGAGCAGATCGTTTACTGAACTATGGCCCCGCTCTGCATACACTTGAGTAACAGGTGGAACATTGAATAAGACTCCCTCTCTCACTGGCCAGAAGAGTGGCGATTATCAAAATGGTGGTGCTCTCCAAATTCTTATATCTGTTTCATAATATTCCCATCCCGTTGCCCAACAGTTTCTTTCAGACACTCCTCTCTCATCTCATTAGGCTGACTTTGGGAAGTGGTAGAGCTAGGGTATGCTGGGACACATTGATCCTCCCATATGAATGGGGGGGACTTGGGTTCCCTAATTTTCAGGTTTATTACTTAGTGGCACAATGCAGTTTTGCACACTCCTTACTCTAAACCTGGGGCAGATCTAGTGCTCCCTGGCCAGTTGAAAGCGATTTTACCGAAGGGATTTCCAAGAGACTCCTGTGATATCCAGACTGTGTCCACCACCAGCTGGGCCTGGAAGAAAGTAGCACATGTGACAGGTGGACACACCTTATACTCCTCTGCTCCCGATAGTTAACAACCCATTTTTGCCCATCACAGAGGAAAAGCTGGTTCAACACACACTCACAATATATTTATTAGATACGATGGGAGATCTTCTTCCGGGTGGACATGCCTTCTCTAGCTCCGAGGAAGCGAGGTTCAGCAAAGCATCCTTCATGGACCACTTGAATTTCAGGGGGATTGGTAGAGCATTTAGAGCGCAGATTGCCGAGTTCTCATTGGAACCATACTCCTTCTCCCCACTGACACTACTGATCACAAACAAAGGAGGGACCACATCATCTCCAAATTGTACACAGCCTCTATGGCCATTATCCCTAGCAGAGACACCAAGATAACACCCCATACAAGACCCCAATGGGCCTTCTTCTGCACTCAGACCAAAGAAGTCTCCCTGAACAGTCGACATAAACTCTAAAACTTCAAATTTCTGTGGAGAGCATACATGTCCACTGCAAAACTCAACTCCATTGATCCCTCTGTGGAGCACATAGGGCAGACTTCTCCCACATGACCAGGAATTGCGCAAAGATAGGGAATTATTGGAGGGAAATTTACATAATCCTCTTGCGTATGACTCACCTTGACTTTAGCCCTGTGCCTGAGGTTGCCCTGCTGGGGTATGTGCGTGAGTTTCCTAAACAAATGTGCAGATTCGTTTCCATTGCTATATTAGTTGCCAAGCGGGAGATAGAGCTGCGATGGGGTGACAGAGTCATCCCCACAGCAAAGGCTTGGCTTAACAGCCTCATTTATTGTAATACAAATTGTGAGTTGTTTGCAACTACCTAACCTTTGTCATCCAGATGTAAAGATATTTGGGGCCCACTGAAGTGCTATTTGTTAGAGGTTGAGCCGACCCCTTTGTCTCAGCTGCCTGCAGGGATATTTCCCACCAGGATGGGTTAACTCTTCATTTCCATGCTGAATAATGATTCATAATATGTCTTCGATGGTCAGATGGGAGGCTGACGCAGGTATGGGGATCTCTAAACTAACAGTGTAAAATGTACATGCTGCCCCTGGCTGGTAGTGTTTTGTCCTTTCTAAGACGATATTTGCCCAGACTGAAATGTTTCTATGCTGCCAAATTTAGGAACCAATTCCTGTTTGTTGTGTTTGAACACAAAAATGGTAAATAAAGTTTTAAAAAAGTGTGGGCTTCCACCCTTCTGTTTAAAAAAGCCCCCGGGTAGGCCAAGTCCTGGGGGAATATGTGGTAATATGCGGGGTGCACCACAGCGCCAGGGCCCTCCACCTCCCTGGGGCAATGAACTACAGGAATATGGGGGCCCATGTGGCCCTCACACAACCCTAGGGACTGCCATCTCCATGGGGCAATGAACTTTAGAAGTCCGGGGTGCCTGCAGGGCCCCCTGCAGCCCCGGGACCACCAGTCCCCAGACCAGTTAACATAGAAATGCGGGAGGCCCATGAGGCCCCCTGCAGCCAAACGGATCACCACCTCCCTGGGAGCTAAAGTAATCATGCAGCCCCCCTCCTGGAACCAAAGATGGCCCTGGCGACCGACAACCCCCAGGGCCGGCTCCTGCTATGTCCGAGGTACCCACTTCTGGGACACGGCCGTTTGCTATGGCTTGGCAGGAGTTTCCCGCTCCAGCCAATCCATAGCAAACTGTGCTGCGCTTCGAGCAAGCCAGATCATTTTGCTATCACTTGATCAAAACGGAGCATAATTGCTCATACACACAGAGAGATGCATGTAAGTAGCTCACTATGTGCAAAAGCAATGCTGTCTCCTGCAGGATGTGGGGGACTGAGAGGGACCATGGGGGTCCCCAACTTTGGTGAGTGGGTGGCCTTAGTGGGATCAGTGCATCCACATTAGAGACCAGGTACCCGGGGCTGAAATTTGCCTACAAGGGAGGGTCACGCACACCCCTCTCCTTATTGTTTATTTTTCATTAAAAGGCCGGGCCCCGGGTATTGGGGTCCCTGGGGCTGAAATCAGCCACAGGAGGGGGACGCCTGGCCCCCTCCCTTTCAGTTTAAAAAACATGTTTATATATAAAATAAAGGCCGGGCCCCAGTACATGGGGTCCCTGGGGCTGAAATCAGCCAATGGAGGGGGGTTCATGCAGCCCCGCTCCCATAAAAAATGTTTTTTAAATAGGGGACTGGAAAGTCTCCAGAAGCCCCCTCTTTCTCCACTACTCTGCAAACACAAACCCTGGTGCGCTGCTATTTGGGGAATGAAGTCCCCTTGGATGCTAGGGATCCTTGAGGGTCAGGAACCCCTTCTTTTACCTCCCGTAAGTTCCAGAAAGTGAGATTGCAGAGAGGTCTTTGGTGGCCGTGCCCCCTTTCTCTACCACACTGCAAACACGCCTCTAGGCACAATACTGGTTGGGGAATTAGGTCCACTTTACTCCTGAGTGTTCCTGGGGGCCAACTACCCCTCCTGTTACCTCCAGTAATCCCACACAGCGGGATTGCTGAGAGGTTGTTGGTGGCCATGCCCCCTTTCTCCACCACGCTGCAAATGCCCCTCCTTGCTCACTCCTATTTTGGGGATGAAGTCCCCTTTGCTGCTGAAAGTCCTTAAGGGTGAACAACCCCATCTGCTACCTCCAGTAAGTCCTACACAGCAGGATTCCTGCGAGCTGGTTGGAGGTTCACCCCCTTTCTCCACCACTCTGCAAACACAACTACTACTGGAAAACCCCAAAAATTCACTGAAAACAAAGGTTACAGGGACGATATAGCTAGGAAATGGAATGTAAAAAACCTTAGAAATTCACTGAAAAAACAAATGTTACAGGGACGTTATAGTTAGCCTGAGGTTTCACTGGTACAAAATCCAGTGAAATTCAGCAGTTATTGCATAGCTAACTATAACTCGTGCAACGCAATGCACTGCTTATGACCACACATATTACATCACTCATGACATGGTCAGTGACATCACTGATGACATCACTGATGATATCTCAAATGACATCACTGATGACAGTGTAAGTGCTTATAAGAGTTTATGGTGTTAACCATATAGAGTAACCTACTATAAAAGTTAGATTACTGTACTAGTTGTACTATTAATGAGTATTACTATCTCTAACATGTGTGATCTGAGTGGGTGTCTAATTGTCTATATCAGTGTCTCAGTGGGTGTGTGAGTCGGCTATATGGATGTGTGAGTGCATGCATGATGGACTGTATAGTTGAATGAGTGGATTTCTGACAAGGTTTGTAGGTGTGTGCGTGGTTGTGTCTGTGGTTGCATGGGTGTGTGAGTGGGTATCTGAGTGGTTGGATGGGTGTTTGAGTTAGTGTGTGAAGGCTTTGTGGGCATGTAAGTAGCTGTGTGAGTGAGTGAGTGGATGTGTGAGTAGCTGTATGGGTATATAAGTAGATATGTGAATAGCTGTGTGGGTAAGTGAGTGGGTAAACATGTTGGTGAGTGAGTGGGTGTGTCAGTGGCTGAATGAGTGAATGAGTGGCTGTATGGGTGAGTGAATGAATATCTGAATGGTTGTATTGGATGTGTAAGTGGCTGTATGGGTAAGTGAGTAGATGTTTGAGTGAGTGTTTGGTTAAGTGAGTTAGTGTGTGAATGGATATCTTGGAATGTGAGTGTCTGTATGAATGACTGTATGGGTGAGCATGTAGATATGGGAGAGCTTGTATGAATGTGTGAATGGGTATATAAGTGGTTGTGTGGGTGTGTGAGTGTATGCGTGCCTATATGGGTGAGTGAGTGGCTGTGTTGAGAGGCTGCATGGGTGTACAAGTGGGTGTGGGAGTGGGAGTGGCAAATGGTAAATACTATGTGTGAGTTGCTGTATGGGTGAGGGTATGGCTGTGTGAGTAGCTGTATGGGTGAGTGACTAGTTGTATGAGTGGCTGTATGGGTGAGTGAATGGTTGTTTGAGTGGCTATATGATTGAGTAAGTGAGTGAGTGGCTCTATGGAGAAGTGAGTGGGTGAGTGAATACTGGTATGGGTCTGCAAATGGGTAAGTGGGTGTGTGGCTGTGTGAGTGGGTGTATGAGAGGTTATATGGGGAGTGAGTGGTTCTGTGGATGATGTCATCAGTGATGTCTTCTGAGATGTCATAAGTGATGTCACTGACCATGTCATGAGGGATGTAATATGTGAGGTCATAAGCAGTACACTGCAGTGGCATAAGTTATAGTTAGCTCAGGTAACTATAACTGCTGAATTTCAGTGGTTTTGAAAGAGTGAATTCTGAGCCTAACTATAACGTCCCGGTAACCTTAGTTTTTTTCGGTGAATTTCTATGGTTTTAAAAAAATCTTTTTCCTTTAACCTTTGTTTTTCTAGTGGATTTTTAAGGTTTTTTAAATTCTATTTCCTTACTATAACATCCCTGTAACCTTTGCTTTTTTAGTTAAGTTCAATGTTTTTTACCTACTAGGTGCTTTTGCAGCAGGGTGGAAAAAGGGGACGGGCCTCCGACCAGCTCTCAGCAATTACGCAGTGTGGGACTTACTGCTGGTAACAGGAGGGCTTCTTGGCCCCCAAGGACCCTCAGCAGCTAAAGGGACTTAATCCCCCAACCAGCAGTGCACCAGGAGGTGCGTTTGCAGAGTGGTGGAGAAAAGGGGTGTGACCTCCCACGAGCTATCAGTATTCGCACAGGGCAGACTTACTGGAGGTAACAAAAGGGGTTATTGGCCCCTGAGGATCTTTAGCAGCAAAGGAGACTTCATCACCCAACCAGTTGTGTTGCAGGAGTCCCTTTTGCAGAGTGGTTTATTAAGGGGGCGTGGCCTCCCACTACTCCCCCAGGGGCCAGCCTTTAAAAAATGTTATTAGTGAAAGGTCTGAGGACCCCATCCCCTGAGGCAAGGACTTTCTGCAATGGCAGAGGGGGGACAAGCAACAACCCTCGCTGGGCCGATTTTGGCCCAGGGCCCTATCCCTCAGGGCCCAGCCTTTTCATTTTTTTATTATTTCCAAATACAGGAGGGTGGCCATGGAGCCCCCTCCACAGGACATAATCCCCCCGGGGCCCTGCCATGTCTGCTGGGTGCCCACAGGGCACCCAGTCTCCACTGGGACCGCTGGGTAAGCCAAATGCCCCTGCAGTTCCTGCTGACTCCCTGCCTCCTGCAGGAGCTGGCATTGCTTTGAGGCATAGGGAGACCCTAAACATTAAGCTCCCTGTGTCTGAAAGCAATTGTGCTCCACTTCCAGCAAGCTAGAGTATTTCTGAGCTCTTGGCTGCTGAAAGCATAGTGTTTGCTATGACTTGGAGGGAGCAGTAAAGCTCCCACCAAGTCCAAGTCACAGCAAACAGCTATGTCCCGAGGGTGGGCACAAAGGGACATCACAGAAAACCGGCCCTGGGGGGTGGCAGTTCCCAAATTCATTTATGGCTCCAGGAGGGGGAACATGTGGCCCCTCTCATTTCATGTTTGTAAGGCCAGCCCCAGAGAGGTGGTGGTGCCCGGGCTGGGAATGGCTCGGAAGGGGGTCCGCACATCCCCCTTTCATTTATTAAAAACATTTTGCCACAAGGAGATGGTGGTTCCAAGGGCATTTATAAGCCCCAGAAGGGGAGGCCCATGTGCCCCCTCTCCTTTATTTGCAAATGCCCCTGGGACCTGGCTCACCTACTTGCTGCTAAGTAAAATAGTGCGGAAGCCCGTGCATCTTTTCTTTTTGATTTTCAGTGGGTGTCTTGTCAAAGGAGGCACTACCACACTAATACTACTCAATCTGTCAGCTACGTTTGATACTATTTCTCATACAGTCTTGCTCAAGAGGCTGTCCAATTTAAGTGTATAATCTGGATTCACTCTTTGCTTGATACCCATTCTCCAGCTGTCTCTTTACCACTTTTCTCACACATCCCTAAATCAGTGCAGCATAGCCTCCATCAAGGCTACTCTTTAAGCCCACAATTTGTTATGTACACATGGCCGATGTAGCTCAATTTTTTGGCTTGAGATTGGTCTCATATACTAACAATATCCAGCTATTGTCCTCATATCCAAGACACAAAATCTGCCTTATTACCTTATCTAGATATAGGAAGGAAAATTGTCTTTAACTCAGTGCAGAGAAGACTGAAATCCTTACTTTCAGTAAGGCCCAATCTATTTTTTGGTCTCACATTTGGTGGCCCTCTAAGCTTGGTGTTGGCCAGAAACCTTCGGGGGGGGGGGGGGGTCGTACATCAGGAGGTCTCCCTTGGCTCTCAGATTTTGTCAGTCTCGGCTTACTACTTTATCTGCCTGTGCTCTCTCAGAAATGTGGAAGACATGTTATCTTCTTCCACTCACAAATCTACCATCGATGACGTCAAGTTTCTTTATTAGGAGCAACATGGCTCTCTATTTTGCATAATCTCCTTTCAACCCAATTTTCCTCTGTAAATTATTATCCACAACAATTTGGTGGGGCCAGGCATGGTGGAGGAAATTTTAGAGTACTGGCCTCAAATTGCCTGCCTCATTAATTTTCATGAGGCAGGTGCTATTTGCGACCCCAATATGAATGGCTAGAACTCATAGGGATGGTGGCCTGCTAGAGTCAGCAGACCACCATGTCTGTTACTGATTTTTTAATGAAGTAGTTTTTAAAAAAAAGAATTTTATGGAGCCCATTTTCCTTAAAGGAAAACGAGATGCATTTAAAAAATAAAAATGAAACGTTTCTGTTTCATTTTTTAAGAGTAGGCAGTGGTCCCTGGGTCCACTGCCTGCTCTTAAAAAATATTTTTGCAAACACTAACAAAGGGGAAGTGGTCCCCTGGGGCCCCCTTCCCATTTCCGAGCAGCTTACCACCAACTTGATGTAGGTGGTAAACTGTGAGTGTTTTACAACCACAAATGCGGTTTCAAAACAATCGTACATTTAAGTGCAAATCACTATTAGGTTGGAAGGGATGCCCTTGGCACGCCCATTCATAATAGCGTTTCGCAAACCCTAATTTGCAAGTCTGTAATAGCTTACCGACTCGCAAAATAGGGTTTGTACATGGGGCAGACCAATTTTCTCGGTTGCAAGCGGGAAATCAGCCTGTTTACAAATGCTAAAAACGGTCGTATATCTGGCCCTAAATGTGCATCCGTCATGTAGGTCTCCAATCTGTTGATGCTATATTAAACTCCTCATTACGATGTAGGTCAGAGTTCACTCCGACCAACACCATTTCAGTGAGGGAACTGTCATAGGTTGGCGGTTCCGAACACCTAATTGCGATGCCTCTGCACATAGTGCGTCGGAAACTTCAATTTCTCTATGGGAGCTTGTGCGGTGGGCGGAAACTGCCCGCAGCACACGCTCCTATTCGGGAATGGAAGTTTATGAAAATCCCTGCACCGTGTGGCTGGCATCCCAGGTCCACATGCGGAGGCTGTCGAAGGAAGGGGGCCCTGGAATGACTGTTGGAAGTCGACATCATAATCCTGACGGCGGAAATCATTATGCCTAATAAACCTTTTTAAAATGTTCTCAACATTCTCCAGAATGTCCTACTATTTTCAGTACAGTAAATTGCTCTGTCTACGTTGCCCAGTATCATATCTGTTTCATCTCTGTATATTTGGATTATTTAGCTTTTTAACGTGTGCAAGCACTCTCATATTGAGTTGCAATGTTGCATGCACTTCCAGTTTTAAAGGTGGTCAGACTGAACATAGGCATGACTTGCTCCAATTTTCTCAGAAGCCTGGCTTTTGTTCTAATTGAGTCAGAATTAACACTACTTGTTTCATATGGGAGGAATAATTCCTAGAGTAGATAAGACTCCTTTCTGAATAGAGCGATATTGATTATGATGTGCCTGAGATATTGACACTTTTGCCCCCCACTGTTTGCATATCAAAACTGTTCTTATATAGCCAGGCATGAACATCAGAGGGGATAACAGACAGTCTTGCAGTTTCGGTTAGACCCTAGTAGTTAATGGTGTATAATGAATGCTATCCACTTAGTAACTGTTTCCCCAAAGCCTATTTTCTTATGGACCTGAAGAGTATAGCACCTTAGTTGAATGACTTTCAAGGTTACCCGACAAAACCGGCATGTCTGGCAACTTTGTGGGTTGTTGCTCGTATACAGAAAAGTCATCATATGTTTGAGAAAATGTTCCTTGTCATTATAAATCAACTCTGCTCCAAGTGTACCATCAAGGATGGAAGTTTTTATAGATGTTATTCCATAGCCTTATGCATTGTTTTGCAATTAGTTTTGAGCAGGGGCAGGGGTCTATATGTGTTTGTCCTAGTTTGTCTAGGGAGACTATCAGCGCCTCTTTTGTGGTAAGGAGTAGGATGCACTTCCATGTTGCTGGATTATATAATATGTGTAGTTTAGGAGCTATAGTGTCAATACATGTTGACTAGAACTCTAGGGACGGCCCCTCTGCATCCGCTGTCTTGCCACTGGCCAGATCTTTTACATCCACTTTTATTAATAATGGTACCACTAAGTTCCCTCTATGTTCATCAGGGAGTGTGGCCATGTACAGGTTTAACAGCACCTCAGTCTGCATAGACTTCAGAGTAATACTGAAAGATGACATTGTTAATGCCCTCTTGCATGTTGTGTTCTTATCTCAAATGATTTTTATAGTCATTTTTGTGACACCCCTCGTTTCAGGATATATTAGCCATGCTAATAAGTTACTGGACGGATCCCCTTCCTTGTGCACCCTTGTTATGTATCGCCTGTAGTCTAATTTCCCCAGCTGTTCCAACAGTTTGGTGTCGTTTCTGCTCTAACTTAGTTCATCTTTGGTGGCCTCTGTGTGAGAGGTAATATTTTCTAAATCTTTCTTTTTTAGTGCCTGTCTATTTAGATCATCCCGTCCGTTTTTTTAATTTTTGTAAATGTTACACCCTACATCCTTATTGACTTAAAAGCTTCCCATTCTATTAAGTCATCAATCCGTTCATTCAATCAGATCAGTCGAAATAACATCTACTTTAATCTCCTATAATGGGACGAAATGTTGAGTGCTCCAGTGCCGCGTTCTGAAATCTCCAGGTTGGGATTTTTGTTCTGCATGTATGCCATTAACACTTTAGGGTTCAATGGTTAAAACCAAACTATGTTTTACAAAGGCATTCCATGTGTGTGGTGGCTGTTGCATCCAACTAACATCAACAGGCGAACTTGTCGAGTCTCAAGTTTTAATCATTGATTTGGGAACAGTGTAAGTTTTCACATGTAGCTGGGATGTAGGTTCGCCATGTATCAGTTTCCAATTCTTAATCCACGTTACTACCGTTCTAATAGTTTGAGGGGCTATGCCTGTTGTTTAACGAATTGTCTAAAAAATATACAACTTCCTTTGATAAGATGCATTCAATGGCAGCCAAAACATGAACATGATTGTAGACGTACAGTAAATAATCGACCCAAACATTTTGATTCGAATGCATCTTCCAGGTTTCAAATAAATGTGCATTTCAGCAACACAGTGCCGCAAACAATGTGAATTGTTTGTATTAGAATAACATTGCAGACATAAAAGGGATATCTATGAAGTGATTATATGAAGAACCTTCCAGATGTTAATAATACGTTGACTGATATACTGCAAATATACTGGTTTGGTTGGTTTCTTTTGCTTCAGAACGTTCGTGTTTTTTCAGACATTTAACCAGCAGCTCAGAAAGGTATTTTCTGCAAAGAAGCAGAGGTCAGAAGGATGCCCATTTGAAATGTTCAGGCTCTGTGAAACATGCTTCTGTGAACCTCTCTTGACCTGTTCTTTAAATACCAAGTGTCTGAGTCAGCACCTGGGTGTTTAGGAGCTCGGCATCCTCCATACGTTAAGCTTCTTCTGAAGAGCAAACTGCACCGAGTAGAAGAACATAATGAAAACAGGATTTTGCTGAAAGACGCATTATAGATCCCTTGCTAGGCAGAGCCCAGAAAACAGAGTTCTCCCGTTGTTTTGGAATTCCGGTATCTAGAGGACGGCCTGTCCTGCAATACATATTTGTCATTCGCATATCCTGCTTCCTATTTTTAAATGCTGAAATTCAATTTATGTTATTGTTTTTACAACTGAAACTATAGTTCGTTTGCAGAGTGACACATTTATTTATTCAGAAGGAAAACATGGCAACGTCTAACTCAAGTGGTCCCTACAATTAAACTAGTATTGGCAAATAAATGGGGCTGGTTTTAAAGTGCTAAACTATGCAAATACAGCGCTGAGCACTTGCTCTGTATGCCTTGGCTTTTGGGAAGCCTGTTTCATTATTTAACTTCTAAGCTTGTGTCCCTCTTTTTCTGCACAAAAAACATCTAATTTGAAGACTTAGAATGCGGTCATTAACTACCATGTGAATGCATGCCACATGTTTGTTTATGGCATTATTATTGCCCATACGTTGCTTATTGGATGGGCTACTCATTGGAATCTGTGACACATAGGTGCTATGGAGGTGTCTGCACCACTGCAACTGTATTGAAGGGATGCTATACACCAGGCTCTGTCTGAGAGGCCTGAAATTGATAGTATTATTGACATTAAAAGGTCTCATTCTGCAGGGTAGCGCATGACGACTCATGTTATAGAGCCAAAGTACAGATTACGAAAGCTGCATTGCAGGAATAAAAGAGAGGGCTTATTTATACATGGAGACATCATGGGTTGTCCGTGACTAGCTTATTTATTGGGACACAGTATATTAGACCTCAGAAAATGAGTAGTTTGTAACAGTACAACTGTTGTTTCCAAGTGCCCCACATTAATCAAATATTAGCCCATTATCTTAAGTGAGGGAGTGAGTGAGATGAGTGAGATGCTTGCAATCATGAGGAGTCATGTGTGTGAGATGCTATCAGACCCTAGGAGTGTGGCATGTGAGATGATCACAAACAATTACAGTACCTGAGTGCTTTCATTCTGGGTCTCTTAAAATTGTTGCAGCAGCGCCTTCTCTGCTATGGCAGAGGAGTGTCTGCCCCCCTGCGAGCCCCTCAAAAACGTGAAAAATAAAACGAAAATAAAACAGATTTAGAACAAGTTTAATTATCACTTTATTTTTTTTCAAGTGACTATGTGCTGAGTCTTGTGGGCGGGTCCAGCGGGTTGACAGTATTGGAGGGGAATGGTGGGCACTATTATTAGTGCGCATGACGGTTCGGCCGGCAGTCTCGGGACAGTCAAACTGCCATGCGTACTAAAGCTCTTTCCAACCCGAGCTGCATTGCCGGGTTGGAGAAAGCAGGCACAGGCTCCCAGTCTGTATGGGAGGGCAGATTCATAGCACTCAGACGGATATATAATGGTACAACGCAAACTATTACAATGCATACTTTTACAGTGCAGTTTTTACAATGCAAATACTATTACAATGTATGTTTTTACAGCACAAGCCATTACAACGCATGTTCATAGAGATATATTAAAACTACCATTACAATGCATTACATTACAATGCATACTAATCCAACGCATACCATTACAACGCATAATATATTTCCAATGTTAATTATTCAAGGGAAATAGGGGTTTTGGGTGGGGGAGTGTTTTAAAACTACCTAACCATTAAAATACCTGGGTATTAATAACAAAAATTTAAAAATATGTTTGAAAAAACGGTGAAAAAAGACAGATATTTACAACATTTGTGATCAAATACACACTGTTGTCTGAGGCAAAAAGAGCTTATAATTACAATAAACTTGAGGCACAAAAACGGCAGTCCTCCAAATATGTTTATTACAGCCCCTGACCTATCATCTACTCAAAATGGCTGACATTCCGAGGAGGAACATATAAACAAACATTTTTACACAAGACAAAATAAATATACATTCTGTCAGGGTGTGAATCACACAAAAAAACTGTTTCCAAAACATGTTTTCTTTTAAATTCTTATTTACCCAAATAAAACGTATAAAAGAAACAGTCCACCATTTGTGCTCAGTGGTACACTAACTTCCATGGTGACCACATGCAGTGGGAGTAGCTGGATAAATGTTCAGACTTTCCAGTTGAACACTGCCATCTACAGACAGAAGAAAGTGCATGTTTAAAAGTAAATTGCTTCCAAATGATTACACCTAATTTTCAAGTACTAACAATATATTTTTTAACTTATTTACAGCATTTACTGCAGTTGAAAAACAGCCCCCTGTCTACTGTAGACATTCCTGAAATTATCTTTCCTTTGGAAAGTAAGTTAATAAATCTACAAAATGTATTTAAAAGGTAAAAGACCAAAAGCCCAAGAAAATATTTAATCTTGAACAAACAAACCTCTACAGAAACAACTGTAAGTAAACTTAAAAAAATGATCTTAACCCCCCCAAAAAACCTATATAAATTTCAATCAATCAAAGTATGCTTTATTCGAATTTCATTCATAAAAGCAAGAAACAAAATACAATATAAAACAAATACATACAACATTTTTTAAAACAAAATTAAATTTGAATCATTGGCAACAAAGTGCAAAGCACACTTCAAGAAAGATTTTTAACTCAGATTATTAATCCTGTGTGCGTTTACTGTTCTATTTGTATCGGTAAGGAGAAAAATGTTAAAATACATAAGTTAAAATAATATAGAAAATGGCACACAAATAAAAAACGAGAATAAAACATGGCAGAGAATAGTCAAATAGCTAGCAGTCTCTGCCATAATTAAGAGAGTAGTTAAATAACTAGCAATCTCCTTCTGATTGACCACGCCCAACCTAAATACTTTGCGGTGGCTACTGAAACCCATATCAAAGTGCTTGTGCATATGATGCGCAGAGCCACAGTGCTACAATCTGTCCCAAAATGTTTGCACATTGGGGACAGCCAGATACGCCTTGGTACCGCATAGGGTTTACAAGAAAATAAAAAGTGACCAATAGTTTCTTTGGTAATGCCACAAACAGGGCAGGTAGCACAAGATCCACCTTCCCACTTAGCTGTCAAAAATTTAAGAGGGAGTGCACCTGCACGAAGTTGGAAGAGGAGCTTCCTATCACCTGGCCTGGTTATAGTATCCCAATAAGGTTCTAGACAGGGATACATTTTAGCCTCCAAGAATTCACCAGACATTGAACCAGCACTAGAGCTTCTCCAATGTCGGGAGGCAACCATCTCCCAGTAAGCGCTCTTTAAAGTACTTTTAGACGGGAAGATTGCTCTCGCAGGGTCTTCCCAGAGTGGGCGCATACCAAGCTCAATAAGGGATATCTTTAGTGATTTCAACCAACCAATTTTGTGGTATACATCAGATCTTATGATGTCTAAAAAACCCTCGGCATAATGATTAAGTACAGGAGTAGTCCAAAGCCTATGCCAATAAATAATCGGGCGTAATTTAACAAAATCTGTGACTGCTCTTCTACCCAAATCATATTTTAGGGGCAATAGTGGGGTGCTTTTGGGAACACCAGTTATAGCCCTGAGAAATTTATTCTCCGAGGATTGGAGTGCAGCCACCTTTTCAAAGCCCCAAAGCTCGGCGCCGTAAAGCGCAGAGCTAATAGCCTTTGCTTCATAAATCTGCAGGGCGGGTTTAACAGGTTTAGTTAAGGATTTTCTGTGCTCTGTGCAGATAGCTCCAAACAGTTGCCTATGTCTAAGTGTTGCAAGATCAATATGGTGCCGCCAGCTCTTATCTTTAGATATATGTATGCCTAGGTATGTAAAAGTTTTCACTACCTCTAGCGGGCGATTATTCAAAGTAATTTTAGATTTGAAACTTCGATGGGGGTTAAAAATCATAAGTTTAGTTTTGGCTGTGTTAACCTCTAGGCCATACTCCCCACAAAATTGATCAAAAATGGACAAGGCATGCTGTAGACCGCTAGGAGTTTTCGATAGGATGAGCGTGTCATCTGCAAACATTAAAATAGGGATTTTAATCCCTGCTAAAGAAGGGGCATCCACTTGTGCTGAAAGCATACGGCCTACTACATCGTTAATATACAGTGTGAAGAGCACAGGAGCCATCGAACAACCCTGACAAACTCCCCTTTCAACAGGAAAGTCCGCAGTTACCGAGCCCATCCCCCCCCCACTGAATTCTAGCATAATTAGATTCGTGGAGTCTCATTATGAGGGATAATAATTCGTTTGGAAGTCCCTGCTTCTTGAGGACCGACCATAGCATAGAACGAGGGACGAGATCGAAAGCAGCCCTTAAATCAACAAAGGCCGCGTACAAACTTCCCTCGCCCAGCACTACGGTCTTCCATTGTAACAGTGTAAATCTGAAGACCTGATCTACCGTACTAGTAGAGCGACGGAAACCTGCCTGAAAGTGTGAAAGAGCATTAAACTCCTCCGCCCAGTCCAGAAGCCTATTGACGATCACGCGTCCCACAACTTTTTGGATAGTATCTATAAGGCTTATTGGCCTATAGTTACCCGGCTGGGACCGATCGCCTTTCTTAAAAATAGGTATAATTACTGCACCCTGCCACGATGTGGGTACCGATGCGCCCAGAGCAATGGCATTCAAAAGAAGATGGATGTACTTACTCCAGCGTTCTTTGTCATTAATAAATAAATCCGCTGGAACTCCATCAAGGCCAGGAGCACGTCCACATGCCACTGAGCCAAGGGCCTTCGTAATCTCAGGGATACTAAAAAAAGTTTCCAGGTGTTGTTCTGCTCTGATTTCTAGCCCCGGACTGGAACTATTTGGGTCAGCATACTGCTCTCTGAAGAATGTTACCCATTCTTCCTCAGGCACATTATTGTATGGGGTCTCTGGAAAACCAGATTTTCCCCACCTAACAATGTGCCAAAACAACCGAGAGTCCCTTTTGTTACTGGCTACCTTTAGCTCAGACCAATGGTGTTCGTCCCATACTTTCTTAGCCTTGGATATGCTAAAATTTCACAAACAATGTATTAGCAGGCACTGGTCTGTGATATGTTTTTAAATGACTGCATTGCTATATCACATCCATGTGTTTGCCTCAGGGGAGATGCACTGGGAAAGTGCAGGATGATGGTGGGGGCAAATTTATTATTCCTACTCCAACCGGTGCTTGCCTCAGGGAAAGTGTTGGATGGTGGTTTAGCAAATTTACTATTCCTACTCTGACAGGTGTTTGCCTCAAGGAAAGTGTTGGATGGTGGTGGGGCAAATTTACTATTCCTACTCTGACCGGTGCTTGCCTCAGGGACAGTGTTGTATGGTGGTGGGGGCAAATTTACTATTCCTACTCCGACCGGTGCTTGCCTCAGGGAAAGAGTTGGATGGTAGTGGGGCAAATTTACTATTCCTACTCTAACCAGTGTTTGCCTCAGGGAAAGTGCTGGATGGTGTTGGGGGCAAATTTACTATTCCAACTCTGACCAGTGCTTGCCTCGGGGAAAGTGCTGTATGGTGGTGGAGGCAAATTTATTATTCCTTCTCCAACAGGTGCTAGCCTCGGAAAGTGTTGGATGGAGGTGTAGACAAATTTACTATTCCTACTCCGACCTGTGCTTGCCTCAGGGAAAGTGCTGGATGGTGGTGGGGCAAATTTACGATTCCTACTCCGACCGGTGCTTGCCTCAGGGAAAGTATTGGATGGAGGTGGGGGCAAATTGAATGTACCTTAATTAAAAATTTCAACTGTAAATTTCACATTTTCAATTAGGTTCTTTGTCAAACATGCACTAAATCATTTTTTTTATATAATTCTCTACAGATAAAATCATATTACCCCACCAGTGTGATAGACCCCATCCTTAATCAGAAAAGAAAAAATCAAACCCATCAACTAAGAAGAAGCCAAACTATACAAGGTAAACATGATGAAAAACCACAAATAATAACTTTTGTTTTCAGGTTTCAAGTTAAGTAACATTTGTTTTAAAAAAATAAGATTGAATTAAAAATTAGATCCAAACAAACTGAAACAAAATGATTCGTTTTCAAGTAAATAAGAACTAAACCTTTTCTTTGCAGGCTATTTTCAAAACTAACATTTTCAAATAAAAAAATTAAGAACATTTCTTCACTTTTTTCAGAACATAACAAGCTAAAGCACAAAACACAACAGAAGGAACAACTAAAAGAACAAATCGAAGAGACCCAGCGTCTACTCCAGGACTTTCCAGCCACACAACAGAAAAACTTAATAAAGGTAACCTTTTCATTCTGTCAAGTCTCTCCAAAAATAACCATTTTCCATCAAAGGTATCAAGGCAGCAAAAATTTCAAAACCAACATTGGCAAGTCAATGCAATTAAATCCTGGTACAATTTTGATAAAAAAGCTCTAAAATAATTAATGTACACAAACGTTTCCATTGCAGGCAAAAAATGTTTAAAAACAACCATAAACAAAATCACTACAACAATGTTTTCTCTTTTTCTTCTTTCTACAGGAAATGGCATCAAGAAACCTAGCCAAATATTTGAAATCACACTGGGGAAATGGACTGTTAAATTACTGTGGCTACCTTTATTGTAAGGAGAGATCTGACCCAGGTGTTATTGGAGGTGGGTACATTATTACTCATCTCATTGCACAGGCAGAGAGGTTACTCTTGGTGACACTGTTGAAAGGACCACCTCTGCCTCTGCAATGGAGATAGAGGTAAGAGAAAATATAAATGAAATGAAAGACCTAGCATCCACCTCCAATGAACCCTGTAGCTCAGATTTGAGAGAGGTATCACAAAACATTCCAACCCATGTAGCAAGTTGTATGCCCACAATCCCAAACCGATGCAGAATTATACAGCGTAAAAAACAGGCAAGTAACCCCCTACGTGTAACACCCCAAACCTTCTCTGATATTAATATTCCTCCTGAACTTATAGTAACTGTTACTAATGAAACCTTTCTTTTGCATGACAACAAAAACCCTCTTAAAAGAATTCTAAACTTTAGCACACCCCATAACCTTGTTAAGTTAGAGACTAGTGAAATTTGGATGATGGATGGGACGTTTAAATCCACACCCCACCCATTCGCCCAAATATATACATTTCGCACCTACATTAATCATACAGTAGTGCCCTTACTGTATGGTTTACTCCCTGATAAACAAACCTCAACATACACTGAATTATTTTCAGTGATAGAAGCTAAAACCATGAACAAAAGTCCTAGAAAAGTGTTAATTGATTTTGAATTACTTATGATTAACACAATTACTAAAATGTACATTGATACCTAAATTCAAGGGTGTTGTTTTCACTTTTCACAGGCTTATTTGAGAAAAATAAAAAGAACATCCTTAGTTGAGGATTACATATCAGACAGTGAACTGCAATTTGAATTGAAGAAACTAACAACACTTTGCTTTGCTTTGTTCCTCCTGACAGTGTAGAAGAATACTACACTTCTGTTACTGAATCTGACTATTTTACTGCAAACAAGGACACATTGGCACACCTTCTACATTACTTTGAAGACACATGGATTGGCCATCTAAGCAGGTCAGGTCGCAGGAAGAAGCCACTTTTCCATGTGAAGTGGTGGAAGTGCTAATTGACCTGCTTAGAGGGAGGAGCAAAAACAAATAATGCATTAAGGGATGGCACCACTCCTTCAACAAATCGAAAGTTAAACCCCGCCCTAACTTTTATCATTTTTTGGAAATTTTGAAGAAGGAGCAAAGTTTCCAAGAAATGAGAATTGCGCGATCATTGACTGGTAGTCTGAACCCAAGAATTTCAAACAGAACAAAAGAAATGTCAGAGCGACTATTGGGTGCAATTCAATAATTTTCGTTGATTGTGGCTTCAGCCTACTTAGACATTATTGCACACATCCTATCTTTCTAATCTACACTAACCCCGAAACCACCTTACTTGCCTGTTTTGACAATGAATTTCCCAAATTCAATTGGCATTTAAAAAAAAAAATTAATTATAAGTTAAGAGTCGGGTTTCTTACCTTTAGTTGTCTTCTTTTTTCAACTCTTGGACTTGCGTACAATCCCACATTTCACCAAGAGCCTTCTGCGGTCCATTAATCAAAAGTAAATAATCCTTAATCCGTGATGCAATCCATGTCCCAAGTGAAACTAATCAGACACTGTTTGGCAAAGCCATTTTTTACAGTGAAAATTGTGCTGAAAACTGTACTTTGCTCACCTAAAGAAAAAGAATCCCCCCAAAAAATCCCAAAAAAGAATACTTGTTTGGCAAAACTCGCAACAAGAATGTCATCGTTGCAATCCTCTCTCGACCAAAATCCAGCAAAAAAAATCTGAAAACGAAAAAATGTTATAGAAAATTTGCTACAAAAAAAATCCATCATTGTAATCCTCTCTCGACCAAAATCCAGCATAAGTTTAAAAGCGATAAACCCAAAGATAATATTCGTCCCAAAAAAGTTTCTTCAATCGATGAAATCTGTGTCCATGTTCCTTTTATCTTTACGAAAAACCGCGATGACGCAAAACCATAATTGCATAATCCGTCGCATAAAAAATATTTTTAAAATGTTGCTTTCATAACTCTATGGTTTAATAGAAAATTTAATCAATCTTTTAAAATAAGTCTATTAAACAAAAACTGTTACGGAAGCAAACAATCCGACATGGGCCTACAACTTCTACCTGCGTAGGAATGTTTCTTTTGGGTTGAAACATAAAAAACTATCAAAATACAACTACCCTAATTCTTTCTACCTCCCTCCTCTCTCCTTACAATAAACTATGCCACCCAAATACCTAATCGAAAGAATAAACTTCCACTTACCCAAAAGAAACCTCCTGTCTGCCAACCTTGCACGGGCTGAAACCCCTCGCATCCACAGAGCAAGAGCAGACAGAAGATCGTTCTCCCACATTGCATCTGGAACCTGGAACGAGCTACCAGCAGATATCAGACTTACCCGCAAACTGAACACCTTCAGGAAGACCCTCAAAACCTGGTTCTTTGGCTGAACGGATCTGTACGCCCCCTCCCCATCAGCACCTTGAGACCCTCATGGGTAAGTAGCATGCTTACAATTCCCTGATTGATTGCTCAATCTATTTTAATCATTAAAATTTGCCTTACCTGTACGCAGCTAGTCATTACTTCTGATCCCGACTGCGACGTTCCTCGCACTGACGAAACTTACATAGAAGCGGCAACGCCATCTCTTCTTGTATAAAGGAAAAAAAGACAATTTCTCTCATTCATTCCAATGAGAAACCGTGGGACAACCTACAAAAAATAAAAAGTGTATGGTACAATACTGTTAAAACATTTTTGGGTTATTTTTTAATGATGTATCATATACTTTTTAAATGTTTTAAAGCTTTCTACAATACTATTAATGTGTCCATTTTTTTATTGATAAAATATTACATTGTTTATTATTTATATTGAGGTTAATAAACATTTTCAATGTCTATTTATGCAAACTTATACTCCACATATATGCTTTTTTTATATTTTAAACTATTTTATTATTATTTTTAAGTATTATTAATTCTATTAAATTAAATGTAAAATGTATATTATTTTTTATAGAGTACTTATAATTACTCATGGATATTAAATCTTTACACTACCATAAAACCTTTGGCTGCCTGTCTCTTTTATTATTTTTAGTGATATATATTCATTTAACAATTTTTAATTAAAGTAATTTTTAATTTGCCCCTTTAATTATTTTAAAAATAAATATATTACATAATTTTTATTAATTTATTTAATTTAATGAATTGTATAATACCCCAAAAAGAAAAAGAAAACAGTTAAAGATAAAAACGTACCTCCATAACTCACCTTACAATTCGTTGTAATAGCATGCATTGTAATGGCATGCCTTGTAATGGCACATATGTTGTAATAGAAAGCGTTGTAAGGACACCTGCATTGTAAAGGATGCATTGTAAAGGCATTACAATGTAATGCCTGCGGTGTAATGGGCGTTTCCCACTCAGATTAATCCTGAAGCTGCTCTCATGCATGAGAGCAGCTTCAATATTGGCCACAGAGCAGTCTAGGAGCCTGTACCTGCAGTGGAGCGGAACAGAAGAGCACAATGCTGGAGAGCAGAAGGTAAATTATTTTTTATTTCATATTTATTTTTCTCTGTCGTCCCCCATCCACCCCTTGACCCTCCACCCCACCCGCCTCTTTTCCCTGACACAAACCGCTACTGTATTGTTGAGAGTCGTCATTGCACCACCACATAAAATGCAGATATCATATAAAGTAAAATACATTTATTTCTCCAAGGAACAATTTGTGAGGCCCCAGTATTTTTCACGTAATACTACAATGTATGGCTCCATACAGCTATGATTTTTATTTATACAAATTGCTTACTACTGGTGGAGAATGCTTTCAAGTGCATGGATTACAGTGTTAATAAGCATTCCATTATGATGACGTGTATTTTCAGAATGCAAATCGAAGCAATCAATCACAAATGAAGTTTATTGTCACTCTAACCATTTGCACATTATTTTCAGTGTGGTCAGTCCTTGAGCAAACGTCTCTGCTACTTATGACTCCACACCCCGTGGAAAAAGTTTCATATTTACTTAGATGCAGATGAAACACAGTGCCTAAAGCCCTGCCTTCAAAAGCTGTGAGAGTGTCAGAGATAGTAGAGCTGGGAATCTGAATTCCCGCCAATCCTTTGCCCACCATCCACATACCCACGGTTTAACCGCCATGGAAAGGCTGGAGGGAATGGACTTTGGGGGACTGTAGCTGTCCCCCCTTGTCACCGGGCACCTTGAACTTCCACTTGAGGGGCACCTATGGAGCTCCACTACATTTCCCTGCACCATGTGGCAGGCACCGCATGGTGCCTGCCATGTAGTGCAGGGAAATGTACAAGGTGCATTTTTTACATTGCGGCTGGTGCTGCAGCTAAATATTGCAGATGTGACCGCCGTGGTGGTGATCGCATCTTAATTCCATGTGTGGGAACGCTGCCTCATTGGTGGGCAGTCCTTAGCCCCGGGATGATGGCGTACGGACTTAAGTCCGTCCGCCATCGTAATGAGCCCCTAAGTGCTTTTCAGAATTTAAATATAAAATGTTTACAAGTGACTTGCTCTAACAGCTATCAATGGAACTGCAGTGTTTGTACATTATTCACCAGAGGATCCCGTGCAGCCTTTGTGTGCTTTAGGTGGTGAGCACAAACAAGTGTATCAACCAGACAAGGCTCACATTTACTCATGCAAAAGCATGTGGAATACAATGTGAGAAGGCCTCCCTTCAAGCTATGGGTAGAGTCAGCTATAACTAAGCTGTACACCCAGCACACATTTGTGCTACATTTGCTTACCCACAATCATTTCTGTAATAGTCACAATGCTTAAATGGAATCCCAGTTTTGAGCACTTTCCTACATTTTAGGTTGGTCTACTGTGTTGACTGTCTCCACGTTATTAATATTATTATTGTTGTAATACAAAAAAGAGGCTTTGGGTGAGCCTCTTTTTACCATTGCTTCATTAGGGTGTCAATGTATATGTTGTTAAATCCTCAGGATAGCATAAATGGAGCTCGTTAATTGGTCATTGCCTCTAGAGCTAATGTTAGCTAGCCGGTAGAGCAGACCATAGGACAGGCATTTGAAAATGGAAGTGCCACTGATTTTTGAATGACTGCATTTTGCCTGTGCGTTGGTATTGGTTTGTGTGGGAATTATATGTGATTACTTCAGGAGTGGCAGACTTTTTTTCCTAGCCTTTGTTTTGCAAGACTTAAACTGAAAGATGTTCGCCAAGCAGTTGTCGGGATGCAAAGAACATTCTCTAAATGTATGCACAATGCTCCTTCAACACACAATCCGTTGGGAAGCTTGTTTATGTTGATTTGCATTCCTGAGCTGAGAGGTATTTTAAGGCATGGACAAAGTGGAAAATTGCAACACACCTCCCATGGACCCTCCCTTCCACGAATATTGATTTTTCTCTATATGTCATGTCCACTTCTCTATATCAACCTCTTTCCCTCTCTCAGACTACTTCCATCTCAGACTCTGAACCTGATCTAGAGTTTTACAAATGAGGGACTCCATCACAAAAGTGAAGATAGCCATCCACCTTAGTATTATATCTTATGGTAACTGTAATAAGATGGGTGGGATATCCATCACATTCCTGCAAGTGTATCTATACGACAAACGTTTAAACAGGCCCTGTGTCTCTCTTTATCCAGTACACTCTTTAAAATGTTGGGTCGAAACCAACACATATTTAACCTATGAATTAATTTTCTTTGCATTTTGTGTGCTTGACTTAGCAAAAAATAGTTGATAACATTCAGAAAGTGCCTTGTTTGATGCCCCATAAGTTCTTGGGATGATACTGTGTGAGCTGGTATGTCTTAAGTTTCAAAGAGGGCAGAATGCCAATATTTAAATCTTACTTCCAGCACTGAATAATAATAGTTTAATCATCAGATCTTACATGAGATAACAAAAGAAAAAGAAAGCCAGTTTTAATTCTAGACTGTGTTGTAGGTATGCTGCAAGGTCATAAATGTAAATACACATCAAGTATTTTCTCTAGCTTTATATCCTCTGTTTACAGCTAAATAATCAAAAACAAATGAATATTCATGACTTATTGTGAGATTGCCCAAGAAGAAGTAGACTCCTTTTGTTATCATTTGTTTTACAAGACGTATAAAGATAAGCATTCTTCATGCATCTGTTCACTTGTCGTATAAATGAATGCATGTTGTAGCATTGACAAATAAATTATTGGTAGCCGAGGCTTTATTATTTTACACTCGTGAGCAGATAATTGCTATTTTTATGTTTACGGCTTTTAAAAATGCTTTTTTAGATGTACTTAGTTGAGTTTTTAAATCCAAGACTAATATTTCTGTTTTCAGTTGCATGGTTCTGCCTTGACATAACGTACTTGTTAAAGAGGTTTTTTTTCTTTAACTCAGGCATGCATGCACTTTATTCTAAGTTGATTTGCATTGGTGAATAATTAAATGCTGTTCTTACTCGATTTTTGACTTTTGAAATTGTATTTTTAAATGGCCACATTTATGTTCAGTTCTGTTCAAACTGGGGTGGCGAAGTGAGCTAAAGAACGATGATGGATTCAACTGCGATCTGTGACTGGGGCTGTATGTCTGAAAAGTGTTGGCACTCCATCCTTCATCTCCGTGTGTTTGCTCTGTTCACCCTAAGTTGGCAGGGTATGCCCAGACGTGGGTCCCTTGCTCACTTTGTCACTGGATTCAAACTAGACTGGCTTATTAAGGGTGTTACCTCGAAACCGGTCCCAAGATGATGGTTTCCAGTCCAGGTAAGACCTGGCTTGGCAGTTCAGGTTGGACTGTTCCCATGAGGCACAGGGTCAAGACTGATTTTCAGATAGCTGGCTCTGAACTGGGGTGGCGAAGTGAGCTAATGAACAGTGATGGATTCAACCCAAATCTGTGACTGGAGGTGAGTGTCTGAAACATTTCAACGCTCCATCCATCATG
This sequence comes from Triturus cristatus, assembly GCF_964204655.1. NCBI lineage: Eukaryota > Metazoa > Chordata > Amphibia > Caudata > Salamandridae > Triturus > Triturus cristatus. The sequence continues at coordinate 728,365,891 of NC_140587.1, read as the reverse complement.
TACTTGTGTTTGCTCAGTTCTGTTCAAATTCATATTTATTTAGAACACAGTCTTAAAAACAGACAAAATACATCAATTAAAGCACAGGATATTACATATTCTTACTATAACACAGCGTAAAACAGAATTTGTAAAAAACATAAAATGTTTCCACATTCCTCATTAACACCTATTATTAAGTAATGTCCTAATGCTATTGTCACATCCATAAATCTCATTTCAACTATTTACAATTTTTGCATTTTCAAATGGACATTTTTGAGTGTTTAATACCAAGACTGATACTTAAGTTTGCAGTTGAGTGTATCTGCCTTTACTGAGTATACTTGTTTAAGAGGATGCTTCCTTTAAATCAGAATGCGCATGTGAATGTGTGTGCCGAGTTGGGTCAAATGTAAATAAAGATGGTGCACTGCACTGCCTAGGTAATCTCTCTATATCTTGTCAGATTGTCAGGTTTGGTGCAAAGTCTCTCTCTCTTGTCTCCTCCAACTGCTTGGACTCCCACCACCTGGATCTGTATAGGCTGATGCGGCAAAATGGAGGAGTGGTAAACAGCTGAAGCAGTTGCAGCAAAACAATAAAACAGGCAGTGCTTTAGTGGAAGTCTTAAGTGGAGGTCAGCTTGGCGTGACCTATTTGCCTTTTTAAGTTGAAAACAAGGCACACCGAGAATTGTGAATGCCCACAAGCCGTACCTAACTCCAACCAGGCTGCCTCTGCAGGACCTCCCAGGGCACAGGCTCTGCTGCAGCCGGTCCCTCAAGTCTTTCTGAGCTGCCGCTGCCCCTCTCCCCCGCGTTCCTGGTGCTGCGCTCAATCCATCAGCGCCTAGTCGGGAACAGCACCAACCTTTTTCCCGGAATATTGTGAGGGGCTGTGTGAGGCAGCGATTATGGCTGTGGCTGCTTATCAGTTGCGGCCCGGCCACAGGGTTGCCCTTAACTCTGCTCAGCACAACATGGCTCCTCCATGCTCCTCCTCCCTTGCTACTTCCGGGTGTGTCAGTGATGTTCACAAGTTGATGGTGTCACCTTTCGAATCATCACTCACAGGATCAAGACCTGTTCCCGCACCAATTTCAACTGTCAGGTGATGGATCTCGGCCATCGTATTTTGATAAAGAAAGAGGTATTTCTTCATCACAAAAAAATCTCAAATGCAATTTCAAATTTGTTATCATATAAAGTGAGTTGTATGTAGGTTTGAAGGGTTTTATTTGTTAATTAAATATTTAAAGAATTCTGATGTTTATTCAATAAATATCAATCAGGCTACAAAATTGATAATAGAAAATTTTGGTAAGAGCAGATCATATTAAAATAATGCAATCCCATTTCTAAGAATGGGGTGAAAAAATGATGTCAATCTCGCCCATTGTATTTTGATAAAGAAAGAGGTATTTCTTCATCACAAAAAAATCGCAAATGCAATTCCAAATTTGTTATCATATAAAGTGAGTTGTATGTAGGTTTGAAACGTTTTATTTGTTAATTAAATATTTAAAGAATTTTGATTTGTTATTCAATAAATATCAATCAGGCTACAAAATTGATAATAGAAAATGTTGGTAAGAGCAGATCATATTAAAATAATGCAATCCCATTTCTAAGAATGGGGTGAAAAAATGATGTCAATCAGAACACATGAAGAGTTCAAAAGTAACTGGCAAGATTGAGAATAGAGCATGAAGCTCAAATCAATAATTAAAGAACTTCCCAATAAGAGAGGTTCAAAATATTCAGTAGAATCTTAAAACTGCATTGGGCAAATAGATATTGGCAAAAATACAACTACCTAGAGGTAAAGCATGAAGCTTGACTCTGAATAGAATGTCAAAAGGCTCAGCCTCTCTCCTGTCTCTGTCTCACTCCTTTGCTCTGCTCTGTCTTACTCTGCCCTCGTCTGCTGCTCATCTGCTACACTGATCTCTTAGGCTAATAACGTTTTAATAAGACAATATAATTCATATTGCAAAACATGTTGCATTGCTCTCTCATCTTCAGCAAATGGGAATTCAGCATTCTCCAAAAGAACACATTTCTCTTCTGTTCTCACACGTCTTCCATCATCCATCATCGAAGCAGACTGTAGCAGGCTATCTTCTACATTGCAACAATAAATCTATCTCCACATAGCAAATTTCAAAGCTCAAGCTGTTGTTTGTTTTCCATCACTTCACTACATTTTCTAAACTTCTAATAAAGCAAAATGAATTTTACCTAAGCAAGAATCTGTGTAAAACATTACATTACTTGCAAGAAAATATTATTTAGCAGGAAATTCATAGAAACTGTTCAAAGAAAGATCATACCATGATCAATGCATTTTTGTTAATACTTGTATTTTCTGCTTTCCTCTGAAAGTAAAATAAAGCTTTGGTCAATTATTCATGGATTTTTTTGTGAACACTAATATTTACCAGCAACAAATTATACGATATCCATGAGAAATTTCAGTTACATGCTGTAATTTATGTGCAGCGTCTTCATTTCACAAAACCAAAGACACATTCCTTTCTATGTTAATCTGAAACAGTTTAGAATTTCAAGCAGTCACAAGGCTAAGCTGAGGTCAGCTTATAAGGCATGCACATCCTTGCACTTTTTATAAAAAACATTATTTTAGAAAGTTGTCTAAGGCATGTTCAAGATTTAAATTTACTAAGTATGTCTACTGTTTTAAATGGGGGTCTCTAGTAGGCGGAGGTAGGTACCTTTGTCCAAGTAGGGACCCTTCTTCATAGTCAGTGTAAGGGGGATAAACTTCTAAAATAACCCCTGCCCAACCCTTGGTAGCTTGGCATGAGCAGACAGGCTTATCTCAGAGGCATTGTGCAAAACATTTCTGCACACATACAGAAATACAGTGAAAACACTACAAATCGGCACCACACCAGTTTAGAAATATAAGTGATCTTTATCTAAACCAAACACGACCAAAATGACAAACATCCACAATACAGTATTAAAAATAAGCAAATTGCAAATGTTACACTTTTCACACACAGTGCCTTGGATGCGTCACGTGCACAAACAAAAACTGTCGCAGGGAAGGTGATGCATTGGTTCCTTACTGAAGGGGAGGTGATGCGTCAGTTTGTTACTGTGCGGGAAGGTGATGCGTTGGTTTCTTAACGCGTCCCCAGCGTTCTTGCAGGCATTGCACCCAGATGTGATGCATGAGGATCAGTGATGCGTTGGTTCTTGCAGCCGCGGTTCTACAATGCGATGGATCTTGCAGCCGCACAGCTGGGCCTGCGGCGGAATCGGTGCAGTGATCTCTGACTTCGTAGATCGGTGCACTCGATGTGGCTTGCAACGATTTCTCAAGCTGCGGGCATGCGCTCCATCGGTTTCTTCGGTGATGTGTCATAAACAAGTGTGGATGCGTCGTGCTTCTCTTAGTTGCATTGCTAATCCAGCTCTTAACAGCAGGAACAACCTCCAGAGGCCCAGAACACCAGCAGGCACCTCTCGGCAGGGCAGAACTCCCAGCAAGGAAGTTCAAGGGAGCTGGGGGTGAAGTATTTGTATCCCTGAGACTTCAAAAACAGGAGACAAGCTCTACTTCAAGCCCTCAAGCGGGGGACACAGAAAAGTCCTTGTCTTTTTCTTGGCAGAAACAGCCACTGCAGGCACACCCCAGACAGCACACAGCAAAGGGGTAGTACTTCTCCTCAGTTTCTCCAGCTCTTCTCCTTGGCAAAGGTTCCCCTTGAATTCCAGAAGTTATCTAAATGTCAGGGTTCTGGGCCCCACTCTTTATAGTACAAAATCCTGTGTTCTCTTGAGGCAGAGAGTGTATTTGCCCAGCCAGCACCAGTTTTGTCCTCTCTTGTGCAGCTTCCTGGCAGGACGTGGAGACAGCATTGCTCAAGGCAGACCAGGTCCATTGAGGTGTGAAAGATATGCTGGGCTGGGCTGAATGCAGCCCAGGGCTGTTCAGCCCAGCCCTGACTCACCCTGAAAAGAAAGGACACACCTAACCCCCCCCAAGTGGCTGTCTGAACAGAATGCACATCCCCAGCCCCTGTCATTCCCAAGTCAGACAGTGAATACACGAGGAACACTGATTGGCTAAGCAAGCAAATACCTACTTTCTAAAGGGGCATTTTCAAACACAGAGTGTAAAAATCACCCTCACTAAAAGATGCATTTTTATATTCTGAGTTCAGGCATACTAAACTCCATTTCCTATCTTGTTCCCATGGGCAGTTATGCGTATAAGATATTATAAGCAAACTTCCCATTCTATCCTATGGGACAGATAGCCTTTCAATAGTGAAAAATTAAATTGGCTGTATTTCACTATCATGGCATGCCACCCACATCGAGGAATGCCCTATCTCTCACCTGCACTGCACCCTGCCCACAGGGGTACTTTGGGCCTACCTTAGGGGTGACTCACATGAAGGAAAAGGGAAGGTTAGGGCCTGGCAAGTGGGTGCACTTGCCAGGTCGACAGGGCAGTACTAGACTGCACACATGCACTGCAATGGCACGCCTGAGACTCTGTTGCAAAGCTGATTGTGTGGGTAGCACAATCTGTGTTGCAAGCCCACTAGCAGCATTTGGTTTACAGGCCCTGGGCACACCAAGAGCACAGTACTAGGAACTTAAATGTAGACCAAATAAACCAATCATGGAAACACTAATCCATCCTACCAATTTACAGAGGGGGCACTTGCACTTTGGCAATGAACAGCAGTGGCAAAGTGCCCAAAGCATCGAGAGCAGCAAAACAAAGTCCAACACTCAGCAAAAACACAGGAGGCTAAGGCAAAAATACAGGAGAAACCCACGCCAATGATGCCAGGTCGAACATCTATGTTTTATTTTAATACAAACTGCACTTTATTTCTGCACAGAAGTTTAATTAATGTAAGTTTAATAAAAACACATTCTACACTTTGGACAAAATCTAAGTCAGTCTCATTTAGGTAGAACTATCAAATACATTGTTGCATGGTTCAACATTTCCTAAAGAACAATATTTATTAATGAAAATGAATGAATTGTGCATTTGGCACAATTTGCCGACATGTCATTTTGAAAGAACACTTTTCATGTGTATGTCTAAGGCAAATTATTAGTTCTGCTATTTGAATTTTTAAGCTAAATGTTTCTGTGCTGTTGTTTGCAGTTGCATTTTTCTCCTTTACAGGGTATACTTGTTAAGAGGATGCGTCATTTAAATCAGAATTCAGCAGGCATGCATGAAGTGCATTCTAAGTTGATATACATTGCTGGGCATATAAATGCTGTTCTTAAATTTTCTTTTTATTGTTTTGTATGGACAAAGTGCTTTTCGGGTCACTTCAATTAAATTTCTGTTTAGAACACAGTATATAAAACAGAAAAAAGACAGCATATTAAATTGCCTTATTAAAACATAACATGAAATAGACATTTTAAAGATCATAATATGTTTTCAAATTGATCTTTAATGGCTATTAAATAATGTCCTAATGATACTGCCACATACATAACTTTCATTTCAGTTATTTACAATTGTGCACCATCAGGCAATAAAGTGCCAAATTCAATAACAATAGTGTTAAGATAATGACGACGACGGTTAGATCATAAATAACAATCTAGTAACACATGAGGTTTAATAAAGCACCAACAACACCCTACTGTAAAATGTAACCTATTGGTACATATAGAATTTGAAAATAAGGGATTTACACTTATTCTGAATCATTTGAAAAGTGCATCCCTTAAAATCGTATAGGGAAGTCTTGATATATAAAGAAAAGTGTTGCAGCACCCAGAGTGCAGAGTGTAAGAGTAACTGCAGTCTTTTTTTCTGGGTGTTTACTGACCTTCTTTGTAGACGTTTTCAAGGATAACGGCTTTATTTAAAAAACAGGAGGTGTGAAAGGTGACTATTATTATGCTTTTATCTGCATTGGATATTTCCATTATATTCATAATTTGAATGTTTTTAGCTTGCCCCAATTCAATTAACTTTTGTTTAGGTCTCTTTAATGCAAATCTGAAATCATAGAATGGGCAGGTTTGCATACAGACTGAAAATACCTTAGGGATAACGTTGCATCTAGAAACCACCATGCTGTGGCCCCCAGTCCTGCTCAAATTGCTTGGATCACTGAGAAGAAGGAAGACTGAACACATGATTTTCCTGGAACTATTTTCAGTCTTGTCAAAAGAAACTTCAATTATCCAGGTTTAATAGTGCTTGCCCTGGCGATCAAACAAAAGAAGACACCACTAAATTTAATTGTAATATGACTGCAGAGAGATTATCAGAAACAGCAGCAATAGATTAATTACATTGGGATACAATGTATTTAATTGTGGCTGGAGCAAAAGGATCTATGAATGCTCATTGGTTTTATATGTTTGATTGGTTGTACCATGCTTAGAGCAAGCATTTGTTTCTTCTGGAAAATTAACTCATTTTTCTTTTGATATGTCATTTGACAGGTTTTGACTCATATCTCAGCAAATTCACCTCTGTATCATCCGCATTTATTGCCTCTAGCATTTGGGTCCAGCATTAGTTGTAATTCTCATTTTTCCTAGACAACAAATTTTTATAACAACTGCTAAGCAAAATGTATTATTTCTTGGATATTCACGTCTTCCCCTCTCCTCAGTTTTTTAATTGTTGCCTTACCTTCTTGAGATTAAGTCCAGGTCCTGACAAGATTTATCAAACCATTTAAAGGGATTAAGCTTTGTAGTCTGAGAATTATTTGAATTTGATATATTTTTACAAATATACTTTCAAACAGTCAACTACTTTCCTTATCAGTAAATGTCAGAAAAATTCAAGGGTTGATGACAAATCTGATATGATACTGCCATAGTCTAAAGGTATTAGCCCTTGGTAAATCATTTGCAGCATGACCAATGTATTCAAACAAACTCATAGGACATCAGCAACTTAGTCAATGTTGAGGGCCACTTAGCCTTTTTGCAAGTTAATATATTCAGACCCTTTCCTAATTGTTTCAACAGGTTTAAAGACATAGATGGAGGTTGTTAGATCTGGGGGTCTCTAGTTGGCAGAGGTAAGTACCTTTGTCCAAATAGGGACCCTTACTTCTAGTCAGCGTAAGGGGGTACTCACTGTTGATAACCCCTGTTCACCCCCTTCGTAGCTTGGCACGAGCAGAAAGGTTTATCCTCAAGGCAAGGCTTAAAGTATTTGCACCAACACTCACAGTAATATAGTGAAACACCAAATATGGACACCACACTGATCATTTATAAAAATAAATATCTTTATATAGATTTAGGCAGATCTAAACGACATAACACCAACATACCCCATTAAACGTTGTTTTAAAAGAAAAATATTCTCTTGTAGTGTTCTTTGTAATCCTTGTGGAAACGGTTAACTTTATCAATGTTCTCCTTGCAAAAGAAACCCCCTTTAGCTGAGTCTGTATGACTATCAGGCTCCTGCTCTTCACATAGTGAAAGTCACCTTTAGCCGACAGAGCTCTTACTAACAAAGAAGCCCCCGCTGTACTTGGAATCAAAGGGGGCCCTACTCTATTAGAATGCTTCTTCAAGCCCTACAACGTTGCTGGCACGGTTTGGAATGGGCTCCCCTCACTACTTTCACAAGCACGAGCACGCGCCAATACCAATGAAGGGCACAATCGTTGAATGTTGCCCCTCACTCTCACCTGGAAGCGGGAGGCCGAGAGCGCTCTCCCGGAGACTCGCACTCCCTGCCCCCAGCAGCGATACAACTCTGCTCTATTATCTGACCGGAGCCGTTACCTGTGTCCGCGGTCTCCTCCTTTGGCAAACAGCTGATCGCCGGGGCACTCCGCTTCCTGGTTCTCAATGCAGCACTCGCAACAGACGAGCCCTTCATTGCTAGGCAACCCACGGCGCTGGGGCCAATCCCAGCGCGGCATGTTGTGACGTAGGCGGGCACAGGGATTCGAGGCTGATGACGCTCCCGGGCCGCCGCCGGTGATTCGCTTATTGCACTGCACTCTCATTGAAGCCCCCGGGCCAGTGGCGGTGATTCCTTTGTGGCACAGCGCTCTAGGGCAAGGCAGACGCCACGCTGATCCTCAGCGGCGCGCTAGTCTGCAAAGCACGCTAAGTCACGATCCTGGGCAGATCATGCTCGAGGCAACACAGTCCTCACGACAGGCCCCCAGCTGTGTGCCGATGAGCACACAGAGTCCGGAGCACACGAGCAGCTTCACGAAGGCACAGGCTCAGGAGGTCACAGTCAGGGTGCAGAGACACACACTCAACGTTGATTAAAATGGTTTCTTCTGGTAAACTCTTGTGTTACTGAGTTTTAACAGGAGGCCAGCTCTTCTCAGGCCCTTGGAGACTCTTATTCCTGGACACAGCACACAGCAAAGTGCTTCTTCAAGTAGGTGGGGGAACACAGCACACAGCAAAGTCCCCTGTCCCCTTCCCTAGTAGTAACAGAAAACTGTAGGTCAGCCCCAGAACACACAGCAAGGGCAGTCTTCCTTTCCAGTCTCTTCAGCTGATCTTCTTGTTGGCAAAAGTAGTCTACTTTACAGGGAGTTCAGGTCTTATATTTATACCCCAAAAGTCTTTGTTCTTACATGTGTGAGGGGTCCAGGACCCAGTCCAAACCAGTTCTAGGAGCCCTCTGCCAGGGCATGTCTTCTTTCTTTGTGAGGGGAGGCCAGGGCCATCAGACACACCGCACAAGGTGCAGCCAGCATTGTGGAAGGCAGGCACAGCCCTATTCAGGTCCAGGTGCCACTCCTCCCACCACCCTAGATGCAGATAGGTCTATTCAGCCTAGTGCTGACTCACCCAGCCTCCTGTCACTCACAAACCAGACAGTCAATCCACAAACAGGCAGAGGCACACAGAAAGGTTAAACAAGAAAATAGTCACTTTCCAAAAGTGCTATTTTCAAACATAGAATTTGAAAACCCTCCTTCCTAAAATATGTGTTATTACATTCTAAGTTCAGAGATACCAGACTTCATATGTCTATCTTGCCGCTATGGGAAGATATGCAGGTAAACATGATACACAGCATTACCCATTCTATCCTATGGGCAAGATAGCCTTTCAATAGTGAAAAACGAAAATGGCTGTATTTCACTATTAGGACATGTAACCCACACTAGTACATGTCCTACCTTTTACATACACTGCACTCTGCCCAGGGGGGTACCATGGGCCTACTATAGGGGTGTTTAATGTGTAAGAACAGGGAAGGGTCAGGCCTGGCCAGTGTGTACACTGGCCAGGATAACATGGCAGTTAGGAACTGCCCACAGGCACTGTGATAGCAGGCCTGAGACTCCATTTTAGGGCTACTCCTGTGGGTGGCACAATCAGTGCTGCAGGACCACTAGTAGCATTTGAATCACCAGCCCTGGCACACTAAGTGCACTTTACTAGGGACCTACTGGTAAAACAAATATGCCAATCATGGATAACCAATCACATTTACAATTTATAGCGAGAGCATATGCACTTTAGCACTTATCAGCAGTGGTAAAGTGCCCAGGGTCCTATTGCCAACAACCACAGGTCAGGAAAAACAAAGGAGGAAGAAGCAAAACGTTTGGGGACAACCCTGCAAAAAGGGCCTTTTCCAAGAGAGGTACACATGGGTTGTACACATTTATTACAATTAGTGATGAAACAAGGTAAATAGTAACATATATATTCAAACCTTACATTCAAGAATCCATCCTCATTCAGTAGAAACATTTGTTACGCTAGGATCAGTTTCTTAAGAAATTAAGCTGAAATCATCCCCAGATTGGCAACCAAGCAAATTCTCTGAAGCTTCAAGGATAAATGAAATTAACTCATGTATTTTTGGTGCCTCATTCAACCACGTCTACTGGGTGAAAATATATCAGGTTCTTTCACAACGTTAGTCATGGGTTCAAAGTTTATATCATTTTTAAGCCCAGGGATATTTCACACCAGTAGATATAAATCACATGAGGTTAGTTTTTCTAAGCCACATCATTGAAAAGAAAACAGTCTTAGGGATTAATATTAAATGCAGGTGCAAATAGACTGTGAACACAATACAGAGAAAAACAGTTAGGTACAATTGAGTGAGAACAGTTTGATAATTCTCCTTCCCCCTCAACAATAGATTAATAGACTGAATCTCATTAGGGTTGGCTTGAGACCATGCAAGATTTATACTAGATAGAAAAGGAATTTCTTTCTTCTGTAGGACAGTGAACATGGGCATATCATGTACTCTGTCTACTTCTGGTACTAAAATTATCCTGGAGCCAAATCATCTCTTGCCTTTACTATCAAGTGTTTTTGGCAAACTTTTAAACAATTAACATGTGTACATTTTCTACCTGCAGATTTCTTTTCACAAATGTAGTTTGTTTCAAATCTGTTGCAAGAATATCCAATAAAAATGGGATTTTAGTAAAACGTGTAAGAAGACCTGAGCAGTTTAATGGATTGAACTTCTTTCACTTTTTTCCAGTTTTGTGAAGTATTAAGATACAACACAAACAAAGTTTAGCCCTATAGTCTGTTTTTATGTTGTTATGTTATCATTAGTTCAAGACCACATATTCACAAATTGGTTTCTCGGCCCTAAAGTGATGGAGAATAAATGATTGCAATAAAGCTTATATAAATAACATAATCTTAATCAATTCAAAAACTTAAAATGTTTGGCATGGCATGACTATCCAGGGGTAGGGTATTGCACAACCTTGCTGTGTCGGCAGTAAAACAGCAGCCCTCATTATAGGTTTTCTTAAACCTGATGACTGTGGGAAGGAGAGCAGACGATGAGCATAGGGCCCTATCGGGCACAAACTTGTCAGTGATATCTGTGATGAAGGCAGGAGTTAAACCACAGACACCCGCATGCACTGTACAACAGAGTTTGATCTGGATGCAACATTGTACAGGCAGAGTTGCATGATCATTCTTTTAGGCACTAGTGAGCAACCCAGCAGCCACATTTTAAATAATTGGAGATGATAAAGGAAATTTTCAGGGATATCTAAATCCAACGTATTGACATAATCCAATGTTGAAAGCACCATTTCAATGATCACTGTTTTTAAGGCTCCAAGTTAAGAAAGGTCTTGATCCTTAGCGCCGGGACAATCCAGGGAGTAGCCTTGCGCTCTATAAATACCAAAGTAACATTAACATTAACATTAACATCCTATTAATCTGTCTCAATTGGAAGAAGCATGTTGAAACCACTAATGAACAGAATGATAAAATCTGTTATGTGGTAAAAGATTTCTTTAAAGATATTAGATACTTTAGGAGTAACTTTTTCATTGTTTTGTATGACGGGCTAGTTAGTTTCTATCTAGCCCACTTATCCCTTTGCTAGATGAAGATCATTGACTCTGTTTTTGGGCTTTTTCCTCTACATTTATTTAGTTTTTTATTGATAATGTTGGCAAGCAACCTTCTGTGTTTGGTTAGTCTTACAAGATGTAGAAAACAAACAAATCTACACTGGTAGCATTGATTCCTTCTTTTTATATTCAAAGGCCATTATGAAATATTAATTCATGGTAGAGACATAGTAGGGCATAGTAAAGCATCTTCTGTGTTTGGAACTCTTACCGAGGGGATAAGAGATCTCTCTGGACTCTAAAGTGGTCACTGCCTCCTTAATCAGCCTACATTCTGATAAAATGTATTTCAAGAATAATGAGTTGATTCCCCAAAAGAAAGGCCTCCAGTAGAGCCTGTAATGTTAACATTAGTAATAAAATATACTTCAACAAAGAAGCAGCACTTGCAGACATATTTCTCACTGTATTGGATGGAGAGTTAGGATTTGATTGCAGGAAGAACACCAGCTGATACATGACAATTATATGTCATATATCAAATTTGACTAGCTCTTTTATTGTTGATTCAGAGATGAGGAAGGCTGCAATTCCTCACCAAAGTTTACATTTCCTTCAGGTGAATATTTGTAGTAAATATCCAAGTAGAAAAACGTTGGGAACAATTGCCTAGATTATGCTGCACATAAGATTTTAAGAGTATCAAAGATATAATTGAATTTATAGACTTTGAAGGGACTGAGTTATTAGATCCACCCTAAAATTTATGAAAAACAGGATTCTGCAGGGAAAGTACAAGGGAAGATAATACTGAGAGTTTTTCAAAATAAATCTAGAAGGTGTCAGAAGTCTATTTGATCCCCTTGCATTTTGCAAAACAACACTTTCAGAGTTACAGGTTTCAGATTCACTTATTGTTGGTCTAGAGTTTTGATCTTTGAGATCTTAAAGCATGCCCTTGTCCCATAGGAACATTTACGTTAATTATTTTTTTATTTTGATCACTTTGTATATTCAGGTATTGCAAATAATCCAATATCATACTACATCAAATACAAAAGAACCATTGTTTAGTGGTTCTCTATGCACCTGTTAAAGAACCTTGTCCTACGTGTTCATACTTTCTGGTGCCCTGCCACTATCTCCACCATGCTAAAGCTAGAGCTTGCAGTTTCACTGCTCCACAGAACTACAGAACCTCTTTTCTGACACTGATGCATACTTTCAAGGTACTCTTTTTCCCCTCTAATTGATACCATTAGGGATTGAGAACCCACAGCTCAGCTCCTCCACACCCCGGCAGCTGCCCAGTTCAGACCCCTAAATTTCTCAAAGGAAGAGCAGGACACATATGTGGGAGAGGTCTGCCTGCACCATGAGCCACCCTTGGTAGTGCTCTTTTAACAAAGAGCCATAGATGGACATATTTCTGCTTTTTAGACTTTAGATTATCAGACTGCAACTCCCTCTGCAAGCATTGTACTGTCAATAGAGGGCAGTTGCCAATTAGCTGTGTGGACAAGCTTGTCTGTTTTCCAGCTGTATGCGTTTGACCCTGTACACAGTAGTCTTTAAATCAGATGCCTTTTCGAGATTAATGTTACACATCTTTATCTGCATGCATTGTGTTCTAAGATGCTTTGCACTAATTAGTAGGTAGATTATGCTTTTTCCAGTTTTTATGGCTTAGGGAAATGTTTTTACCATTTGCCAAATGTGTGCATTTTAGATGCATTACTTCTTTTGATTTGTAGAATGCTTCTCTGTCTGCAGACTTCGGAGTGTAACTATTGAGGAGCCATCCTTAAACTGTGTTGAAAGTTGAGGCATAAACCTTCTGTGTTCCAGTTGTATGTTGCATTTTCTGCATGGTATACTTATTATTGCCTTGTTTATCTTTCTTCTACTCTTTTGCTCTCTGTCTAGTCCTCCCTAGTTATTTATTCTATTTCACTTTCTCTAATGATATTCTTCTCTACATCTCTTTTTACATCTGCCTCATTTTTAGGTCAGTGTCTCTAATCCATTCTTTCTCAGTTTTTACTTCTCTCTCTCAAGTTTTTTTCTCTTCATAGTTCTCCCTCATGTCTCTCTATAGTTTGGTCTCTCACTAGTTCTCTTTGGATCCATCTTTTGTTTTTGTTTTCTCTCTCTTGCTCTGCCTCTCTTTCTCAAAGTCTTTCTCTTTCTATCTCTCCCTTCAGTTCTTTTTCTTTAGCTCTTGCTAATTTTTCCTGTTTTATATCTCTCTAATATCCTCTCTAGTTCCCTATCTCTCTACTTCTCTTTTTATATAGTTCCTTCTGTAGTTATCTCCCTGGTTTTTTAGTAGCTTCGCTAGTCTTTTCTCTGTTTCCTTTCTTTCTTGTTTTTCCTCTAGTTCTCTCTCTACTTCTCTCTCATTAGTTCTCTCTCTGTAGTACTTTCTGTTTCACTGATTTTGCCCCTCTTTTTGTTGATCTTTAGTTGCTTCTCTCACTAGTTCTTTATCACACTCTCTCTCTCTTTCCACTGCTTTCATCTCTTCCTCTGCCTTTAGTTTGTACTCTAGTACTTCCGCATATTATAGTTCGTTAGCTTATTCCAGTTCTTTAGCTTTTGGTTCCTCTCTAAGGCATAACAACTGCACTGCACATATTGTATTCTACATTGCTCTGCAATAGCAACAAGTTAAATATACAGCAACACATTTGCATCTTTAAAGATATCCAAAGCAATTCAACCCAGACCACTAGCTATGACAATTCCTGTTTAAGGTTTGTGTGGTAATGAAATGCCGTGTATCTCTGTCTATACATCGGCAGACAATGCAAATACAGCTAAATGCTGGATCTATAGGGAGGGTGTGTTAGATCACTTAGTCAGGGCCATGCCTTTGCTGCGAGGGACAAGGCTGTGTGTGCCAATCCAGCAAAAACCAATGCAAGGATTGTCATGACAATGAGTGTTCCTTTCGGATTAGGTGTTTTTTGGGTTTACTTGGTTTCCCTACACTCCCCCTCCCTATTTGCCAGCTTAGTTCACCACATTCTGTTTTACTTTCTAGCTCTTCATTAGATTGGTACAATGTTTTTGTTTTTGCTTGTTTTATTGTTTTGCTCTAACTGTGATGACTTATGTGACATGCTTGGTATTTTCCCCTTCCAGCTCAAATCTGTATGATCCCCTGTTCATGCCATTACAACTTTGCACCTCATTACGATGTCGGTCAGAAAGGCTTCGAACAGTATTTGGATCTTCCTAAACCGTGTCGGATCCTATGTTTTTGACTGAGCCGGAAACATTTCCGACCGACCAATCACGCTGGAAAGGTAGCCCCTTGGTCATTCCGAATCGGTTCCAACCTACATTCGGAAACTCTGAGTCGGTTGAAGGCAAATCGTACAGCTCTATGGACAGCGTTTCCGACCGATGTATTACGATGTCGGATTCGGACAGACTTTCCGACTCCGACTGTCCGATTCGAAAAGGCTGTTGGAAACTGACTTTGGGGGCTCCTAGCAGGGCTCCCTTCATCCTGAGGCCTCCGGTTGGGGTCCATGGAGGAACCCAAAGGATCCCCCTGTAGAACCATGCACAGTGTGACAGGCACCCTGGGGTGCCCACCACAGGGTGCAAGGCTTTCCGCAACCACCCGTTTTTTCAATGGGAGCATGTGTTGTTAGTCGTAACACAGGCTCCCATTGAAGTCAATGGGAGACTTTCCGAACGGTGTTCAGAAGCATCATAATCGGTCAGTTGGAACCTCCGAACGTGAGTCAGTCGGAACCGAGTCCAACAAGTCGGTTTGCTTTCCGACCGACATCATAATGAGGCCCTACGTTGTACAGCAGCAGTTGTATTGCATAACACCAATGAAGAAAATTAACAAAAAAACTGGGAAAAATAAATGAGGTCAGCACTAACATATTTCTGCTGAACTGTGGACAGTGGTGAACTGCATCTACTGTGCAACTTTATCAACATATGAGAAACCTTTAATTAGATACATTTAAGCACTGCTTTAAACAAATCAAAGATCTGTAATTTAATTCATGGCTTTGAATAATTTCAGTCATGTAAAGGCGAAATATAACAAGAATTTCAGAAACAACAGCATTGTAGTAAGTAGGTCATGCTTGATCATTTCCTGTAATATGCAGACTACATCAATTGGCTAAGAAAGAACAATAAACACAGCAGGGCTCAAAGGGATTGCTCATATGCTAATTTATCACAGAAGCAGAAAAATAATTCATCATATATAGAGTAAATCAAATTTGAAAAATTTAGAACTTGAAAAACTTTATAATATTTTGATCAGATCCCTTTAGGTACACATTCGGTGGTCCTATTTTTGAATAAAACAACAAAGACATATAGCAATGTATAAAATGAAGGGGTAATAAATGTGACACCATGCACTAATTGTCCTCTGATGACATTTACTCCTTATCATCTTTAACTACTCACGACGCATCACTATGCTGCTTGGGAGCTTGACAAATGCAAATGAGTGAAAATTTAAAAACTGATTACTTCTGTCTTGCTGAAGCCTTCAGAAACCCTAATACCAGGGATATTAGGGGCAGCTCCAGGGATATCAAAGAAAAAGCCATTGGTAGGAGGCCTATCAATGATCATATCTAATTAATTTGCAAACAGTAACTTCGCATAGTTGAAGTAAATATGTCAGTTATCCACTTGCCAGGAGGTTACAGCCTGCTTTGTTCGTATCTGCACCTAAATGCTCAATTAATTCCAATTCAATTCAATTTTTAGGATCAAAACTGTCTTGAACACTTTATTATTTCATTCAGATGGTCACACTCACTATTCGTCTGCTTTTCAGGTGATGTTGAGTACTAGTCTTGACACAAGACAGAAAATATGAAAATCTTAGCAATCAGGCAAAATGTGTGATGTTCAATCCTGTGAGGAATTATTCTTCTCTTCTGACTCAGGTAAGTCTTATGGTCCATCAGATTCCTTTTTTCCTGAGCAATAGGGAAGTGAAACTTCGAAAGCATCATTGATCTACTATGTTTGTGAAATAAGCTAATAAAATTAACAGAGACAATACAGTGGCTGACTGAACATCATGTATATCCTGTCTCTTTTTTTAGGAAAGAGTTTTTTTTTTTTAAAGTGGTAGTTAAGGACCTCTACCAAATATGTGACATTACAAGGTGATCAAAATGATAGCGGAACGTTATATCGCAGTTTTTACAAAGCAAGTCGTTACAACGACTTGCGCTGCAGGGCGCAGGTCCTAGGAATAGTATGATTTACTATTCCAACACCAGTCTACTTACATTAGGGAAGGTGTTGGAATAGTAAATCATACTATTCCTTAGGTTAGAGCGCCATCCAGCGCAAGCCATTGTAACGACTTGCGTTGTAATACTCGTGATGTAAAGGCATTGCGATGCAATGCCCACGTGGTAATGGATGTTTCCCCCTCTACCTATCCTGTAACCAAAGGACTTCCATCTACAACATGAAGTGGACATGAAGTCAGTAAGTTAATCCACTTTTCTCACCATGATGTGGAAGAAAGGAAAATTACAGTATGGCTCTTGGTAAAAATATTAGTTGTTTAGTTATCAGGGCACAAAAAATGGTTGCAATATGTGACTAGTCTTTTTGTGACCAGCATTGAACTCTGCGAACTGACTCATGTGCTAAGAAGTCGGTTCACAATATTCTGAATTGGAATGGGTCACAGTCTGAGCAACCTCATTAATATCCATAAGGTGTGTCCAATTTATTTTTTAAACAACCATATTTCCTTAAAGGAACCTGGGCTACTGTAAAAAAGATCTCTTTTAAAAAAAGTTTATTTGAGAGTTTGCACTGGTTCCGTGTATACCTGCTTGTTCCCCATGAAACGTTATCCACAATTCATAAAGAAGAAGGTGTCAAAAGTGGACTCCTTAACTTTTACAACTTTAAAGAGTTTTATATAGTGCTGGCAAGAACCGGGGTATCAGAGCGCTTTATAGACATGATCAAAAAAGTGTTAAGGAAACATAAGTTGCAGAAATCACAGACTTGTTCAGCTTTGGGTCACATAAGTTCTGGAGAGGAGCAAGACTACAGTAAATAGTAAGTTAGGTGATAGAGGCCGGGGGGTTTAGGGGTCGATTGAGGAGAAGATCTTTTAATTGTCTCTTGAGCCTAATATATGAGGGGTTCATCCTGATTGGGACTGGGATTTTAGGGGTGTTACCCGAAAAGGAGGATGCAAGGGCATTTTCTTTTTGTTTCTTTGGTGGGATGAGCAGAAGAGTTTTGGTGCTTCTTAGATTTCTTGTCTGACCTGCCTCTGATAGCTTGGACGCAAGGTAGTCTGGTTTCCTGGTGTGGATGACTTTGTGTGTGAGGCAGGCTGTTTTGGAGCTGCATCGGACTTTGATTGGGAGTAACTTGAGATCTTTTAGGGAGCGGGAGATGTGATTGTGTCTTTTTATTCCGGTGACCTTCCTTGCTGCTGAATTTAGTGCAGCTCCTAAGGGGGCTAGGTGTGACTTTGCGGTGCAGTGGGGGTGGCGTTCTAGTAGTCAAGTTTAGACCGCACCATCGCTTGTAAGGTGGTTTTTAGATGGTTCGGGGGAGGAAGGGTTTGATTTTATGTAAGAGTTATAGGTTGTAGAATGCACTCTTCACTGTGTTTTTTATATGTTGGTTCATGCCCAGATTTGAGCCCAGGGTGATCCCAGAGATTTGACAGATTCAGATAGCGTCAACTTGCAATTCAGAGCGTCAATGGTTTTTAGCCACTTGTGGACCTGTGTTGTTTGTCTATTTTTGGATAGGAGTAGGGGTTCCATCTTATCTTGGTTGAGTTTCAGGGGGTTGTGAGAGACGTTTTTGAGAGTTGAGTTTAGTCATTGTGCGTCTTCTAGTGAGGAAACTTCTATGGAAAGAGGGTGTTGACTGCATGTGGTAGAGGATGCTTGCTTGTTTCAGTATAGCAATGAGGGGTTCCATGTATATATTGAAGAGAGTAGATAAGAGGACTGAGCTTTGGGGGACACCCCTGGTTATGGTGGATGTGATAGAGGTTGAGTTGTTTATTTTTATTTGTTGGGAGCAATTTTGAAGATATGAGGTGCACCATTTCATCAAAACCAGGCTCTTCGCTCTAATCCACTTTTGATGGTATTCTAGAAGGATCTTCTGATCAATCTTGTCAAAGGCCGCTGATAGATCAAGGAGGATGAGTACATAACATTTATTGGAATCCAGTGACTTTTGATTGTCATCTGCTAAGGTAAGTAGGGCTGTTTCCGTGTAACATCCTTTTCTAAAACCTGATTGGAATGAGTCAAGAAGGTTGTTGCAGTCGATGTGCTGGTTGAGCTCGGAGAGAAAGCATTTCTCAAGTATTTTAACCAGGAAGGGATGTTAGAGATGGGCCTGAAGTTGCTGAGGTCATCTTGGTCATCACTTGGTTTCTTTGGCAAAGGAGTGACTTATCCTAGTTTGAGGCAGTCTGGCATTGATCCATTGTTCAGGGAGCTGTATGTTATCTTCGCCCAAAAAGATGTTTGTGTGTGGTTGTGGCTCTTCACTAGGGAGGCCAGAAGAGGATCTGCCAGGTGGGCCTTGAATTCGTGATCATCTTTGATATGTCTTCCACTATAAGTAAGTTGAAGGTCCTCCACCTCTTGAGAGTTGAAGGGGATCCTGGGTATATATTGGGAGTTCAGTGAGAGCGAAGGTGGGTTGAATTAATTCATTCTGAGTGGACAGATCCAGTGGGAGGCAGAGTGTGGGGGTCTAAGGATAGTTCGATCTGCCTTAATTTTTTATTGAAGAATTTTGTGAATTTGTCATATTGTTCTTTGGAGACTTGGGGATTAGGTTTAGCTGGTTTTGAAGTTTGCTGTTTAATGATAGCGAAAAGTTCTTTTGGGCATTTTTTTGCTTCCTCTAGTGCTCTGTGGAAGAATCACCTGTATAATGGAGGTGGGGTACATTTGGGTAAGAGTCAGGTTGTAGGTTTTGGCTAAGGCTGTTGCTTCTCTCTGAGACATCCCGGGGTTGGTCTTTTCGGCCTGTGTGCTCCGTTGTTGAGAGAAGTTGTGTTCCAACTGAGATGCTGGATCTTAGATATTTGGGGGGGTTGTCTTGAGGTGTAGGAGGAGGGAAGATTTGAGGATCCTTAGGATATTGCTGATGCCCTATGTTACTTTGTTGAGTTGATTTTCCAAGTGGGTAATTTGTGCCTTTAGATCAGTCATGGGCATAGGGTTAGGCGAGGAATAGTTGAGGTGTGTGTCTTCATGTGCGTGGGATTCTGGATATAAAGGGCTTAACTCAGAGAGAGCAGGGGTAGAGTTGCCGAATGTTTCTACCCAGGTTTAGTCAGGTTTAGAGTAGGGTGTGAGCTTTGTTGAGTCCCATGTAATGAGAGGCTGTCGTGGAAATCTGTGTGTAGGCGTCTCTAGGTCTGAGTTCCTCGGGCATGGGAAGGAGAGGGAAAGGGGTGGGTAAGGTCAGGGTTGAGGATTAGGGTTGTTTTTGTCGCTAGTGACTGTTCCGATCTCCTTACTCAGATTGGCTGGGAGGTTTATAGTGTGAGGGTGGGGATGTGATGTATTCAGGAGAGGTGGAGTAAGCAGCTACAGTTGGGGAAGAGGTGTGGGCAGAGAGTGTTATAGTTGTGGGGCTAGGGTTAGAATTACTGTGGGGTCTTGTGAGTTTTCCATCTTGTGTTATGGCCTGGGGTGGAGAATGGGTGAGGGGACAGAGGACCTTGAGGTACGACATCACGTAATGTCAGGAATATGAAGTCAAAGGAACGAAGGTTGAAATCATTATATTGAATCATGATATTTCTTTTACTGTTGATGGTGTCTTTTCCCTGGAAGGTGGGGGAGGTAGAGATTGTCAGTTTTCAGCCGTGCAGAATGTTGGTGGAGTTTGTGTTATTAAGGAGGTTAGTTAGGGTTGAACACTATTCCGCAGGTCGGGATGTGTGGAAGATGATATCAGGTTTTTTTTAGACCTTTAGAGGTTCTGAAATAGATATACGCTATGAGTGTTTCAGGGTTTTGTTGGATCAGTCTTAGTTTTATGTTTTTGGTAGCGTTCACTGAGATGTTCGGGGGTAAGTTATGGGTAGGGAGTTCCGTACTGGTTGCTGGGAGGTATAGAGGGGGGTGCTGCAGAGGAATGCAGTGTGATTAAATTATAAGATACTAAAGCATAGGGAACCTGGAGTGGATCGAAGTAGACTGTCCTGTGGGTAGGGTAGAGGCGTATTGAATGTAATCAGGTCAGCTTAAGTGGCTACCACTGAAGAGCCACTGGAGACTCTTGGAATGACCAGAGTATTACGTGGACTCAGACATCCAGTGTGAAAACTGATTTCCAGGTGGAGAGGCAGATAGGTTGAATCCCAAAAGTTGTAGAGTAGTGAGTTTCTTAGCTCTTGTGGCAGTACTCCTGAGAGTGGGGTAGAGGCAGTGTCTTCCAATTGCGTTTTTGAGCTCTTGGTGCCACTACTTCTGAAAGGGAGGCAGAGGAGGTTTTTCCTATTTGGTTCTGTGTTTAGGGAGGCAAGGGTGCTGAGCAGAGGGATATAAGTGAGAAGCAACTGAACAATCCAAAATGGCTGCCAGTTCCTGGCATTGAGACATGGGCAATAGCCCACTCTAAGATGGATTCGGTTATTGGTGTTTAAGTCCTCTTTCTGTTCTTCTTAATAGACCAGTTTAAGAAACAATGAGCAGTCCCCAAACTAAGATGGCCACCGCTACTGGCGTTAGGTCCTCTTTCTAGTATTTTTTATGTATCATTGGACTTTTGGTCTAAACTTAGACCAAACGTCTAACTTTACTACTATTAGAGTTAGACTTTAGGTCTAAACTAAGCCTTCAGGTCTAAACTTAGACTTTTGGTCTAAGTGTACTTTTGTGAATTGGGCCCATTGCCATTAAAATATATTTATATTTTTAACTATGTTAAATAATTTATTTTAATTTAGCATTGTTTCCTATGGTGGTCCCTACTTCCATTGTTTTCCATGGGAGTGTGTTTCAGTATCAGTGGTTGGCCGTGTGTGATACTGGATGGATACTGCTCCTTTTTGGCAGAGTAACTTTCTACTCATAAGGCAGACAAGGGTCTTTAATGCATTTCAGAGTGCCACTCAGATAGCCACCGGGTAAACACTGGCTACTGGGCTCAACTGTGAGGGTTGAGACCTTTTAGTTCTTATGTCCTGGGGACCGACCTACTATGGACCTGAGGAAATGGGCAAAGTACCCCTTCATCACTTAACTCTCAGTGGTAGCACGGGTTGAGCAGTCCATGGCTTCTGAGGGAGGGAGAAGTTTAAACACAGGGTAGTGAACACAAGCTCACAACTCAAAATACACACAGCAGCAGTAGTAAATCATATAAAAGTATAATGCTACACTTATAAGCAATGCAGACAGTCCACTAAGGTCAGGGCTCTAATGTTTCATAGGTGGATCCCTGAGGCCCACTCCTTTCAAGTTGGTGATAGTGGTTATTCCCCATTCACTGCAGGTGACATTCAGGTTAAACTCCACTACTGGCCTGAGTGTCAGTAGTCCCACAACGACTCTGGGCCTCATTACGATGTCGGTCAGAAGGCATTCTGACTAGGGTTCGGGGAGTCCGACCAACCGATTATGATGTTCAGTCAGACTCCCATTGACTTCAATGGAAGCCTGTGTTCCGACCGACACACAGGCTCCCATTGCAAAAAGGGGTGGTTGCAGAAAACCCTGCACCCTATGGCAGGCACCCCAAGGTGCCTGCCACACTGTGTATGGTTTGAAAGAGGGGTACCATGGGTACCTCCATGGGCCCCAACCAGAGGGCTCCAGGTCTGCTACGGGCCCCCAAATTCAATTTCCAACTGCTGGTCCGTGTTGGACAAACTTATTCGGAAAGGCTGTCCGAATCTTACATCGCATTTGCTCGGTCGGAAACGCGGGCCAAGGAGCTGTACAAGTCGGCTCTGACGGACTCGGTTTCTCTGAATGCCGTTCGGAACCGAGTCGAAATGACCAAATGATTTCCTTCTATCTTCTGACATGGGTTAGGAAAATCTGAATGCCTTTCGGAGCCTTTCCGACCAACATCGTAATGAGGCCCCCTATTTTAAGGTCAATTGTGTTCTAGTGCCGAAGTGTTATCTGGCACGCAAGTTTCCCTAGGGCGACTCATCTCAAATCAGTATTACCTGCACCAACAGGATCGTGGCAACTAGAGACTCTGACCATGCCCACTCTGTTGGCTCTGGAGCGGAAGCTGCTTCTTCCGGTAAGTCTTTCAAAAGCGGCCCAGGTGAGTTATGATCGACTGTCCTCGAGCTCCTCACACGTGGTCCTGCAGCAGCAGTGGCAGAGGGTTCTCAATGCTCCTCCAAAATGGGTATGCTTGTCATTCCTCCCCACAGGTAGTGGGGGGGATGAAGATGTTGGAGCTGGTCCTCATTTGTGGCTCAGGTCCACTATGTTCACCACTGTGGCCTCTCTCCTCCAATGATGATCTCGACAGGTCACTCTTTTAAATTGGTCCCCATGGTCTCCTCTGGCATATGGGGGTCACTGTTTCTACACTGTACATGTGCCCTAAACCGATTGGCACAGCGGCTCTCTTCACAGCAGCCGTGGCATACGGGGTTTCCTGCTCATCACCACACATACGGCCGGCTCAGCACATAGGTCATAGGCTTAGTCATAGGCAGACGTCTTTCAGTGCTCCTCCTCATCCTCACACAACCCGCTTTGCTGCTTGACAGTGGTCAATATTGGGGTCTTATGCTCCCCTTCTTATAGTCCATTTACAGACACCAAATGTGAATTAGGTCTGTGTCTTTGATGATTATTTTGAGGGTCTGCTTCATTTTGAAGTGCCATCTCTCCTGCTCTGTCTTCCTACCGAAAACAGTCTGCACAGCAGGAGTGACTCCAAATCTAATAGCCCCACAAAACGGGCCATGGTACTGACTAAAGACTCACACCTGGATGTAAGCCACAATTATATGTGTATCAAAAGATTACCCCAGGGCCTCAGCCCTACTCTTTATGATTCTCTTATCAGCCCCGTCTTCTTCCTAAGATGTGACCAGGCCCCTTCCTTGTGACCTCTCAATGAATCAAAGAGCAGCCTTTGAAGTGTACTGGAAAGCCTGGCTCTCCCTTCCTCAAATGAGTCCCAGCAAGCTTACAGGAATGCAGCACTACACACATCTGTCTGGTGGGATTCCTCTAACTTCTCTCCTCATGTTTCACCATGCAGTCCTGGGTCTCCCAAAATGGAATCCAGAGTCCCTGTATTGTACCATTCACAGACCAACATACATCCAGCATATGCATACAGAATACATGCACTGCAAAACACTACTTACTTCATGTATTGTAGCATTCACAGGCACGTATACATCCAGCACATGTAGATTACACATGTATGTCGCAGCACTAAAAAACAAACTGATGTAGGCCAAGGTGGAGGTAAGCACACAGCAGCAGAAATTTGCCAGTGATCCTGTTGGTCTTACTCCAGAGACATAGGTAAAAAGGACCTGTTCAGTGTATTTTGTCCTCAACACATTTGTGCAGCTCAACACTTAGCTGGCCTTTCAGCACAAGAGGGTAGTGCTTTGGGAACCTCTCTCTGCCCAACACAAACACAATCCATGAGACTGGCCTATGCCTTGTTTGCCTTTGACAAGAAAAAATCAGCATTAGGGATCCAGACATCAACACAGTTGGGGCACTAAGAGTGAGGGTGCACGTCTAACACCATATAAGGGACTTTTCCATCCCCACAATGCACTTTGCAATCAAACAATTGTCAAAGTACAAGTATCAATACACTAAAAGAGGGCTTTTTCAGATACAGAGCTATGTACACAATAACATTGAGAAGGGGGAAGAATATTATACATGGAATATATGCAGTTGCAAGAAAAAGTATACAAAGAAAGCAATCAAAGTTAAATAACTACCTGTGAGTAAAGTATTGTTAAAAAATTAGGAATCTTGTAAAAGAGACAATGTGTTCGAGATTGTCAACTTTGGTCTTGTGAGAGATGGAAGAGGAGCTAAAAAAGAGAACTACAGATACAGATGGCAAAGAGGAGTATGGGTTAAAGGAGTCAAAGGGTCATGAGTGTCGTGCCAGGGATCAAGAATAATGCAAAAACAACAATTGATGGACAGAATGCAGAACAATGTCATACATTCACCCCAGTACAGAGATCTGGGCCCAAATCCATCGTTTTTTTGCTCACCATGCCATTCCAGTTTGAACCCAGACATATGCACATCAGTCTTGACCCTGTGCCTCATGGGAACAGTCCAGCCCGAACTGCCAAGCCAGGTCCTCCCTGGACTGGAAACAAGCATCCTAGGACCGGTTTCGGGGTTTCACCCCTCTTCAGCCAGGATAGCTTGATTCCAGTGGCATGGAGAGCACGGGACTCACGTCTGAGCATACCCGTCCCACTCGGGGTGACAAATGCAAAAACAACAATTGATGTACAGAATGCAGAACAATGTCATACATTCACCCCAGTACAGAGATCTGGGCCTAAATCCATCGTTTTTTTGCTCACCATGCCATTCCAGTTTGAACCCAGCCATATGCAAATCAGTCTTGACCCTGTGCCTCATGGGAACAGTCCAGCCCGAACTGCCAAGCCAGATCCTCCCTGGACTGGAAACAAGCATCCTAGGACCGGTTTCGGGGTTTCACCCCTCTTCAGCCAGGATAGCTTGATTCCAGTGGCATGGAGAGCACGGGACTCACGTCTGAGCATACCCGTCCCACTCGGGCTGACAAATGCAAAAACAACAATTGATGGACAGAATGCAGAACAATGTCATACATTCACCCCAGTACAGAGATCTGGGCCTAAATCCATTGTTTTTTGCTCACCATGCCATTCCAGTTTGAACCCGGACATATGCAACTCAGTCTTGACCCTGTGCCTCATGGGAACAGTCCAGCCCGAACTGCCAAGCCAGGTCCTCCCTGGACTAGAAACAAGCATCCTAGGACTAGTTTCGGGGTTTCACCCCTCTTCAGCCAGGATAGCTTGATTCCAGTGGCATGGAGAGCACGGGACTCACGTCTGAGCATACCCGTCCCACTCGGGGTGACTAATGCAAAAACAACAATTGATAGACAGAATGCAGAACAATTTCATACATTCACCCCAGTACAGAGATCTGGGCCTAAATCCATCGTTTTTTTGCTCACAATGCCATTCCAGTTTGAACCCAGCCATATGCAAATCAGTCTTGACCCTGTGCCTCATGGGAACAGTCCAGCCCGAACTGCCAAGTCAGGTCCTCCCTGGACTGGAAACAATCATCCTAGGACCGGTTTTGGGGTTTCACCCCTCTTCAGCCAGGATAGCTTGATTCCAGTGGCATGGAGAGCACGGGACTCACGCCTGAGCATATCCGTCCCACTCGGGTGACAAATGCAAAAACAACAATTGATGGACAGAATGCAGAACAATGTCATACATTCACCCCAGTACAGAGATCTGGTCCTAAATCCATCATTTTTGTGCTCACCATGCCAATCCAGTTTGAACCCAGCCATATGCAAATCAGTCTTGACCCTGTGCCTCATGGGAACAGTTCAGCCCGAACTGCCAAGCCAGGTCCTCCCTGGACTGGAAACAAGCATCCTAGGACCGGTTTCGGGGTTTCACCCCTCTTCAGCCGGGATAGCTTGATTCAAGTGGCATTGAGAGCACGGGACTCACGTCTGAGCATACCCGTCCCACTCGGGGTGACTAATGCAAAAACAACAATTGATAGACAGAATGCAGAACAATGTCATACATTCACCCCAGTACAGAGATCTGGGCCTAAATCCATCGTTTTTTTGCTCACAATGCCATTCCAGTTTGAACCCAGCCATATGCAAATCAGTCTTGACCCTGTGCCTCATGGGAACAGTCCAGCCCGAACTGCCAAGTCAGGTCCTCCCTGGACTGGAAACAATCATCCTAGGACCGGTTTTGGGGTTTCACCCCTCTTCAGCCAGGATAGCTTGATTCCAGTGGCATGGAGAGCACGGGACTCACGTCTGAGCATATCCGTCCCACTCGGGTGACAAATGCAAAAACAACAATTGATGGACAGAATGCAGAACAATGTCATACATTCACCCCAGTACAGAGATCTGGTCCTAAATCCATCATTTTTGTGCTCACCATGCCAATCCAGTTTGAACCCAGCCATATGCAAATCAGTCTTGACCCTGTGCCTCATGGGAACAGTTCAGCCCGAACTGCCAAGCCAGGTCCTCACTGGACTGGAAACAAGCATCCTAGGACCGGTTTCGGGGTTTCACCCCTCTTCAGCCAGGATAGCTTGATTCCAGTGGCATGGAGAGCACGGGACTCATGTCTGAGCATACCCGTCCCACTCGCGGTGACAAATGCAAAAACAACAATTGATGAACAGAATGCAGAACAATGTCATACATTCACCCCTGTACAGAGATCTGGGCCTAAATCCATCGTTTATTTGCTCACCATGCCATTCCAGTTTGAACCCAGCCATATGCAAATCAGTCTTGACCCTGTGCCTCATGGGAACAGTCCAGCCCGAACTGCCAAGCCAGGTCCTCCCTGGACTGGAAATAAGCATCCTAGGACCGGTTTCGGGATTTCACCCCTCTTCAGCCGGGATAGCTTGATTCAAGTGGCATTGAGAGCACGGGACTCACGTCTGAGCATACCCGTCCCACTTGGGGTGACAAATGCAAAAACAACAATTGATGGACAGAATGCAGAACAATGTCATACATTCACCCCAGTACAGAGATCTGGGCCTAAATCCATCTTTTTTTTGCTCACCATGCCATTCCAGTTTGAATCCAGCCATATGCAAATCAGTCTTGACCCTGTGCCTCATGGGAACAGTTCAGCCAGAACTGCCAAGTCAGGTCCTCCCTGGACTGGAAACAAGCATCCTAGGACCGGTTTTGGGGTTTCACCCCTCTTCAGCCAGGATAGCTTTATTCCAGTGGCATGGAGAGCACGGGGCTCACGTCTGAGCATACCCGTCCCACTCGGGGTGACGAATGCAAAAACAACAATTGATGGATGGAATGCAGAACAATGTCATACATTCACCCAAGTACAGAGGTCTGGGCCTAAATCCATCGTTTTTTTGCTCACCATGCCATTCCAGTTTGAACCCAGCCATATGCAAATCAGTCTTGACCCTGTGCCTCATGGGAACAGTCCAGCCAGAACTGCCAAGCCAGGTCCTCCCTGGACTGGAAACAAGCATCCTAGGACCGGTTTCGGGGTTTCACCCCTCTTCAGCCGGGATAGCTTGATTCAAGTGGCATTGAGAGCATGGGACTCACGTCTGAGCATACCCGTCCCACTTGGGGTGACAAATGCAAAAACAACAATTGATGGACAGAATGCAGAACAATGTCATACATTCACCCCAGTACAGAGATCTGGGCCTAAATCCATCGTTTTTGGCCAGTTCGGGCTGGACTGTTCCCATAAGGCACAGGGTCAAGACTCATTTGCAAATAGCCAGTTCTTAACTGGGGTGGCATGGTGAGCAAAAGAATGATGGATTTAACCCAGATCTCTTGACTGGGGGTGAATGTTTTGATTTGTTCTGCATTCCATCCATCAATTGTGTGTGTCTTTTGCTTTCTTGCCCAAGTGCGCCAGGTATGCTCAGACATGAGTCCTGCGCTCACTGTGCCACTGGAATCAGGCTATCCTGGCTGAAGAGGGGTGAAACCCCGAAATCGGTCCTAGGATGCTTGTTTACAGTCCAGGGAGGACCTGGCTTGGCAGTTCGGGCTGGACTGTTACCATAAGGCACAGGCTCAAGACTGATTTGCATATAGCCAGTTCTTAACTGAGGTGGCATGGTGAGCAAAAGAATGATGGATTTAACCCAGATCTCTTGACTGGGGGTGAATGTTTTGATTTGTTCTGCATTCCGTCCATCAATTGTGTGTGTCTTTTGCTTTCTTGCCCAAGTGCGCCAGGTATGCTCAGACATGAGTCCTGGGCTCACTGTGCCACTGGAATCAGGCTATCCTGGCTGAAGAGGGGTGAAACCCCGAAACCAGTCCTAGGATGCTTGTTTCCAGTCCAGGGAGGACCTGGCTTGGCAGTTCGGGCTGGACTATTCCCATAAGGCACAGGGTCAAGACTGATTTGCATATAGCCAGTTCTTAACTGGGGTGGCATGGTGAGCAAAAGAATGATGGATTTAACCCAGATCTCTTGACTGGGGATGAATGTTTTGATTTGTTCTGCATTCCGTCCATCAATTGTGTTTGTCTTTTGCTTTAGGGATCAAGAATAAAGCAGTTTGGGCCCGAAAGGAAAGAGTTTCAGAAAAGAAGGCATTTATTTTATTAATCAATTAATTTAATTAAATTGAAAAGGCGCACAGCTACCCGGAGGTTTCCCGGCGCCAGGGAATGAAGTGCAAGTGGAAGTAGTCTCACTACATAATTCATCAAGTATACTTTGAAATTAGCAGAATTCATTGTGTCTAAAAAACATTATTTTTTAAATGGTCTGGAGAAATTTTAAATTCCATTACGGCAGTACATACATCTAACCAAGGCATTAGAGTTAAATGGCATTCAAGAGTGGGCTCAAAGATTAAATGAAAGAAAAAAGACAGAACAAGGTACATGAGGACAAAACCTTATTTTGAGTCTGCTATGTGCTTCTAACAGTGCATTAACTTAGTCTAGACATTTCGGTCTCACCTACGCAAATCCTTTGCTATTGGTCAGGGTTCGTCCACAAAGTATAAATCTAAAATAAAACGTAAAATCATCCAGGCACAGTACTATTAGAGAATCAATCCTAGATATACAATCAATAAAATGACACAAAAACTGATGACACGGAGGAGTATGGGGTAAAGCAGAGAAATGGTCATGAGTGTTGTGTCAGAGATAAGAATTAAGCAGTTTGAGCCCAAAAGGGAAGAGTCTCTGGAGAAGAAGGGATTTAAGGTATTTCTTGAACATAGCCGGAGTGATACTCATATTTTTATCAATAGTGTTCATTAATAGCATTTCTGTGGTTGGTTATACCGCTGGATCGCATGTATAAAATAATTGGAAATTGATAGGCGATGAAGCAGATAAACAGCTGAATCCTTTAACTGACACATAAACCGATTATGACACTTTGAGAGAAAAAATCTAAATGTGCATCAGATACATGAACAATACGTGGAAGAAACATGAGAAAAACCTTGAGGAAACGTAGCTAGTGCATCACAAAAGCACACAGATGAGTGGACATTAGATGAAAAATAGTTTTTCAAATAACATAGATTGTATTCTATTCACCAGTATTGGTGTAACTTTTCAAATTGTAATAGAAGGGGTTAACTAATAAATCTAAAAGGTTAAACTTCTCTAATCACATTTATGGAATAATACTGTGCATGAAGTATTAATGAAAACTAACATAATCTAGAAGATAGTATGTGTGTGAATGAGGAGTCTCATTCTAAAACTTCAATTTTCACATATGTGAAATTGTGCACATAGGGGCATATTATCAAGCAGGGCGTTAAAATTATCGCCGCTTTAGTGGCAGAAAACTACCGCTAAAGCGGTGATAATGGGCTTGATAATATGCCGCAGAGAATTCCCATAGAAGCCCATGTTGACACTAGAACATGGGCTTCTATGGGAATTCTCAAGGGCATATTATCAAGCCCATTATCGCCGCTTTAGTGGCAATTTCCTGCCGCTAAAGCGGCGATAATTTTAACGCCGTTTGTTGATAATATGCCCCCAAAGTAAGAAAGGAGAAAAGAGTGCTGTACGTCTATATTAAAAACAATTGGTCTGAAACTTTTAGAGTATAATCTTCATACATATACTAACGATAATTCCTTGAAACAATATTAATAATTTATGTTTTGAAATAATTTTATTTGTTGCGACTTCGAAAATGCAATAATATGTCATAGTTACATGTGCTATTTACAACAAAACTAAAAATGCTGTGTGAGCTATTCTCAGACTTCTTTACCTCTTGAGAGAGTGCAAATAAGTTGAAAGAAATATATAGAGTCTCATAATTCATAAATGAAATATATGTTATGTTATGTTATGGATTTCTTATAGAGCGCACAACTCACCCTGGGGCATCTAGGCGCTAACTGGGAGAACGCAGGGCTGAGGGGAAAGAAGATACTAGCTCCGAATGAAAAAGTTAAAACAGGAACGTTTTTAATTGCTTCCTAAAGGTAGTGAGTGACGGGATTTTACGAACCGCTATAGGAAGCTTGTTCCAATAGCTCGGGGCTAGATATGAGAAAGCTCTGCCTCCCGTGAGCGTGAGACGAATTCTGGGAACTTGAAGGAGGTCTAAAGTGCTGGATCTGAGTTTCCTGTCTGGAGAGTATTTGACTAATTTCTTTCGAAGGTAGAGAGGACCTCTTCCCCTTAAGGCATTATAGGTCAGGCAGCAGATCTTAAAAACGGATCTGTTTCTGATATTTAGCCAGTGCAGCTCCCTCAACAGGGGTGATGAAGCTGAGCCTGGAGGACGGTTCAGAACAAGGGTCAGGGAAGAACCAGGCACACTCAACGTCAGCAGAGTCCTGACGCGTTTCGGGACAAGCTCCCTTCCTCAAAGGCTTTCTGCTGCACAATGAAAGCCACCAAGCGGATTTCCCAGCGATCTCCCTTATTTTATTCAAATGCAATCCAACATTAGAATCAGGTGAGTAAATGCACCATTGATTTCTGGGACTGGGCGTCCATAAACAAAACCCATGTGGGCTGCTGGCAGTCTATTGTACCAAATATTTAAAAATCACGGGTGTGTCATCAAAGCCTTCCCCCAATACTGCCTTGTGCCAAAAGGTCCCGCACGCTGAAACACAGTCCAGGAGTCGAGGGGCGCACCGCCGCAGACTAAAGCGGTTCCTGTGCTGGACTGTGTTGCTTCAGCGTGCGGGACCTTTTGGCACAAGGCAGTATTGGGGGAAGACTTTGATGACACACCCGTGATATTTAAATATTTGGTACAATAGACTGCCAGCAGCCCACATGGGTTTTGCTTATGAACTCCCAGTCCCAGAAAGCAATGGTGCATTTACTCACCTGATTCTAATGTTGGATTGCATTTGAATAAAATAAGGGAGATCGCTGGGAAATCCGCTTGGTGGCTTTCATTGTGCAGCAGATAGCCTTTGAGGAAGGGAGCTTTTCCCGAAACGCGTTAGGACTCTGCTGACGTCGAGTGTGCCTGTTTCTTCCCTGACCCTATGGTTTGTCGAGAGGAGAGTGCGCCCCGCCTTGGGCAACTTGTGGAACTGAATATATATACATATATATCTATATATGTTTACTCAAAGAGAAAGGAGCGCGGCACACCTCTTGATGATTTAAAGTTGTTTATTCAGTTCGTTACAAGCTTCCCTACGCGTTTCGAACCGTAGTTCCTGATCACGGTAGTGTATTGCTTGGTCCTTTCTCAATTTCTCATTATATACATTTTGATTTTTATTGGTGCATTATGGGTTTGGTAGTTTTTTGATGTGAATACACAGAACTTTATCTATACTTTGAAGTGCACACTTATTGGTAATGCTGGCGATTTTGAGAGTGTTATCTATTAGAGTAAAACTCATATGTTTGGTCATAAACCTTATTTGTGAATGATTTAAGCCACCCATGTAAATCCCGGTGGGGGCCTGTTTTTGGTAATTAGCCAATATACTGATGTGTGTCAACATGTAATTTACTGAGTGTATTATAACTATTCCGGGCTGAGTGCCCATTATCTCTATTTCTGGATTGCTCTCCTCGTCATCAGAACCAAAAGTGTGCACATAGCATTCAGCATTTATGGATGTTGTTCATACTTGGGATGTTTGCAAAACAAGTCTCTTGCTATTATTTAGCATATTAGTATTCATATGCACAATGTATTCCTGTCCTCATATTTCAAGAGTTCGTAAGTCGAATTCTCGTATGATCATACGGGTCCATTAATGTAGATTGTCTTGTTGCATTTCCTTTTGGCATTTCTTCTTTTATATTCCTCCACTTTGTTACAATCACAAGTTATTTAAAGATGGACATACATCTCTTCATCTGCATTTAATCCCAATGGGTGTTTTGTTTTAAATCTTATGATCATTCGGGATTGTAGTCTACGTAATTTTTGTACTCGATTTCCTCCACGTTCGTTTGCTGGGATTGTTATAAGTCCTGAGTACTTGATGTTTAACCATGTTTTGTCTTTATGTGTAGACATATGTTTGGCGATTGCATATGTATTGTGAAAGCAAGACAAAAAACTAGAGCGGAAATACTAATGACCAGAGAAGAAAAAAACAGCAACCAAGAGAGCAATATAGACACAGACCTAGAGAAAACAAAGGGAGTCAGTAAATCTAATGACAATCAACCACGCTTGATTTTGACTTACAGCAAAGAAAGTTATGAAATTCACAAAAGAGTGACGAAATACTGGAACATATTGAAACAGGATCCGGACATTGGAAACTCAATCGGAGATCGGCCCTTAATTTCATTTAGGAGGGCACCGAACCTAACAGACCATCTGGTAAGGAGTCACTTTATAAACAAAAAAACAGAAACTTGGCTACAGATGAGATCGAAGGGCTTCACAAAATGTACATCATGTAAAGCCTGCAAAATTGGAAAAAACCTGAAAAATCTGACAGATCCCACAGGCAGAATCTTCGAAATAAAGGAAACCATTACATGTGAATCTACACATGTAGTATACATCCTCCAATGTTGTTGCGGGAAACAATACATAGGGAGCACAATCTGTCCCCTAAAGAAATGTATATTAGAACACATACGTGCTATACAACACATGGACAATACATATGCAATCGCCAAACATATGTCTACACATAAAGACAAAACATGGTTAAACATCAAGTACTCAGGACTTATAACAATCCCAGCAAACGAACGTGGAGGAAATCGAGTACAAAAATTACGTAGACTAGAATCCCGAATGATCATAAGATTTAAAACAAAACACCCATTGGGATTAAATGCAGATGAAGAGATGTATGTCCATCTTTAAATAACTTGTGATTGTAACAAAGTGGAGGAATATAAAAGAAGAAATGCCAAAAGGAAATGCAACAAGACAATCTACATTAATGGACCCGTATGATCATACGAGAATTCGACTTACGAACTCTTGAAATATGAGGACAGGAATACATTGTGCATATGAATACTAATATGCTAAATAATAGCAAGAGACTTGTTTTGCAAACATCCCAAGTATGAACAACATCCATAAATGCTGAATGCTATGTGCACACTTTTGGTTCTGATGACGAGGAGAGCAATCCAGAAATAGAGATAATGGGCACTCAGCCCAGAATAGTTATAATACACTCAGTAAATTCCATGTTGACACACATCAGTATATTGGCTAATTACCAAAAACGGGCCCCCACCGGGATTTACATGGGTGGCTTAAATCATTCACAAATAAGGTTTATGACCAAACATATGAGTTTTACTCTAACAGATAACACTCTCAAAATCGCCAGCATTACCAATAAGTGTGCACTTCAAAGTATAGATAAAGTTCTGTGTATTCACATCAAAAAACTACCAAACCCATAATGCACCAATAAAAATCAAAATGTATATAATGAGAAATTGAGAAAGGACCAAGCAATACACTACCGTGATCAGGAACTACGGTTCGAAACGCGTAGGGAAGCTTGTCACGAACTGAATAAACAACTTTAAATCATCAAGAGGTGTGCCGCGCTCCTTTCTCTTTGAGTAAACAAATTTCGCAAGACCCTGTCCTGGTCTTGACGCGGGCACCAGCTGTGAGAAGTGCTCCCACTGTCAGTTGGACAATATTTGCTACAGGATATATATATATATATATATATATATATATATATATATATGATTTTAATTACGAGTTTATAAGTCAGTTACCCAATTGCTGCTCCTCATTGGAAGATTGGATTGGATCGCCTTTGCCCAACCCCTCTCAGTACTAAGCAAGATCCATTGAAGGCCCATAGTGAAAGAGAACTATGGCTAGTGATAAGAGATAAAAGTTAAGATGCAGGACCCAGTGAAGCTACAACATAGATAATCATTTCCAATTTTAACGTTGCATGTGGCCCCTCTCTACTGATACTTAGGGGCATATTTATGTAGGTTTTGCATTGGGGGGCACAAGGGCGATGCATAACCTAAGTTAGATTTATGAAGCCATGCAAGGCCAGCTTGTGTGGCCCTGCGTGACTTGATAAATCCAAAGTAACTCATGACAGCGCATATTGCTGCGTTGGGTTACTCTGCCCCGGTGAGGAGTTCCAAGGGTGGAGCATGGGGGGTCCCACGCATCCACCCATGGATTTTGACGCATTCCCAGATTTATCATTACTGGTAAACCTGGGAATGCATTACACATAGAAAGAGGAAAAAGCCTCAGAGGATTGTTTTGTGCAGGAAGGTGCCCCTTTCTGTACAAAAACAATCCTACTTGCAACGCAGGCACCTTGCACCACAGCAGAAGGGGCCTGCATTGGTGCTAGGCAGACAAAAGACCACCAGCACACAGAAAAGACACAAATGCTTCATGATAGTTTAAATATGGCACATTCCTGTCCTGTCCTTTCACGCAGTGCAGCTAGGTGGCTTGCTGTGCTGCACTGCATGAAAGCTATATAAATATGCCCCATTATAAAAACTGCAGTTAGTGGTCAGGTGTTTGATTGCCCCATGTAAAGTGGGCTACTTTATTGGAAGTCAAACTATTTAGGTATATATATTATTTATATATTAATTAATAATAACACTATCCTATGAAGCTCGTCAATACTGTTATATGCCAATGAATAGTTATTTTTCGTTTTCATTGAATGACCAATTTCGAAAATTGAAATATACACGAGATAGCTTGGATTACAGCAGGCTTTTTTATGGCTATTCTCACCCATCATAATTTAAATAATTAGAATATTTGAAGGTCAGAAACAAAACATGGAACAGAAGAAATTCTGACATTTTGCATTTGTTCTCGGAAATTAAAGAAAAGATATCAAAGGCAACACAAGGAAAAGATTATAGTCAGTTATACAGAGAAGGTGGACAATGGTTCAAGCATGTCTAACATTGAGTAAATTCTAAAAGAAATAACAATAAAATAGGGCATTATTATGAAAAAGTTTCAACGGTATGAAATGTGATTTCAACCTGCATTTGAAGTCCTGGAGACAGGAAGGTTTCCACTGTGGATTAACAGAGTTTCTTAGGAAGAGGGACACTGTGTAACTGCACAGAGGGGAGTTAGTGAATAAGGTACGAACAAATACTTTGAACCTACCAAAAGAGAAAAACTGTCTAGTTTCACTAAGTCACGCAGACATCGTTCATCGATGACTATCAACGTAGCATATGAAAGATAACAAATGCAGAGCTTAATTTGTGCCGGTGCTTGCCGGTGCTTAGCACCGGCACTTAATTATCAGGGCCGGGTCTACAGTCACGCATTTAGTGCACGTCAGTAATTGACAATTAGTGGCACTGGCACAGAGAGCGTGTGCTGCTATACGTCCATAAGTGCTGTCGTCACTTTACCGTGTACTGGTTGTGTTGTTCATGACAGGACTGATGATCATGGTGAAGAACTTAACTGAATGGTGACGTGACTCCGATTCTCATTCTCACTCGTCTCTTTCACAACTCACAAGACTAGACTTCTGCTCAATCCGCCGGCCGCGGATCAGTGTTGCCGGCCCAGTGGTGGGCGGGACACTGAGTTGGGCAGGGCTTTGCCTGGGTTGGTCTTCTTCTGCGGGGGTTGGGGCTGTGCGCGGCAGAGGCAGCGAAGCGTGCGCAGATTTTGCAATTGAATGCGCGCGCATTTGCTGCTTTAATTTTGCTACGGCACGCCCCAGCATACCTGCACGGCCGCATCTCACCACCGTGACCAGCACCGCATCCAGCACCACCGAGTATCCACACTGGTGGTTGAACTCCAACGGCGCCACACTGGTGGTTGAACTCCAACGGCGCCGGCGGACCAGGTGAGGGCGAGGCATGGCCTGGGGTAGGCCTGCGGCCTAATCATGATTAGTGATATAAATAATAAAGCTGTGCAGGTGAGGCAGGGCAGGGCCTGGTAGGCGACGTGATTACTTTTTTTTTTATGTTGATTGGTCTGACGATGAGTGGCCGTGGCCCTTAGTTTGATCAGATGTTGCCAGTAGTGGATGTTGCGCAGTTGCGGGCCGGCCCGGCAGTGCTGCCTGGATGGGTCAGTAGTAGTACTACAGTACTACTGGGATGGATTCAGTTTCGGTTCAGGGCCAGGCTCAGCAAATCTGTGGGGGCTGGGCGCGGCAAGCAGTGTGCGCATACTTTTTCACATTGCAATGCGCACGCATTAGATGCTTTGCCACTCCCCAGCATACCCGCACTGCCTCAGGCTCACCACCACACCATCCGAGTCATCGTGGCCAGCCAGCCGCCGTTCAAAGTAGCGGGACCTGGACGACGTTGGCTGCATTGAGGTCAGTGGACTCGGTGGTAGAGTAGACTACTGCTCTGGACTGTGCAGTACATAGAGTTAAGCGCCACCAGGTGAGGCATGGCCTGGGGTTGTCCGGCTGCGGCGGGCGGCCTAATCATCATGAGTTTAAAATAAAGCTGCGCAGGTGAGGCAGGGCAGGGCCTGGCAGGCGCCATGATTATATGTTTTTATATTGATTGATGCAGTGTGTGATGATGAGTGGCCGCGGGTCCGCGGCACTTAGTTTGATGATGTCATGTTGCACAGTTGCGGGCCGGCCCAGGCTGCCTGGATCATGGATTCAGTTTCGGTTCAGCAAATCTGCGGGGGTTGGGGCTGTGCACGGCAAGCAGCGTGCACAGATTTTTTTCACATTGCAATTGCGCGCACATTCGGTGCTTTGCCACACACACCCCAGCATACCCGCACTGCCTCAGGCTCACCACCACCACCGTCCGATTCGGAATCGTGGCCCTTCACGTCCAGGCCTTCAGGGGTGAAGTGGCAGACAGGACCTGGCAGCAGGGCCCAGTTCTGAGCATATTCAGGCATAAATTAAAATGTCAAGATAACTCTGGTGATTATTCGTCTTCCTGGACCTGGAGAGAGACAGGAGTTTTGTCTAGGGGAAGTTGTGACTGCTTGAAAGGTAGTAAAGGGTTATATAACTGCTGCAAAGAACGTTTACCATACAGATCAAAAATTGCATATAATGTAAAATAGGTCAGTGTGTGTTACTGCTTCTGTCAGAGAGATCCTTTTGTTACTTGCAGTTTGTAAGTTAAAATCCTATCATAGAACAGCAAGCTATTAACAAGTCTGTCATCAAAGAGCTGCATGCAAACGGCAAGTTATATATTAAAGCTATGTGTTTTTTGCCCAATCTTTCATTATCATAATCTTGCAAAAAGGGTTAATTTGGATAGAAATCAATTCTTATTGAAGAGAACCCCTAACAATGCTGTTATGTTTTAAATTCTGAATTTGCACCTTTCCAGACTTCAAACTCTTAAACTATATTGCCTACAATGACAATCATGGGTGACATGTGACTGCTATACCTTGTAGTCCTGCCTGGTGTAACATTTCCTATATACTGATTTACACACGTAGGATTGTATCTATGCAATGTGTGAATGATGCAAAGTGCTCTTACACCTTACACTGTTCACAGGGCAAAGGAACCTCCTATCAAAACCTTACTATGAGGAAGGCTCCCTTGCTGAAATTCGGATCAGGTATATATTACATCTGACTTTTAGCAGTGCCAGTTGAAGATGTGGGTGGAGCTAATATAGTAAGTGGGTGGAGGCCGTGGAGGAAGTGGGTGGAGCCAGAGAAAAGTAGGTGTGGCCTCCGACAAACATTTGAGCACCTGCACTTCATATTTTACAAATTAAGCACTGAACAAATGTATGGACAATCAACACATTTCAATTGGTGAAAGTTGCTGTGATATGTTGAGGAACAAATAATTATTGTTAAGAGATTTCTAATAGTGTTATTATGGTAAAATATAAATTGATATGGCCAAAAGAAAAGTTACAACAAAAATGACTAGGCATGCAAAGAAGTAATAAGACTTTATCAGAGTTGAAACGAAGGTCCAAATCTGATTTCTTTTTTCTTTTTTTTGCAGAGTACGGGTCACAATGTATTTGAAAATAAATAATTAATTATATTGGAAACATATTACATTTTACCAGAGAGAACTTTTTTTGTTCCAGTTTAGCACACCTTTTCCTAAGTCTCCGCAGTGCATGATCTTTACAAAGTAAAAACGCAATGGCCTGATTCAGAAGGATTTTTCTGTGGCTTACTCTTGTAGTACTCCTGACTTTCAAGAGTAAACAAGGACTCCCTTACTGTACTTACAGACGCCACAACACAGGCCCTTCCTAACTGAATAGCCACATTCACTTCCACTAACCTTCTGGACGGTTCCACTCTACCAATCTCTCACGAGCAACCCCAAACCAAAAAAAAGCAGATCAGGGGCTTGCGCCTTCTCAAACCTGGCTCCTAATGCCTGAAACAACCGCCCACAACACATCTGAGCCTCCTTCTCTTTCCTTGACTTATGCAAGAAGTTGAAAATCTGGGGGTAGATTTACAAGAAACTGACGCATCTGTAGAGATGCGTCAGTTTACCTGCGCCAGTCTGCGATACGCTTGCGCCACCATGGATGCGCTGTATTTACAATACAGCGCAGCATGGCGCAAGGATTCACAGATGCGTCAGAAATTCTGACTCATCTTTCGGCCCAAAAGTCATGCATTGCTGGAGTCGTGTCGCAAGTATGACGCAACTCGAGCAATGTATATTGAGGCCTATACTTATTGTACAGCGTCACTCCTTACGCCTGCTTCAAGCAGGCGTAAGGTTTTGACGTAGTGGCGTCCTAGATGTGGCACAGTGAAATCTTGTATATTTTACTGCATTAATTTTACAAGGCTTTCCTGCATGGGAACGCCCACCCTTCATGCAGATGCGCAGCAGACATGTGCAGCAAGCACACCATTGACACTCCGTCCACATTCTGACTCAGTGCCAGGCACACTGCCCATCCTGAGTTCAATCTGAGGAAGCAGCTAGTTTACTCTTCAGCAGGTCTCCTTTCACTGTGCACTGGCACTCATTTTGATGACTCGAGATTTAACTCTGAAACCTGCCTTACTCCAGTGCATCAGGTGTTCTAGGTTCTCACCAAGTTGTAGTAGGTTTAAGAAAACCAATTATGTTCATAAGGGCTCTACATATTGGCCAGGGAAGGAATTGGAGATGTGGGCTACATTCATTAATGCATGATCCCCACATAAAAATGCCCTCCACATTAGTGAGCTCCTAATGGATGATCATCTTGATTTGCTGTTCCTCTCAGAAACTTGGTTGTCTGAGAGTTCAGCACAGGACATCGCAATGGCGATTCAACAAGGCTATGGTATGCTCCACTGTGACAGGGTAGACAAGAGAGGAGGAGGGGTAGCAATGGTTTGGGCTTACAGAGCTTCAGAAGGCAGAATCGCTTGGATGTGGTCTTTCATTATCTTCTAATAATACATTAACTATGCTGGCAAATTCTTGGCATTGATATAAGAATGCCTACCCAAGGACCTTCTGAAACATTCCAGCTTCACTCTGTTCATAGATTTGAACTAGCACCTTGATAATACCTTGAATCCACACAGATTACTCCTTGAAACTATGTCCTCTTGTAATATGAAACAGTTAGTAAACTGGCCCACCCATGAAACCTGTTACATTCTTGACCCTATTTTTACAAATGGTCAGATAAAAGCCCTAGGCATTCCTTTAAATGATTGAATTGCCCATACCACTGTCGAATTTGTGTGGAAGGTTGAACAGGGTTCATTAGTCTGAAGAACTATTCCTGACCTTCCCTACAGAAAATGGTCTAAAATATCAACCAAACTGATAACAACAACTTTCTGCTCTAGTAACCCGAAAGTGAGCGGGGAGATTGAGGCTGACTCTTGGGTGGTTAATGAGAGGCTACAACATATAGCAAATATGGTGGCACCACTGATAGAGATTTCAGGCTCAGATAAGAGCAGACACTTATCTGCCCCTTCATTCAATGAAGAATTTCGGAATCAGCATAAGCTCTGCAAGAGACTAGAATGAAGTTGAAGGAAAGACTATATACCAGCAGACAAAGAACATTACAAATGGGCGCTGAAAGATTGTCACCTAGCTATTGGAAGGGCTCAAGTTGACCTCTTTGCTAGAAATCTGTCAGGCTCGGATTGCAGTACCAAGAGATGTATTTGAGCTATTTCACGGCTAGGCCTGTCCCTCCACCCTAAAGCCTTTTTTGGGGTATTGGGGTAGTTTGCGCTTAGGCCCCCATAAAGTTTTGTTCACAGGAGGTATCCAAGCCAAATTTGTGTCCTTTTCTTTCAACATCCTGAGAAATATAAATGTACCCAGGGTTTGTGGATTCTTCTTGGAGGGACCTACAAATTAGCTGAAATACAGATAATTATGATTTATTCGGGACAAATGGGAAAAAAGTGCTGCACAAGAAAGCATCCATTTTTTTCACTGCAAATGGCATAAATGAAGGCTTTGAAGTGCCACAGTCATCATCTTTCAGGAACAGGCAGACGTTTGTCAGAAAACCAAACCTTTCTACACACTTTTGGCATTTTACTGGGTCTTACTCTATTTTTCCTACTTTTTGTGCTTACAACCTCCTTCCAGTTAGTGGTAGAAATGGGTGTGAAACCAATAATGGATCCTGGAAATATCTACATTTCATAAAAGTAGGTAGAATTCTGAATTCAACAAGGAGTCCTTTGTGTAGAACCTTCAAGGTTTTCCTATGGAAAGTAACAGTTGAAATTGAGTTGAAAAATCAATCAATCAATCAATCAAGCATTTGTATAGCGCGCTACTCACCCGGAAGGTCTCAAGGCGCTTGGGGGAGGGGGGTCCGCTACTGCTCGAACAGCCAGGTCTTGAGGTGCCATTTGTGCCTAGGTTTTCACCTGTAACTTCTTCTAACAATAGCAGATTTTTTAAAGCAATATATTGTTATGTCCGCTAGACCCTTCTTGTTGCGGGGATATATAGGACTTATAGGGTCACCAAGAAGTTGAGGTACCCAGAGCCAATAACTGAGCTGCATCATGCTATGTTTTTTTGTGTTGTAGTTTCTTTTTATTGAACCTGGGTCACACAGCACATA
This sequence comes from Triturus cristatus, assembly GCF_964204655.1. Classification (NCBI taxonomy): domain Eukaryota; kingdom Metazoa; phylum Chordata; class Amphibia; order Caudata; family Salamandridae; genus Triturus; species Triturus cristatus. Next base: position 728,324,298 of record NC_140587.1, on the reverse strand, counting down.
GTGGAACAGAAGATTTTAAGTGATACAATATATATGTTGGATGGTAGGGAAAGAGAAATAAGGGGGTGGTTGGAGGGGAGGTCACATAGCACAACACCTGCGTTGTATTTCCCTCTTGGCAGCATGTGTCAAGGAGTCGTTGTTCCATCGCCCCTCATGGGGGTGGGCTAGGTGTCTAATCAGTCGATCATGAAAGGGGAAGAGGGAGATGAGGCACATTCCCGATAGCAGGAATATGTGAGCAGTAGGATGAGGAGGAGGAGCACACACTGGTAGTGGAAAAGGGTCTCCGGGCTGATGCATTTTGTGGCCCACCGTCAGGGGGAGGAGTGGTCAAGGGAAATGACGGTAATGCCACGTGCAGGGGGAGACCATGTCTCCACCTGCCTGAGGGGGGGAGTTGGGGAAGGGTGGGGGTAAAAGGGAACGGGCAGAAGGAAGGACCAATTGTTTTTCCTTGTATACAGGGTAGACAGTAATACATTTAGTAAACTATAAAGAGTGAAAAATAGGAATCAAGGAAACTTATGTATTTCTGAATTGGGAACAACATATGGAATGTAGATGCAGTGGTTTTTTGCACATCTCTAAATTTGTTGGTACTCATACTAACATGTGAATAAAAGGGCATTTTTCAAAATTCCTTATTTTTTACACACTTTCTAACATTTGGAAGGCAGAAATGCATAGAACGATAATTGGTAATAACACTTGTTCTACTAGTCTATGTTCCCCTAAGTCTCCCTATAGAAATGTCAACTCACTTGTGTGGGTAGGCCTGGTGCCCGTGACAGGTAATGGCCCAAAACACAACGTGGACACATCACATTTTTCCACTGAAAACTGACCCTTTTTTGCCATATGTCTAGCTGTGGAGTTTTGGCCCTAGCTCAGATGACACCTAGGGAAACCTAGTAAACCTGTAAAAAAAAAAAAAAAATTAGGAACCTAGGGGAAGAGGTGACATATGTTGGCTCTCTCTAGGTTCTGTTACCCAGAATCCCTTGCAAACCTCAAGCATTTTCCTCACATTTCTGTGATGGAATGTTCTGGAATCTGTGGGCAGCCACAAACTCCCTATGTTAATAAATTGAGCCTTGGAGTATGGGGTACCCGGTGCCAAAACATGACTCGAGGAAGGGGCCGAATGTCACCCCCCCTTAATTAAAGAATGCACTGACAGGCTACCATTTTGGGGGTTTTCTCCAATCCTGCGGGATCCAGGACAAAATAGCATTTTTTTTCATTTTGGCCCCAGGAGAGGTCCTTCTGTTTCCCCCTCATAGGGCCTAAGGGAGCAGAGTATCCATATCCTGCTCCTTTATATCAACTTTTTTTTAAGTTCAGGACAGAGGAATATGTCCCTGAGTCCTGTAATGGATGTGTGCAACATTTTCTGATGTCACTGGCAACCAATCAGAGTGCTTGCTCCGACTGACTCCAGTGGAGTGGATTGCTCCACTGGGAAAAATTCTCCCTGGGCCAAAGAGAATGCTCCATTTCTACATTACCACACTCTCTTGAGCCTATCTCAAGCAACTATAATTCATACCCTAAAGTAACTACAACTCGCGCCCCTACCATGCACAGTATTATTAACAATTATGGCCTTTTCAGATGTGATTAGGGATGTTATGGATGTAGTCGATGAATAAGTTATGAGTGATTTCATATGTGAGATGATAAGTAGTACATTGCGAGGGAGCTAGTTATAGTGACTTCACTGTGCTAGTTCAAGTTACTTGAGATAAATATAACTGGTTAATTTCAGTGGCTCACCTAACTAACATCCCTTTAACCTTTATTTTTGTCAGTAAATTTCAGTTTTTTAAATATAAAAGTAGATATTTTTAACTATAACATCACTTTAACCTTTAGTTTTTCAGTGCATTTGTAGGCTTCTTTTAACGTAAGTTATATGTCTAGCATAATGCACAGTGAGGGGCTGGATGCAGGTTCTGGCTGGCATTGTCTGTTGTACTGCCCTGTCCAAAGTTGCTGCCCCTGTCCCTGTCCTCCATGCCCTCCATTGTTCAAGACTTTACCCCTTTCCCTTGTCCAGTGCCTTTGTGGCATTTGTTCTGCCACTGCCCTTCCTGCCTGCCCTGCACAGATAGCTTGCTATCCCTACTCACCTCCTGCCCTGCATGGTCCAATGGATTGCCAATGCACTCAAGTTTGCTTGATATCCCTTCCCATTCCTCCTGCCCTTAGTTGCCTGAGGCTATGCCCCTATCATTTCCTTCCTGCTTAGCCTCTGTGCTTAGCTTGCTGCCCTCACCCTCCTTCCCTCACCCTACAATGTCTCTGTGCATGCCCCATCTCTCTTCTTTTTGCCCACCGTGTTCCATGGAACTTTCACTGCCTCTCCTGTCTGCTCTGTAGAGCTGCTGCTGACCCTATCACCTGCCCAGCATGGTCAGGTGGCTGCTGCCTGTTCCAGCAACCTCCACCTTGCCTTTCATTGTCTGAGTTCCATGCCCCTATCCCCTCCCTCCGATCCAACATGGTCAATTTTGCTGCCATCACCTTCTGCCTTCCATGCTCTGTTGTGCGTCAACTGCACCTCCTGCCTGCGCTGTGAGGTTTGTTGTGAGGCCCTCTTCCACTGCCCTCTCTTGCCTGTGTCCGACCCTTACCTCTCCCATCTGCCCTGCATGGTCTTTTGTGCTTATCCCTGCTCTCTCCATCTTGACCACCAGGGCCGGTGTGCTGCCACTAACCCTCCTGCTTGCCATGCATGCACCTTTGTGCTGCCACTGCCCCTCACACATGTCTGATGTGGTGAGCTTGCTGCAGCTGAAACCCTACCAACTTTCCTTCCTTGTCTCTGTGTATGCCATTATAGTTCCATATTGCCCTCTGTTAGAACTGAGGGTCTTTTTGGCAGAGATATACACCCTGTCCAAGTAGTAACCACCACCTTAGTCAAGGTAAGCTAGATATACAATAAAAAATAGCCTGTACTCACCCTCTGGTTGCTTAGCACAGAGCAGTCAGGCTTATCTACAATAATTATAATAATATAATATAATAATATATAATATATAATATAATTATATGTGCAACACACAAGTTTCGAAAAAGATTATATTTGTTCGAGCAAAATAAGACCAAAACAACAAGAATCCAATAAGCAGAACTTGACTTATGAATTTTTAAAGGATAAATCAAAACGTAGTGCTCAGAAGCAAATGGCGCTAAGGGGTTACTTGATGTCATGCTGGACCGGGGTGAATCCAAAGTTCAGGCCCTCCACTTTGAAGGACAGGCTGGCTGCAGGACTTGCACAGGTCCCGCTGAAAAAGTACCTTGGATGGAGCAAGCGCTGACATCAAAGACTCTGTGGGAGGAGAGGAGGAGTTGCGTTGTTGGCAATCCCATGAATGGAGACAAAGTGTCGGCACTGCTCTGCATAGTAAATGAAGGCTTTGTCAATGAGCTCCTTTACAATGCAGGCACTGCATCGTTATAGAGCTGCGCTTTCCGCCATCTTTGAGCCGCACTGTCTGTTGAAGCAATGTCGTCAATCGGCTCCTGTGTCGAAGAATAATGCGTTGGTTCCAATCAGCACAAAGTTGTCACTGCATCAAGTTTGATGGTTCTGGACAGCAGAAATTACCTTTCAAGGTCCCATGACTGTATTGGCATCGCTTGGCAGGACAGGAATCACAGATGGCCAGGTCCTGTTGCAAGGTTGAAGGAGGTTTTTGATGGCCCTGAAACTTCATTACAGGCGGCAAGCCTGAAAGCCCCTGGAGTCACTCTGGGTTCAAGTGAAATAGGTCCAGTCCTTGTCTTCAGGAGGGCCGAGATAATCAGGCAGCAGGGCAGCACGGCAAAGCAGTAAAGCAGTTCTTCCAGAGCAGCAATCAAGTAGCATGGCAATCCTTGTAGCAGAGCAGTCTTCACTCCTGGAAGAGTTCCTCACAGGTCCAGTAGTGTACTGTCTTGGTGGGACTAGTGGTCTAGTACCTATTCCCAGTGAAGAGGGGGTGACTTCAAACCATTGCCTTTGAAGTGCATCAGCCCCCCTTTCTTCCCAGCTGTTGCTCCAGTCTATTAATAGGAGGTAATAGGCCCTTTGTGTGGGAAACAGGACATTACCTATTGAGGTGTAAGTGTCAGCTCCCCCTTTCTTTCTCCTACCCAGGAAGATCTATCAGAATGCAGATGAGTCCTCTGTCACACCCAAACTTCCTGTGTTTGTAGCTGCCTCGAGCAAATACACATAGTGTAGCTGTCACTCACTCCAGACGTGTATTGGAAGCAGACTGCAAGGCTCACGGAGCAGTAAGAGCAGAAAAAAGGCCCATTTTCTAAAAGTGACATTTCTAAAATAGTAATGTTAAATCCAACTGTAGCATGAAATAACAAATGAGTCATGGAGGAACCCCACTGCCTTTAAGATATTCTCTCTTTCCTTCACAGTTCCTGCCCATCAACCTAAGCTGAAGCAAACTTGGCTTCCTTGCAGCCTACTGTAGCTCTAGGCGACCCTCCCACTCACTGGTGAAAATATTTATTTTAAACCCCAATACTAGACATTACCTGCTGTTCACTCCTGATGCCCTCCCTGACATGCCCTACTACTGTCTCTAGACCAAAAGCATTCTACAGATCCCAATTCTTACCTACACAGTTTATGGAAAACATTTTTCATTCTTTTAATTTTGAATATATGTAAACTGTAAATATTATTTATGTGTGCATAACAATGTTTATATATTTACGTATTTTTCTGATTAATATATGGGGCCATCTATTAACACAATTATGTTTCATTATGTTTTGTGTATACATACACATATATAAATATATATGTGTTAATATTTGTTTACATATGAAATAGTATCTATATACGAGCATGTGTGTGTTTGTGTGTGTGTATAAACTCACATTTATCTGCGATGTGGAGTAGTAAAAAAATGTTAAACATGACTTACCTGTCACAATCAAGCAGATCAACCAGGTCTTGCTCTCAAGCTATGGTGTCAGTTCAGAGGTGCGTGACCCGCTGCTTGGTCCAGAAGATGCCATAGTGACTATGCATGCTACGCCACATTTGCCCCAAGTAGAGTGTGGATTCAGAAAGGCTGTTCCGTTTGATGGGCCTGCCGCCAACATGAGGGGGAACTGGCTCTACACATAAAATAGTAGTGCAACCACCTCATCCTCTCTGAAAATATCATGGGCTGGCAAGAAAGACAGGAAAACATCTAAAATAAAAAGAGAGGGAGTTGGAAATAAGATGCAAAGTAAAAAATAGGGCACTTGGGAGATAAGTGGTCAAGCTGGATTGGGATGGGTAAAAGAAGCAGACAGAAGGATGTTGGGATTTGTATTGATATACTGTCCAAAACGGCCACTTGCATAAGTCGTGTCAAGCATGGTTTTGTACTATTTTGTGTGAATACATTGATTGAGGTCAATAGTTGCGGCAATGGTATTTTGCATAATAACATCTATTTGGTATCATTCATTTTTGGAGATTTCCTGTAATTTCAGCAAACGATATTACATGAGTTTCACCCCTGCTTAATTGTGGTGTATCTTATCATGTTTTTGTTGTTTTGCAGTTTTATAATATTTTAGCTTTTTCTTTCATGACAGGTAGCTCCTTTGAATATTTTAACAATTGGTGCTAGGTTTCTGGATGACATTAGCGCAAGCTATCAAGGTTCATATGCAAGCAATCATTTACATTGTCCAAGGTGGCAACATAGGACCAATTAATCTCAACATCGATTTACTACAGGAAGGGCCCAATCACAAAACACTATTTCCTTGCTGTTAAAGTCTGAGGCAACAGATGGAGCTGGGTTTGTTCAAAGCACTGTTTTCACTGTCTCCTCAAAGCTGTAGATACGGGAGGGTTTGTATGGCTTATGTCTCCCGGCACAGTTACCTTTTCAGGAGCCATATTTCAAATGTTTGATCACAGCGTACTACTCTGCTTGCAAGTTGCAAAGAGGAAGAGGGCTGATTTTAACACCTGTATGCTTCTGTAGTTGCGGTTGAATTATCTAAAAAACATACGAACAGAACATGCACTGATGTTAAATATGAAATATTGATAAATATGAATGTCAGTGTTACTTAACTTTTTATTTTTCTAAATTAAATTTCACTTGTGTACATTGTGCAAGATGTCATTTACAAGGGATAGGAATTTCTAGTAATCAACGAGCATATTAATGAGTCCCTTGTGCCACCAGAGTGTCATCTATGACGCCACGCAAAGTCAATTTGTTGTGGGTTTGAAGGGCCTCATCGATATGGAGTAAGGCAAAGCAGCGCAAATCTCTAGGGTACATTCACAAGAACGTGTGATAACTACCGCAAGAGTAGCTTAACGCAACTCCCAACATCGCAGCCCATCGCGGGAAAAGTACGCCGTGCCAACCAAGTATTCACAACGCTGCGGTAGCATGCGATAGTTACTAGATAACGTGTCAAATGTCAGTGTGAAAATCAACGCCACGCCGCAAAAATGCGAAATCCGAACACAAAAAATCATGTGATGAGGCCAATAGCCGTACAAAAATCAGCAAAAACGAGCCACAGGCCTGAATCCCACGCGTCTGGTGGGAAAATGCACTATAAAAGAAAGAATAAAAAAAAAAAAACAATTAAAACTGCATAGCAACATAGATGCACCCGACCAAGCCGAACTCCACAAGCCCTACGGAGGTCTAGCCAGGAACCCCGTGTCCGGGGAAGGGCAAGGAGAAGAAGAAGAGGAAGATGGAGTTCAGTCCGCAGGAAGACCTGATCATCGTCACGGAGGTGATAGAACACCATCAACAACTGTTCGGCACCTCCACTGCGGCACTGGCAACCCAAACCGAAACATGGCAGGTCATTGTCACCAACGTCAATGCAGTAGGAGTGTCGAGGAGGTCTCTGGAGGAGGTCAAGAGGCGCTGGCATGACGTGCACAGGCAAACCAAGGAGAAGCTCTTCACCAACAGGGGGGCAGCATGGGCGACTGAAGTTGGGAGTCCTGCGACACAGGAGGAGTTGCATGGGCTGGAGGAAATGGTTGCCACGGTCGCAGTTTGGAGACGGTTTCAGGATATGGGGTCCTGGACACAGCTCTAAACGACCTGACCCAACAGCAACAGGGGGAGTAACGACCAGGGACGGGGGGTGGGGGGGGGGTGGGCACAACGGCACACATGCACAATTATGTGTAGCACACTGCACACCCACAATGATCGTGGAACATGTCCCTGATACCCTTTGCACACTGCAGTACACATATAAACACCAAGTAGGCCCCCGTCCACAATGTGCACAAAGGGGCCCCCCTCCATATCACCAACATCACAACTGACCCATGCACATATGCTGAATCCAGCAAAGCAGCGGCTCTTTGACCCACACTGACTATGCAAGTAACACTGCATGCCCGATAGCATGGCAGCAGCCAAAAAACATGACATGGCCAACGAATGGACATGGAGGTAGCCCAGTGCGGCTCACATCCGTAAAGGAGCAGGCCACACTCTGAAATGTCCACATGCACCCACAACCCATGCCGTAAAATGCAGTGGATGAACAATGAACCAGGCCACAAAATCTGTCTGAGAGCATATATGACCCAACTCAAAAACAATTCAGCCCCCGAAAAGCACACAATTCAAAGGCACCCTGCCTCAAAGGGAGAAGGCTACACGAAATCAGAGCTGCAGGGGCAACTCCCTCACAATGCAGCACACACACATAGCAACCACAGAACATCTGCAATGACGGCAATGTGGTATAAAGTGCAACACCAACACCTCAGGACAGGGCTCACAACAGGTTCCGCATATGCGTAGTAACTGTCCACTCACATCTGGCATTGCCTGACACTGTCTGATGATAATGCACGTGTACTACCACACATCCGTCATGTAGTAGAAAAACTCACTGAATGCCATCAAATAGCCAGCTCCACCAAAACAGTCACAATGTACATTGGCATGCAGTCTGATGGTAAACATCTGCAAATCTTTAACATACATGTGTAACTCTGTTAACCTGCATCTCCCCTTTATATTGCAGAGGGACAAGCAACACCTCCTGCAGGGCACACAACACTTTCCATCATTGATAATGAAGAGGACAACCTGCACATATGTCAAGACACCCTCCAACGGATAATGGACAGCCTCAGCACCCCATCCCCAGGAGCAGGGCAGGCCAGCTGTCCGAGGTAAGCCCACCACCTGCACAGACCACACAGCAGGAAACACACACCACCACGGCTGCCTCCCCGGACCCCCTGACCAATACATGGAGTTCCAACAACGTGTGTGGGGTTGCCAGGTGGAGTTGGCTGAACAGCTGCGGTGGGTTTCGACCTCGTGGCAGCCAAACTCGATGTAATACTTGGGTGTCTGAGTCCCATCAGGGAGCATGTACAGTCCCTATCGGACACCCCCTGTACGCACCATGCTCCACCACAGAAACTTGGCTGATCTCACTGGGGCCATTAATCGAATACAAGAACTGTCTGGTCAGACAAGCACCAGTGATGACAGCACAGAGTTGGCACAGATGCGGAGGTCAATGCAGTCCATGGAGCAGAGGCAGGCTGGAAGTATGCCTGCCACGGCTGGACACCAGCGAGTAGTAGCTGGGAACGTCGATGCCCTGTAGTTCCTCATCTTGCCATTGCTGCCACTGAGCCGGTCCCAGATGACTGCAGTGGGAACATCAACACACACAGCTCTGACCCCTGATGTGTCAGTGGCACACAGTGATGCTGCCCCATCACTTTCGCATTCTGATGTGTCAGTGGCACACAGTGATGCAGCCATCACGCCACACACACCAAACACACCGGACACAGAACCCGTATCACGGGAGTAAGAAGGGGATGGTAATTACTGTGTGAGGAAGGAGGCAGTAGCATCCATCAGCGCCATATGGCCTGTCTCTGCCTGGTTCTGACCTATGCATCATGCCCTGGGACAATACCTCCCAATAATCACCGGAACACTCTGCGACATTCACCCAGACCCCGAAACAGACTGCCATTTCTTCACTGCTGGCCAATTGCACATCAATCCTGCTGCGGACTGCACTCCCCCTCTTCCTAATCACTTTTTAATCCCCAAAGGACTCTGATTGGCCCACCACTGGGCTTTCATGTGATGGGTGCTTGGATGGCCATGTACAGCTTCAGCTCCGTCAATCACCTGAATGTGAATAAAACATTCTGAATCACACAGATGTGTCATTACTATGTTCACTCATGTATGGAAGTATGGCTGGATGTAGGGACAATAATTGCACATGAAGGTACACCCTGGTAACTGAAATCTATGCGCATGTGTATCCCTGAGACACATGGCCAATTGGATGACAGTGAAGGTGAGTACTAGCTGTGTCCCTGTTGAACATCAACAACAATCTCACAACCCCCCAACGTAGGCACACGTCCATGTGTTGAATAGGGCTGTGTGTAGGAATGACCAAATCGGTAACAGGCCAGGAGTGGTGTCCTACATCACATGTGACAAAAGAACTTCACGTCACATACCTACTTACACACGTCTGTTGGACACATTCTGTTATGATATATGACATTGCTCCACATGGTCATAGGTTGGACACCATACTCACATTTCTGAAGTCACATATGTGCACATGTCGGCCAAGTACCTATCCCAAACCAATGTCTGGCTCACAGAGGTGCAGCTTGCAAAAGGGACATACCCCCATTGCACATGCGTCAGTCAGTTCCTCCCTGTGCAGGGACGATGCTCATTGTGGCACACGAGTGGACAATCTAATCAACACACCTCACAGTTAGACACCAGTGGAGTGGCATAGACTTTATTGGTATGTGTGTGTCAGTACGGACTAGGCAACGGCCACAACAGGCAGGGACATGCTTAAGACACTTATACGCAGCATGGGTACATGTCGAGCTGCAGAAAATGGTGGGGCCAAAATGGACAACAATCAATACGGATGGCAACGTCTCAGACCACCTTGCCTTGGATGAGTCATGTGTTGTTTCGCATCTGTCCATTGCCCCGTGTGAGGGGGCACGACTCACTGCCCATGGGATCTGCATAGTGCTCTGCCACTGGAGTGTGCCGATTGTCTGCTCTGTTGACAGTGATCAGGTGAAAGGTTCTGACAGGTTCACATGTGGTGCTAAATTGCCATGTGTGTGCTCTCCCCCCAGCAGTGTGTCCGAATTGCCAAATGACGCTCCAACCATGGACCTGCATCACATTGCACAGGTGTGTGTACACACACGTAGTTCCACGCACATGCATCCAGAGTCCTGACAAAGGCAGACGTGTCCTCTGTTGTGGTGGGATATGTGAGTAATCCCCACGATGCAACAAGTTTTCGGGACTTGTGCTGTGGGTAACAATCGGATGTGACTGCAGGAATGCAGTTACTCGTCCATGAATGCCCGTGCAGCTTCATGTGCAATGTGTTCCAATAGTACGTTGTTGTCGTGTTCAAGGAACACCAGGGTGAGCCAATCCATTAACTGGTCCGTGCAGGTGTGCTCAGCCCATGCCATCTCACCAATCCGCAACATAGCCCATTAGGGGAGCGCCTCAATGTGGTCACTGCACACGAGGAACTGTGCAATCTCCCATGCACAACTGTCAATACATACGCATTATGTCAAGGCATCCCATGCACTGCTGTCTCGGTTACACTACAGTTTGTGATCCAACAGGGGGCGCAGACACAAGTCATAGTCCATTTCATCTACGGTACTGTTGGATAAGTAGACATCCATGGGACACTTCAATGTGCATGTTCGACAGTGTAACCATAGCTGTATGCAGGTGACGTAGGCAATGCGAAAGCTCAGCCAGTAACTGATCCGCAGTAAATGCAGCATATGTGCAGGGTACTGTTCCACGTGACAGGGGTTGTGCATGTGCCCGGTATGGCCTGCCATTGCGTTGGTGCGTCTCGTGGAACCAGCACTCTTCTGAACTGTGTCAGTTGTGTGGAGGATATGCCACAGCTCTGAGGAATGATTTAAATGTGTGTGCAACATTGGGGAGAATGGGTTGCTATTTCCGTGAGTGTCAAGGGCATCCCATTCAGGGGTACCTAGGGCAGGGGCTTCTGTGTGTGGGGTGTGGCTAAGTCAGATAGTTCATTTGCGCAATGCATGGTGTGGGAGTCCCCATCAGCCATGGCATCTCTCTCAGGGTGTTCCAGACGCGTTCTGGACTGGGGTCAGAGGTGCGGGTGTCCTACCGCCTTCTGCATTGGGACAATGGAGCTTTCATCCCTGATGTTTGTCTGACTACTACTTGCATTTTCGGAATGTGATGTGGCTTTGGCGCTGGATTGGGACACGGCCTTGGGCTCATGGTGTACGGATGGTGATACACACACACACATGTTGGCATGTAGAGCCAGCTGCCTGAGAGGCCTTGCGCTGCTTGTGGAATCTTACTCCGTCTCTCTTCCTCACTCTCTCCCTCTCTTTCCTTTGTTGGGCGCATGGTACACCTTCTTCTCTTAGATTTTGTCTTCCAGGCTGTGTCCTATGGATTGTCCAGTGAGGACCCGCTAGAACTCATCCGAATGCTTTTGTTTGAATGGTGTTTTGTGTTGGTAATTGCATTGCTGTATGACTGATTCTCCATTTTCAGGCCACGCATGTATATTGATTTTCCTGCTTGTGCGACATCAGGCAAAATATTTGTTTTGTGATTCGTGGTGTTGGTGTGCAGTTTCTTTGTCCGGGGTTGGGGGTGGGCCCGAGGGGAGGGTTGCAGGCCTGAGTGTGGTGTCGGAGGGTGTTGTGCCCTCTTCGATGTCCATTCTGCATGTTCAATTGCTCGGGGCATCTGTTGTTCTTCATGTGTAGCTATGGGCTGTGCTCCCTTGTCTGGTGCAGATTGTGGGCCTACTTTGTACCAGGTCTGAGCAGGTGTTAATTTCCTGCTGCTATCACGCCTTATCGCATGTTTTGTGATCTTATCGCCGATCTGGATGGTCGTTGAGAATGTTGCGGAGTGATCCTGTTGTGGCTTTTTGCTCGGGAACGCCTACTCTGTATCCCATTAGCGATAGTTGCCGGGGTCATCTGTGGCGATGTTTTTTGCAGTTGCTATCGCAGGTAAACTGGTGCTATGGGCTGTTAGCACCAGCTTGTGAATGGGGTGATACATTTATCGCGACTTTGGCTGTGATAAAGTGCCGTTAACTCGGCGATAGATCCTTGTGAAGATGCCCCTCTACTTTGCCTGACTGTGCTCGGGGGGCATTCAATGGGCATTGCAGTGGGTGTTCTCACGCTATACCCATGGATTTTGATGCTTACCCAGATTTACAAGGACATGTTAACCTGGGGAAGCGCCAAAACCTTACACTTTCCGAGCTGAGGTGACTGTTTTTATTCTCATTTATTCCTCTTTCCATGTGTGCAGCACACATTGAACGAAGAAAACGCCTCTCAGGATTGTTTTTGTGCATTAAGGAGCTCCTTCCTGCATTAAAGTGATCCTGGTGTAAGGGTGTCTGCAATGGTGCTAGGCGGCCTAAACAGTGCAATCGCTGGGGGAAAGGACAGGAATGCACCATATTAGATAAATATGGTGCATTCGTGCCCTTTTGCTTTGACGTAGGGCAGCGCAGCAAGGTGACTTACTGCTCTGCCCTATGTCAAAACCCCATAAATGAGGCCCCAGGTGTTCGGGGAACTGAACTAACATTCACTAATTGCCATCTTCGAACAAATGAATTGCTCTGCAAGATGTTCAAAAGGAACAGGGAGACACTTAAGTCATAATTCTTGTTTGAACATTTTTAAAGATACAGCACAAAGAGGATGACAAACTGCTTCTTTAACAGACTTTATAAATATCTGTTACGTTTTCAGTAAAGTGCATAAGAAAGTATTATATATTTAGGTGTTTTCGTAGAAATGCTTAATCTCCTGCATGTGTGGAAAGGTTACGCTCATTAGCAGAGAGAGAAGTGATAGAAAATTAGGTCTAATTGTAGTTTGCTGAATACCTTCCAGTAGAAACTGCATAGCAAACTATCACATTCATTGGATGATGTAATCAGTGATTGGATTTGAGATGTCATCAGTGACGTCTTAAATGATGGTATTTAACATGTTAAGAATGATGCAATACATGAGGCCATAAGCAGTGTATGGTGAGGACACAATTAACGTTAGTTACTTAGTAAATTAAAACTGATAAATGTGAATGTTTTGTTTTGATTTGATACCTTAGTTTTTGTGTTAGTTCTACTCCTACTTATAACATCACTTTAATCTTTGTTTTTTCCCGTGAATTTCTGAGGTTTGTTTTAGTGTAGTGCATGATCTTATTACCAAGCCTAACTATACCATCACTGTAAACTAATGGAAAGCACCAAGAGCATGTGCTCTGGTGCGAAATTATGAATCCAATAAATAAGAATACAAACTAAGCATGAATTTACAACCTGCCACTCAACTGGAAGAGAAAGGGCAACAAAATAATATCTTGTTCAGTATCCTTAGTCAGTAAAGTGCAATCAATGATTTATAACTATAGTTGGAGTAACTCCAGTGGGCAGCCTACAACCTTTTCCTTCATTTGTTGACTGGCTCACCAGAATTAAAATGTGACTGCTTCTGAGATGCCTAAACTGCAATATTACTAAAGAATGACTTGTCAAAATATTGCTATATTGCATTTTGCTGGTTAGGGATACCGATCAAGATATTGTTTTATTGCCCTGTTTGTTTAAGGGGAGTGACCAGTTTTAAATACTTCTCTAATTTCTCTTCAATTTTATTGGATTTGGGTTTATTGCTTTATATCGTCCTCTTGCTGCTTTTCCTTCATTTTTCTCCTCTAAATCCGTCTACCTCTCTTTTTGCTATTTCAATTTAGTGCCATTTTGGGCATAAGGGTAGTGTGCAGTCTAGACACTTTTGCTTCATGTTTCCGCCCTGCAACAAGATAGCTCTATCACTACAGTGGGTAGTAGTATCGATTGGGATTTGCCCCAAGTCAGGGGATATAGGATCAGTAATTGCATTAAATTCCACCTAATGTGATATACCTGTGTTTAAATCTACCAGATATGTCCTGATATAGATAAGTGTGACATTTTAGACCGCTTGAAGAATGTGTTAATCAATATTGTAACAACTACCATATTGGCTGCAATATAGCTATTTGTTATAATGTCCATTATCTTGGTACATTCCGCAATTTACTGTATCGGGACAGTCCACCCCCACCCCCATCTGACACTCAAGTGCCAGCTACATAGTTTCTTTCTTTACAAGTTTTCTGCCAAGCTTTGGAGTACTTTATGTTACTTATATTTGACGTACCTTCCTGTCACCCTGCTTCGGCTTTTTCTGTCCTGCTTCTGGTGTGTTCCATGGATGCCTGGTGTTCTCCACTCTTGGCACGACCTGCCCAGTCCCACATTGACTGCTCCTCTTAACAAGTCAGTGCTAGAGTCCACATTGGTGCTTTTTCAGAATTCTCTGGGTGATTGGTATAAGTGGCCTGCTGTCGCTGTCTGTTTTTTATGCAAATCTAGCTGCCTCCTCTGAGCTGAGCCCATCTCTTGCTCCCTGTTGTGAGCAGCAGCGTGGGAGCCTGACTCTCCTGTTCGACCTCCTCCTCACAAGCGCTACAGGAGTTGTTTTTTGAGGCTTCCACGGTGAGGTTCGCTCTCTGTGGGGGACAATTTTGATGAATCTCTGATGCCAAGACTTGTGCTGCTACGGTGGTTCCTGATTGCTGGGTGTCCTGCCTGCTCCCAAATGGTAGAAGCCTTCCTGGGTGTGGTTGTGCCTCAGAAGTTTGCCTCAGGGGCGATGATGCTAGCCTTGGGTGTTATCGGCCACTGCCTTCCACCAGTCTGTCAAGCTGATGGGCACAGCGGGCTGTTTATTGTCTGTTGTACCTGCTTTAGGAGGCATTATTTTTACTTGCCAGTTCTCCACGCTGATGGTCATGGCTATTTTTCTATTTGACATATTTATGTATTTTTTTCTTATTTCGGTGCTCTTGCGCTTCCAGTCTTTGATCTCGCTGATCGGCACAGCGTTTTTCATTCAGAAGTCGCTATAGGACATTAGCAGCCTGTCATTTGGTCAATGCGGAGATGGGCACAGCCTATGATTCATGAACAGCTGTATTTGCCTGCTGCCTACCAGTTCTCCATGTCTATGGGCACTTCTTACTTGTTTTAACACTCCAACTTATTTTCCAGCTGTTCAGTGACTTGCTTGCGCCTCTTGTCTATTCAAAATTTGTTTGTAATTTCATATTCTCTTTTGAGGAACAATTAACCTTCATCTTACATAGAGGTCAAAACGTAGACGGTCCTTCACAACCTTTCAAGCACCGATGACAAAAATTACCTATCTGTGTCAGAATAATGCTATGTTTGTTTCGTATTGATTTGCCTTCACAAGGCTGGATAGGTTTCAGGGATTTTTGATGTAAATATTGCACATTGCCTTTCCTTTTCTACAACCCTCATGAGCACACATTCCTTCCTGAGCGCACTCTCTCCCCCTTTTTTTGAGCACCGTTTTTAGAAATGTATAGACAATCATGCTTTCCTCTATAATCATGCGGTGATTAGAGAATAAATTGCATTTATTTGATTTGTCAGGGTGATGCTTTAATTTATTTTCATGTAAAATGTACCTCCAACGTGACCATCTTTTTGCCGTACTGTACTTTACCCGGGCCCAGTGGTATTTCGGGTTACCCTATTGCTGTATAACCCTCCCGTCCAATCTAGAGAAGGCAGGGCTCACTTTGCAAAAAGAGAAGTGTCATATTGGAGTAGGTTCAGTAGAGTACCTTGGTCACATTATCTCACAAGACGGTATCAAGCCCAAATTAGATCTGGTTGAAGCTATCCAAAATACTGCTGCCCGTCATGTGTAGAGGATCTCAAGTCTTTCCTGGGTCTTTCAGAATACTACTCCAAATTTGTTTGTAACTAAAGCTAGCATTGTAGAACCTTTACGAAGTTTGCTTAAGTCCAGGGTCCCTTATGTGTGGAGTAACGAATGTCATGATGCCTTCGTTGCAGTAAAGGAAGGTATTGCAGCTGCCCCATCGCTGGGTAGGTTTGACCCTATCAAACCTACGGTCCTGTGTACTGATCCCAGCAATAAGGGTTTGGGGGCTGGCCTCACCCAATTTGTGGAGGGTAAAGAGCAAATTGTTGAGTTTGCCTCTCGAGCTTTGAAAGGGGTGTAAATAAATGACTCAGTGGTGGACACTAGCATGTTTTTGGGCTATTAGACATTTCTGGTTTTTCCTCTGGGGGATACCTTTTACAGTAAAAACCGATCATAAGCCTTTAATGTTTGTTTTCATCACAAAGGGGTCGGTCAGGACCACTTCCAGGATTTCAAGATGGATTTTGGGACTCGAAGGGTACAACTTTAAGGTCAAATACGTGCCTGGTATGCAAAATGTAGTAGCAGATAATTTATCCTACTCTCCAACCGGCGTGGAAGAGGAATCTGACAATGAAGAGTGTAGAGAGGTCACTTTAAAGTTAACGAGTTTGAATAGGGAGGAATGGGAAGGCTTGTGTTGAAGCAGATGAGGAAATTAGTTCACTAAAAGATTACATAAGAAAAGGGTGGCCTGTTGCTAAAAGCGATTTTCCTGCATCACTACGTAAGTACTGGGAGGTGAGGTTAGAGTTAAACACACAGGAAGGAACTGTTTGCAGGGGAGAGAAAATAGTCCCTCGGAGAAGTTATGGGAGAAAATAGTTGAATTGGCCCATATAGGTCACTTAGGACGCTGTCTCGCCAAGAACAAGATACGCCTGGATTATTGGTGGGCAGGAATAGATATCATGACAGAGAGCACAGTGAGAGATTGTTTGGAGTGTAGCAAGAGTGACAAAATTCACCAGACATGTAAACCCCCGCTTTCCCCTGTAGAGGTTCCTGATAGCCCGTGGTCCAAATTAGCACTTGACATTATTTGCCCACTAAATCTCAAAATGCTTAGAGAGTGCTTTATTTTGGTGAAGGTGGATTATCACACTTGTTGGGTAATATTCAAGTGTGTGCACCAGATTGATACAGAGGCACTTATACAGTTCTTGAAAGCAGCATTTTTTGATTAAGGTATCCCAGATATCTTAGTTACTGACAATGGCGTACCATTCATGTCAGAAAATATGAAAGATTTACTGTGTGATTTTGTCATTACTCAACATAAAACAGCACTGTATTGTCCCCATGCTAATGGGTTGGTAGAGCGAATTAACTGATGTTCAAGGAGTGTTTACAAAGAGCTGAGATTCTGGGCATTTCTGCTCTGTCCGCCTTACAGAAAACCATTTGTGCTTATCGATCTACCCACAACAAAATACTGGTGTTTCTCCATTCACATCCTTAAAAGACAGAGCACCTAAAACCAGATTATCCCCTCCAGGGTTGTGGAAAAATGTTTGGTGTGAGGTGGGCCGCAATTAAATTTCCAGGAGGGTGAGTGAACACCAGGTAAAGTATAAGAACAGGTATGATCAAACCAAGCATGTCAAATACTCTGTGTTTCATGAAGGAGATTGGGTCCAGGTTGACCTTCCTAAACCACGCAGGAGGGAAGCCTTCAGATTTTCTGAACCCATCACGATAACCAGTGTAGGCAGGAACATGGTCCATCATGAAAATGGTCAAACCTGGGGTATGGACAAAACTTTTCCTCACAAATTGGGAAAAGGGTTCGGTGTTCCTGTACAAGAAAGTGTGATGGTCAACAATGAACCTCACATTCCCAGGATATCTCGGAGAACCAAGTCTTTTCCTGTGTGGGTTAAGGACTACAGCTTAACATGTGTTCTGTATTTAAGTTGTTATATTTTCATGCTTATGTACTCTCGCTGAACCAAGACTTTTCCTGCTGGGGGCAAGAACTTCTGCTGATGTGTTCTGGTTATATCTCATGCATATCTATTTTTATATCATGGTCCTGTTTTAGGGCACTTTCCTTTCATTTCTCTCCCCCTTTCCTTTCCCTCACCTTCCTTGTCTGCTCGTTTTGTTTCCTCCTTCTTTCGTTTGTCACGCTTCGCAAAGGAGGTGTGTTATAATCTCCATTATCTTGGTACATTCTGACCCCCCCCCCATTTTGCCCAGCTTGGCAAGTGCCATGCTTTTGTTGTCAACATTACACAGCTGACTCCAGCTGACTGGAACCTGTGGTGGTGGAAGGTTGAATAGAAAAGACTTCAACACTTACCTGCATTGCATCATCTTTTCAACACTATTCTAAGAGCAATTGTCTTTAAAAGTGTATGTCAACCCTGGAACACGATTTATTCTGATGTTGTATGTCACCTCCAATCTGGTTTATTAATTTAGCAGACAAGTGGGATATGTGTACAAAATATAACTTACCCTCAGTTTGCATATGTTACAGATACATGCAACTATATGTCCTCTCGTTGAGTAGATAATGCACTTTTTATATACTGAAGATTGTACCATTAGGTACTTGTCATACATTTGTCCTGGGCACCCGAAGGGTAAAGATCTATCCTGTGATATTTAGAAATGTTGGGGTCAATTTTCACGTATGCCCACCTAAAGAACCTTCAGATTGAGGGATTATAAATATTTCGCCACTAATTACATTAAGGACTCACGTTGCAGTACAATAGCTTTCAAACCCCCAATGAGAAACCTCATTCACTTCACTGGAGAAGGGTTTGTGCATTCATTTTGCACTTTCATATAAGGTGCCCTGTCCACATGCGGTACAAACTACCATTCCCAGTGGGACACAGAGTGAGTGCATGCATCATGACCATCCACTAAAGGATAATATGATTTGAAGTTGTGTGGCTTTACCCACCAGTAAACTCAGCCCTGACACTAATCTAAGGAAATAAAATGGATTATGACCATGTTAACATCCCAGCAACGACAAGCTCCACCCGAGCAATCCAGGCTACAATGAGTCACTAGTGTAATCAGACCTGGCAGTCTTCCGTACATTTACATTGCACTTTCACATTAAGTAGCCCCTACATCCATGACTCAGACTTCATTTCCCAGCTTCTTTTGCGGGCTATGAGATATTCCTCAGAAGATGCCCGAGTACGTAGCCTCACAACCAATCCGGGAACGAGACGGTTGCCGTCTGCTCTATAATGACGCTTTTGCATTTCCCCGTTCTGCCTTTGATTTGATTGTGGACGAGCCCATCGGTGGTTCTTACCCCAGGACCAGCTCATACAAGGTATGCTAATTTATGATGTTTAGAGCTCCAGTGTCCCGATTTGTTCACATTTGTATATGTTTCGTTTCACTTGCAGTGTACATAGCTTCATATTGGTTGGCAGCATGCTTTCACGAACGAGGGGATCGCTGCATGCAGGACCGTGCCAGCCTATGAATGCCACAACATACACCTCCTACCAATGTCAGTGATTCACGTATTCAATGTATACAACCCACGGCATTATTCAAGGCACCACTTACCCCGGCACCCACAAAATTATTATGCATGGCCATTCACAACCATTAAGAGTGGCACTAATGAGAGTATGATCCATTGTAAACCCTTTCAGAGCCAAGGTCTATTGACCAACCCTTCACCGGGTATAAGACACACTCACTGCCCATAGATACATGCTCAGCAGCACTTAAGTTGAGCAAAGCTCTTTAAAGTATTAAGGTTTATATCCCTCCTTTGCTCTGTTCAGAGGACTAGAACCCTACTTGAAGAATTGGGACTAATTACCTAAACAAACAAATCATCTTAAAACTTTCAGGCATGTCCACTTTCCATACACACATTTGGTACCAGAGAAACAAAACAAAATGTATTTCAATGAGGGGTACTTATGACCTCTTACGACCAACTAGTATTCCAGCGTCTGAATTTTCCTATCAACTTACTGCTAATGCCCCGTAGTGTGACCAGATTCTTTACCCATATGAAGATGTAGGACCCCCTCACATGAACAATATGTTGACATGGGTATCTTTTTGATTATTTCCTCCTTTTCTTGCATACCCCTACAAACCCTTAAAAAGATCTTCAACGATAAAGATACAGGCCCTACAGGAAGGTCAAAATGTCTCAGCTTACTTATTTATGTGGCAAGGAGTTATCTATAACTAAAAAGAAATGAATTAATTCACTAAAATGGTGATGAGAGTAGTGACACCTCACAGATCAAGCCAATGATCTCTGACCACAAAAGAAAGGGCCACAATGTATTATTTGTTCTACACTACTGAGGGTTAAAGCATGTACCAGAAGCTAATTAATATGTAACCTTTTTATTCTTACGCTATAGGACACTTTCATTATTATGTGTTCTTTCATTGATGTCACATGACAAGCAAACGATGATTGTGAGTTATATATGTAATGTCCCAAAGATTTTGTATGTACATGTCTTTGATATTCATGTTGTTGTTTGTATAAGCTTGTTTCACAAACTGTACGTAATCTGTCTTTTGTAAATTAATGAATGCACTTTCGGGTGCTACTTAAAAATAATAATGAAAAAAGGCTGATATTTAAAAGAAGAATGATATTCATCTTCATATACATTATTTTATTCTCTTGTTTCGGGGGAACAATGGTGTATTAATAACAGACACATTGTAATGACAGTGTTCATTATCTAAGCTAAGAAAACTGTATTGTGGTCATAAGATGACTATTTGAGAAACAAAGGTGAGAAGTTTCTTCTTTGAAAGTTTTCAAGAATCTATGGTACAGGGGCTATCTTTATACTTTTATAAATTCACTGATCCCAGTCCCCTAGGTCCAAAATTGAATCACTCTTCGTTATGATAAAAAACATATAATTATAGCACACTCTAAATTCTAATATAGAGGGTAAGTACATTACAGGACACAGCACGGATGTTAAGTGCAAGACCACAAACAAGGAATTATCCATTGTCTAGCAGTTTCATTTTTTTTGTTCAAAAAATAAAATTGTTAATGTGCAACATAAACTGATCTTAAGCAAAAAATATTCTAGAAGACCGCAGAATGAGATTGACCTATAATATGATAATATTCAAAGTGTCTGTGCAAAAATACAATTATTTAACTGCAAACTAAAATTCTAGCACAGCCTAACTTCTAATATAGAGGGTAAGTACGGTAAGAAACATAGCACTGATAATAAGTGCAATATATTCTATAGATCACAAGCAGGAAATTATCCATAGTATAGCAATATAATTATTAGTTGTGCAAAATACAATAATTTGTGTTCAAAAATGCAATTATAGCAGCAAAAAGCTGACCTCCACTTCTCAATTCAAAGAAGCAAAATCCAACTAAAGCTGAAAGAAGTAAATCTGTGGAGGTCCATCCAGGTCCTACCTCATGTCTTCTGATGTCTTCTGATGTTCTGCAATACTAATAAGTAAACTCAATATGACATAGCTCACAATTCATCGATATTTAGGTCACAGCTACCTATTACATCAGCACTATGAGCTACTCAGCTCAATGAGCCAATCAGCTACTACAGACAAAAATGTCCCTGTGACGAAGCACAACCTCATATTATTGCAGGTAAATATTACTGCATGTCTGACATGTCCTCGATCAGATGCACAGTCCTTATGACAAAGTCTTTTTCTTTGCAATAAACCAATGTTTATCCAATAATCTGTGTTTAATCCATATCTTTATTTATGTTTTCAACTCCATCCATATTTTATCCATTCACTTAAAAGGCAGCGTTATTCCACATTTTTTCAAATGCGGCTGGCATGCCCATCAAAGCCTTATCAGTGGCAGGTAGGGATTAACACTTCATCCTGGCCAGCCTTATATATTTTCCAGCCAATGCATTTCGGGCTCTACTGCCCTTCGTCAGGAGACACTAGAATAAAAGGAATCGATCATTCTACTCAGTTCCCAGAAGACTGACCTTATGTCACAAACTCATTAACAAACTCTTTAAAGAAATGAATGTGCTGTCAGATAAATCCTAATCATTGTGTTTAACCTGACTGATTCTAACATAAATTAATGCTCATTTCCCCCACCCATCTTCATAAACAATCATACGAAAAATGTAATAGTTAGATCCTCCTTTTTCTGTAAGCAAAAATGCCCATTGTGAATAAAGTCCTATCTACACCCACCTTCACTGCTTAAAACCAATATGTGCTTCCATCATCTTGACCCTGTTTCCCATACCGTCAATCATATAAAACTATACCTTTCAAGCCGTAACTGGCACCATAATCCTCTCCTCCACACTCCCTACAACCACTAATGCATTCCTTCACCTTGGTGTTACCATCAACCCCGTTACACGTGAGAACCATCTATTTCAAGCTGCGGTGGAGGTGTGGCTCACACCTGACTAAACCGTGATTCAAACCCCAAACCTTCAAGAAATAAAAAGCCCCACCCCTCTGCTAAACAGTGCTCTCCTCACTAGTGTTGTAAACACAAACTCAAACTGTGCTAAAATGAATTTCCTCTTCGTTCCATTTTTAAACCCACGAGAAACAAAGTGTAAACAACGTATATGAAAAAAGTGTAAAAAAACCTTTTTAACCTAGACGTGATTCATTACACTTATAAGCCCAGAAGTAATATAAGCGACTCTTAAATGCAAGGACGTTCCATGCATACAGTGAATCTTTCATACATGTTTTTGGGGCAGAGCATGCAAGCAGGCAGGACGCCGCAACATTGCCACGAGCAGTCAGAACAGTTACGAGTACAAGAGGTGTGCATGCTATCATTCTCAATATACTTAAATATTACTGCCATTAAGTTGTTATTACAAATAACCTGTAACTTTCTAAAAACAGGAAGTAGCAGACTCCTTCTTAGTGAGTCGAAGCAAGTGCAAAATACAATTATGTGCCAGAAACACACAGCAGTGCATTTTGACAAAGGGGACAGATGCCACTTTTTTCACCAGCTTCTTGAAAAGAAGTGGAGTCCTCGTACGGTAAGATACTTCTTTATTAGGCAGCAGGACACACGGACATACACAATGCCAGCTCCCTCCTTCTTTCTCCTTCTCAACCGTCTAACTCCCCGCTTCTGGAACTCCCGTCGAACCTCCATGCGAAGGTTCCACGTGGAACTCCAGATCTAGAACCTAACACATCTTTCCCCTATACAGTTTAAAACAAATTACATACGTCCATGTTTCCCTAAAACAGCACATCAACCCAAACTTAACATGTCACATTGTACATTAATACATTTCATAATCACGAAATTTGCAAGGCAATTTTGTTGACCTGGACGAACGCTCTCGAAGATGGGAATCTATAGATGTACTAGTTTGGCTAGAATCAGTAACAGGCCTTTTAACACAAGATGAGTTACAGTGGTTAGAAACAGAAATCTTGCCCTTATTCCACCACTTTCCATCTTCCAATTGTACTGCACTCTTATTCGTTCTCACCACAAGTTGAGGTTGAGAAAACTTAGATGAACCTTTGGGTAAAATTCTAGAACATTTAACACGCACCCAATCCCCCACTTTGACATTCAGTTGTCTAGTGCTTGATTGAATGTACTTCTCTTGAGCATCGTGTCTTTTCTTATCAACCTCTTGCAATTTCGTTATAGGCACACTAAATACCCCCATCCATCCTCTCAACATTTTAGAAGAAGGAACTCGACCCCTGAGTAAAACAAAAGGAGAAACTCCTGTATCCGAGTTCGGAGTAGTGCGTACAGCCCATAACAGATTCTTAAGTTCTTTCTTACAATCAAGACGACTAGCCTTAGAAAGTTGAATGTTGTCCTCAATCACCCTATTTAACCTTTCCACCAGGCCATTACTCCTAGGGTGATAAAGAGAAGTCTTGGTATGTTTTATGTCAATAAATTTTAAAAACTCCTCAAACTCCGAGGAGGTAAACTGGCCGCCATTGTCAGAAACAATTTCATCAGGAACACCGTCTCTTGCAAAAAGAAACTCTAAGAACTCTATAATACAAGAAGATGTGGGGACCTTCACAAACTTTAATTCAGACCAATGGCTGTAATAATCCATGACCACGATACCATACTCTGACACACCATGATCTGACAACTTTAAGGGACCTATGAGATCAATGGCTAATTTGGACCATGGTTTTGAAGGAACTTCTACAGCCTGAACCGGACTGGGAACCGTAATTTGAGTTTTGTCGCTGACAACACACTGCATACAATCCCTGACAAAATGTTCAACATCTTTGTCAAGGCCCGGCCACCAGAATTGCTCCCTAACCCTTCTCTTCATAGCACGTATCCCTATATGTCCTTCGTGAGCCAGGGTAAGAACCTTATTCCTCATAGCTGTAGGAACCACCAGAGAAGTGGAACGAAATAACCAACCATTAATGATTGACAGCTCCTCAAAAACGTGTTTGAATTTACTAATAGAATCACAAAGAGATAATCCATTATTCCATCCAGTATGAATAGTGTTCATTACCTCCTTGATGTCCACATCACTAGCATAAGCCTCTCTCCACTCTTCTTGTGAAATTGCACTACATGGATTAAAAATGGCAAAACAAAATACATCACCTTCCTCCACCTCTTCTACTTCTTTTATTTTCTCACTATTTGGCAACCTAGGCAATCCGCCACTATATTCTTTTTCCCTGGAACATACTCCACATCAAAATTATGTTCCAACGACCTATATTGCCATTTTGCAATACGGGGTGTTGCTCTCTCACCTCCTTTCGTGGTGAAGAGTTGTACCAAAGGCTTGTGATCAACCCTCACCGTAAATTTGGAGCCCCACAAATAGTGCTTAAAGTGAACAATTCCCCACCAACAAGCTAGAGCTTCGCGCTCTATTACCGAGTATGTTCCTTCTGCACCTTTGAGGCTTCTTGAAGCAAAGGCTACAACATCCTCCCTTCCATCCCTGCGTTGCATCAACACAGCACCAAGACCTTTTTGACTGGCATCTGTCATTAATATGGTCCTATCATTTATGTCAAAAGGTTTCAGAGGAATGGCATGAGCAACCTCATGTTTAATCATCTGAAATTCCCTGTTGCATTCCTCACACCATTTGAAAAGTACACTTTTCTTAAGAAGATTCCTCATGTGAAACGTTTTAGATGAGCAATTAGGAACGAACCTTGCATAAAACTCAATGAGTCCCATGAAAGATCTTAATTGATCCTTGTCAATTGGAATACTGAAGTTTTCTATGGCTTTGATTAGGCTATCCTTAGGTTCAATTCCTTTATCAGATAACCTATACCCCAAATAATCCACAGAAGCTACATCCATTTTACACTTGCTCACACTTAAGGTAACACCTTTTTCCTTTAGAATATTGAGTACCTTAGACAAGGTCTCATCATGTTGTTTTTGATCCGAACCATAAACCAAAACGTCATCCTGAAACGCCATCACCCCAGGAATGCTCTTGAACATACTTTCGACGATTCTTTGGAAAACCGCCGAAGCGGATGCAAGACCGAATGGCATACGTTTAAATTGGAACAATCCTTCAGGGGTGATGAAAGCAGTGTAATGCCGCGAATCAGGATGCAACTCAACTTGGTGGTAGGCTGAGGTCATGTCTAACAAACTGAACTTTTTCCCATTTTTGAGGGTGCTGGTCATTTCGGTAATGTTTGGTAAGGGATGCTGATCTATCCAAATGTTTCGGTTTAATTCTCGAAGGTCCACACACATCCAAAGAGAACCATTGGCCTTACGCGCCAAAACTATGGGAGAAACCCAATCCGAAGATTCTATGGACTCGATGACATCACTCGCGCAGAGTTTGTCAAGTTCTTTTTTGAGAGCTTCACGTAGAGCCAATGGTACTCTCCGAACCTTATGCACCACAGGTTTGCTTCCCTCAATTAGTTTAATTCTGTGTTTGAAACCTTTAATTAAGCCTAGTTTGTCATTAAAAATCTCAGGGTGAGTATTCACCCACGTTTCATCCGTGAGTGCATGTACCCGAACTAAGTCTTTTTTTAATATTACTTGTTCAGGGTCATTTGGATCTAATACAATTCCCAAATTGCCTTGGTCTTTCCAACTCAAAAGACATGTGTCATCTTTAGCAACATACACAATTGTACTAGCATTATTACCCTTAAAACATAAGTTAGCATCAAATTCACCTATAACATTTATGTTTTTACCACCATACGCTATAGGTTTTACTAACGAATGTCTCAAAACATGCCCTTTAGCTTCGAACAGTTCTTCCCAAATTTTGACTGAAATTAAGGTAAATGGAGATCCAGAATCAGCTAGTACTTTGATGTTGACATCATTTACAGTTAGCATGCATGTGGGTCGTTTAGCCTCTGACTCAATTATAGCAATGACATCAGCATTTTGGGCATCAAATAGTGTACAAATCTGTTCTTCATCACTAGAAGAAGATGTGTCCGAGGATTGTTCAATGTTCATGACTTTTTTAGTGGATGACGTGTTGGATAGGCTCACAGACATCTTGATATTGGATCTGCAAGCACTTGCAAAATGTCCCTTCTTTTGACACTTGCTTCAGATTTTATTAAGAGCGGGACAAAACTTGGCATTGCCCAGGTGGGAACTGCTCCCGCAACGGTAACACTCCCAACGTTTATTAGCTCTGGAATTTTTCTCAGTGTTGCGTTGTCCCTCTTTTTTCTCTTTGCGTCTATCTTTAGAAAAGGAATTTTGTTTGGTTTTTAGCGAAGAGACTGCTTGCGCTTGACCTTCTGAACTGGTTATGGACATTTGCTCTAAATGAGAAGAAGTACTTTCAATCCTTGTGGCTATTTCGAGCGCCTTCTGTAGAGACAAATTAGGTTTGTTTAAAAGGGCTTCTTGAACCTTTTTACTATTGGTCTTTTCTACCAACTGGTCCCTAATCATCTCTTCTTCAACATTTTTGTAATCACATGGCTCAGCTAAAATACGCAAAGCGCCAACATAAGTAGTAGCAGATTCACCAGAGAGCTGAGCTCTTTTCCTGAATTTATGTCTTTCTAGTGTTATGTTCTTGCATGCTTTGAACCTATTATCTAAAGATTTAATAGCAGTAGAATAAGGATCTTCCGCACCATGAGCTTCATCTCCGCTTCCTTCGTCTGCACTTAAAAAAACTACAACTTTTGTTGTATGTTTAAGGATGGTGCGACCTTCAGATCCGAGACAGTGCCTTAAAATCGAAAATTTCCTCTTTTGTGTAAAGGAATCGCCATCAAGAGCGTCAAGATATGCTTCAAAACTTTCTTTCCATTTCTCCCAGTCTAATTCCGGAGAAGATGAGCTTGGAGAAAACGCTGGAGGGGCAGATATAGATTGCTGCATTTTTAGTGGCAGCAATTAAATGGTTAAAGTGGTTGAGAACAAAACTTGGTAGTTTTGTTGGCAATACTGTTAATTTGTTATAAATTGAAGTATGAAAGTTCTTCAATATATCAGCGTGCGCGCTGTATTACAAATGCGCTATTGCCCGTACATAGTTCAAAGTATTAGCGTGCGCATCGCTGTATTAGAAATGCGCAATTGTCTGAATACAGTTTAAGCTTCAGCGCGCGTTGCTCAGCAACGAGTAAACACGCTGAAAGTTCCGATAGAAGCGTGTGCGTCAAACGTCATGCGCAGAGATCGAGGAGGGGCGCGCGGTGCTGCACGCGATGAATCGCTTGATTCCTTAATAGCCGCCACATACCTCAAGGTTATTTCAAGTAGTGGAAAAACACACCGCTACATGGATAAACGTTGTCTGGATGCTTCAAACGTCGTGGGACACTCGGAAGCCGCTTATCTTGATCTCCAGGGCTCCGTCGGCTCCAGGGCTCGTCCAAAGCTCTCTCGTTGCACGCGTGGACGTCCTGCTGGCCGATCGTCGCCAGTGAAAAGAAGTGGAGTCCTCGTACGGTAAGATACTTCTTTATTAGGCAGCAGGACACACGGACATACACAATGCCAGCTCCCTCCTTCTTTCTCCTTCTCAACCGTCTAACTCCCCGCTTCTGGAACTCCCGTCGAACCTCCATGCGAAGGTTCCACGTGGAACTCCAGATCTAGAACCTACCACTTCTCACTTTATAAAGGACGGGACCTGCTCCAACCCCACCTTCAAGGCCCATTCCTAATGTAGCCACTTTTTATAAGATGCAGATCGGGCTGAATATGGCCATCGTTATTTGTCGTGTGGCGCTCAGAGTGGATTTTGATGACATTGTTTCTTTACAGAATGAGCAAGTTAAGTTATATGTGCAAAAGGTGAGCATCTTAATTTGGAATGTTCATGGTCTATGTTCTTCCTCTAAAATTCAAAAGATAGGCCAATGACTACACCAATGGCCTGAGTTCAGGAAACGTGTTTGGCAAGGACAGAGTCATGTAGATGGGAGGGTTTAGGGTAACGGCTAATGGTGGCATCTGGGTATGAGAGGCCAATAAGAGGTGTTGCAATCTTAGCAAGAGGCGCTTCTTGGTTATGCACAAAGTTACAAAGGGACAATGTGGGTTGTCGAGTCATTTCAGGCTTAGCTCAGGTCATGCGAGAAAACATTGTATTGTGTGCATGGAGCTAATGAGGATGACCCAATACCAGTGCGAGAGTTAGCCTTGGGGGAAGACCTGATAATTGTGTGTGGGGAATTTAACATGACTATGTTCCTTCATGTTTATGTCTCAAATAGGAATTGTATGCCCTGGAAAATATACACACAAGCTGTCTTTTATCATCTGGTGAGCACATATGGGTTCATTGACAGTTGGCGCCACATACACACGTGGCACTACCTGGGTATACATATTATTCGATTCCTCATCAGTGCCATTCCAGGCTCAATATGATATTTTTAACACCGGAAATGGCCAGTGATATCTCAACCCGCATTTTTCCATGTATATTGACCGATCATAACCCACTGTTAGCCACAGAGTTTTTTTCATGCGATGGCAACAACGGAAAGGGTGAGCCTAAAAGATGGATGTTTGATCATTCTCTGCTATAGATAGTGACTATTGTGATTATATGAAGGAGACCTTGGTTACATTTTCTTTAAGAGAATCAAGGTTCTACCTCTCCAGCTGAGCTTTGGGATACTTTTAAGGCCATGATATGGGGTGCACAGTCAATTATGTTTCTCATCAGAATAAAGCTATACGTGTGCATAAGGACTCCTCATGGCAACTCTTCTTCAGCTAGAGTATGAGAATGCAGATGCCTTAAGTCCTAAAAATTTGGAGGAAGCTGTTAGGGGAATTTATCAGAGACTCTAGGTGTCAAAACTAAGATCCATATGCTAGTGTGGGGTAAAGTTTCAAAGGTATCTCAAGCCTCAAAGTTAAACACTTTTGATAATGGTGAAGAAATGGGGTTCATATTAGCACTACAGGTGAGGGAGAGGATGAATAAGAATGCCATTGGTTCCATTAGAGATGCAAACAGCATACTATAAAGGGGCCCGACTAGGGTCTTGAGGGCTTATTATGGTACATTACATGGGGAAATATCTGTGGCCCCCCAAGGGGACATCAAACAAAATGTTACCTCTGTTGTACCAGGGCTAGTACCTGACGGTGATCGTATAATTATGGACTCACCTACTGTGGGGGTAGAGAGTTTAAGAGCTGTTTAGCAACTCCCGGCTGGTAAAGCAGCAGAGCCAGATGCACTACATTCAGAATTTTATAAAGCCTTCTCAAGTATCCTTCCTAACAACTTTCTGCAGTTGGTGAAGTACGTTGAGGAGACAGATGTGCTTCGGTCTAGGTGTGACCAAAGCAAAACCAAAGGGGATGATGGACGGAGTGTTGAACAATGCAAGCACTCACCCCCAGTCTACTGATCTGGGTTTAATCCATCATCATTCTTTAGCTCATTCCGCCACCCCAGTTCAGACGTGGCCATATGCAAATCAGTCTGACCCTGTGCCTCATGGGAACAGTTCAGCCCGTACTGCCAAGCCATGTCTTCCCTGGACCGGAAACAAGCATCTTGGGACCGGTTTCTGGCTAATCAGCTGTCATCAGCCAGGCTATCTTGAATCCAGTGGCAAAGTGAGCAAGGGACCCACGTCTGTGCATACCCTGCCAACTTACGGCGAACAAACCAAAACCAAAGGGGATGATGGACGGAGTGTTGAACAATGCAAGCACTCACCCCCAGTCAACTGATCTGGGTTTAATTCATCATCATTCCTTAGCACACTCCGCCACCCCAGTTCAGACGTGGCCATTTGCAAATCAGTCTGACCCTGTGCCTCATGGGAACAGTCCAGCCCGAACTGCCAAGCCGTGTCTTCCCGGGACCGGAAACAAGCATCCTGGGACCGGTTTCTGGCTTATCAGCTGTCTTCAGCCAGGCTAGCTTGAATGCAGTGGCAAAGTGAGCAAGGGACCCACGTCTGGGCATACCCTGCCAACTTAGGGCGAACAAAGCAAAACCAAAGGGGATGATGGACCGAGTGTTGAACAATGCAAGCACTCACCCCCAGTCAAATAATCTGGGTTTAATCCATCATTATTCTTTATCTCACTCCGCCACCCCAGTTCAGACATGGCCATATGCAAATCAGCCTGACCCTGTGCCTCATGGGAACATTCCAGCCCGAACTGCCAAGCCATGTCTTCCCTGGACCGGAAACAAGCATCCTGGGACCGGTTTCAGGCTTATCAGCTGTCTTCAGCCAGGCTAGCTTGAATGCAGTGGCAAAGTGAGCAAGGGACCCACGTCTGGGCATACCTTGCCAACCTAGGGCGAACAAAGCAAAACCAATGGGGATGATGGATGGAGTGTTGAACAATGCAAGGACTCACCCCCAGTCAACTGATCTGGGTTTAATCCATCATCATTCTTTAGCTCACTCCACCACCCCAGTTCAGACATGGCCATATGCGTATAATTATGGAATCACCTACTGTGGGGGTAGAGAGTTTAAGAGCTGTTTAGCAACTCCCGGCTGGTAAAGCAGCAGAGCCAGATGCACTACATTCAGAATTTTATAAAGCCTTCTCAAGTATCCTTCCTAACAACTTTTTGCAGTTGGTGAAGTACGTTGAGGAGACAGGAGATGTGCCTCGGTCTGGGAATGAGGCATTCATAGCAGTATGTTTAAAAAAGGAGAATGATCCACAGAATTGCTCTGCTTACAGACCAATCTCGTTGGTGAAGTGTGGCACAAACACTTATGCCAAAATATTGGCAAATTATATTGCCCCTAGAATTGCAGGGTTGATGGACAGTATAATGCATGGATTTGTCCCACATTGAGACACCACAGCACATGTTGATCTTGCTGTTGCAATATTTAATGTGGCAGGTGTATTAGGTATACCAGCAGGTATGATTAAGCTGGATGCTGAAAAGGTGTTCAGTTGGGTATCCTGGCCTTTTCTATGGGTAACGCTTTCCGCAATGGGTGTTGAATCTCAGATGTTGGCTAGAATTCAAGCTCTTTTCTGTAACCTGTCAGTGCAGGTGGTCTGTTGTGGTTCCATTTCTGCAATAGTGGCTTTAAAAAGAGTAATAAATCAGGGACACACATTGTCCCAACTAATATTTGCGCTTTATCTTAACCCATATCTGTGCTGTTTAAGGAATTCATGGCAACTGGCTCCCCTAAGGTATAATGCCTCTACATGTACAATCACAGCATATGCAGATGACACAGCAGTATTTACATCCGATCATTCTGCATCTATGGCGGCAACTGAGAATGAAGGTCTTACATTTGGCGCTTTGTTTGGCTATAAGCTTAATATGCCTAAGACACAAATTATTTTTAATCAAGCCAGTCCATAGGGTGACAAGCAATATATAGTGTCTGCACAATATTTGGAGTTTGGCTCTCTCTATTGGTTAAGGACAGTATGTCACTTAACTATGAACCTGTTGTAGAGAAATCAAGGCACGTTTTGTAGTATTGGAATAGGCTACCTCTAGGTCTTAATAGGTGCTGCAACCTGACCAAAATGGTGATCCTTCCTAAATTGTTATAAATATTTAGGGCCATTCCCCCATATTTAACAGTTGCTTTCTTTTTTTCAGCAAGTCATGGGGTCACTTAATCTGGAAATATAACGGCCCTCATCGTGCAATTGGGATTTCAGACCTTTTAAAAGATAAAGGTGGGTTCTCTCTCCCAAATTAAACTTTTTATTTCAGGTAGGCTTTCTCTGAGTTTTTATTAATCTTGGCACTTACGGTCCTTATATTTTGAATCTGGGCCGCGGGTATGGCTTCAAGATCCATACTATTTCAAGCATATGGAGAAGTCTTAAGTATAAATTCTCAATTGCCCCTCTTACATGCTATATGTCTTTATCGTTTAACCCAGAATTTTCCTCCATTTCATATGATTTGCATTTGGTAGACTGATCTAGGTCACACCTGCAATCGGTAGGTCATTTGGTTGGGGTTTCCCAGGTTCCACCCTTCTTGGATATAGGCACCCAATTTGCGGTTTCGATTACAGGCTTTTTAAAATATTTGCAGATCAAAAAATTTGTAACAATCAAGTTAAGGACTCAGGGGTTCTGTATAGTATACTCTGTGTTTAACTTTTGTGCTGCACTCGATCTAAAGGGTGGATCATAATTTTGGACCAACAAGATAATATATCTGCTGTAGCCTCTAAATGGACTCATCAACTCTTGATACACGTTCACATTAACATGATCAGGGAATGAATTCAGGTGAATAATCAATTATTTGTGAATATATCTAAGCTGAAAGCGCATCATTTCAAGATTCTTCGAAAATCTATTATACTTTAAACTGATTGTATTATTGGGGTTGTCGGAAAAGCTCTGAATGTTTTTGGTCTGGTGAGTTAGGTGCACACACTGTGCATATGTTTTGCTCATTTAGGGCACTGTATCATTACTGGAAGAGGGTCTTTGATAAGATCTCCAGGGGTATTCAAAGTCCTATTCAGCCATCTGTACAGTAGATTGTTTTTGGTCCATCGGGGGCAGTTCCCTCGGAAGTCAAAGTTATCACTGTTGTTATGGTTTTAAAAGCTAGGATCCTTGTTGCATGACAGTGGCTTGAACTCACTCCACCATTGGCTAGTAGTTGGTATGAGTAATTCATAGATATTTATAGGCTTGAGCCTTCCTTACTTAAGAGGAACCATTGCAAGGAAATATTAAAGGCAAATGTCGGCATGGGTTGATGTAGACGAGGCTGTGGGCAGGTGGGAGAATCCCTACGTTTTTGTTTGATTGAGGACTCACCTCTTTTATTTTTTTTGTTGTTTATCTTTGTCCTTTTTTATAAGTATTATATGGGGTTAAGACTCTGTTGCATTATCTGTGTAAAAGTATATGGAAAATCAATAAAAATCTTTAAAAAATAATGAAAATAGTGAAAGGCAGAAAGGCTTAGTGGAAAAAAATGAAGGGAATGCATGCAGAGGATTTTTAAATGCAAAATTTCTAATCCAATAAAAATGAGTTATGAATAAATGTAAACAATTACGCTCAACTGAAACAGACAGGGTGATAAAATAATATTATGTTCAGTAACCATTAAAAGTGCAATCAACCACCTGACTAGCTGCGTTTTGGTAAGTGTGACTTTAGTAATATGTATTGCTCCATAACCATGCTCTGAATGCCCTTAAGTGTGTCCAAAGTGAAAATAAACGTTTCTTCCTGGGTTCTGTAAAACTACATAAATCATATGCTTTCTATTTGTGCCTTATCTTTGCACAGAATTTTGTTATCATATTGTAATTATTATTTCCAGTCTCTGTGCTCCATGTTAACCAACTTTCAATATTTTCTCATAAAAATTTTTATTTTATTTTGTTCTGTAGAAAAATATTCAAATTATTCAAGCAGGCAGCAATTGATTATGACCCAAAACAGCTCCCACACAGAATGAGCAAATTTATAAATTAAAACGATGACCACTCAAGTGATATATACATATATATGGTATGTGCTAAAAACAATTCTCGATCAAGGTAGATTACCAACTACATACTCATGGCATCAGTAAGAAATGTATTAAAATCATCTGTGTTCAATATCTGGAAAACATTTTCCCTCCGAGTTACTCTAAACCAGAAGTAGATATAAGTAGATATAAGATATAGATATAAGTAAACAAAAATCCTCATGTTTATTCTAATTTGCATGACCTAGAACCTAGAAAAGCTTTTATTCCCAAATACATATCTATAAATTTGAAATTATAGAAATTATAGAAATTTGGCCGTTATAGTTAGTTGAGCTAACTATAACTCGCGCCCACACAATGCACACTGATAACATCACTGATGACATCTCAAATTACACACCAACTGACAGACTGATACAGACATTCACACAGATTAGTCACTAACCCATACATTCAGTTAAACATGTTTAATCACTGCCTTGTACAGTCACTCACGCACCTACTAAGGTGTTCTGAAGAATGAGAGGGTGTATGAGTGTCTGAATGGATGATTTAGTAGGTGTGTGACTGTATAAGTGAGTGATTAGATGCGTTTTACTGAATGTATGGGTTAGTGACTAATCTGTGTGAATGTCTGTATCATTCTGTCAGTTGGTGTATAAGCGGCTGCATGGGTTGGTGAGTAGCTACATGAGTGTCTATATGGGGTATTGATTGGTTGTCTGAGTACATGTATGGGTGCCTGAGTATCTGTGAGGGTGTGTGGGGGTGTGTGACTCCCTGTATAGATGTGTGAGTGGGTGATTCACTGGGTGTATGGGTTCAAGAGTGCAACTGTGAGGGGCTGAATGGGTGGGTGAGTGTGTGTATGGCTGTGTTGGTGAGCGAATGGATGTCTCAGTGGTACATGTGTGAGTAACTACATATGTGAAAGGCAGTATTTGTGAGTGTTGGAGTGTATAAGTGACTATATGTGAGAGGGAGTGATTTTGAGAGTGGATGTATGGATGAGTGTATGCTTGTTTCAGTGATTGTATAAGAGAGTAAGCATGTGTTAGTATCTGCATGAATAAGTGAGGTGGTGTGTGTAGAACTGTATAGGTGAGTAAATGGGAGTGTGATTGATTCTTTGCGTAACTGACTAGGTGTGAGAGTAACTCTATGGCTGAATGGTGGTGTGAGTGTCTGTATGGGTATATGAGTGCATGTGATAGTGGCTATATTGATGAGTGACTGCATATATGAGTGACTGAGTGAGTGAGTGGAAGTGTGTGTATAGACCTAAGAATCAGTGAGTGGGTATGTACTAACTGGTATTGGTGTGTCTATGGTTTCGAGAATGGTAGTCTATATTTTAGAGTGGGTGTATCAAAGGTTGTATTAGGGTGTGAGGAGGTGCATCAGATGATAATGTGGATGATGTCATCAGTGATGTCATTTGAGATGTCATCAGTGATGACACTGACCATGTCATGAGTGATGTAATATGCAGGGGCGTGAGTTATAGTTAGCTCAACTAACTATAACAGCCTAATTTCTCTGGGTTTGTATGAGTGAAATGTCCAACTAACTATAATGTCCCTGAAAATTGTGTTTTTTTCAGTGGATTTCTAAGGTTTTTTAAATGCTAATTTCTAACTATAACATCCCTGAAACCTATAGCAAAAAGTAAGCAGCGTCTGAGCGAGGTACGAGCACCGATCAGCCTCATATTATGCCGCAGGGAAACTTTCTGCAGATTATGAGTACTGCAGGTGAAACCTCTGCATATCGCTGTAGCGCTAGCCGAGGAAGAGCACTCGGAGTGAGGAGCCACAGCACTCCTCACACAGGTCAGTCCGCCATCTTGCCTCCGATGCCCCACCTTTTTATTGTATTAAAGATAGTAGTAATACTGTATGGACACTTGCATTTTTTTTCTTAACCTCATTGAGGAATGCAGAGCTTTCCACAAGTGATCATGAATGTGTGGCCTAAAAGCATTTTAGTAGTAATGAAGCCTCTCTACTTAATATTTCAGATGTGCCAATGGGGATGTTTCTTAATTAAGGTTTGCAGGGCATGCATAAACTATGGCATGAGTAATGCTCACAAATACATGGGTTGTCTGCACAAATAGTTTTCAGTCTCAGACGCATAATAATTAGGAACCTAAAATAACCCCAGTCCTGAAGAATTCCATTCGACCTTATTGGCGACTTTCCATAGCTGAAACATGTAAAAAGTATGATACAGAAGTATATTAAAACTCCATTAACATCAGTTTGTGTTTTTAACCTGTCCAAAGTTTCCTATAATACATTTCTCAAGATGCAGGACACCTGCAGGCAGTTTTATATAGATCCCACACTAATATGAAGAATGAGCTCTCCTGCTAACCAGCTTAGAGCCCACCCAGATACACTAGGTGTAGTGAGTGAGGATTCGAGGACGAAGCATGCCACTAGTGTTTCTGGTGGGTGAGGGCCTTTTTATAAAACTGGGCAAACTCCCTACTACTTTCTTATAGCGGGTTAGATCAGTTGTCTATATGAGTTCTCTCTCTTTTGGTCTTGTACAATCGAATGCTGTCAATACCAGTGCTCTGCTGCACAGATACTCAAGATTGGAGTGCATAGATACTGTAGACTCTATGTAAAGTCATGGATGTGAAATGCCAGTTCTATGGGCCGATCAGTGATCAGGCACACCTACCAATTAAACCTATCAATGTTCTGTTGCAAATATTCCATTTTGCTATGTGCCATGAATTGTGTCTTCCAGGTTTGCTCAGACAAGAGTCTTTTATAGGGGATGGATAGTCCTAATTTCACAGCCCATAGCCCCTAAATGGATATTGTCCCATGTCCTGCATGGACTTTACTGACAATTATGAGGTAAGGAAATCAGTTTGCATGTCTTGCCCTTGTTGGTTGGTGGCAGTACTTGTGAGGCCTTCAATTTCTTCCTCTGGGAATTCTGAAGATAGAACATTCAACCATTCTGTCATGCCAGTGAACTCTGTCAGATTGATGTGCCCTACATGAACGTTTTTGATAGAAGAACTGCTTCACATCAATCATATCTAGCAGTACCTTTGAGAGGTGTAACAGTACTGCTGTGATGTGCTTGTGTACAGAATCAGTTGCTAACTTTGGCCCTGTGTCTTCCTATAGGACTCTGTTTATGCCAGAGTGCCTTAGAAAGGAGGGGGCACATTTATGAAAGCATAGCACCGCCCTTGCACCAAGCAATGGGGCACAACAGTGACTCATCTCTTAAGTTAGATTTATCAAGCAACGTAAGGCCACCTTGTGTGGTCCTGCGTGACTTGATAAATTTATAGTAACACAATGCAGCGCAAATCATTGCATTGTGTTACTATGCCCAGGGAGGCACTCCATGGGTGGAGCGGGGGTGTTTCCATGCACCACCCATAGATTTTGACACATTCCCAGATGTACCATTACTGGTAAACCTGGGATTATAGCAAGTAGTCCGTGAATCATAAAAGGTTCTGTCATTATATAAACTAGTGTAGCCTAACCTCCCTCCTCTTCTACAGAAGCAAAGGGATTAAATGTCAGAAAATCTCTGGGTATTAGCAGCAGACCCCATACCTCAGTCTATAGATGGAAGATGTACATCACAGGTGCTGTCACGCTCCCTTCTCTGGAAAGATCCCTTTCCAAGTGTGTATTACCCACACGTGTATACCTATATGAACAAAGTACATGTTCCCAAACAACAGCTGCATATGCATGTTTTGTCTAGGTGCTAGGGGCTGGCCAGAACAGAATAAAAAGGGGCATTGTTGTTCGGCCTTGTCTGCAGTGTTCAGACTAAATCCCAGAAAAAAACAGAACTCAAAAACAACAGCATGTTCTGTGTGAAAGTTGCAGTGTGTCACAAAGCAAAATACGATCTGTAGTAACGTGCGGGAAGCAGAAGACAGGCTGCCACGGGCTCATGCTAACATAGGGAAAACTATAATTGCCACATGGACCACGTGACACTAGCGAACCTCATGATGCAGTCACCTGCTAGCCTCTGCTGTTAAACCCACAGAATGTGTGATGCTGGATCCTTGGCTACTACTTTATGGGACAAGCTTCAGGTTTTCTTCAAGGAAAAGGTTTCTGCCTGCTGTCGGTTTCCTGTGTTGTTCAGGCTTTTTCTTGCAAAGTCTCTTTGTGACAAATGTGAGTTTGAAATATTGGCAGCAGTAACCTCATCAGCCCTGGCCTCATGCAGGTGGTAGACGGGTGTCTGCCAGGAGTCATAAAGCTGAGCTTTAACATTTGATCTGCTAGGTGTGTCTTCCAGGGGGAAAAGCATTCCTTTGGACAGAAAATGTTCTTTTCAATTGGGCACTTCAATAATATAACGTCGAATTGAATGGGATAATGACTTTCATTCTGAGCTCTGCAGGTGTTCGAAACGCACAGCTAGATATACGTGACATTACAAAAGAAAATGTGATGACTGCAACCTAGGGTGAGTGCTAGGAGCTGATTTGGCAGGTTCTGATCTCAGGTGGCTCTCAGAGTTGGATCAGGAAAACCTGCCCAGCAGCATCTGTGAAATACTCGGACAAGTTGACAAGTCATCATTCCTCCATTTATCAAAAACGTATTCCATCAGAAAGTAAACCCGTCACTTTTGATATAAAAAGCAAAACAGTGTGTACTCTGTGTCTAGCGTCCGCATTCTGCCCATTTCCTTTCACTTCAGAGGCCGATGCTGTCAGGCTGGCGGACTCTGCTGTGGCCCCTGGGAACCAATCGACGGCCTTGTATCCGGCAAGTTGCCAGGGTGACAGTAGAACACCGGGTAGAGGCACAAGGGGATTTCGGCTCATCGCAGAACCAAGGAAAACGATTACCTTAAACATCTTGTGTACAAGATTGGTTCACGCTGCTGATGAGTTAACCCACAAACCCCAGAGAATGTGCGCCAAACAGTAAAAGCGCTGCAGCATAAGACTGACCCGAACGAGTCCCTCGCTAAAACTTGTACAGGAATCCAACATCACATTTTTCTCAATGTTCTAATCAATTTACTGGTTCTGTCATACGAAGTCAAAATAAAAATATAAAAATGTTGTTTCTTTTTTTTCACAGTACATAGAACACTGCCTCTTCACTAATGCTAATGTTGTGCAGTCTTACCATGGGACCTGATATATCTTGCAAATCGTATTTTTTAACACACTATGGGGCATAGCAACAAATGTAAATGTAAATGTTGTAGACTTGTAAAGCGCACAGCTGCCCCAGCAACGGGGCGTCCCGGCGCTGTAGACCGCTGGGGAACCCGTCCTGGCTATCCCTGTGAGATGGTCCCTTTCTGGGTATCTCCAAGGTGAAACCAGGCATCCCCAGCGTCTGTGGGGGGCCGTTGTAGAGATGAGGCAAGCTTAATGCCCAGAGTTGCCGAGTGTGTTCTTGGTTAGAGTAGGTACCGAGGCGAGAATTATCGAGTCCGTTTTGACCCTGGTCCACGACCCTGCCGCGTCGGGAATTGAACCCTGGTCCCTGGCCGATTCTCTGCTTACGGGTCTGCCGCCTCTAACCAGTGAGCCACACCTCTCCACAACAAGGCCCGGCGTTAAAATTATCTCCGCTTTAGCGTCCGTTTTCAGGCGAAAAGCGGAGATAATTTTATCGCCCTATCAGCATGGACACGCTAACGCGTCAATCCATGCCTTAGCGTTCATTTTCTTTGCGCCTCGCATCGCTAATGAGATGCGAGGTAGGCGTTCCCGACTGAAATTCAGCGAAAATAATCGCTAACACAGCTTCTCCCTATCAACAAGGAAATCGCTAACCCGCCTAGCGACATAAAAAGTAGCGCTAACCGGGTATATCGTCGGTTTCTTATGCCTGCTAATTTTCCGACTTAGCCATATGTATCATGGGAGGTGGATTGTAATGCTAAGTCCACATCTCCCAATCTACAACGTTTTCCCTAACGCTGTTTTGTATCACTGGAAATCCTGCGAAATTGCCGCTTTTCGCCGCCATTGCCGGGATTTCTATCGCCTCGGCGAAGCACGTTGTTAATAGTGCGCTAACCGGGCGATAGCAAGCGGCGATAGATGGCGTTAGAAATGTGCAAGCTAAATGCGGCCAGCAATAATTATCGCTGCCGCTTGCTGATATGCCTCTATATTTGTGGATATATGTAGGAGAACTGAGTAATATGCATGTATTAATCAAATGATGCTATGCTGCATGTGTCATGTACCATCTGGGAAGTGGGTTTTGTGTTAGTACACCTTGCTTTGGGGTCTACTGCAGAGTACACGAGCGATCTAGAAGATCTCACGTCATCAATTCTTGAAAAAATACAAGTAGCACCGAGACAGCAGGCCATGAGTCACCCCCTTCGGTTATATGCTTCTATGTGCTGTTCACGATTTGCAATTGCCTGGATGGGCTGTCCGTCATGGCCATGACATTTTGAGGATGGTTACATTCTCCTATTTGTGTTCCCAATAGGTTTTGGTTATGAAGGATCACGAGCTCCTATTATCAGTCAATGTGTGTTCCTTGAATATTTTACCTGGCTGATGCGAAGACATTTTGATTGTTGAGTTGCAACTTATTTCTTTAGGATTTTCTGCTGTTTGGTTGGCTTAGAGTCTCATAAAGGCACAGAGATATTCACTAATCACCCTTACCTCTTCATTTGTTTTCCTTCCCTTTCAAGGTGACATGTTCTTTTTATTATTGATGACTGCTTTTATTCACAAAGTAAAGGTAAGTCCACATATTGGCAGTCTTGTGGATGCAACACAAATACTGGACCTTTATGAAAAGTATTGTTTTGCTGTGTATGCTCTTTAAGTTCACTAATTAAAATACCAACATTGTCTGACCCACTTTGCTAACCTTCGTATTGATTCGTGCAGAGTTAGCTCTAGGCAGCTTTAGCTCTCAGGCTAAACCTCTTGCCACCAGTGCACACTATACTCAACAAGATGCAACACACACCAAAGAGCATGCATCCATCAGGAATTAGCTTAGGGGCATTCATTGTTTTTTTGCCAGCCTACTCTACAAAACATAACCAACTATACCCATGATATCTACCAAACATATGTAAAATACATACCTACCATATTATATCCAACCTACCACAC
Organism: Triturus cristatus; assembly: GCF_964204655.1. Classification (NCBI taxonomy): domain Eukaryota; kingdom Metazoa; phylum Chordata; class Amphibia; order Caudata; family Salamandridae; genus Triturus; species Triturus cristatus. The sequence goes on along the minus strand of NC_140587.1, from coordinate 728,283,320 downwards.
CCAAGTACCGTACCTAAACCTAGCCTCCCACATCTACATGCCAAACATTTCAAATCAACCATACTTGCATGCAGACCTATGATACCTTACCTACTAAATGAAATCTACGTACCCTAAAACCACTTCTATGTTGCCACGCATATCCTACCTGCATACCTACAACACCTACCTGCTATACCTACCTACCTAATCTATCATACCTAAACAGACATATTGGCTGTGTCTACCTACCTGACATACATAGATACAAACATACATAGACAACCACCAGGAAAACCTAACTCACCACTTCTGATTTGTCATCCCTAACTAACTATACCTAATCAACCTACCATACCTACCTCTCTGACATACCACAAATGTATACTGTACTATAATTAACCTATCACATCTAACCTTCCAAATCTGCTCTTTGTAACCTAGCTTCACCCCTACAGTACATATATTACAAGCTTGTCCTGAAGTGGCAGTTTTTTTGAAAAAGTGGCTGCTTATATTTATCTTGAATTCAACCACACTGAAGAATTCCATCCAGCACCATTTTGTTCAGATGGGTAAGTCCAAGTCACAAAAGAACCATATCACCTATTCCCCAGCACTCCATACAGTCTCCTGTCTTATTGAACCCATACATGGAGCTGCTTGGCATTCTGCTCACAGATAACAGCATCGGGATTCACCGATGTGCCAAAGGTCTCCTTTGCTTCAGACATCCAATGCCTAAAACACTGACTGCAAATCATCCAGATGGATGTCCGGTGTCTATCAGAAGCTCACCCCAACCAAGACAGAATTCCTGTTATTTGCCAAGAACAGTACGAAACGGGCTGAATGACATGAAACTTGACTGCTTCAAACCTCAACTTTTACCAAATGCCAAGGTTTTTTTGGCAGGTTCTAATTAAACTTTATTCATAATTCAAGAGAGGCATACATTTAGTGTGTGTCAGCCCATTAGATTACCATTCTTCATTTATGACAACAAGGTGGACCAAATGCCAAGTCACTTGACTTCAATCTGGATACCAACCTCACCCTCAAGGAACACAAAAAACAAAAGGAAATATGGCTTGGTACCAGCTCTGTCTTCTAAAGAAAGTAAACCCATTTCTTCCAAAAAGTTACTTCATGACTACTGTTCAAGTCCTCGTGATCTCACATCTGGATGGTGCTAACACCCTACCCTATGGCCTCCCAGACGCCACACTGGCACCCCTTAGAGGCATCCTATACATTGTAGCACATCTCATCCAAGGGCCAATAAAATCGGATTAAATCACCCGCAGCCTGATGGAGGTTTATTGGCTCCCAATGCAAGCCCACACCATCTTCAAAAACAGCTGCGTCATTTATCAGGCTACCGTGACCAGCGTCCATGCTCATCTTGCAGACAAGCTCACCATCTCTGGTGGATCTTAGCCATATCTGCAGCCAGGACAACAACAGACTGCACAATAAGAAGCACAACATTTTATAAAAAGTAGACAGCAGGCTTTTTCATCTATGTATCCAGGAAATGGAACAACATCCCAATATTGTTCAGGAGCATCAGAACACTGCTGCAACTTATTAAAGAGTTGAAGACTCACTCATTAATGAACACTACATCACAGGGCATTGATCACCCACAACTCAGCTTCCTCTTCTGTTACTTATTATGCTTGTCTTTTACCATGTACTTCCCTCCGCTGCCTTTTAGCTAGATTTGTGCAACAGAAATACCATGGGGCAGATTTACAATAACTGGAGCATCCCTGCATATCACCAGGGATGCGCCAGTTATTGTGCGTCACGGCTCCGCCACCATGGATGCGCCGCATTTACAATGCGGCGCGCCATGGGGCAAAAACGGGCAGATGCGTAACGCATCTGTGCCATAAAGGCGGCGCATTGCTGGAGTTGCGTCGCAAGCACGACGCAGCTCCAGCAAGGCTCTGGGGTGCCCTATCGTTACAATGCTGCGTCAATCCTTACGCCTGCTTCAAGCAGGCGCGGGGTTTTGACGCAGCATGGGCTCAAAAGTGACTGAGTGAAATCTTGTAGATTTCACTCAGCCACTTTTAGGAGGCGTGCCTGCGACAGAACTCCCCCCCTGCGCCGGAACGCCTACTTCTGGCGCAGGGCTTTACAACGTGACGCATCTCCCAGATGCGTTACGTTGTAAATACCCCGCAGCCTGGTGCTGGTTTTGCACCGCCCCTGCGGCACAAAAGTGACGCAACGGCGGCGTAAAAGAGGCGCAAGGCACTTGTAAATCTGCCCCCTTATATGCATTCACGCAATTCATTAAACATGGAATACATATTAAATCGAGTAGACTTTTCCAATTGTTGTATCTTTGAATATACCATCCGTTTAGACTAACAGATAATAATCACATACATCCCACAGCTGACCTTTTGCGCTATAATGCAAGCTAAACTTCATATACAACTAGCATAACAACTCACAAAAACAGAATGCACGTTTCACAACTAAAAAAATAAATACCAACACACTCACAGCATCGCTTGCGCTGGCTCATGACAATAATATGAAACAAATTAATCATCAGTTATAAAACGTCAGCTAATACTTCAAACACACTTTAAAAATAGCTGAAATATTCTAATATTGTTGATCTCCTATGCACAAACAATTCAGTTATATTGTAGATATTTTAATTAATATACATTTTATCATTAGTAATTTTCAGTAGGTGGAGAGAGGCTGATGGAACTATCACTAAATCCGCAAATGTATGGCCACAAACTGAGAAGGTTGCAATTCCCTTATTTCATTTTGAATAATGAAGACGCAGGCCATAATATTTGACAAGAACGTTTTGTGGGTGAGGCACGTTTGTTTTGCTGGTGTAATCACAAATCGCATGCCGGGCTTTGGTGGCGCGTTACTCACGCATTCTCACGTATAATGATGACATGTGTGTGCCTGATTCCTTCTTTAATTCATTTTCTGTTCTTGTACCCATCATTCCCTCTTGCCGGTCTTTCTATGAATCCATTAACCTTTCTGTGAAGCACTATTTATTAATGTAGCGTCATATCCCGGGCTCTCCTATTCGCCTAGTGTTAGATTTATCATTACGCCGAAACGTGTTTTCCTTCACAAATAAAATTGTTTTGTTTTTGAATGTCAGCCCAGCACGCTTCCTTTTTCCTTCCAGCCTTTCAATATCTTAGAATTTATGCCGCCTGTTATAAGAGCAAGAACCAGGTTTATGAAAGCTTTAGATTATGGCAAATCATGCACTGCACAAAGTAGCCTACTGCGCTTTTGCAAACCTTTTGGATAAGTGGTCGTCAGACCCCATCCAGAGGGCCACCTGGCAAGTGGATGATTCCAGGCCTCAAACATTAGAGTTGAAGTCATCTGCCTCCGAAGTCCTGGGGTCAGGCATACTATGGCTCAGCAAACTGGACCGGTACAAGGGGCATATTTTCAAGCTGGCGATAAAAAATTATCGCCGCTTTTGCGGCCGTTTTCGGCCGAAAAGCGGCGATAATTTTATCGCCTAATTAGCAAGGTCACGCTAGCGCGTGAAACCTCGCTTTAGCGTGGGGATTCCTAACGCACAGTTTTGCATCTCTACTGAGATGCAAAGTGGGCGTTCCTGACCTAACATGACAGGAGAAATGTCGCTAAGCGACATTTCTCCTATCATCAAGCCCCACGCTATGAAGCATAGCGTCAGGAAAAGTAGCGACCTTGTTATCGCTACTTTCCTTACGCCTGCTTCAGGACTGACTTAGCCATGATATCGTATGGAAGGTGGATATCATGGCTAAGTTTGTGAGTCCTTATCAGCAAGCTAACGCCACATTGCGTGAGATTATCGCTGGGTTTCCAGCGATAATCTCACGTTAGGCAGTTAGCTCTAGGATTCTTATCGCTGAGGAGATAAGCGTTGCTAATAGCACGCTATCTCAGCGATAAAAATCCACGTTACCCGCCGATAATTATCCTCACGCTAAGAGCGCTGAGCGATAATTATCGCCGGTTGTTGCTGATATGTCCCCAAACCCTTTAGCACTTGCCTCTACTCAAACTCAACAAATACACAGCCACACAATAACATTATAATAAACTACACACACAACAGTGGGAAAATGTAATTTCATGTCTTGGGCACTGAGCTTGGTAAGTGCATTTACCAGCTACTTCCCCTGCCTTCCTTCTGGTCTAAGCGGATCCCCAGGGTCAAAGTATTAGCATGATTAGGCTCAGGGTCTGTTCATCCCCCTCGATAGGAAATTGTGCCCAGTCTTTCACTGTTCATGTTTACATTTCTATTCAGGTAAGGCTTGTTTGCTCAGTCTGTAGTGATTTGGTGGAAGCAAGTAGCTGTCAGGTTTCATTTCCGCACATCCTCTCTTTACTTTCTCGAATAGCACATATACTGGCAGCTCCAATATGGACTTCTCTGTGACTCATGACTTCCATGTCTTTTGGAAGGTTGCTTATTCATGTCTCTAGTAGCTGGAGATGGCGATTTTGCAGATAGGGATGGCGTTCCCCGCAGAAGTCTATGTCACAGTTGAGACAGTTTGACGGGTGATAGGTGGGGCCCAGCTCAGGTTGATATTGTCTTAGTGATGCACAGGCCAGTCTTTAAGAGCAGTGAGTCGATACACAGGAAGATCTCAGTAGATTTCATGATGACTACTCACTAGTCTCATTTCTCAAGGACAAGGTAGCTCGGTTCATGCTGTGATTTCTCCTGGCAAGGAGGTTCAGACTAAGCTACAATTTCTTTGGTGAACACTGTGGTCGGGTAATGGGTACTTTTCTCCTGGCATGATGGTGGTACTGGCAATGTCAATTTGGATCCCAGCCCTGAATGTGATTTAGCGATCTTCAGGTCTCATCATCACAGTCCTGCCCAAAGGTGTGGATGGAGAGTGTGTTACCCACCAACTCTGTGGTATACAAATTGCTCTGCACAGTCTTTTCTAGCAGAACCCACTGGCACTGGAAACATGCTGCATGTTACTCCTCTTGGACAATTTCTTCTCCTGTAGGGTGGGCAATCTCCCTCCCTCTCCCAGGAGGAAACCTGGCTTCAAGGTACTTCCAGTCAGGTAAACAAGCTCTTCCAGAAACGCGCAGACTCATGTGATGCCATCATGCCTCTGAGAAGATGGTTGTCAGGCAGACACTAGCTCTAGTTGCACAGCAGTCTTCTCAGTAGTCTGCAGATCACTCCCTACCTTGGTCATAGAGAACTTAGAACTGGAGCAACTAGTGGGGTCCACTTTTACACAGTAACAGCTTAATGGAGCTGTGAATCCAATGTCTCTACATTCAGAACCATGTAGGCCACACACACAAATACTCATAATATACACTTGGGATGTTAGCACTAAGCGTTGGCTAAGCACATAGTAGTGGAAGGGAACTTTACTCGAGAAGGCCAGTAGGCCTCCACTCCAGTGATGCAGATAAAAATGTCTGGCCACAACTGTGGTTGCACAAAACATGGTACACTGCCACCACCATTCTATGTGCTAACATATACCAGCGAGAATAGTCCATTGTCTTTCAACAAGAGTACACTTGATGAGTTCCTACAGGTCACAGTGCAGAATCAAGATCTTTCCCATGTCAAGGGACATGCTGATTCCTCCACTCACATACTAAACGCTAGGGTGAAAATCAAAAACCAGGATATCAGATACACACATTTGGGTACTTGGGGCAGGACAGAATATTGTTGCTTTGGAAGCATACCTAGTTATGAGTTGCTTATATAGCTAATCTAGCGATAATGTTCAATTGAGTGTTTTAGATGCATTTAGTCTTACTATAAACTATACTTTTATACTACGGTGTGCCTCACATTTGGATATACATTCATATTCGCACTACCCACAATACCACAGAACACCATTTTAACACCAGCCAGTCTGAAGGCCAGCAACAATGAGAAATCTGCTTCAACAAAATGTGTTTGTTCTTTTGCAGCTTCTATTGGCCACATATTTTACTATAATTGGGCAACTTCATTGTTTTACTCTTAATGTGTTGTTCAAATCACGTGCTCTTGTCAGTCCTGAGTAAAAAGTTTGTTCACACAAGATCCAAGTGTGTATTTGTTAAGGGTATTTTTGAGGAATGAGGACCTTGCCGTTCCAGAACTCCTAAGGTTAGCCACCCCTGAACTATCTTTAGCTCTTCAATTTCCTTCTCGAGATGTATTCTGCACTGATGAATACCCAATTTAGATGATATCCCGGAGATATTTAAACAGTTGTTGTTAATCTTGGATCAAATCACTTTAATTAAGAGGCATTGAAGTGCTTGGAGGTTCCTTTTTAAATAAATGCTTTTTAAACAGAACAAAACAAAATGACATGGATGTTGTTTAATTCCTGGGTTCCCATAGAAGCCCATGTTCACACAGGAACATGGACTTCTATGGGAATTCACAAGGGCATATTATCAAGCCCATTATCGCCGCTTTAGCTAAAGCGGCAATAATTTTAACTCCATCCTTGATAATATGGGGGCATATTTACAAGGGCTTCATCTCCGCTTTTTTGGGTATTAGAGCTAATGAGATGCAAAGTGGGCATCACTGGGCAGGACAACCTTGTAAATATCGCTGATGTCCACATCGCAATATTTACAAGGCTGCCCCAGCATTTTAGCACACATTAGTTTTTGGAGAAAACCGCTGTTTTCTCCAAAAACTAACGTCTGCTAAAATGCAGACTTAGGCATACCTATAATGGGGGTGGATTGTGCTGATACGACCCTGTGGGTCGTATCAACAAGGTTATCGCCGTTTTGCAGGGAACATCGCTGGAAAACCAGCGATGTTCCCTGCAAAACGGCGATCTCCCCGCTATCGCTGGTAATTATATCGCCCTGGGGAAACGCATTGTAAATAACACGCTAACAGGGCAATATAATCAAGCAATAGACGGCGATAAATAGATATGCGCTAAGAGCGCTTTACGTCTATCGCCGTCCTTGTAGATATGCCCCATGGCCCTTTGTTCCAGTGGCAGGGGGCACAAACCGCCAGCAGTGATTTACTTTCCAAAATATAAGGGGGCATATTAGCAAGACCGGCGATAAAATTATCGCCGTTTTAGCGGCAGGAAACTGCAGCTAAAACGACAATAATGGGCTTGCTAATATGCGTTATAGAATTCCAATAGAATCCCAGGTTAGATGTGCAGGACATCTAACCTAGGCTTCTATCGGAATTCTATAACGCATATTAGCAAGCCCATTATCGCCGTTTTAGCGGCAGTTTCCTGCCACTAAAACGGCGATAATTTTATCGCCGGTCTTGCTAATATGCCCCAAGGTGTTTTGCTCTGAAAATGTATCTTTTCCACAGTTCCAAACAGACTTTGCTCTGCATTTTATTAAGGAACTGCTACTGAGGTCGGGTCAGTACAAACATCCATTTGGTTTTGGCACAAGCCCGATCAACTAAAATAGCCAGGCCAGACTGTGCCTCAAACATTAATACCTCATGCCGGATAATTATGACGCACCCTGGACCAAAGTTAGGGTAAATGGGCAGCGCTCAAACCAAATCCAGAGGGGAATGTGACAGACTTGACCCTGTCTCTCCTTTTATTTTTACTTGTAATTGAAGCCCTTGCAAAGAATTAGATACAACCCTCGGATTGAAGGCATCAGGTCCTGCAAAGATATTGTTAAGCTTACATCATTCTCAACCTTCTGGTGTCACTGGAAGGCGCTTGCCACTTCCTCAGGAAGCTATTATTTGAATTACCAGTCTTCCAAAGTGTGGCAGGCTCTCACAGCGGAATGATTGATCTTAGCAGAGGGGCCCAAACTAGTAAAACAACTACAGTTATGAACTCCTTTCCGGTGGTCGATGGAGGTGATCTGCTATCTTAGTGTTAGAAGAATGGTCTCTGACCAGTATTAGGGACAACTTCTCTGAATCTCAGATCATGGTGGAATTATGGGCACTGCTTTGTGGGTTGGATTGCAACCTGGAACATCATTGCACTGCTGAAAATATTGCATTTATTGCTGACTATCCCTTTGCCTTCTGATCTACAATCTAAGAGATACTACCAATCTCCATGAAATGTGGTAGTCCCTTGTATGGACTAATGGGAAACTGAGAATTAGAGGGCAACAAAGCACCATACACCCGAGACTATGGAGGCTGGAAGTATCACACCTTTTCTATTATTAACAAGCCTTCTAGCTTAGATACATGATAGAATGGCTAAACAGGAGACTGTTGAACATTAGTCTGTCATTGACAAAAATCTATATATTCAACAGCTGAGTGAAGCCCCCGGGGTCTCTAAGCCTCAATGGTGGACAGTCTATTCAGGTCTCCTCAACCCTGAATGTGTGGGATCAGTTGACAAACAGTGCAGGGTTAGCCACTCAGCTTCACTTGTAATCTCACGCTTTGGAAATTAAAATGCATCCAAAGGGTTAAATATAGCCGTTTTCACTTTTGGAGAGAAGGGGGATGTCGCATGTAAAGAGACCTTAATTATAAGAACTAAATTAGATCATTTGAGAATATCAAAAGGGCCAATAGTTTACCGGAATCAAAGAGCTCCACTTGTATCCAAATGATGCACTGGACAACACAAACAGAGATGATGACAGGAGCAACAAGAGAAGTGACTCTGAGACAATACGGGTGCAAAAGGAAAAGACAAGACTTTGCATCCTTAAGTATGGACTGTGAGAGAGCAGTTATGTGCAATTGAAACTATGTGCAGAATTGAATATAATCCCGGTGCGTGTGAAAGGTTGTGGTTACAGCAACCAAAATCCTTCAGGTGATTTCATGGCAATAAGTCACCCAATACTCATGTTGTCCAGCATTAGGTCCTTTTAAGAATAGTATGTAGATGGCTAATGTGTTATAGCTTTCTCCTTGCAATAGACAATAATGCTAAAGGAGGTACGCTATCCTTTACTCACTCCCATCTCTCCGGGTGCCAGGCTGGACCAGATGTAAAAGTGTGGCAGTATTCTCTCTCTCTCTCTTCCAATCCCTCTTCCCTTTTGGGAAACCTGCTGGGAATTCCTAACTGTATGGCAGTGTTCAGAAGTGTTTCAGGAGGCCAGGGGGTCTAGCATTGCCTCTGCAGAATAGGTGAGTGGTTCCAACGACAGGAGGTTCAGCTCCTCTCGGGCCACAGGCAGTGGGTCCAGTCCTCTTCTATCACCCGCAGGTCTAGAAAGTGTTCTAAGGATGTGCCTTGAGGTGCCAAATTAATGGTTGCACCAGCTAGTGGGTGGGAATGACTGCTAGGCCCTCCCTAACCAATGGGGTAAAGGTTCCCGGGAGCAATCCTACCCTCTTTTACATCAGTTCCTGTTTGTCCTATTTCAGACAATCCTACAGTGTCACTTACTCTTAAATCCAAGGTGGGGTATACTTTCTCCTCTTGTACAGAGCCTGTGTGCCTGCCCAGAGATGTGGCCGGAGTAATGAGCAGTCCCTTCTTCTCTGGCCACTCAAAATCTGTTGTGGGGGTAGCTTTCCTCCCACTGAAGTTAGGTGTCAGCCTGAATATGGGGGACAAAGGCTTGAAAATTTAGATCTTCCTAGTCTTGGGGTTTGAAAGTCTGGATTTTATTAAAGATATGGAGGTGAATATTATGCTTAGCTTCTCCTGCTTTATTAACACAGCAGCCAAGAAAAAAAAGAACTTCATTACCCAGAAACCCTGGGAAAAGAACTAACATATTACATCACAATAGAATAACAAATTGAATGTCGAGTACCACAATAATTATCCTGACTGAGCGCAACAAGCCCTCTTTTCTTGTGAGAGTCAATCAATATGAGATTTAGAAAATAAAAACAGAACTGAACAGAAAGTCAGTCACAAAATCCAAAAGGAAATCCATCAAGGGAAAAATGGTTAAATTCGAAGATGTAGAAGAGAAGGTCCACCAGGAGGAATCCAGAGGAGAAGGGAGTCCAAATTAATCAATTGAATGCCACCAAACTCATTAAAACTGCTGCAACTGTCAATAAAAGAAACCAGTAAGGGTTAAATAAAGAGTGGTGGGATAATGCTTGCCACCCTGTCGTTAATAAATTCTAGCCTTCCAGATACCAAGGCTACGAAAATCTCAATTTTATTACAAGGTCGGAGGCTCATATTATGCTTGTTTAAAGCTATGAAATGACAAAATCAGAGGTATTAACAACTGGGGTACAGTAAAAGGTTCTAAGCCTAACGTTTGACCAATCTGCAGGTCTGAGAATATCAGGTAAACTAGACGCACCCCAAAAAGTCTTAGAGGCCATAGCCCCTCTGGCCGATTGGGTCGGAAAAGGAGACATTGGAAATCCCAGCCATGGATATGACCCATCTTACCCAACCAGACAAGGAAGGAGCAGAAACAGGTCTGTAGGGCTTCTGAAAGGAAAAAAGTAGCTGAGTGTAATGTAAGGTTTCAAACAACTACCAACACATAGATTGGGCTGAGAAGGGAAAAAAGGGTAGTGAACTGACATCAAATGTATTTTAGTATGTCTATTAACTTGAAAATAAACACCTCAAGAAGAGTATTGGAAAGAAGATACATCCAATGCTCTAACATCAGAAACGCGTTTAAGTGAGACCAAACACCACAGCATAGTTAGCTTGACAGACAAATGCTTAAGAGATAAATTATCATTAACTGACAATGCAATAAACAAACGTAATACTAAATCAACATCGTACTTATGCATCAGAGGTTTGTCAAAACGTACTCCTTTTAACAGTCAGTACTTATAGTTCACCAATAGGTCTTCCTTCCACTCTGACGTGTTCCGCAGATACCACGGACCTGTATGCACTGATGGTGCTATAGGCCTTACCCTGGGAGATCAAAGAGGCTAGAAAATTAACCAGGAATGTCACATCTGCTGAAATGGGATCGGTGTTCCTATCAAAACACCAGCTATACCAGACCAACCAGGCTGATCTGTATATCTTAGCTGTGCCTGTAGCCCAGGATTGTTGGATGAATATATTAGCTCAGTGTAAACTTCCTGGGATTCTTTAGGACGCACTGAAATCCTCCAAGCTATGAGGGACAGGGAGCCTGAAGAATGAAATTGTGAGGGAAGCCCTGAGGGTTGAGCAATAGATCTGGAAAAGGGGGAATCAAAACCCGGGAGGTAAACCGACAGCTCCAGTAGCGTTGGATACCAAGTCTGAGTTTGCCAAAAGGGGGTAATTAGAACCAAGGCAGACTGTTGACGACGTAGATGTGCAAGAATTTGTGAAATGAAAAGAAATGGAGGAAAGGCATAAAGAAGAGACTGAGGCCAAGATTGCAGGAATGCATCCTCCGCGGGGGCTAGCTGATCCGGTCTCGAACTGAAGAAGGATGGGAGTTGGGTATTGATAGAAGAAGTGAAGAGATCTACAGACATGGAGCCGAAGATTGAAGAAAGACGATAGAAGATTGAAGGGTGAAGTTTCCAATCACTGGAATCGTGAAAAAATACCTGAAAACCAGTCAACTACTATATTCAGCCTGCCTGGAAGATATTCTGCCTTGACAAAAATATTCCTTCGAAGGCAAAATTCCCAAAGACTCTTGGCAAGACCTGCCAGAGGCTTGGAATTGGTTCCTCCGAGATTGTTTATGTATCTGACAGTTGACAGGTTGTCCATCCACAAGAGTACTGTCTTTCTGACTCTGTCTTTTATAACGGACTGGATGGCAAAGGAATATACAAGCATCTTTAAACAGTTGATGTGCAGTGATAACTCCTGAAGCGACCATGTATCTCCATTCGAGAGTAGACCATGTCTTTTTTTGGGGGAGTTTTATATAGCGCAAACTCGACTCGAAGGTATCAGGTATCAGAGAGCTGTACATGAGCACCAGTTGCGTTACAGACAGACACATTTATTTTGTTAGGCACGGGGAGATTAAGTCATTTACCCGGAATCACAGAATGTTATGAGTCCCTGCCGAGACTCGAACCTGGGTCCCTTGCTTCGAGGTCGACCACTCTGGCCGTTAGGTTATATCCTCTCCCATCTTGCACCCCATCCTGTCTGACTTGCATCTGACTCTAAGACAAGATCTGTGGCGACAGAGAAAGGAGTTCACCCATTCCAGGCATCTAAGTTACTTAGCCACCAAAGGAGATCTTCCCTGGATTCTGAATCTAGAGAAACTTGATCTGAATAAGCCAACCCTCTGCACAAATGGCAATTCTTCAACCTCTGAGGGTGCCCTGTAATGCAGAGGACAGGGAATAATGGCTTGAATTGAAGAGGCTAGGAGTCCTACCAGACTGGCTAGAGATAGGAGGGAACATATGGGAAGAGATAATGCGTGACGTATCTCCTTTTTTATTAGAACCACCTTCTGAAGAGGGAGTTGGAGAATGGATCAAGCAGTGTCTATGACAAAACCGAGAAATTGCAGGCGTTGAGATGGAACTAAAGTAGATTTTTGGATGTTTATCAGGAAACCGAGCTTTGACAAAAGATCCTGAGAAAGATGAAGATGAGTCATGAGACAAGATTTGTCCAGAGCCTTTATTAGGAGGTTGTCTAGATAAACAATGAAACAAATTTCTTGGCCTCTGAGGAAGGCAACCACAGGTTTGAGAATCTTGGTGAAACACCAAGGGGCTGACGAGAGACTGAAAGGAAGTGTTTTGAAACGAAAAAAGGACTGACCCCATTGGAATTGAAGGAACTTTCTGTAGGAAGGATGGACAGAAACCGTCAAATAAGTGTCTTGAAGATCAAGACACTCCAACCGATCGTCCTGCTGAGGCAGATCACTGAGATGAAGGATGGTCTCCAACCTGAAATGAGGGTAAACTTGATGATAACTTTTGGATTGATAACCGGACAATACTTTTTGTTCTTTTTGAGGACCACCAATATGGTATTGAGGAAATCTGATGGGTCAAAAGGAGTCTCCTCTATGACCTGTTTGGAAAGAAGTGATTGTACCTCCTGTTGGACCAGAAGAAACTGTTCTTGGGAAAAATGAAGGGGGGGAATTACACTGAATTGGAACCTGATAAAGATCTATGCAATACCCTTGGATAGTTTGAATGACCAAAGGATCTGATGTTAGGGACCACCAAGCATCCAGACAATAAGCAAGCCTGCCTCCTACAGGAGAATGGCCAAAATTGAAAGTTCTTACCTGTGAGTTGATCTCCTTTGTTTCTAAATCCCCTGTTTCGAATCCACTGGAATGGCGGGATAGAACTGTGGCTTGTATTCTTGATAATTTTGCTGGGAGCCTTGATTGAAGGAGTGCTAAAAGACTGACCACTTAAGGAATAGCGTCCTGCAAAGCAACTCCTACCTTTGCTTGCCCTGCCAAAAACCAGAGGACAAGAAATCTTCTTCATTGATATTTGAGCCTTGTCGATAGTGACAAAAGTGGAAACGTACTTGCCCTTTTCCTTTACAAATGAATAACCAAAAAGAAGGCTGCTGGCCTGAGGACCCTCTTCCTTCATTGCCAGACTGTTGAGCTTTGGACCTACTTTCAGTAAGAGACTCTTACGCCTCTCTTGGGAAATATAAGCGTTAGCATTGCCCAACATACAAATAGCTTGTTGAGCCCAGTAAAGAGAGTGTCAGGATCCATTTTAGCCTCTTCGGCCAAATCCAAAATTCTGGTCAATGGACCCAGCATATCCTCAGTTCTGTCCTGAAAATTTGACCAGGCCCCATCGACACCTTTTTTGGGGTCTTTGCCAAACTTGGTAAAAATAACAACATATTAGGGCCAATACTAGGGGTATCAGCCACTTTGTTAGGAAGTGAAGGGTGGGGACACTCTGATTTTAACTTATTCCTAGAGGATTTATCTAATGGGTTGCATATGAAAAGTAAACATAATCTGATAGATGGGGAGAACTGAATCACTCAGTTGATTTGGGATTATGGATGGAAACAGAGTTAAACATAGGTTCTTCTGAAAAATCAACCACGGATGAACCCTCAGAAGGAGAAATGTTCTGCCTTTTCTCCAAAGGCCCATTATCATAAAAGTCATCCATAACATTTCCACTAGCCCCACCATCCTGTAGGATGTTGTCAACATCACCATCAGTGTCCTATAACATTTTAATGTGAAGGGGAGAGGAAGGGAGCCCAGAAGAAGGAACCTCTTGGGTAGGAGCGCCATTTTTTTGCTGAAACAGCTTTTGCAGAAACACACTGAGGAGCAACACGTTTCTTTCCCTTCCTCAAAGGAATTTTATTAGGGCCCTGTAACAACTTTGACAAAGAATCCTCCAGATTTTTAGAAACATCTAACATAGAAACAGAGACTGCCTTTTGAACCGAATCCTTAATAAAGGATTTAAAATTTTCCTTCATGGATTGGGTTTCCTCGTCCTCAGACGTGACAAAATGAATCAAAATACAATAAAACAGTCAAACCACCACTGAACAGACTAAAAGTATATTTAAAGGCTGACACAATTGATTATTGCAAACCTAAGAAATTAAATTGGAAACTAACGGGTTAAAAACAACCAGGGAAGCCAAGAGGAGGGCTAAACAGGGAAGAGGCATGACCATGAGTGGAGCGGCTGTCAGTAAGAAATCTCCGGCAGTGCTGAACAAGGAGGAAAGCTGCCCAGGCAAGCCAACTCTTCAAACAACCAGTGTAGGGAGATTAAAGTGCTCGAAAGGAACGGCAGATGTAAAGAAAATCCTCACAGTGGGGAGTGCGCGAGTGATGCGCTGCAGGCCCCAGCCTAAACCAAAACACAGTTCAGAGAAAGAATGCCAAGAAGGGAACGAGCGCAAGGGGCGCGTTGAGAAACAGAGTGTGATGCACACTGAAACTGTCTAAGTAAACGCTGTACAAACACGGCAAGCTAACAAGGTACTATTTACACAACTAATGTAATACTTAATAAAATAGAAGGATATAGCGAGCAAAATACTTATCTTGACTGCAATCAGCAAGAAAAGAGGGCTTGTTGTTATCAGTCAAGATAAATATTGTGGTACTTGACCTTCTATTGGATATTCAATTGTGATTTAATAAGTTTGTTCATTTCTCAGGGTTTCTGGGCAATGACGTTCTTTTCTTTTCTTCGTTTCTGCATTAATAAAACAGGAAAAGCCAAGCATAATATGAGCCTCCAGTCTTGTAATGAAATTCAAAGGTGTCAGCCAACATTTGCCTGTATCAGGGCATAACCCTTTAAAGTAAATTAAGGACCGGGGTTCACCCCAGCTGGTCTTCCTTTCAGAGGAAGAAAATGCCTTCCCACTTCTAGGCCACTGTCTCTGCTCTGGGAGCAGTTTTCACATCTCATTCAGGCCAAACACAGGTTGGGCGATGGCTGGGGAGCAAATGCAAATTAGCCCCCAGCAGCTTCAGGCAGGATAAAGGTAACTTTCTTACATTTTAATTTCCAATATATTTAATAAAAATCGGACTTCATCATTAGATTGGAATTTTATTAAATATAAAAATAACTCTTTGAGTGGAGACTGTAGCTGATACAGGTAAACGGTTATAGACTTTCCCTATGTACCAGTTACAGCCTGACCAGTGATGATGTTGCTTCGGACCTTGTCTATTGGGGAACATGCTACTTCTAATGTCACACACATTCCACTCCTAAATATTATGCATTCTACTTTGTGTGCTGCAATGTGCGCTTAGGAGTAAAATGTAATATTTAAATCAGGTTTTCCTAACTATCAAAAGGCTATATCAGAGAGCCCTGTCATATCGGGTAGTTTCTTGCCTTGATAATCAGGACTGCTTGTTTCAGTGCCTGAAGCACTTCCTAAAAGGTGGACAAGGTGGTCCTTCCAGCTGGAGTTGAAGAGTGCAACGTCATCTAAGCAGGCAGCACTGAACCCCAGACAGGACCCAGTTGACTAAACACTGGAAAGTGGCAGGGGCATTCTATAATCCAGAAGACATCAACTGGATTTGGAAATGCTTCTCTGAAGTAGAAAATGTTGACTTCTCCCTTGCACCCTCAGTTAGGGCAATTTTCCAGTACCCTGACATCAAGTTAAGAGTCAGAGGAAGATTAATCTTTCACCCATTTATCTTCTGTATAAGATGGTCCAGCAAATACCCTTCTCCTACAACGTATTTTGGTTATTATTATTTAGTCAAAGCAAACACAAGGAGATGATGGACGGATCGCTGAAACTTTTCAGACACTCACCCCCAGTCACAGATCGGGCTTGAATCCATCATCTTTCTTTAGCTCACTTTGCCACCTCAGTTCAGACCCAGATTTATGCAAATCAGCCTTGACCCCGAGCCTCATGCGAACAGTCCAGCCTGAACTGCCAAGCTAGGTCTTCTCTGACCTGGAAACAAGCATCCTGGGACCGGTTTTGGGGAAATACCCCTCGTCAGCCAGGGTAGCTTGAATACAGTGGCAAAGTGAATAAGGGACCTACGTCTGGACATAGCCTGCCAACTTAGGGTGAACAAAGCAAACACAAGGAGATGATGGACGGAGCGCTGAGACTTTTCAGACACTCACCCCCAGTCACAGATCTGGCTTGAATCCATCATCGTTCTTTAGCTCACTTCGCCACCTCAGTTCAGACCCAGCTATAAGCAAATCATCCTTGACCCTGGAGCCTCATGGGAACAGTCCGGCCCAAACTGCCAAGCTAGGTCTTCCCTGAACCAAAAACAATCATCCTGGGACTGGTTTCGGGGTAACACCCCTCATCAGATAGGCTAGCTTGAATCCAGTGGCAAGGTGAGCAAGAGAACCCCATCGGGGCATACCCTGCCAACTTAGGGAAAACAATGCAAACACAAGAGATGATGGATGGAGCACTGAAACTTTGCCTCAAAGTATAAGAGGGAAAAATCACATAGGTGCCTTACACTTGTAAGGTCACTCTTACACTTTTGAGTAAAGATACTACTTTTGGCTATTCACCATTTTCGCCTCTAAAATTTCTTCAAAATGCCACATTACATGTCTCCACCTCCTGAAACATGGAAGGGAGACAAATTTATGAGTGTAAATTGAAGAGACAAAAAAAGCTGTAGTACATCCAGCACCACACATGACCAACCACTGATGTTGTAGGAGCTTCTTATTAAAAATAATGAAGGTAGGGACTTATGATGGAACCTCATACAAATGATGTTAAAATAAATTAAAGTCATTTCAATTATTGAAAATAGTTTAAATATAAATACATAAAATTTAAGTTTACAAAACTGGCACAAAAAAAAATGTAGTTTCATTGTAACATATTTTAATAAAAGTCTTTAATGTAACATTACTTTGTATTAAAATATAATTACATTATGTTTATTTAATTCTATATATCACTTTTAATCATTGATAATATGTAATAAAATACATAATTTTCTTATCATTTAATGTATTTAAAAGGCAACTATAACTCACGCGACCACAATCCTCTGCTGATGACATCAGATAGTACATCACTGATGACATATGTGTCTTTATGAAAAATAAATATTTGTAATATATGTATAGCTAAAGATTAATGGAAGAAGACATGGGTAATTAAGTGTCTAAATACAGTGATGTAATATCTGACGTCATCAGCAGAGGATTGCGGTCGCGTGAGTTATAGTTGCCTGCAGTAACTATAACGGGGGAATTTCATTGGTTTTTTACGAGTGAAATGTCCAGCTAACTATAACATGTGTGAAACCTATGGTTTTTTAAGTAAATATATATATATATATATATATATATATATATATATATATATATATATATATATATATATATATATATATATATATATATATATATGACTGAATTGCTGCCTTCCAACTTCCCCACGGGCGATGAAAAGAACCAGCACGAACTCCTCTTAGTTGGAATGACAGGATGTTTATTGCTCACTCAATATGTCATAATATATATATATATATATTATGATCATTGTCAGTATTACTTGTCTTACTATTGCGTTGCTTATAGCGTTCCACTTATGGATGATTAATAAGTTTAATCCTTAATTAGCATTCTCTCCGCCAGTTACTGGAGTTAAATTTTGTTTTAATTTGGACAAATTTTGTTTTATGTACCAGCACAATTCACAAACACAGGCACTACAACAACCAGCATGCTTTGCAAGGGCTTAAACAGGAAGTAGTAGCATTAACTGACATAAATAATGTCTGACTACTGTGTTTGGTAACCCGTGATCAAGGTTCGAGTGAGAACCGAAACGCGTTGGGCCAGTGTTGTTGTTAACTGGCAGTGCTGAGCTGAAGAATTTTTCTTTGTGGAATAAAAAATGAACTGAAAATTCACCTTGGAATCCGAGTGAGTGCGTGTATCATCGACCTCTGGGTCCAGAGGTCTCCTGTTTTCTATATATATATATATATATATATATATATATTCACTGAAAAAACCATAGGTTTCACACGTTATAGTTAGCAGGACATTTCACTCGTGAAAAACCAATGAAATTCCCCCGTTATAGTTAGTGCAGGCAACTATAACTCACGCGACCGCAATCCCCTGCTGATGACGTCAGATATTACATCACTGTATTTAGACACTTATTTACCCATTAATTTTTAGCTATACATATATTACAAATATTTTTTTTTCAGAACACATATGTCATCAGTGATGTAATATCTGACGTCATCAGCAGAGGATTGCGGTCGCGTGAGTTATAGTTGCCTGCACTAACTATAACGGGAGAATTTCATTGGTTTTTCACGAGTGAAATGTCCTGCTAACTATAACATGTGTGAAACCTATGGTTTTTTCAGTGAATTTGCAAGGTTTTTTAAATGCTAATTCCTAACTATAACGTGTGTGAAACCTATGGTTTTTTCAGTGAATTTCCATGGTTTTTTAAATGCAAATTTTTTTTTTAGATTTTAAAAAATAATATCCAACCTATGTATAAAATAATATATGTACTTTATCCTGCATTATGGTTAATTTTTTAAAAATTAATGTTTACATACAGTTGTACATCACAGTTATTATCTTCTACAACCCTTGAATTTTTTTTTTTTTTTTTTATGGATTTTTTGCCGTGCGCGTACGGTAAGCTGACGCTACGCGCTCCGTACGTCATAAGTACGGTGCACTTACGTGATACGTACGTGACGTACGCGTACACGCATGCGCATTGCGCGGAACCAACGTCGCGGTTACGCGAGTGCGTGTAATGCGCATGCGCGAGTGCGTCCTAGGTACGTGCTCCGTAAGCGCTCCGTAAACGTCACGTTTGCGCATGCGTACTTGTTTACGAGCACGTAGCGTAAGCTTACGGAGCGCGCACGGTTGGTCATGTGATCCACAAAGAACACTTTTCATTGGTTGAAACTACTTTCAGTTCCAGAAACTTCAACACCACACCCATTCCCCTCATTACTGCTTGAGATCCCCTAGGAGAAGGAGCTGAATTGACATTGAGATACAATGGCAGAGCAGCAGTCCTCTTCTGAGAGTGAGGCTAGCAGCACCATCATCATACAGAGGAGGGGGAAACAAAAGGATTCTTTTGTGTGGGAGTATTTTACTTTTCCAGAGGGGCAGAAAAAGGTCAATGCTCCATTGGTCACTTGCACACTTTGTGACCGTGTTTTATCTAGAGGAAATCCAAGGAAGAAGTATTCCTTTGGAAATCACTCTATGATGAGACACCTTAGGGATAAACATCCCAGGACCTTTGCTCGACATACTGGAGAAAACTCTTCAGTAAGTCACCAGAGCCCAACCTCAGAAGCTCAGCCGAGTACATCATCGGCAGCTCAGCTGAGCCCTTCCTCTGAGGTGGGAGCATCACCTTCTTCAGCTCCTCTGGACATTAACCCTCGATTTGGGAGGGTTGCAATGAGGTGTACAACGTGTTGTGGTCTTATTGTTTTTGGGGAGACCAGTGTTTCCCTTATTAACAATAAGATAGACCAGCACGTTTGTAGACTCTCATAATATTCCCATTCTTTCTTTCCTCTATCCCTGTATGAACACAACGGCTCTTTTAAGAGCCAACCTTACCTCACAATTTTTTTTATTTTTTTTAAGCTTTCCTCTTTGAAAATTTTTTTTTGCTGTGCGCGTACGGTACGCGTAGTCGCGGAATTGTTACGCGAAGTTCGCGGAATTTTTCCGTTTACGCCGTGCGCGTACGCTACGCGCATTCGGCGATTTAAAAAAAAAAAATTAAAATTAATTTTTGCCCTTGGGGGTCCTTCTGGGACCCCCTGACAAAGGCTAGGGGGTCAGGAACTGTCCACCTTGCCCCCTTTTCACGTTCTCCACCTTAGTTTTTCACCCCCTCAGACTGCGAGAGACAAAATGGCGGCCGCACTTCCTGGTTTCGTCCGATTCGAATGTTTACTAAGATCTAACAACCAATCAGAATCGCGCTCGCGGCCGGCACCGTGCGCGTACGGTAAGCTTACGGTACGCGCTCGGAGCGCGCCTATAGATATATATATTGATTTAAATGCTATTTTCTCAGGAAATACTGAACAGATTTACACGAGACCTTCAAAGGGCACATCCCTGACCTGAGGGCTACCTCTCTGCCAAATTTCAAGTAATTCTGTTCAGCCGTTCGGGCTGTAGCTCGGACTAAAGGTCCTATGGAAAAATGCATGGGGAAAACGCGTTTTGGGACCCCCCCTTTTTCTCAGCCCCCGCTTGACAAATCCCCCCGAGACTTTCAGGGAAGGAGCGGAGCGGAGCGCCCCACCTATTTTGAGAATTTCGCGAGGATTCGTAAATCGGCGCCAAAGTTATTCCAAATAGAATGTTGTGGATTTCCTATGGAAACACGGTCCTAACTATAACTATCTACTGGCGACTGCCAGTAGATAATATATATATATATATATATATATTATCGCTACCAAGTTGCACCAAGAGCCAAGGCACTCGTAGGCGGGTGCTGTAACGCGGTGGTGCCCGCGTTCAAAATCGACGCTACCAACAAAGTCCACGCTCCAGGACAAAGTACAGCACTCAGGGAGTATACCGTAGATTAGTTTATTCGGCAACAAGCAAAAGACAGACGCGTTTCAGGGTATCCTTCTTCAGTGTCTAGTTGCGCTAGCCGCGCGAGAACTTTTAAATTCAAAAGACCATCGACGTCACTTCCCCACCCATATGGCTAATGCAATCATATCTATCACATGGCGGCCATCTTAACAGGGTGAAGCTAACGTACCAACTTATATGGATAAACACATTTCTTTGTTTTTCGCTCGACATACAAGAATTAAATCAACAGCGTCAAGACTACACAATTGTTACTCATCGTGAATGAAATCAAATGTGATTAACTAAACAAATTGTAAATGTCGCTTGACAATTGTGTGTCATAGAGAGCTACACATATTCATAAAATTAAGCCGTGGATCGGCATGCATATTGTAGCAAACCTCATGATATACAATTAATATCTTGATGTATTAGATGATTCATTAAATGGTTCATTAAACAATCCAAGCCGTGTATCAGCCTAAGCATCTTATGGTAAAAATTATCCAATAAAATCTATAAGGCTATACCCTCACTACTGTTAGAAAGAGTCATAACATGCTCAGTGTGAACACATATGGGTGACAAACGTCGTTCTTACCCCCTATAGTCCCTGAGTTTCATGAGTAACAAAGAGAGAAGACGACAAAGGAAGAAAAGAAGAGAATACAGTTACGTTTACAGAATCTTCCTGATTACCTCCCCAGATGCACAGCTAATTCCTCTCCGCTATTCAACCCAAAGGGTGTTTTGGTGTGCAGATCAATAATGTAGCGGGATTCAAGTCTCCGCAAGCGTTGCACTCTATCCCCACCCCTTGGATTAATACATACACAGTCCAAACCAAAGTACTGTAACAGTTCCCTGTTACTATTATGTTTGAGGGCGAAATGTCTGGCTACAGGGTAGTTACTGTCTTTATTCACAATCGCGCGCTGGTGTTCCAAGATGCGCATCTTTACACTATGAATAGTGCTGCCAATATACTTAAGTCCACAGGGACACAATAGGCAGTAAACTACATGGGTGGTAGTACAGGTGATAAATTTATCTATGGGTTTAGGTCTTTTTATCCCATCAATAGTGTAGCTCAGGGTTCTTTTACTGTTGCAACAAGCTTTACATTTCCCACATGGGAAAAAACCTTTCATATCTTTCAGAACACCTTTAGGGTGACTAACAGGTGGTAGGTAGCTCTGAACCAGTTTATCCCTCAAAGACCGTGATTTACGGAAAGTAATCAATGGCCCTGCCGGGATATCTTTACCCATTATGGAATCGGTTTGCAATATATGCCAATTCCTTTTCATTATACTCCTCAAAGTGTTTGCATCATCTGAGAAAGTTGTTATCATCCGCAGTTTGCTACCTTCTAGGTTAGTACTTTTTTTGCTGTTAAACTGGGTGTCATTACGGATCAACAGATCCTTCCTCTTGATTTTGTTGACTCTCACTAATGCTGCATACAGAACTTCCTGGCTATAGCCCCTGGTTCGAAATCTTGTCATACAATTTGAAGCAGCAGACACAAAATCAGTCTCTCTGGAGCAATTTCGTTTGAGCCGGAGAAGTTCCCCATAGGGTATACTGTTTATCAGCTTGGGGGGGTGATTGCTACTGCCATGTAAGATTGAATTACCGGCAGTGGGTTTCCGAAATAAATCGGTTCCAAGATTACCATCCCTCACCTGCACCTTCAGATCTAGATAGTTAACTTCCATGGTGCTAATTTCATATGTGAACCCAAGATTGAGATTGTTATTGTTGAGTTCAGAAATGAAATTCTCAGCTTGTTCAATTGAGCCTCTCCAAATTATAAAAAGATCGTCGATGTAACGATGCCACACAACTATGTGTTCGGCCCATTTTTGTCTTTCGTCACTAAGGGCCACCTGCTCCTCCCACCAACCTACAAAAAGATTCGCATAGCTGGGGGCGAAGCAGGTGCCCATAGCTGTTCCAGAGATTTGTTTAAACAGCTGCCCCTGAAATAGGAAAATATTATTATGAAGACAGAATTCAATGAATTCTAGCAGCATAGTGCTGTGTTCCGCGAACTTAAGGGGCCTTTTATTTAGGAAGTATCGCATTGCCATAATACCCTGATGGTGATCTATACAGGTGTATAAGCTAGTAATATCCATAGCAATCAGTTTAAAGGTAGGTTCCCAGTGTATGTCCATCAGATGAAGAATAAAATCTTTAGTGTCCTTAACATATGATTTGAGTTGTATGACAAATGGATGAAGAAAGCTGTCTATATAGATCGACATGTTCTCTGCTAAGCTGCCCTTTGAAGAGACTATCGGTCTCCCAGGTGGATCAATTTTATCTTTGTGTATTTTCGGTAATTGGTAGAACGTAGGTGTGACTGGTTCATTGTTACGTAAAAAGAGAAATTCATTGATGTCAAGCAAACCTAGATTGTGCCATTTGGCAATCAGGGCATGATACTGTGTAATACTGGTTTGATACAGTTCTTTGTTGGTTTTTTCATAGAACTTGGTGTCATTCAACTGCCGATAAGATTCTCGACAATATTGTTCTCTTGTAAGTAACACTACGTTACCACCTTTGTCCGAAGGTTTACAAATAATGTTTTCATCCATAGCCAGATTCTTAAGGATCACTTCTTGTTCGTGGGTTAAGTTCCTCTGTTGTTTCGGTGTGCAGAAAGAAGTCTTGATTCTGAATTTCTGAAGATCATGAAGCACTGCATCAGAAAACGAGTCTATGGCATCGTATGGCATTTGTGGGTTGAAAATGGAGGGAGGCTTAAAGGTGGTTGAGGGTGTTTCTTGTTCAATCCCTGCCCGGTGTACTCTTAGGACTAAATCCTCACTCTGTGTGGTTGCAGTTGCTCCTTCTGCCCGTAATTCTTCTAGTAATTCAATTGTGTGCAGATCTTGGACCGTTAAGACGTCTGTTACCTTCTGTCTAGGTTTGTGCTGCAATCTTCTTACTTCAGTTATGGAAGGTTTTAATTTGAAATATTTCTGTAATTTGATTTTGCGGACAAATTTGAATAGATCAATGCGCGTCTGCGTGTATTCTAAGCGATCGCTCGGGCAGAATGATAGTCCTAGTTTCAGGGCTGCTTCCTCAGTTTCGCTTAATACACGTGGCGTGAGGTTAATGAAGGTCAGATCATTGGTTTCTTCTACCACCGTTTTCCCCTGTTGCTGCGCTTCGCTCGGGATGCGCCCCTGCCTCTTCCTCTGCTTCGTGCGCCACCAGCCACCTCTCCTTGTCCGTCTGCGTTTTCCGGAGGCTTGCTCTTTCCGCCTCTCAGCCACGTTTGCCGTATCAGATCGAACTCCAAGTGAAAAGGATTTTTCGTTTTATCACTCTGAGGGGCAGTCGTGTCTTCCCCCGATAGTTCACTTTCCGTGACCTCAGATTCAGAGGTTTCTATTCTGTCAGACGGTACCAGAGATTTCTCCTTGTGAATGGCTTTTCTTGGTTCGTCAAATTTTCTTGCGAAGGTAAGGATCCTCCCTTGGGCGTAATCACGTTCATCACGTTCAAATTTGTCCTGCTTCCGTTGTCGTATCTTCAATTCATATCTTTGTAAACGTTTCCTCATCTCTTCCTTTAACTCTTCCTGTTTCGCTTTGTCATCATCATTCGCAATTTCTTTCTCAAGATTCGCAATTTCCACCAATGCCTTTTCTCTGTCACTCCAGGCGAATTTCACCAAGATTGCGAGCATGCCTTTGCATGATGCTGCTGTGTATTCAGCCCATTCTTCAAGGAGGCAGGGATCCGGGTTTTCATAAGCGGGCACAGTGTAGATCCGTAGGCCCCTAGGCACTCTGTCGACATCCATGTAACTTTGGAGGGAGGTGGCTTCCCACCATTTTCTTACCTCTCTTTCATAGAGTCTTTCGAGTTTGGTGAAAAGTGTGCGCAAGGTTTTGCGAGTGTTTGACTCATTCGATACAGCTTGTGGGTTCTCTAATGACGATGTTGTGGTTTTCTTGAAGATGTCATGAGCTGCCTCGCGACGATCTGCTTCGTCAAACATTGCTTGTTATTTGCTTAAGTGTAAGGAAGAGAGGGTGTACTCTTCCTTCTAACGAACTCCCATACGCCTAACGTGGGACTCGTATTGCAGTAATCGAGGAGGATTGTAATGAAGAAAGGAGCACGTCTTACCCGATCCCGTTGCTTTCGCTGGAAGGGACGGTCCATGCTCCTTCTGCTCCTGCAGTTGCAGTCCTCACTCCTGTGTAGATGCACAGCTGCGGTGTCCTCACGCGGTGCCCTGGAAATAATTATCGCTACCAAGTTGCACCAAGAGCCAAGGCACTCGTAGGCGGGTGCGGTAACGCGGTGGTGCCCGCGTTCAAAATCGACGCTACCAACAAAGTCCACGCTCCAGGACAAAGTACAGCACTCAGGGAGTATACCGTAGATTAGTTTATTCGGCAACAAGCAAAAGACAGACGCGTTTCAGGGTATCCTTCTTCAGTGTCTAGTTGCGCTAGCCGCGCGAGAACTTTTAAATTCAAAAGACCATCGACGTCACTTCCCCACCCATATGGCTAATGCAATCATATCTATCACATGGCGGCCATCTTAACAGGGTGAAGCTAACGTACCAACTTATATGGATAAACACATTTCTTTGTTTTTCGCTCGACATACAAGAATTAAATCAACAGCGTCAAGACTACACAATTGTTACTCATCGTGAATGAAATCAAATGTGATTAACTAAACAAATTGTAAATGTCGCTTGACAATTGTGTGTCATAGAGAGCTACACATATTCATAAAATTAAGCCGTGGATCGGCATGCATATTGTAGCAAACCTCATGATATACAATTAATATCTTGATGTATTAGATGATTCATTAAATGGTTCATTAAACAATCCAAGCCGTGTATCAGCCTAAGCATCTTATGGTAAAAATTATCCAATAAAATCTATAAGGCTATACCCTCACTACTGTTAGAAAGAGTCATAACATGCTCAGTGTGAACACATATGGGTGACAAACGTCGTTCTTACCCCCTATAGTCCCTGAGTTTCATGAGTAACAAAGAGAGAAGACGACAAAGGAAGAAAAGAAGAGAATACAGTTACGTTTACAGAATCTTCCTGATTACCTCCCCAGATGCACAGCTAATTCCTCTCCGCTATTCAACCCAAAGGGTGTTTTGGTGTGCAGATCAATAATGTAGCGGGATTCAAGTCTCCGCAAGCGTTGCACTCTATCCCCACCCCTTGGATTAATACATACACAGTCCAAAAGTTCTCGCGCGGCTAGCGCAACTAGACACTGAAGAAGGATACCCTGAAACGCGTCTGTCTTTTGCTTGTTGCCGAATAAACTAATCTACGGTATACTCCCTGAGTGCTGTACTTTGTCCTGGAGCGTGGACTTTGTTGGTAGCGTCGATATATATATATATATATATATATATATATATATATGTATATATATATATATATATATATATATATATATATATATATATATATATATATATATATATATATATATTAACTACTGGCAGTCGCCAGTAGGTAGTTATAGTTAGGACCTATTTTCCATAGGAAATCCGCAACATTCTATTTGGAATAACGTTGGCACCGATTGACGAATCTTCACGAAATTTTCCAAACTTTTGGCCAGCTCCGGTCCGCTCCTATCCTGAACATTTCACGGTTTATTCGTCAAGCGGGAGCCGAGAAAAAAGGGGGGTCCCAAAATGCATTTTCCCCATGCATTTTCCCATAGGACCTGTTGACGCAGCTACAGCCCGAACTGCAGAACGGAATTACACCAAATTTGGCAAAGAGGTAGTCTTCAGTTCAGACTCGTGCCTTTTGCTGAAATGGTGTAAATCCGTTCAGTAGTTCCTGAGAAAATTAGAGTTAAAAAGATAGATATATCTGGGCGGAGCCTAACCACACATCTCATCGTGAGATCTGATTGGCTGTCAGTACTTCATCCAAGAAGTGTTGGCAGCCATCTTGGGACCAATATACACGATAGCACCTCATTAAAAAGCATTGCAGTTAATAGAAGGTTTTAAGACTTTAGTTACATTATAAATCATTTGTTGATGGTACCATACTCATTTTAGGAATTGTGGTGTGTTCTAAGGTGATTTTACAATGTGAAAAAGCCTTTTGCTGTGATATCTTGAATCATGTTTGAGAGAAAACTATTTTCTCATGATTTTCCCACAGAGGTTTGGAAGGTGATCTATAAGCTAAACGGAGAGCATATGTTCTGTAAATTCACATTATCTTTCTCTGTCATGTGAGAATGAACATCCAACAAGGGCAGAGACTGTCAGTTGATTCCTTTGTGTTCTACTGCAGCTTCCCAGAGTGTTCTAAAGAACAACTAGAGCGCTAACAGTCCTACTTATGACAAACGTATTGCACACCTGAAGCCATCTTGATTGGAATAAAGTGGTAACTCTTAAAACATTTAATTTAAAAAGGAACAAAATGAGGGGGTTCATTTTGCCATAGAAAGTATGATTAGTGCTGCAGAATGAAAAATTAGGGCACATTTTGAGTGACTTCTCAAATCCTCTTCTATTTCATTGACAAATTCTGACATGCAGACTGAAACATGCACTTTGAATACCAGCAGCAGACTTCCCTGGTGAGCAGTAGCTTTACTACAGTGAGCTAATGAGCAACTAGAGTGCTAACATTCAGAATTTATGGCAAATGTGTGACACATCTGAATGCCTTCTTGATGGAATCAAAGTAAAAAACTGAAAGCATTTCCTACTGAGGAGACTGCAGTAAATGAGGAAATTAGGAAACTTCATAACAAATAAATCTCCCAAGATGGCCACCAGAGACAAAAGAGCCCAAATGCAGCACAAATATCACCCAGATGTAGCCCACATGTAGCCCAATGACAGAAGTGTGCAAAACACTTATTTTTTGTGTATTTTCAGTTTTATATAGTGCAGACTTGTCAGGTATTGGAGTGCTTTACATGAGCGTTGGTTACATCACACAAGATCAAATTCATTTTGGTTGTAGACATGGGGAGATTAAGTGATTTGACCAGAATCACAGAATGTTGAGCTGAAGCAGAAACTCCAACTTGGTTCCCCAGTTGCAAAGTCTGCAGCTCTCCCCTAGGTGCAACATTTAATCAAGTGGTCAACTGGATAAAAAAACATAAAGATTACAAATAATTTAAAAGTTCTTTGTCGCTATTTGAAAACTCAGAAAATATGTCCTCATTTTAGTTTTTTAGAGCACTAACCATAATTTTGATGCAAATAAGACCCTCTCATATATGTAATTTCTAAAGGAAATGCTCTAGGTATTAAAGTTTTGATTACATAAAGATGACGTCAGGCGTTCTACACTTTTGTAATAAATATAGAATGTTAGCAATCTAGTTGTTCATTGGGATACTGAGGCCAGGGGCACGGACTCTGAAAATTGAAGGCAGGTAGGAGAGTGCAGAGGCAACAATTTGACCACACTGGGCAGGCAGGAAGGGCAGTGGCAGCACAACAGACTATGGAGGGTAGTGGAAAGGGGGACAGGGGCAACAAACCAACAATACAGGACTGGCAAGAGAGGCAGTGGCAATATAATAGACCATTGTGGGAAGAAGGAAGAGGCAGTGGTAATACAACCATACATGCCAACAGACTCGTTTCAGCCAGGAATCATCCAATGTTTTTAAGCTCAAATGGGCTTTATTTGATCTGTCTCCTGTCTACAATCTCCTCTTTTTCAATGTAACTCAAAGGGGAATATCAATATCCCAGTTTTTTTTCAAAATCTCCCTCTTACCAAGTTCAAAATATTCACAAGTATGGTACAATGGATCATGGTAGAAAGGAGGAATTGGGGTAGGGACATGGACTTGGATAACAGAGGACAGGAGGGACATGGAGAGGTGCACCAAACTGACCCTACAGGGCAGGCATCAGGGTTTGCAGCAGCACAATACACCACACAGGGCATGTGGGACGGAAGTGCAGCACAACAATCCATAGAAAGCAATGGGGAGGGGACAGGACCATGCACATGGACAACAGAGAACAGAGGGGAAAGAGGCAATGGTAGCTTGCTGACCATAATGGACAGACAGGAGAGAAAGCTGCAGCATAACAGACCATAAAGGGCAGGAGGGACGGATCAGGGGCAATACAATGGAACAGACAAGCCAGGAGGGAGGGAAGAGGGGTCTGCACATGGAAAAAGAGGGCAGGAGCAGCAAGATGACCATGGAGGTCAGGCAGGATGGGCACTAGAAACAAGACACACCATGGAGAGCAACAATGAGACTATGATGGCATACACACAGACCATGGAGGGAAGGTGGGAGGGGGTCAGGGGCAACTAGCTGACCACACAGGGAAGGTGGGAGGGGCCATGGCAGCACAGAAGACCATGCATGGCAAGTGGGAGCGTTAGTGGCAGCACAATGGCTGTGATGGGCAAGAAGGAGGGTGCAGGGGCATGCACAAAGGACCATGGATGATAGAAGGGAGGGTCAGGACCTGGGCACAGACAAGAGAGTTCAGGGGAAGGGGCCTCACAACAGACCACGCGGGGCAGTCAGGGGGAGCAGTTGCAGCACAACAGACGAGGGAGGGCAGAAGGGTGTGGCAGTAAAATGGACCATGAAGGACAGGAGGAAGGGGATAGGGGCATGGCATGTGGACAGGCAGGGTGGAGGTGGCAGGGACAGGTTACAGTCATCTGACAATGCTAGGCAGGTGGGAGGGGAGTGGCAGCTCAACAGAACACTCAGAGTAGATAGGAGTGGCAGGTCCATGGAGCATGGTGGGCAAAAAGAATGGAGCAGGGGCATGCACAAAGACATCGGAGTGCAGGGGGAAGGAGAATAGGGGCAGCAAGCTAAGCACAGAGGCTAAGCAGGAGGTCAATGATGGGCCATAGAATTGGGCATTGGATGGCAGGAGGAGTGGACTGGTACAACATGCTAAATGGAGGGCAGTGGCAGCACATCAGACCATGCATGGCAGGAGGGAGGAGGCTAGTCCATGGATTCAGATAACAGAGGATAGGGAGGAGGTGGATGGGGTAGCAAGCTAACTGTTCAGAGAAGATGAGTATTAGGAACTTTGTTGTTTTTAAAATGTGTGTCTGTGTGAACTACTTAAAATATGAACAAGTATGCAGCATAATCTCACTTTTATTCAGGAAGAAGAGGACAAAATTGTGACTGTGACTCTGGGCTCACTTGGCAGAAACACCCCCTGACCCTCCACCCCCCATCGCAAAATATAATGCCCGTGAAAAGGGTAGGTGGACGCAGTGATATATAGAACATAGTCCTGAGAGCACGATTGAAAATGAAAACTAGATGTAGTATATGGTATAAACTATGCACCAAAAAGTGTGATATAAGATGAACCGGGGCGTGAAATATAATATGTAATACATTGTGCGCAATGACAGATTCATTGGAGAGCGCGAGATAGCATAGGCACTAGCGCCTGCTATGCGATATGCGCCTTGGAGTGTAATATGCACAGGGCAGTGTTGTGTAACCTAACTAGTCTCTAAAGTTGTAGTATAAAATATGTGCTGGGGAGTGTAATGTTGCATATGCACTGTGACAAAGATATGGATCCCAGATTGTAATATGTATGGCATAGCGCTGTGTGTTATAACATAGACATCGAAGAAGGCACATTAGATGGGGCAATATAACCCGTGGAAGGCAAGTGTGGCATGACATATTCACGGGGTGGTGTTACAGTGCACATGGGCTAGAGAGTGTCATAGCATATGCACTAGATGGTGGAATACAACACAGAGGTGTGTGGCACTCGGCGGGCACTGGTGGGTGTAACACAGCATTGGGCTCAACCAGGAGCACGTTGTGACTCTCAAGTGAGGTTCATCTCCTTTCCAGAGAGTAAAATAAAAAGTATTACACATCCGGTGGTGGGTGTGTGTTTTATTAACCGTGAGGGGGTTTCTTGCAGAGTTTGGTTGAATTTTTGTTGAATCCCCTTTGAATGGCTTGGTGTGCGTGTGTATTAAATGTGCCCGTCAATAGCTACCCATGTTTGTATAAATAAACGACAAGGGTGTCTACTTGGAGAGTACCCACCGGCAGGGATTAGGGACGGTAGGGCGTCAGACACGTCAGAGCTTCACTAGCGGTGTAAATACATTCCACGTGGATTCATTGTATGCATAGTCGCCTTTTAATGAATATCACACAAATCGTCATGGTGATAGGTACATACAGTTTGTCCAGCATGTCCTAGGTGTTTCTATAAATATATATATTTTTTAAATAATAAAAAACAAAGGCCGGCCCCAGGGGATGGGGTCCCCGGGGCCATAAGTGGCCTGAGTAGGGGGGCAACGCCCCCCTCCCAAAGAATTTAATAAAAAAAAGAAAGGCCATGACCCGGGGGTTGGGGTCCCCGGGGCCGATTAAGGCCTTTCAGAGTGACAAATTAATTTTTTCAACAAAAAGAATTAGGGTGCAGGCCCTGGGGGATGGGGTCCCCAGGGCCAATAAATTAGAAAAAGAAGGGGGGCCACACAGCCCTCCTTCTTAAAAAAATAAAATAAATAAAAGACCGGCATCGCGCTGGAGGCCACGCCCCCACCTTGCAGCACTCTGCAAACGCGCCCCCTGGCCAGTTGTAAGTTGGGGAATTAATTCCCCTTCAATACTGACGGTACCTGAGGGCCAACTAGCCCAACAGGTATCTCCAGTATGCGCCAGGGAGCTGCGTTGCAGACAGGTGATCTGAGGCCACGCCCCTTTTTACACCTAGTGGGCTAGTTTGACCCTAGGGACCCTTAGGATTCAAGGGGACTTAATCTCTCAACTTAGAACGGCCACAGGGCGTGTTTGCACAGTGGTGAAGGGATGGGACGGGGTCTGAGGTGATGTGTGCAAACATGCCCTGTGGCACGTTTTAAGTTGGGGAAATAATTCCCTTTCAATCCTGAGGGACCCTGGGGGCCAACTAGCCCACCAGGTGCTTCCAGTAAGCGCCACTGCTCTGCGTTGCAGAGAGGTGGTGCAGGCCGTGCCCCTTTTTACACCTCTCTGCAATGGCGCTTACTGGATGTACCTAGTGGGCTATTTTGCCCCTAGGAACCCTCAGGATTCAAGGGGACTTAATCTCCCAACTTAAAAAACGGCCACAGGGCGTGTTTACACAGTTGGGAAGGGAGGGGACGGGGCCTGATGTGACGTGTGCAAACACGCCCTATGGCGCGTTTTAAGTTGGGGAAATAATTCCCCTTCAATCCTGAGGGCCCCAGGGGGCTAACTGGTGCTTCCAGTAAGTGCCACTGAGCTGCGTTGCAGAGAGGTGGTCTAGGCCGTGCCCCTTTTTACATCTCTCTGCAACTCAGCTCTGTGGCACTTACTGGAGGTACCTAGTGGTCTAGTTGGACCCTAGGGACCCTCAGGATTCAAGGGGACTTAATCTCCCAACTTAAAACGGCCACAGGGCGTGTTTACACAGTGGGGAAGGAAGGGGACGGGGCCTGAGGTGACGGGTGCAAACTCGCCCTGTGGTGCGTTTTAAGATGTAGTTTTAATCCCCTGCCCTATTATATACTAGGGGCTTACAGAGGAGGTCATGCTAATCACGGGGGGACCCCAACGCATAGTGTTCCCTAGTGTATGTAGGTGTTTTCACTGTATTCTGAGTGTCTTTTAACATAGCACTGGCTTGAGGAACCATACTCTCGGACTACACCGCTGCCATTTTTATTTGCGCCACCATTTTGTCTTGCCCTCACTCAGGCTACATCGATACTGTAATTCTCCTTTTTTTAAGTGTTCAGTGCCAAGTAGCCCTCCCCGCTCCTTGCGGTTAAGCCAGTCTCATGGCCACGCTGTAGGCATTGAAACACTCCCTGCAGCTGTTTATGACTCAACCCTGCCCAATGCACCTTATCTGTGCTTATCTGTTTGCGCAGAGGACAGAGTCCGTCTCTGCGCGCCTCCCTCTGTCTCCCATATGCTTTGTTGCTCGCAGCTTGCATCCATCACTGATACGCGTTCATTATACACACAACTGCTTTATTGTAAATCAACATTTGTGGACCTTGGGGAGTGTCTTGCTTGATTGGGTGTCTCCTGTAATAAAAGATTGTGAGCTGCGGAGTGAAGCAGCAGTCTCCTGAGAACTTACATGATTGTACTTCTAGGATTACTGTTCACAGCTGCAGCTGAATAAACTTGGTTTTCACGAAGCAGCAGAGTGTCCCGTGTCTCTGTAAACTAAGGCAGGTGAACTCGAAGATTACAGGCGTGTCCTGCGCCGCCGGACCTCTGGACAGTCCGGTTCTTCAATTGGCACCCAACGTGGGGCAGCTTCAGAGGTCGCGGTCAAGCCTGAGGGTCTCGAGAAGTCGGGTGAGAAAACTCCAGAGGATGCGCACCACGTGATCGACCCCGGCATGTCGCAAGTGGACCGAAGGTCTTTTCAGCGCGGTTTCCCCTTCCCAACGGCTTCCTGCCCGCCGCCCTGACTGCCGCCCTGCCTTGGTTCCCTTTGTGGTAAATATTGGTATCGCGAGACAAAAGACGGGCCTCTGCTGATGCTAGAAAACATTTGATCAGGTAAGAGTGGGTAGCTGAGTTTTATCAAAAATGGACGAACCCAGTGGTGTTGGTACGATCACTGGCAAGCAGTGCTTGGGAACCCACTAGGTGAGTAAAAGGCCCCTCACACACCAACCTAGTTGGTGTCATGCTTCATCATAGGGGCCCCAACCGGGTGGCCGAGCGCCTCCCGGTTGTGCTGCAACGCCTGACTACAGCGGAGCTGGTGTGGTGTGATAGTGTGATGTGGTGAAAGATTAAAAATACCTCTGAGAATCCTTGCCGAGGGAAATTTATTGATGGCGGCTCAGGATATATTAAAATTAAAATGATGTGAAGCAACTACGAAAAGGATTACATTTCTGATAGTTGACTATGTGGTCGGTCTACATGTTTCAGCCCACCTCAGGATGTGCGGGGCTTTCTTCAGGACCAGAAAGTGCAGTGAGTGGCAAAATAGAGCCACGTGAATAGTGAAAAAAATTTAAAAAGGTAATTTACCTACACACTCTCTAAGGTGTGTGGAAACGGTATCGGCTCAATGGCAGACACCGCAGCGAAAAAAGACACTATGGCTGAATTTTGATCGCTGATCAGGAAGGGGAGGAGTGCGCTCCTCGTAACACAGATTTTGGTCAGGAAGCAGCACACGCATGGCACCTACTGTGGTCTCCCGGTTCCTGGATCCCGGTAGAATTGCCCTAGGCAAAGGCGGGGAGTAACATCAATTCCAGTGGATCAAAAGGGCCCTTATGTTGATATTACAGCATTAGGCGTTACTGAACCTTTCCTGGTGGACACCGGCGCTAGTAAGAGTTCTATGATACACACTAAACTCCCCAATACCCCTTTGTCTGGATTGACTAATGTGTCTGTAGGGTTCTCAGGAACACCGGTGTGTAACCCCGTCTCCACCCCCTTGCCATTGTCTGTTGGTCCTTGTCAATTGGACGCTCCTCTCATCCTCACTACTGGATGTGGGGAAAACTTACTTGGCCTTGATCTACTGAAAAGACTGCATGCAACCATTCATTGTTCACCAAGTGGTATACAGCTCACGTTGGGACAAAAGTTGGCCTCCCCTGTATATTTGTCCAAAGATCAACTACCCCTGCAACTCCAAGCTTTACCCACCTCTCTATGGGCCCAGGGCCCGAATGATGTTGGCTGTTTGCAAATACCCCCTTATACCATCACACTTAAGCAGAATGTAAAACTGCCTCGTATTCCACAATACAAAATTTCTAGCGAGGGTGAAAAGGCACTCTTGCTTATCATTTCTGACCTTATTCACAAGGATGTCATTGAAGAGACACGAGGGAATGTCTGTAATAGCCCCGTGATACCAGTCCTTAAACGCACGGACCCCACTCAGCCCCCTGTTTACCATTTCATTATTGATCTTCGCGAGCTTAACAAAATTGTTATCCCCCAGTTTCAAGTAGTTCCCGATATCACTGCCCTATTGACTATGTTGCCCCCTACGGCTAATTGGTTCACTGTCATTGACCTTAAAAATGCTTTCTTTAGTATTCCTATTTCGGAACACAGTAGAGACCTTTTTGGATTCTCCCTGGGGGGCCGCAGTTTCCGCTTCAAGAGAGCTCCCCAGGGCTATTGCGAAAGTCCATCTATCTATAGTCAAGCTCTTAAGACTCAGCTGGACACCCTGTCTGTTCCTCAGGGTGCCACTCTAATACAATATGTTGATGATTTGTTAGTTGCGGCTGACTCTGAGCAACTGTGTAAAAAGGTGACATTGGCCCTCTTACAGCATTTGGCACAACACAATCACAAGGTCTCCCCCTCAAAATTGCAATACTGCCGACAAGAGGTTACCTACTTAGGTCATCTCTTGTCGAAAGAGGGAAGGAGATTGACCCCTGAACGTATACAGGCAATAACTCAGATGACGGTCCCACGGACCCAGAAGGAAGTACGAGCGTTTTTGGGTATTACCTCCTATTGTAGACAATGGATCCCAAATTTTTCTTTGTTAGCCAAACCTCTACTGACTCTCACATTAAAAGACACACCATATCCCCTCCCTTGGACACCTGAGTGCCAGCAGAGTTTCACTGACCTACGAACATCCCTATGTTCTTCACCTGTTCTAGGTACCCCAGATTACACAAAACCATTTACTCTACATGTGCATGAGAGGGAAGGTTGTGCATTGTCAGTTTTAACCCAGGATTTTGGTGGCAAACAGCGCTCGTGTGCCTACTTTTCCAGCACACTAGACCCAGTGGCTCGAGCTTTACCTAGTTGTCTGCGTGCCACAGCAGCTACTGCATTGTCAATACGACAATCAGCTGGACTGGTACTAGCCAACACCCTAATGGTAATGGTCCCTCATGCAGTGGACACACTCCTGAACAGAACAAGAACGCAGCACCTTACGAGTGCGTGTTTGACAGGCTCTGAACTAACACTACTGGCAAGCCACATCCATATTAAGCGATGCAACACCTTGAACCCTGCCACGTTGTTGCTCCTTCCAACTGACACACACACACAGGATACACATGATTTCCTCTTTCGCACAGAAGAGGAAACTAGAGGAAGGATAGATCTGCAAGACACCCCGCTTTTGGACCCTGACAGCACCCTATATGTGGACGGGTCATGTTTCAAACTTTCCAATGGTGAGACTACAGCAGCCTATGCGGTTACAACTCTGCACACGGTAGTAGACACAGCCCGAATACCACATAACTCGGCTCAAGCAGCCGAGTTGATAGCCTTGACTAAAGCATGTGTGTTGGCCAAAGACAAACGAGTGAATGTCTATACTGACAGCCAGTACGCCTTTAGCATCGCACATAGTTTTGGCCGCTTATGGAAAGAGAGGGGATTTCTTACATCACATGGCACTAAGATACAACATGGCCAGTTAGTAAATGAACTTCTTGAATCACTTGCCCTGCCTGCCCAGATAGCAATAGTTCAGTGTAGCGCATATAGAAAGATAACAGATGACACAGGCAGAGGCAATGCATTTGCAGACCAGACAGCTAAAGATACAGCTCAGAACGCCACTAGCCGCATGTATGTTGCAGGCCCCGCCAGATGGGTTGCAGAGGGAGGGATGTGCGAAGACACAATTGAAAGTGTGAAAACGATACAAGCTGAAGCTACCACGGAAGAACTAGCTAAGTGGAGAGAAGTGACAGGAACACTGGATGACACTGGATGCTGGACAGA
Organism: Triturus cristatus; assembly: GCF_964204655.1. Classification (NCBI taxonomy): domain Eukaryota; kingdom Metazoa; phylum Chordata; class Amphibia; order Caudata; family Salamandridae; genus Triturus; species Triturus cristatus. The sequence goes on along the minus strand of NC_140587.1, from coordinate 728,246,575 downwards.
CTTGTCCGAACAGCAACGTTGGCTGTTACCAGACGCATACGTACTCCCAGTAGTTACCATGGCCCACGGTCCTGCTCACATCAGTGCAAATGGGATATGTAAACTTCTAGCCCCTGTTTGGCAAAATTCTGGTATACCCGAATGTGCTGACAATTTAGTGAAACACTGTATAGTGTGCTTGATGCATAATCCGGGAAAGGGCACCCCTACTCCAGCAGGTCACTTTGCACCCCCAACGTATCCCTTTGAGGTTTTACAGATTGACTACATACACATGGATAGATGCAACAATCTGAAGTATGTACTTGTGGTGGTATGTGTCTTTTCCAAATGGATAGAGGCCTGTCCCCTCAAAGACAATACTGCCTTGTCCACAGCCAAAGTCTTACTGAAAGAGTTTTTCCCTAGATTTGGTTTGCCACGTATGATCTGGTCAGACAATGGAAGTGAGTTTGTTGGACAGATCATGCAGAAAGTCTGCACTGGACTAGCCATAAAGCAGAAATTTTATGCTGCTAATCACCCACAATCAGCTGGCCTGGTAGAACGCTATAATGGTGCACTGAAGCTGAAACTTGCCAAGGTGCAAGCCTCGACCGGTTTGAACTGGCCAGATGCTTTACCCCTTGCTTTATTATCTACTAGGGTCACCACACACTCCTGTATGGAACTGAGCCCCTACGAGGTTGTGTTTGGAAGACCAGCAAATGTGTGGGGTGTCCCCAGGCCAAAGAAGTATTCTGACATTGAGTATCCACTGTTGATCGACTATTTACATGAATTGACAAGTAAAATGCGTGTCCTTCACCAACAGGTCCGTGATTCCTTGCCAGAAGCTTCCAGTGACGTTGGCCATTCCATCCAACCAGGGGATTAAGTGTGTACCAAGAACTTTCAGAGATCCATGAACTTAGAGCCCCGGTGGAAGGAGCCACGCCTGGTGTTACTAGCCACGAGAACATCTGAAATGTCATCAGTGATGTCACTGACCATGTCATGAGTGATATAATATGTGACGTCATCAGCAGTGCATTGCGGGCGTGCGAGTTATAGTTAGCTGAACTAACTATAACAGGGGAATTTCAATGGTTTTGTACGAGTGAAAAGTCCAGCTAACTATAACGCCCCTGAAACCTCTGGCTTTTTCAGTGAATTTCTAAGGTTTTTTAAATGCTAATACCTAACTATAACGTGCCTGAAACCTATGTTTTTTTCAGTGAATATATACATATATATATATTCACTGAAAAAACCATAGGTTTCACACATGTTATAGTTAGCTGGACATTTCAAACGTACAAAACCATTAAAATTCCCCCGTTATAGTTAGTTCAGCTAACTATAACTCGCGCGCCCGCAATCCACTGCTGATGACGTCACATATTACATCACTCATGACATGGTCAGTGACATCACTCATGACATCACTGATGACATCTCAAATGACATCCCTGATGACATCACTGATGACGTCATCCAGTGAATGTGTGATTTTCTTAAAATTTTCAATATCTTTTATATATATAGGGAAAGGCCTGTTAAAGAATGAGTGGGTGTACAAGTGTGTAAAGGGATGATTTTCTGTGTTGCGTAACTGACTCTATAAGTGAGTCGTTTAACTGCATCTTACTTCACACTAGTGACTAAACTGTATAAATGTTTGTATGTGTCTGTGTGTTGGTGTATAAGTGGCAGCATGGTTTTGTGAATAGCTATATAAGTGTATATATGAGTTATTGATTGCTTGTCTCAGTATCTGAATGAGTTCCTGAGTGTTTGTGTGGGTAGGGTGTGTGTGACTCTGTGCATAGATGAGTGAGTGGGTGATTCTATGAGTGGATGTTTGTAAAAGTGCATCTGTGATGGACTGTATGGTTGAGTGAGTGTATGTATGGCTGTGTTATGGATTGAATGTATATCTCAGTGGTACATTTGTGACTAACTACATATGTGAAAGGCAGTATATATGTGTGTAAGAGTATATAAGTGGCTAGATGTGAGAGTGTGTGATTGTGACAGTGACTGTATGGATGAGTGTGTGCTTGTGTCAATGATTCTAATAGAGCATAAGAATGTGATACTATTTTTGTGAGTAAGGGAACTTGAGTGTGTATAACTGCATAGGTGAGTAAATGGCAGTGTGATTATTTGCATGAATGACTAGGTGTGAGAATACCTCTATGGATGATTGGTAGTGTGTGAGTGTCTATATAGGTGTGTGTATAAATTCATATGATACTTTTTTATGGAGTGACTGTAACTATGAGTGACTGTACAGGTGAGTATGTGGAGGTGTATGAAGACCTTAAAGTTAATATGTGGGTATGCAGTTATTGGTATTGCATTTTGTATGGATTTGAGAATGGAACTCTGTAATTTTGAGTTGGTATATCAAAGGTTATATAAGGGTGTGAGAAGATGTGGTAATTTATCACATGGATGACATCATCAGTGATGTCATCAGTGATGTCATTTAAGATGTCATCAGTGATGTCATGAGTGATGTTATGAGTGAGGCTATTGTCAAACCTCTGAAAAAGAATTCCCGCATTGACCGCACTGTATTAGAAAACCTACGTCCAATTTCTCTACTACCTTTTACAGCTAAGATAGCGGAGAAAATATCTAATAAGCAACTTACTGACCATATAAATAAACATGATCTATTACACCTTTCACAATCAGGCTTTAGAAGTGCACATTCAACGGAGTCAGCTCTACTCTATGCCACTGAAGCACTGAGGAAACATGCTGATGAAGGAGATACCGCTGCACTGATCCTTCTCGATCTCAGTGCAGCTTTTGATACTGTATCCCATCAACTGCTCCTACAAAGACTGGAAGCATACGGTATCATGGGTAAAGCTTTGTGCTGGTTAAAGTCTTTCCTCTCTGGTCGTAGTTTTAGAGTGGCTCACGAATCTTATGTATCAAAGAGCATGCCTCTCGAGCAGGGAGTACCGCAAGGCTCCATATTAAGCCCGACCCTCTTCAACCTATATGTAAGTCCGTTGGCCGAACAGGTCGAACAACATAATGTGTCTATCGTCTCATATGCGGACGACACACAACTAATTGTCCTACTGTCTCAAACAGATGAACTAGCAGCCACCCGTTTCTCTAACTGCCTATCAGAGGTTGCGAAATGGATGTCAACCCACTGTCTTAAATTAAATGGGAATAAAACGGAGGTCATGATTGTGGGGAAATCACCTACCATTTGGTCATCTGCCTGGTGGCCAGCCTCCTTAGGCCCACTACCCGACCCTAAAAAGGAAGTCAAAAATCTAGGTATCTTTTTTGACGCAGAGTTGAATTTCATCAACCAAATACATAGGGTTGTGGGTAAATGTTATGGATCGATCAAGGTTCTGAGGAAAATTCTGAACCTTATGCCCTCCAATGCTAGGAAAACCATTGTCCATGCATCAATAACCTCACAGTTATGGCAATGTTCTATATCTTGGAACTACCAAGGGAGGACTTGCCAAACTACAGAGGGCACAGAACGCTGCTGCTCGATTGGTACTTGGCTTACCCAGAAGAGCTAACGCAGAGAATGCACTGAAGAAACTCCACTGGTTGCCAGTAGGAAAGAGGGTCATATTCAAGGCGTTATGCTATGGGCACCGCATCCTCATGAAATCCGGCCCTAAATATCTGCACTCACTCCTTGAGGAATACAAACCTGACAGAACTTTACGATCATCGGACAAGGCATTGGCTAAAATACCCAAGATACACAGAGCCAGGCAGGGAGCAAGGTCCTTCAGGTATCTAGCAGCAAAGACCTGGAACACCCTTCCAATAACCTTAAGAACAGAGACGTCTGAAATACGTTTCCGCAAACAACTCAAAACATGGCTCTATGGAAAAAAGAACTATTAGAGTTCTGATTAGCATCTCCTCTCTGCTATTTTCTTTCTCCTGTGTCATAGCGCGGGGACACACCGTTGTGGTGTAACCAGGCGCTCTATAAATGTGTTATACATACATATACATACATACATACATACATACATGTCACTGACCATGTCATGAGTGATGTAATATGTGACGTCATCAGCAGTGGATTGCGGGCGCGCGAGTTATAGTTAGCTGAACTAACTATAACGGGGGACTTTCAATGGTTTTGTACGATTGAAATGTCCAGCTAACTATGACATGTGTGAAACCTATGTTTTTTTCAGTGAATTTGCAAGGTTTTTTAAATGCTAATTCCTAACTATAAAGTGTGTGAAACCTATGGTTTTTTCAGTGAATTTGCAAGGTTTTTTAAATGCTAATTCCTAACTATAACGTGTACGAAACCTATGGTTTTTTCAGTGAATTTGCAAGGTTTTTTACATCCTTTTTTTTTCTTTTTCTTTTTTCCTTTAAACACTATGCTACCTATGTATATATTCATGGATTTACTGCATTCTGCAATATAGAAAGATTCACCTTTTTTAAATAAATGGTTAGATATAGTTCTATAACATAGTTAATATCTTTAACAAACCTTTATCTTTTTTTTTTTTTTTTAACAATTTTTTACCGTGCGCGTACGGTAAGCTTACCGTAAGCGCACGGTTTGCTTTATGTACGGTGAGCGTACGTAATATTTACACTCTGTGTGCGCATGCTTACGCAATTTACGGACGAGTCCATACTTCCTGCGTGACGCGTAAGCGCATGCTTCATACGCGCATGCGGGCGCGCACGTTACGTGTAAGCGTCGAGCATGCCTCTAATGCGCATAAGCTTGTCTTCCGTACGCGCACGCGTAATTTTACCGTACGCGCTCGGTAAGCTTAACGTGCGCGTACGGTTGGTCATGTGATCAAGAAACAACACTTTTGATTGGTTTAAACTACTTTCAGTTCCAGAATCTTCCTACACCACACCCATTCCCCTCATTATTGCTTGTGATTCCCTAGGAGAAGGAGCTGAATTGTCTTTGGGATACAATGGCAGAGCAGCAGTCCTCTTCTGAGAGTGAGCAGGGCAGCACCATCATTAGACAGAGAAGGAGGAAACAAAAGAATTCTTTTGTTTGGGAATCTTTTACTTTTCCAGAGGGGCAGAAAAAGGTAAATGCTCCATTAGTCACCTGCTCACTTTGTGAGCGTGTCTTATCTAGAGGTGATCCAAGGGAGAAGTATTCCTTTGGTAATCACACTATGGTTAGACACATTAGGGATGTTCATCCCAGGACTTTTGCTCGACATACTGAAGCAACCTCTCCAGTAAGTCACCTGAGCACATCCGCAGAAGCTCAGCCGAGTACATCTTCGGCAGCTCAGCCGAGCCCTTCCTCTGCGGTGGGAGCATCACCCTCTTCTGCTCCTCTGGACATCTACCCTCGGTTTCAGAGGGTACAGATTAGGTGCAACACTTGCTATGCTATTATTGCTTACGGGGAGTCTAGTATTCCTCTTATAGACAATAAGATTGCGCAGCACAAGTGCGGTACCTTCTAATATTCCCATTCTTTCTTTCCTCTGTCCCTGTATTAACACAAGGGCTCTTTTAAGAGCCACCCTAGCTCACAATTTTTTTTAGTTTTTTTATCACTTTAGTTTTTTTAAAATTTTTGTACGCGCACCTTTTAAAAAAAAAAAAAAAAAATGCACTTGCCCAAACAGCTGTTTTTATGCTGAATACAAACCATCACAGTTCTAAAAAACAAGCTGCGCCTTTCCTATGAATGCCATTCTTACAGAACCAGACCAACACAAATTAATTCTCTGACAACAATTCCTTTGTGCACACAGACTCATAGTGTGATTGTAGGCAGAAAACAGTATTCCTGGGTGATACCAGTATACCTTAACTTATGGTGAAGACATACTCCATAATATCTGACATGTTCAAGGCACTTAAATATCTTCCTTAACATAAAATGTAAAACACAACTTTTAAAGTGCTAAGAAAATGTACCATGCTATTTTCAAATGTGTTTGCATTTGCCTCTCATTTGAGAGAAAGTGATTTCTGCTGAATGCTAACCATCATAGTTCAAGAAAAAAAATGCCCATTTCCTGCAAGTGCAAGGCTAACATACCAAGAGCAACACAAATTAAATCTTTGATAACAATTCCTGTGTGCACACAGACTCATAGTGTGATTCTAGGCAGAAAACATTATTTCTGGGTGATACCAGTACACCTTAACTTATGCTGAAGACATTCTTAATAATATCTTACAAGTTCAAGACAATTAAATATCTCCCAAAATACAAAATGTGAAAAACATCTTTAAAAGACCAATCACATTTCTATTATTTATATCAAAATGCACCACATACATTCCCTCTCAAATTCATAACTCACATTTAAAAATAGTTAGTTCAGAAAGCAATGTGGCACTCAAACAGCAGATTATCAGAGCCAGAATCTCTGAGCTGTACACCTCTCTCCTCTCACCAGAACCAGTTAATGGCAAAGTTTACCTCTCTTTTTCCACACATATACATGTTAACTCCAAATCACAGTGTTTCCCTCATTTTTTCAAATGAAATCACACATTTCTATTGTTTGTTAATTTCAACCCTTTCCAAATGATCCCTTCCCCCAACTTGACTTCTGCCTGCTACCATAGCAACAGGTCATGGAACACTGGTGTGAGCAGAGAGGTCAGAAGTTCAGCACACAATGTTTCTAATCCAAAGAGCAAGAGTGCTTAACTTTTCAAAACTAACAGCAAATCCAAATTAATGTTCTGTGGGTACACATTTTTCTGCACCAATACAAAACATGCTTGTAAAAATCTAAACATACAGCCTAGTTTTAACTCTAAAATGGTTTGAATCAACCAATCAGTCCTTTATTTAAAAAAATAAAAAAGTATGTTATCCTCCATTTTACATCTTTCTTTCTTTTCATATTGCCATTCTACTGAAACACACCTTCTGAGTGCATCCAGATCTCCTTGGAAGATGTTCACAGTGTGGATTGTAGGTCACAGCTTTGTCTTCTGGAGTGAAAAGTTTGCAGAAAAAAGAGGTATTGTGAAATATCTTGCTTTGCCAAATGTAGACATTAAATGGATTGGTCAGAGAGGGTTAAAGTGGCACCAATTAATGCCTTTGGTGAAAACCTTTCTACATCTCCCACAGCCTGACCTTATTATTGTGTACTGTGGGGGAAATGACCTAGGCACTTTAACTGGGGTAGGTCTGGAAATGCTTATTAAGGACACCTTTGTGCAATTAATGTCACTTTTTCCACAAACTGCCTTTGTATAATCTAATATATGCCAAAGGCAAAAGTGGAACTGGTCCAACCAATTTTGTCCACAGATTGACAAAGCAAGAAAGCACGTCAATAAGTCTGTTTCTGCTTTCCTCAGAGACTATGGTATGGGTTCTATATACCACAACAACTTGCGTTACAACATGCAAGACATTTATAGAGGAGACGGTGTACATTTCAATGATGAAGGGAACATAGTCTTCCTCTTGAACTTTAGACTCTGCATCGGTACTTACTTGTAGATACCAAAAAACACACAATGAACACAACAGCTCTTTTTAGAGCCACCGAACATCCAGACACTTACACTTGATTTTTAATTCTTTTTTTAAATTTTTTTTTACCACCGTACGCTTACTGTACGCGCACGGTACGCTTACCCCGCGATTTTTTAAAAAAAAATTAAAATGTATTTTTCACACTTCTGAGTCTTCTTGGACCCCCTGACAAAGGCTAGGGGGTCTCCAACTCTCTACCTTTCCCCCTTTTCACGTTCTCCACCTTTGGTTTTTAGTGTGAGACACACAAAATGGCGGCCGACACTTCCTGATGTCGACCGAGTAGAATGTTTACTGTCATGTAACAACCAATCAGAATTACGCTCGCGCACGGCTTCGTGCGCGTACGGTATGCTTACGGTGCGCGTACGGAGCACGCTTATGGATATATATATACTTTCAACTGCAATTTTCTCAGCAACAACTGAATAGATTGACTCCAAACCTGCAAAAGGCACATCCCTGACCTGAGGACTACCTCTATGCCAAATTTCAATTAATTCTGTTCAGCCGTTCGGGCTGTACCTTGGACTAAAGGTCCTATGGAAAAATGCATCGGGAAAACGCGTTTTGTGACCCCCCTTTTTTCTCAGCCCCCGCTTCACGAATCCCCCCAAGACTTTCAGGGTAGGAGCGGAGCGGAGTGCCCCACCTATTTTGAAAAATTTGCGAGGATTCATCAATTGGCGCCAAAGTTATTCAAATTAGAATTTTCAGATTTCCTATGGAAACACGGTCCTAACTATAACTATCTACTGGCGACCACCAGTAGATTATATATATATATATATATATATATATATATATATATATGTATATTCAGTGAAAAAACCATAGGTTTCACACATGTTATAGTTAGCTGGACATTTTACTCATAAAAAACCAATGAAATTGCCCCGTTATAGTTAGTTCAGCTAACTATAACTCGCACGCGCCCGCAATGCACTGCTGATGACGTCACATATTACATCACTCATGACATGGTCAGTGACATCACTCATGACATCACTGATGACATCTCAAATGACATCACTGATGACATCATCCAGTGAATGTGTGTTTTTCTGAAAATTAAATATGTTTTATATATGTATATCTCAAGGTTGATGGAAGAATAAATGGGTATATAAGTGTCTAAATGGATGATTTGTTTTTTAAAAATTGATTGTGTAACTGACTGATTAAGTGTATCATAGTGAATACATGGCTTAGTGAGTAATGTTTAAATATGTAAATATCTGTATCAGTCTCTCACTTGTATAAGTGGCTGCATGGGTTGGTGAGTAGCTACATGGGTGTCTATATAGGTTATTAGTTGGTTTTTTGAGTGTCAGTCTGAGTATCTGCATGGTTCGGTGGGGGGTATTATGTAGTGCATAGGAACATGAATGAGTCACTCACTGTTTGTATGTGTTGAAGACAGCATGTGTGCAGGACTATATGGGTGGATGAGTGTGTGTATGGCTGTGTTAGTGAGTGAATGACTGTCTCAATAGTGACTTTATGAGTAACTACATATGTTTTAAACTAGTATATGTGACTATTGGTGTATATAAGTGAGTATATGTGAGAGTGAGAGATTGAAAGAGTTCCTGTATGAATAAGTATGTGTTTCTATAAGTGATTGATTAAATGACTAAGTATGTTTAAGTTTCTGTAGAAGTAAGTGTGGTGGTGTGTGTATAACTGTGTATGCAAGTAAATGTATGTTTGATTCTTTATTAGCATGAGTGACTATGTGTGTGAGTAACTCTATGGATGAGTGGCATTGTGTAACAGGATGTATAGGTGTATGAGTACATATGATGAGTGAGTACATGTATGAGTGACTGTATAGGACTGTTGGTGAATGAGTGGATGTGTATGTGGATCTTAGAATTACTGAAGAGGTTGTTGTAACTGGTATTGGTATGTCCATTGTTTTAAAAATTTTAGTCTCTATTATTCAATGTGTGTATCAAAGGTTATATTAGGGTGAGAGGAGGTCTGCCACTCTATCACAAGGATGATGTCATCAGTGATGTCATTTGAGATGTCATCAGTGATGTCATGAGTGATGTCACTGACCATGTCATGAGTGATGTAATATGTGACGTCATCAGCAGTGCATTGCGGGCGCGTGCGAGTTATAGTTAGCTGAACTAACTATAACGGGGCAATTTCATTGGTTTTTTACGAGTAAAATGTCGAGCTAACTATAACATGTGTGAAACCTATGGTTTTTTCACTGAATTTCTAAGGTTTTTTAAATGCTAATTCCTAACTATAACGTGTGTGAAACCCATGGTTTTTTCAGTGAATTTGCAAGGTTTTTTAAATGCTAATTCCTAACTATAACGTGTGTGAAACCTATGGTTTTTTCAGTGAATTTGCAAGGTTTTTTAAATGCTAATCCCTAAATATTTCGTTTTTGAAACCTATGTTTTTTTCTGAGAATTTGTATGGTTTTTTATATGCTAAGTTATGTATTTTTAATTAAAGATATTTTTTTTTATTTAAATAAAATTACTTTATATTCATTTATATATTATCTGTATTTTTTTATAAATTATTTTTTTAAATAATTCAATTTGGATATTTTTTTTTTATAATTTTTTTAATTATTTAATGTCCTCTTTTTTTTTTTTATTTATAATTTCTTGGGGTGCGCGCTCTGAGCGCGCACCTAGTACTATTTCGTATGTTTTTTATGAATTCCGGCGTACGTTATTTACGTACGCAAATATACTTGTTGGTGCGCGCTGGGAGCGCGCACCCAGTACGTATGCGTACGTACGTACGCACGCATGCGTCCTACGACCTCGACGCGGTTTACTTCCGCATACGCTAAAATTACGCGCAATAACGGTCGCGTATACGCGTGTTAAACGTATGCGCGCTAGGTGCGCGTATATGACGTATGCACCTGCGCGTTTACGCGTTCGTGCATACGTCATCACGGGGTGCGCGCTCGGAGCTTGCTCAGTGCGCGCACCTCGGGTTTATACATAAGAAAACAACATTTCTTATTGGTTATCATTACTTTCAGTTTCTAATTGTTTCAATACCACACCCAATCCCCTCATGGCAAGTCATGTGATCAAGAATCATCACTTTTGATTGGTTTGAAGTACTTTCTGTTCCAGATTCTTCCCAAACCACACCTACTCCCCTCATTATTAGTTCTGATTCCTTTGGAGAAGGAGCTATTCTGTTGTTGAGAGACAATGGCTGAACAGCAACCTACTTCAGACAGTGACCAGGACACTCTTGAGAGGCAGAGGAACAGGAAGCAGAAAGACAGCTTTATATGGCAGTTTTTCACTTTTCCAGAGAATGAGAAAAAGGTAAATGCACCAAAAGTTACATGTGTACTTTGTAACAAAGTCTTATCTCGTGGGAATCCTAACAAGAAATATTCTTTTAGCATTCACACTATGTTAAGACATGTTGACAAAATGCACCCAGTATCTTTTCGTCGAGCTTCTGAAGAAAACTCTCCACCTGCTCAGCCGACGACATCAGCAGCAGCTCAGCCGAGCACATCTTCGGCAGCTCAGGGGAGCACTTCAGCTGCGATGGTGCCTTCACCTGTTTCTTTACCTCTTGTTGGTCCACCTTGTTTGGCGAGGTTGTCTACACGGTGCACTGATTGCGGTTCACTTATTTCTGTGGGGGAGACCAGTCTTGATCTCCTTCAGAGAAAATTTGATGCGCATTCATGCACTAGGCCATAGATTTTTTTTCATTTTTTGCGTTTTTCTCTTCCTGTTTCCCTCCATTAACTCAAGGGCTCTTTTAAGAGCCACTTATAAACTTAACCCAAAAAATTTTTTGGGGGAAATTTTTTGGGGAAATTTTTTTGAGGTGCGCGCACCCTGCGCGCACCCAAGGTTTTTTTAATTTTTTTTTTTTTTTTTTTTTTTTTTGAGAGACTCCCCCTTTTTCCTACTAATGCAACTGTGAAATCACCAGAGGAAAACGCAACAAATCTCTTCCTGTAATTCCTATTTGCACACAGAGTCATGTTTTCACATTAGTCACAAAACGAAAAATCTTTGCCAATTTGAATGCACACTTACTGCTCTTTTTTGTTGGCAAGTGAAAATTACTTTTACAGACTGACACATTATGAATCCACTTTTCAGATTTTTTTAAATGCACATGTCCAGACTGCATTTTCAGACCACAAACCATGTGTATGCTGGGTGACTGCCTACACTCCAGCAAGGGCAACCAGCCTTAGTGATGCTGAATGTATTTGCATTACAGACTGAAACCTCAAAACCCCACAGCACATTATCAGAGCCAGGACCTTTGTTCTCTACACCTCTCTCCACTCAGCAGAACCAGATAATGGCAATCTTTCCCTCTATTTTTCCACACATATAGATGTTAATTTCAAATCACACTGCTTCCCCCTTTTTTTCAAATGTAATCACACATTTCTATTGCTTGAAAACCAAACCTTTTCCAAATGTACCCTTCCCCCAACTTGACTTCTGCCTAGTACCCTTCCCCCAACTTGACTTCTGCCTGCTACCATAGCAACAGCTCATGGAACACTGCTGTGTGGAGTTAGGTCAGAAGTTCGCCACACAATGTTTCAATTCCACAGAGCAAGAGTGCTTGACTTTTCAAACCTTACAGCAAATCCATAGTACTGTTCTTTGGTAACACATTTTTCTGAACCAATACAAAACATGCTTCTATTAATTTACACATACAGCCTAGTTTTTAGTGTAGAATGGTATGAAACAGCCAATCAGTTCTTTTTTTTTTATAAAAAATATGTATGCCTCCATTTCCAAACTGTCTTTCATTTCTTTTTACCATTCTACTGAATTACACCTCCTGAGTGCATCCAGATCTCCTTTGAAGATGTTCACAGTGTGGATTGTAGGACACAGCTATGTCTTCTGGAGTGACAAATTTGCAGAGAAAAGAGGTATGGTGAGAGACCTTGCTTTGCCAAATGTAGACATCAAGTGGATTGGTCAGAGAGGGTTAAAGTGGCACCAATTAATGCCTTTGGTGAAAACCTTTCTACATCTCCCACAGCCTAACCTTATTATTGTGCACTGTGGTGGTAATGATCTAGGCACTTTAATTGGGGTAGGTTTGGAAATGCTTATTAAGGACACCTTTGTGCAATTAATGTCGCTTTTTCCTCAATCTGCCTTTGTATATTCTAACATATGCCAAAGGCAAAAGTGGAACTGGTCCAACCAATTTTGTCCGCAGATTGACAAAGCAAGGAAGCACGTCAACAAATCTGTTTCTGCTTTCCTCCGTGACTATGGTATGGGTTCCATTTACCACAACAACTTGCGTTACGACATGCAAGACATTTATAGAGGAGATGGTGTGCACTTCAATGATGAAGGGAACAGAGTCTTCCTCTTGAACCTCAGACTCTGCGTTGGTACTTACTTGTAGGTACCGAAAAACAAACAATAAACACAAGGGCTCTTTTTAGAGCCACCTTATATCTAAACACTTAAATGCAATTTTTTTTTAATTTCTTTTATTATTTTTTTTTTGCCCTACAAGGTCCTACTTTGACCCCCTTACAATGCCTACTGGGTCTATTTCTACCCACTCTGCCCCCTTTTCAAGTGCTCCCCCTTTGTTTATCACCCCCTCTTTATGCGATAGACAAAATGGCGGCCGCCGCTTCCTGACTTCCACCGATTCGAATGTTTACTAAGATCTAACAACCAATCAGAATTGCGCTCGCGCACGGCAAGGTGCGCGCACCCAGCGCGCACTTTGCGCGCATACAGATATATATATTGATTCAAAGGCTATTTTCTCAGAATCTACTGAACAGATTTACACCAAACCTACAAAAGGCACTTCCTTGACCTAGGGACTACCTCTCTGCCAAATTTTGAGTAATTCTGTTCAGCCGTTCGGGCTGTAGCTCGTTCTAAAGGTCCTATGGAAAAATGCATGGGAAAAACGCGTTTTGGGACCCCCCTTTTATCTCAGCCCCCGCTTGACGAATCCCCCCGAGACTTTCAGGGTAGGAGCGGAGCGTAGCGCCCCACCTATTTTGAAAAATTCGCGAGGATTCGTCGACCGGCGCCAAAGTTATTCAAAATAGAATGTTGAGGTTTTCCTATGGAAACGTGGTCCTAACTATAACTACCTACTGGCGACCGCCAGTAGGTAATATATATATATATATATATATATATATATATATATATATATATATATATATATTACCTACTGGCGGTCGCCAGTAGGTAGTTATAGTTAGGACCACGTTTCCATAGGAAAACCTCAACATTCTATTTTGAATAACTTTGGCGCCGGTCGACGAATCCTCGCGAATTTCTCAAAATAGGTGGGGCGCTACGCTCCGCTCCTACCCTGAAAGTCTCGGGGGGATTCGTCAAGCGGGGGCTGAGATAAAAGGGGGGTCCCAAAACGCGTTTTTCCCATGCATTTTTCCATAGGACCTTTAGACACAGCTACAGCCCGAACGGCTGAACAGAATTACTTGAAATTTGGCTGAGTGGTAGTCCTCAGGTCAAGGAAGTGCCTTTTGTAGGTTTGGTGTAAATCTGTTCAGTAGATTCTGAGAAAAGAGCCTTTAAATCAATATATATATCTGAGCCAGCTTACGGTGCGCTTACAGTGCGCTTACCGTACGCGTACGGTGACGTGCGCGAGCGCGATTCTGATTGGCTCTTAGATCTTAGTAAACATTCGAATCGGTCGAAACCAGGAAGCGGCGGCCGCCATTTTGTGTATTTCACTCAGAAAAAAAAGGGTGATAACTTGAAAAGGGAGCAAGGAAGAGAGTTACAGCCCCCTAACATTTGTAAGGGGGTTGAAGAAGGACAGAAAAGTACAAAGAAAACATTTATTGATTTTTAAAAAAATCGCGGGGTACGCGTACGGTAAGCTCACCGTACGCGTACGGTAAAAAAAAAAAAAAAAAAGAAATGAAATGCAGATTTAAGTGTTTAGATATTAGGGGGCTCTAAAAAGAGCCGTTGTGTTTATGAAGTGATTTTTTATTGGTACCTACAAGTAAGTACCGATGCAGAGTCTAAGGTTCAAGAGGAAGACTCTGTTCCCTTCATCAGTGAAGTGTACACCATCTCCTCTATAAATGTCTTGCATGTCGTAACGCAAGTTGTTGTGGTAAATGGAACCCATACCATAGTCTCGGAGGAAAGCAGAAACAGATTTGTTGAAGTGCTTTCTTGCTTTGTCAATCTGTGGACAGAAATGATTGGACCAGTTCCATTTTTGCCTTTGGCATATGTTAGAAAACACAAAGGCAGTTTTAGGGAAAAGTGAAAACAGTTGTGCAAAGGTCTCCTTCATAAGCATTTCCAGACCTACCCCAGTCAAAGTGCCTAGGTCATTGCCACCACAGTGCACTATTATGAGGTCAGGGTGTTGGATTTGCATGAAGGATTTCACCAATGGCATCAATTGGTGCCACTTTAACCCTCTCTGACCAATCCATTTAATGTCTACATTTGGCAAAGCAAGGTCTCTCACCATATCTGTTTTCTCTGCATACTTTTCACTCCAGAAGACATAGCTGTGCCCTACAATCCACACTGTGAACATCTTCAAAGGAGAACTGGATGCACTCAGGAGGTGTAATTCAGTAGAATGGTAAAAAGAAATGAAAGACAGTTTGTAAATGGAGGCATACATATTTATTTATAAAAAAAGAACTGATTGGCTGTTTCATACCATTCTAGAATAAAAACTAGGCTGTATGTGTAAATTTATAGAAGCATGTTTTGTATTGGTACAGAAAAATGTGTTACCAAAGAACAGTACTATGGATTTGCTGTTAGGTTTGAAAAGTCAAGCACTCCTGCTCTTTGGAAATGAAACATTGTGTGGCGAACTTCTGACCTAACTCCACACAGCAGTGTTCCATGAGCTGTTGCTATGGTAGCAGGCAGAAGTCAAGTTGGGGGAAGGGTACTAGGCAGAATTCAAGTTGGGGGAAGGGTACTTTTGGAAAAGGGTTGGTTTTCAACCAATAGAAATGTGTGATTACATTTGAAAAAAAGGGGGAAGCACTGAGATTTGAAATTAACAAGTATATGTGTGGAAAAAGAGAGGGAAAGTTTGCCATTATCTGGTTCTGCTGAGAGGAGAGAGGTGTACAGAACAGAGATCCTGGCTCTGATAATCTGCTGTTTGAGTGCCACATTTCTTTTACAATTAACTAATTTCAAAGGTGAGTTTAGAGTTTGAGAGGGGATGTATATGGTAAATTAAGAAATGAATAATAGAATTGGAATTCCTTTTGTTGAAGTTGTGTTTATTATTTTCTGTTTTGGGAGAAATTTAAATGTGAGGAACATGTAAAATAATATGGACTATGTTTTCACGAAAAATTAAGGTGTACTGGTAAAAATAAGGAATACTTTAAGGGTTTGAGGTTGCACTCAGTAATGCAAATACATTCAGCATCAGTGAGGCTGGTTGCCCTTGCTGGAGTGTAGTGAGTCACCCAGGTTACACATGTTGCTGGTCTCAGAAAGCTGTTTGGTATTGCTCTGGTGATTTTACATTTGCATTAGATGGAAAGGGGGAGGTATTTTTTTATGCAGAAGCAGACTCTTAGCACACAGCCAGCTGGTTATCCTGTGGAATCATGGATAGTATTCACAACCGAGTGGGGTTTGAGGTTTCAGTTAGTAATGCAAATACATTCAGCATCACTAAGGCTGGTTGCCCTTGCTGGAGTGTAGTCAGTCACCCAGGTTACACATGGTGCTGGTTTCAAAAAGGAGTTTGGACATGTGCTGTTTTCAGAATCTGAAAAGTGGATTCAAAATGTGTCAGTCTGTAAAAGTGTTTATCACTTGCCAAAAAAAAGAGTAGTAAGTGTGCTTTCAAATTGGCAAAGAAATTTCATTTTGTGACTAATATGAAAACATGACTCTGTGTGCAAATAGGAATTACAGGCAGAGATTTATTGCGTATTGCTCTGGTGATTTTACATTTGCATTAGATGTAAAGGGGCAGCCATTTTTTTGTATGCAGAAACAGACTCTTAGCACACAGCCAGCTGCTTATCCTGTGGAATCATGCATAGTATTCACAACCGAGTGGGGTTTGAGGTTTCAGTCAGTAATGCAAATACATTCAGCATCACTAAGGCTGGTTGCCCTTGCTGGAGTGTAGTCAGTCACTCAGGTTACACATGGTGCCGGTCTTAAAAAGCAGTTTGGACATGTGCTTTTATCAGAATCTGAAAAGTGGATTCATAATGTGTCAATCTGTAAAAGTACTCATCACTTGCCAAAAAAAAGAGTAGTAAGTGTGCTTTCAAATTGGCAAAGAAATTTCGTTTTGTGACTATTGTGAAAACATGACTCTGTGTGTAAATAGGAATTACAGGCAGAGATTTATTGCGTATTGCTCTGGTGATTTTACATTTGTATTAGATGGAAAGGGAGAGGTATTTTTTTATGCAGAAGCAGACTCTTAGTACACAGCCAGCTGCTTATCCTGTGGAATCATGCATAGTATTCACAACCGAGTGGGGTTTGAGGTTTCAGTCAGTAATGCAAATACATTCAGCATCACTAAGGCTGGTTGCCCTTGCTGGAGTGTAGTCAGTCACCCAGGTTACACATGGTGCTGGTCTGAAAAAGCAGTTTGGACATGTGCTTTTATCAGAATCTGAAAAGTGGATTCATAATGTGTAAGTCTGTAAAAGTGTTTATCACTTGCCAAAAAAAAGAGTAGTAAGTGTGCTTTCAAATTGGCAAAGAAATTTCGTTTTGTGACTAATGTGAAAACATGACTCTGTGTGTAAATAGGAATTACAGGCAGAGATTTATTGCGTATTGCTCTGGTGATTTTACATTTGCATTAGATGGAAAGGGGGAGCCATTTTTTTGTGCAGAAGCAGACTCTTAGCACACACCCAGCTGCTTATCCTGTGGAATCATGCACAGTATTCACAACCAAGTGGGGTTTGAGGTTTCAGTCAGTAATGCAAATACATTCAGCATCACTAAGGCTGGTTGCCCTTGCTGGAGTGTAGTCAGTCACCCAGGTTACACATGGTGCTGGTCTGAAAAAGCAGTTTGGACATGTGCTTTTATCAGAATCTGAAAAGTGGATTCAAAATGTGTCAGTCTGTAAAAGTACTTATCACTTGCCAAAAAAAAGAGTAGTAAGTGTGCTTTCAAATTGGCAAAGAAATTTCGTTTTCTGCCTAATATCTAACCATGACTCTGTGTGCAAAGAGGAATTACAGGCATAGATTTATTGCGTATTGCTTTGGTGAATTTACATTTGCATTAGACGTAAAGGGGGAGCCATTTTTTTGTGCAGAAGCAGACTCTTAGCACACACCCAGCTGCTTATCCTGTGGAATCATGCACAGTATTCACAACCGAGTGGGGTTTGAGGTTTCAGTCAGTAATGCAAATACATTCAGCATCACTAAGGCTGGTTGCCCTTGCTGGAGTGTAGTCAGTCACCCAGGTTACACATGGTGCTGGTCTGAAAAAGCAGTTTGGACATGTGCTTTTTTAAGAATCTGAAAAGTGGATTCAAAATGTGTCAGTCTGTAAAAGTACTTATCACTTGCCAAAAAAAAGAGTAGTAAGTGTGCTTTCAAATTGGCAAAGAAATTTCGTTTTGTGACTAATATGAAAACATGACTCTGTGTGCAAATAGGAATTACAAGCAGAGATTTATTGCGTATTGCTTTGGTGAATTTACATTTGCATTAGATGTAAAGGGGGAGCCATTTTTTTGTGCAGAAGCAGACTCTTAGCACACAGCCAGCTGCTTATCCTGTGGAATCATGCATAGTAATGACAACCGAGTGGGGTTTGAGGTTTCAGTCAGTAATGCAAATACATTCAGCATCAGTAAGGCTGGTTGCCCTTGCTGGAGTGTAGTCAGTCACCCAGGTTACACATGTTGCTGGTCTCAGAAAGGTGTTTGGTATTGCTCTGGTGATTTTACATTTGCAATAGATGGAAAGGGGGAGCTATTTTTTTATGCAGAAGCAGACTCTTAGCACACACCCAGCTGCTTATCCTGTGGAATCATGCACAGTATTCACATCCGAGTGGGGTTTGAGGTTGCACTTAGTAATGCAAATATATTCAGCATCACTAACGCTGGTTGCCCTTGCTGGAGTGTAGTCAGTCACCCAGGTTACACATGTTGCTGGTCAGAGAAAGCTGTTTGGTATTGCTCTGGTGATTTTACATTTGCATTAGATGGAAAGGGGGTGTTATTTTTTTATGCCGAAGCAGACTCTTAGCACACAACCAGCTGCTTATCCTGTGGAATCAAGCACAGTATTCACAACCGAGTGGGGTTTGAGGTTGCAGTCAGTAATGCAAATACATTCAGCATCACTAAGGCTGGTTGCCCTTGCTGGAGAGTAGTCAGTCACCCAGGTTACACATGTTGCTGGTCTGAAAATGTTGTTTGGACATGTGCTTTTTTAAGAATCTAAAAAGTGGATTCATAATGTGTCAGACTGTAAAAGTGTTTATAACTTGCCAAAAAAAAGAGTAGTAAGTGTGCTTTCAAATTGGCAAAGAAATTGCGAATTCTGACTAATATGTAAACATGACTCTGTGTACAAAGAGGAATTACAGGCAGAGATTTATTGCGTATTGCTCTGGTGATTTTACATTTGCATTAGATGGAAAGGGGGACCTATTTTTTTGTGCAGAAGCAAACTCTTAGCACACACCAGCTGTTTATCCTGTGGAAACATGCACAGTATTCACAACCGAGTGGGGTTTGAGGTTTTAATCAGTAATGCAAATACATTCAGCATCACTAAGGCTGGTTGCCCTTGCTGGAGTGTAGTCAGTCACCCAGGTTACACATGTTGCTGGTCTGAAAAAGCTGCTTGGACATGTGCTGTTTTCAGAATCTGAAAAGTGGATTCAAAATGTGTCAGACTGTAAAAGTACTTATCACTTGCCAAAAAAGTAGTAGAAAGTATGCTTTGCAATTGGCAAAGAAATTTTGTTTTCTGCCTAATTTCAAAGCATGACTCTGTGTGCATACAGGAATTGTTTTTAGATAATTAATTTGTGAAGATGTTATTGTGATTTTCATTTATAGGAAAGGGGTTTATAGTATTTTAAGATTTCAAAAGATCATAAAAAATGTAGTAATATATTTAAATAAAATAAAGGAATTTTTTTTTAGTTTTTTTCAGGTATTGCTGAAGAGCAGTGAACAAAATTTAAGATGCCTACAAAATCCAGACTAAAGAAAGACCACAAAAAAAACCTATATTTGAAGACAACTGGAGGACCTAAGTTAGTTGGAGATGCTCATGTTGGGAAAAAGAACAAATCTTCTGGTAAGCAGACAAAAGATTTTTTAAAGAACATCTTCAAAAAAAGGAAAAATGTACAAAATGTCTGTACTGGAAAGAATGTTTTCAATAGAAAAAAACAGGAAAAAATTGAGAATTTAGTTAATGCAAATATACCTTCTGCAACAATAAAGATTAACTTAAACAGAAAAACAGCGTTTAAAGAGATACGTAGAAAAATGTTTCAGAGAAGAGTTATGTCCAATTTGATAAAGGATGTGAAGAAATTAAGCAAAAGGCAAAATATTACAAGAGAAAAAAAGAAATTGAAGCCATTGCAGCAAAGGCATTAGAATTAAAAAGGAAACTATTCATTTTAATTTTGAATAGGATGCGTACATTAGATAAAATGGTTAATGTACTGAAATCACAAAGCAAAAGGAAAAGAGTAGTGAACAGAACAAACTTTTGTAAAGTGTTTTTAGGAAAATGGATGCATAGTTCAAGTAGTGAACCTTTTTTTAATGAAGAGAGTTATTTTCAAAGTAATAGTTTGCTGCATGCAGTTGACACCAGAGGTCGTGCTTATGAAGTGAAAAATGGTTGCATAATGGAGAAGGAGATAATGGTTCCAAGAGATGAGGTACAAGTGATGGCGGATGAGGCTATGGGGAGATGTCCTAAAGCCCCAGTGTACACTTGGAATTGTAGTAGTATTTGCACTGTGCGTCAGGAATCTATTGATAAATTTCGTGAGTTTCTAAGAGAATATAGTAAAAAAAGTGTAAAACAGAAGATTAAGGTGCTTCAAAGTCTAGATCCATGCAGAGTGAGAGAGAATACTGGTTTGCAGGGTCATTCTCTGGCTTGTCTATCTAGAAAAGTGTGTAATAGTGTTTTCCATCATTTTAGGATGCTGGCTGTTCATCATACTGAAATGAGAAAGTTTGTGAGACGGTTGTATTTTGCTAAAAGTCCAGCAATAAAGTTAGATGAATTGAATAGGGCTCTGTTCCGTGGATCGGTATCAGATGTAGAGAAGGTTGTTGATGAAATTCAGTTTTGTTACTTTGGTCCTGAACAAAACAGTGCAGAAAAGGACACAGTAAATGAGGAAGAAGTGGAAGAGAATGTAGAACCCTCTGTAAGTAAGACATTTAATGATCACATAACAAAATTTGAAAAAATCTCTAATGAAAGACCAAATATTACTTGTATTTGTTGCCGCAGAACTCATTATAGAAAACAAACTAGGAATGTTGATCTCTACAGAAAGAGTGAAAATGAAGATAATTATAAGTGGAAAGATTTTGCCACATATATATTTCTTGAAAATTGTTTTGAATTGGGTGAAGATCAGCGTATTTGTAAATAATGTTACAACAAGTTAGAGGAAAATAGAATGCCGACCAGAGCTGTACATAATAATTTAGAATTGGATGCTATTCCTGCTGAACTTTCTGAATTAAATACATATGAGTCTATACTTATTCAATGTGTTCATCCGTTCCAGACCATAGTACGTATGGAGCCCAAAACTGGTAAAATTACCTCCTTCAGATTTACTGAGAGGTTTAAAAGGTAGAGTGGTGTATTTGCCCTTGCATTCGAAAAAAAATATGGAAACTATTGATGCGGATACTTTGGAAACTGAACCATTAGTTATTCTGGTTAATGGTGAACCTACAAACAATAAGAAGATTTGGCAGGAGCTTGTAGATGTACGGAAAGTACAAAGAGCAAATTTGTATTTGAAAAGGAATAACAAATGGTATGAATCAATTTATATAGAAGAAGAAGAAGAAGAAGATTTACAAGAAGACACAGAAACACCAACTGGACAAATTGAAAAAGTGGACAAGTCAAAGGAAGAAGAAATTTATGAACATTTTAGCATACATCCTCTTCATTCAAAAGAAGTTATGGGAGACAATATTGATCTGTTTCAGATGAAGAAAGCAAAAGGAACTCCCGTGAGTGTATGGGAGGAGAGCTTGGAAGCTCAATGTTTTCCCCAGCTGTTTCCTAAAGGAAAAGGAGGACGATACGATGAACGTCCAGAACAGATTCCAGCTTCTGAGTATCGGACTACAAGACTATATGCTGAAGATCCCAGATTTCGACAAAGTATTCCTTATTTGTTCCATCTTTTATTTGAAAGCGACTTGTCTGCACTATCTTATGCAGTAAATCACATTTTAAAAAGTGGAGTACATTTACAAAATGTGTCTGCTAAGGATTTTATGGAGAAAGTGCAGCACCGAGATGATCATTTGGAAACACAACTGATCAATCTGATGGCTTGTCAGCGTGGGACAAATGAATATTGGTACAGACGCCATGGTGAATTAAAATGCATGTTACGAAATTTAGGAACACCAACATGGTTCCTTACCCTAAGCTGTGCTGAGTACGCTTGGGATGATTTACTGGATTTTCTACGAGAGGCAAATTCAAACATTAAAAACATCGAATACAAGACAGCAGGAGAACTGTGCTCATTGGATCCGGTTAATGTTTGCAGATATTTCAATCATAGATTTGAGGCTATGATGTCCTTCATCTGCAATAAAAAAAATCCACCTCTAGGAGAAGTAGTGGATTTCTTTTGGAGAAAAGAGTACCAGGCAAGAGGTGCTCCTCATATTCATATGCTGTTTGTTATATCCTGGCTTGGTATTTATTTATGTGATCTCCTACTCAGCCTGTGGAATGTTCATTCTATGAGGTATCACAGAATGTTGAGAGCCAGAGAGTCAGTTGAGAAGGGCTGAGCAAGAGACAAGCTGCTCCTGGTGGGGTTTACCATGGGCCTACCATTGGTCTCTGTACTGGTCTTGACTACTGGCTATGGATTTATCTGGATTACCTGGAACTAACTGCCAATAAACATCCTAAGATCCTCCAAACGTCTGGACTCAGTTACTACAATTTTTGGCGACGATCTTCTTAAAGAACCTACAACTTCAACCTTGTCAAGCTTCAAGAAACCACTTCAACAAAATTCAACAGCATCTAACTGGCACCTGTCTCAACTCACATTCGAGACCCCACCAGTGACCCCCATGGTCGCCCTCAACGCAACGTGCCAGTTTCAGTGGGTAAACAGCTACTACCTTTATTTGTAGCATCTCAAGTTCCTGCCTCTACGTGTAGCATCTCAAGTTCCTGCCTCTACTGGTCTGTTCTTCCAACGCAGGCATCACCTCAAATACTTTGTCTGTTTCTACTGCTGCCCAAGACTTCTGACAAGCTAGAGCCTCAACAAACAAGCTCCGGTTTCTTATGTAACTCAAATATGTCTACTAACAAAATAATTTATCTGCCTGCTTAACAGTGAATTGTATGCGTTTTTCCAGCAAGCCTGCAAGCTCTATCAACAACGTTTCAAAACAAAAATATTTCATTCACTTTACCTACAGTTGATTTTCAAGTGTGCATCCAGACCCCAGCGGATACTTTCTGGGAAGTCTACATTCAGTCTTGGGCATCTACTTTCCAGAGCTTTTGCTACGCGTATTTTGCTGTGCCTTCAGGTGAGGGTAAGCCTACTTCAAGTTTTCCTACGTCTGGGAAACTGCTGTGTTTTCAACAAGGTTAAGCCTGTTTGTTTAACTTCAGCTGCTACACATCCTTGTCTGACTGGAAAAGACATGTGTCCCTTTCATGTGTGCTCCTATAAAGGTTGCCACAGTGTTTTGAGAACTTTGTGCCTGTCTCTGCTGCTTAAAGAGAGCTTACTCGTGTAGTGCCTGAGTATGTGTCAAGAGTGATTTCTGCTGTCTCTACTACTTCAAGGCACAAGTGGCACCAAGTACAATCATATTCTGCGGTATAAGCGGCATTTTTTTTTCAGCTTTACACTTGTCTTGCCAGTTTTTCTGTGCCGCTGTGGTTCTACACGGTGAGGTATTGCATGACAGTGAATTTGGATGGAGTTGCGCATTGACATTTTGAACTGCTCCTGTTTTTTTTTAAAATACATGCGCAGCGCGTGCAATCTTACCTGCATACAGTGCTCCTACGATTTCTTCAACTGTGACGTCTTTCTCCGCAGCGAAGTCGTCTTCGTGTCTCTCCGCTCCTGCCCATAGACGTTCAACTGCTTCAGCGTGCCGGAAGCCACTCGGTACGGCGCTCAAAACGTGGCGCCATCTTGTGGTTCTTCGTTGCTTTGGTTTACAAGCATTTTACTGAATAACATTTGCCAACCACGTGCTGTGCGTGCAATAAAGTTACACGTTTGTCATGAATCCGCACCAGCAGTATTGAGTGCACATGGTTTGTCACCTCTTGTTTTTTTTTCTTTTTTTTTGGTGTCAATCTCAAGATTTGGAGCGGAGTAGAAAGAATTCTTTGCCTCCAGCAATTTACCGGTTTATGTATGTCATTATAGACGCTATGCAGCATTTCATTCTACAATCTCCAGCTGATGTCTGACAGAACAATGGTTGTGAAGTTTGCAGGAGGGTTTGTCTCTGTTAACACCATGTGTTGTGACTGATTTTTCTAAGTTTTGGCACAAAACTTGTTTTTTTTTTTTCTCTAGTGCAAAGTGGTATTGGGTTACACTGTCATCTAGTGGCTAAGTTAATTTGGAGACGTTTAATTCTTTTTAACAAGATGACTTTGACCACGCATGGCATTAGTAATATTTTTAGTTTTGAAAGGTTCTGCATTTTCTTTTCAAAATGTTTTTATCACGTTTGTTTTGTGTAAGGCATGTTTAACATCAGTGATATTGGTTTACTAGATTCAAGTATTATCATTATAATCAGGCACACATGTTTTAACGTTCTAGCTTTGCAAATATATTAGTCAACTTCATATTGCTGCCCATATTAGGTTTGATGTTTTGAATCATATTCATGTATGCTGTTATCTTATTCAAGCGGCATTCTTATCTAGTACACTTTACCCTTTAAGGGGAGTACGAGAATGGTTCCTGTCCCATTATTTCAATTTTCTAGTTTGTTCACACACACATATACAGGATATACAGTTTTAGGTCGTGTCCTGTTTCTAAGCTGTACAGTTTGGGTGTCAGTCCCATCTCTATTGTGCGCAATTTAATTCAACCTTCCTCCTGGGGAGCTATGCAAGGGTGTAGCCTGTTGACAGTGCACATTTTACCTTACACAGGGTGTTCAAGTTTTTCTTTCTCACGCAGAGCTCAAGCTACCCATCCAAAGGTTACAGTTACAGTCCTATTGCATAAGTGTGGGTTCCGACCCAAACATTGTCAGTTTTACCTTTTTACAGGGATTTCATGCCAAGGTTACAGTCCTTATGCATTACCAGGGGTTCCTACCCAAATATTCCTTTGGAATATATCATGAGTACCTACTCATATATGCTGTTTTAACACAGTTACATCACTACGGTGCACGGTGTTTGTTCTTACACTTATATGTGTTTGGGGAGCACTCCCAGTTTGGTGCACAGCACGTCTCTTTTCCAAGTATTAGTCGTGTACGTTATTGGCCTTAGTCATCTGCTTATTTATGTATGAATCAATCTGTTTGCATTTGTTAACCATTTCTATTTCTAGGTTTTAGTGATGGATACTTACCCATATAATCTAGTTAACGTTAAAATGCTAATGCCAGTGTCTGCCAATGCCTGCGTCTTGTGCTGAAAGCCTGCCGTTATTAATTTTTTTTTTACACTGTCTGGGGAAGAATTGTGTATGCTCATGTATGTGTCTTGACTGCTGCCTGTTCTTCTTTTAACGACTAGATTTCATTTTATGCAGAGGCATGGACATTTATTTTGTGGTTGGCTCATATCAAGCATTCCTCACATTGTTTTTATGCAGTGCTCTCACTTATGCTCAAATGGGTATCAGTCTCATTTTAGTGGTTTGTGTTTTCAAGTTCTAATGGAAATTAGTTTCATGGTCTGTGGTGGGTGTTAGTTAGGGGTGGGCGGAATTTGCGGAATTAACCTTCGCAAATTATCGCGAGAATGTTTAAAATTATCGCAAACAAGCAGAAATATCGCGAAGATGCGGAAGGTTTTTTCCGGCATGTTCGCGCGATTTTCTGCATGGTTGCGGGTCGCCAACTTACCCATGTGGCTGCTTGCGGGCGCGGCCATCTTGTTTTGAGTTGTTCTCGCGGTGCATGATCGCGAGAAGAAAGACGTGATCGCGCGACGCATGACGTCACTGCGGGCGCGAACTGTCGCGAGACAGCGCAAATGGCTAAAAACAATACAACATCTCATGGAGAACGCGACCGGATCAAGAAAACTTGTCGGCGAACGCAGGGAATCAGGTAAGGCGATCGCGCGCGCGCGAGAATGTATCATTTTACAGCGCGAGCAAGAAACAAATTATCGCCAAGCTGCGGAAACCGGAATTTTTGACATCTTCGCGCTCTCCGCGGAACGCAAAAATGTCAAAATATCGCAATTTCCGCGAACGGAACGAAATTTTTGCCCAGGCCTAGTGTTAGTCCCATCTGCATGGTTTTTATGGGTACAAGTCCCATGTGTTTGTAGTGGAAGTCAGACCCATCTACTTAGTCCCATGTGTTTGTAGGGGGTGTTAGTCCCACCTATTTCATTTTTATGGGTACTAGTCCCATGTGTTTGTAGTGGGTGTTAGTCCCACCTATTAGTACCACCTATTTTTTTTTGGTTATGGGTACAGGTCCCATGCGTTAGTAGAGGGTGGGTCACCTATCTACGTCGTTCTAATGGATATTTTATGTTAGTCTATGGTTTTGGTGAGATTGTTTTTACAGAATGTCAAATGATTATTATGATTGTCTAGTGAGTCTAGTGAGTGAAAGGTGTTCTCCACCTTCAGATGACTGGATTTTATGTTGGATGACATTCTGTTTTTTTGTTGGTTTTTTTCAACATGAACATCAAGATTTTGTAATATGCAATATGAGGAATTGTTAATATTTCGAAGGTCCGTTAGAGAATGTGTGTTTTTTTTAGTAAATAATGTTGCTCAGTGCATCTTTGTAATTAGGCTGTGGGCTAAGATGTTGTTGTTCACATTTTTCTTCTTGTAGCCAGAGTTACGCTACCACCTAGTGGGCAAATTAGTTTTTTTTCCATTGTGTGTAAAACCAAGCATGGTATTTGGATAAAGTTTGTCATAGGAAAGGTTTACAGCTACAGTATAGCACAGTGCACATTATTTTTAGTAAAATGTCATGTTTAAGTTTCCCCATTCAGCAGTGCACATTTTCCCCTACACAGGATATCTAAGTTTTTTTTGATTGACGCAGTGCACAAGGTTGTTCCTCATCATGAGATATTTTACTAGGGTTTTGAGTCCCGTCACAATTGTGCACACGTTTTTTTTAGTCCACAGGGTTTTTTTAGTAGCGTCATTATTATACATACATGGTTACCTCCACACGAGGTGACATTCAAGGGTTCTGAGTCCCGTCAACATGTTTGTTTCTAGGTGAGGTGTTTCTTATCGGGCATTTTCCCATCTTCTATAGTGCACAACATGTTTGCCTCAACAGGAGGTGTTTTTAAATGGGTTACGTTCCCGTTTGGTGCACAACTATTGACCTCCACTATAGGTGAGTAGTATGGGTTACAGTCCCATCACTGCAGTGTACGATATCTAACCTCTACATGAGGTGTGTCGTTTTTCTCAACTGTGCACAACATTTTTAGTTTTACCTGTTAGTTCACAACAGTGCACAATATATTTTTAGGTGGTGTGTTTATTGAGTTTTATGCTCATCTGTTTAGTGCACTGTCTGCACCTGGTCATCACCTGTTTATTTAGCTATGTTACCTTCACAGGGTATCTGGCCTGAATACCATCTGTTGTTTTTTTCAAATTTAATGTGCTTTGTTTACAAATTTTCAATTGGTATTCAACATCTACATCCTTGTTTTTGAAATTGTTATTTAATGGGAAGTGTGAGTGATTCCTTTGTTTTTCTTCTCACTATTTCCTGTTATAGCCCAGTTTTCCTTGTGATTCTTTTACTGATTTTGGGGTTCCTACAGGTCTTTTTAGCCTCACCACATCACCCACCATCCCCACACACCCGCACGCACAACTACGGCTACTCCAGTAAAAAGATCTCCGACAGAGAGCCCTCCTGAAGGGCCCGTGAGGGACTGCAGCGCCACCCCCACGAGGAGCAATGCCCGATGATGATGCTTTGCACCCGCAAGGGTGTGTGAGGGCACTTGGAAAACCACCCAGGAGTATCTGGCCTACACGTTAGACATCACCGCGAACCTTTACAAATCACCATTATTTTCCCAACCCCTCAGCAGTTCACCACTTTGGGACTGCCCACCATAGGAACTGGTACCATTTTGTGTATTTATTCATTTACTGATGCCATTTGTGGATTCTGGATTCTTTCGTTCTGTGTTTTTCTCTGTTTTTCTTTAATGGTTTTATGCTTTAGTTCACTGGAGGTTTTCTTCTCCTTCTATCAGTTAGGGTCTGATATAGATTGTCTCTTTTTATACATGCCTGGCAAGCAGGTATATCTTGGGGTAATTATTGATGTTTTCTCTTATTGTTTCTGTTATTGTGCTAGAAGGGAGGATGGTCTTCTCACTTTTGTCATCTTCATTTATGTCTTGCATCTTCTTGTGGTTTTTCTGTTTTTTTTTCATTGGTGTACAGTGTTTCCGACTTACTCTTTGTCTTTCTTCTTTACTTTATCTTTTCATTTGAAGCAATTTATTTGTTTTATATGGAAGATAAGGGGATATGTTATATCCTGGCTTGGTATTTATTTATGTGATCTCCTACTCAGCCTGTGGAATGTTCATTCTATGAGGTATCACAGAATGTTGAGAGCCAGAGAGTCAGTTGGGAAGGGCTGAGCAAGAGACAAGCTGCTCCTGGTGGGGTTTACCATGGGCCTACCATTGGTCTCTGTACTGGTCTTGAATACTGGCTATGGATTTATCTGGATTACCTGGAACTAACTGCCAATAAACATCCTAAGATCCTCCAAACGTCTGGACTCAGTTACTACACTGTTGTGGATCAAGGATGCCCCAAAGTTTGGAACAGATACTGATGAAGCAGTGTTATCTTACATTGAAGAATATTCAACATGTGCTATACCAAAAAGCACAGAAGAGAAAAAGTTCAAGGAGCAAGTTTTACGTTTCCAAAGTCATCGGTGTGGAAAATACTGTCGACGGAAATACAAGAGCAAAGATAAATACTACACTAAATGTCGATTTGGATTTCCTAGACCTGTTCTTTCAAATGGAAGAGTAAACAGTTTTATGTCATCTGTGAGACATACTATCACAAGAAAATCACCTAAGAATACCTACAACCTAAAAAGAAAAGAAGAATCAAAAAATATAAATGACTACAACCCAGTCATTTTATCCATGTGGAATGCTAACATGGATATACAGTATGTAGCTGACAATTCCATTGCTGTTGCTCGATATGTAACGTCTTACATTACTAAATCTGAAAAAACTGAATTGAAAGAAATGTGGGAAGAGATTTCTCACGAGAAGACTGTCAGTAAGAAGCTGTACAGTTTCAGTTTAAAGATGTTATCGCATCGAGAAATTGGATCCTACGAATGTTCAGATAGGTTATCATCTGCAAGTCTCTACTCGAAATCAAGAAGAATAATTTGGGCAAGTTTAGGCCTTGCAGCAATGAGAAATCGGGTACTGAAATCTGTTAGAGAAATTGAATATTTGGCCGAGAATGACCCAGAAAGTACAGATATTTTTAAATCAAACATGTTGGACACATATTATCCCAAGAGAAGTCAACATCTGGAGAACATGTGTCTCTATGAAGTGCTGCAGAACTACATTTATTCACGGAAAGCCGCAGAAGACATCAAAAATGGAAAATATAAAGTCATTGGTGAGGAAGGATGTTTGGTGAAGCAAACAAAAGGAAGTTTGATAAATCACCGGAAGCTGAGTTGCGACACTACTGACAAAAAGGAATTTTACTACTTGGCTCTTTTACAGCTGTTTAAACCATGGCGTTCAGAGGATGAACTACTGGGAGAATTTCAAAGCTATGAAGATTCATTTAATGCTTGCAAAGACAGCATACAATGCAATACATTCACAACTTATCTGTAAATGAAGAAATTGAACAGGAAACTACAATTGCAGCAGAAGTAGCTAGAGACAGTTCTCAGGACAGCCAAAGTTCAGGAACACTCAGTCAAGATCCCCTAGGACAACCAATCGTTGAAAATGAAGCATCAATAGCCATGAATGAAGTGGAAACGGCTATGAATCAAGCTCAAGAAGAATTTATAGACTTACAAAATTTGGAAAGACAACTGAACGAAGAGCAGCAACAAATTTATGAAGAGATCAGAAACAAAATTGATCACGGATTTCTACATGAAAAAAAAGAGTGCTCATGCACATCATTTCATCCAATCAGTATGTATGTAAGCGGACAAGCTGGAACTGGAAAAAGTTTCCTAATAAAAGTCATCAGAAGCTACCTACAGCAAAAAACGGATTCTACTTTGTCTTGTGTGGTTACTGCTCCAACTGGGTTAGCAGCATATAACATAAAAGGAATTACCTTACATCGTTTGCTAATGTTACCAGTGGAGCATGAGAACAAAATACAATACAACAAGCTAACTGGAGAAGCATGCTTGGAAGTTTCAAGAGTATTGAAGAAGATGCAAGTTCTCATTATTGATGAGGTGAGCATGGTATCAAACTTAATGCTTGCCTTTGTGCATTTAAGAATGCAGCAAATTCTAAGGACAGACTATGACATGTTATTTGGTGGAAAACATGTCATAGTTTTTGGGGATCTTCTACAGCTTACTCCAGTTAAAGGACAACCAGTGTTTAATACTGTGACACATGAAGACACAAAGAAGTCATTGGGAAGCATCGGTAATGCAAATATTAGGTCCTTCTTTGAGTACAAGGAACTTACTACTAATATGAGGCAAGCAAACGATGAAGAATATGGAAGTATTCTGAAAGATATCAGGATTGGACTACTCACAGAAGTTGGCAAAAAAGCATTACAGAGTCGGCTGCTACATAATTTATTTCCAAAGGAAGAAATAGTTGCAGAGAAGATATACAAGAACATTGCAGAAAAGAAAAGTGTCATCTGCTTAATGCCAACTCTACGTGAATGCTCAATATTCAATGAGGAGCTTTTAAAATTGGAAAAGGAAGATATCAGGAAATTGGAAGCAGTGGACAAAATTGAGGATGGAAGAATTACTATCACATTAACAGGCACACTGAAAAATAAATTGGATTCACTAGAGAAGAACATTTCCAAAACAGCTGGATTAGAAAAAAATCTATATGTTTGCATGAACTGTAGAGTATTTTTAAGGAGAAATTTGGATGTTGAAAAAGGTTTAGTTAATGGAGCTATGGGAAGAGTTGTGGGTTTTATTAATTATCAGAAAAAAGATGGAATTGAATGTTTAAAAATAAAATTTGATCAGATAGAAGAAGTTAAAGATATTTGTCGTTGTTCAGTCCGTTTCATGCTTGTGAAAGACTTATATGTACGTAGGAAGCAGTTTCCGTTTTCTCTAGCATATGCTGTAACTATTCACAAGTCTCAAGGATTGACTGTAGATTGTGCTTTTGTGAACATTGGTTCAACTGTGTTCAAAGAAGGTATGGCTTATGTAGCTTTGTCACGAGTGAAAACATTATCTGGTTTATTCATGATAGACTTTGATGACTCAAAAGTTAGTGCTGATACAAATTGTGTAAAGGAGTATAATAGATTAAGAAGAACCTATGCTCCTCATTTAGGTCAGTATCCTGTGTTGGAGAAATGTGTAGTTTCTCGTAAAAGGAGAAATGAGAATATCTGTAATGAAGATGTAGAGAGGAGGAAAAAAAAGAGAAGTGATGTAATTGCAAGCAAAAACAAAAAGGAAAATGAAGAAGAGGTTGTAGGATGTCATTTTGAAAATAGCTCTGGTGTCAACTGCTACGCTAATGTAGTGCTGAATGTTGCATTTTATCTGGAAAGTGTGCAAGAGCAGATAATAGTAAATCAGGGAAAAAGATTCTGTTCTGAGTTGAGTCTCCTTTTTCAAAAGCTGAGTAATGATAAAACTCAAATAGAAAGTGCTACTGAAATTAGAAAACTTTTAGATGTATGTTCAGGACGAACACAGTTTTCTCAAAATGTACAGCAAGACGCACAGGAATTCTTGATGTTTTTTCTTCAGGTACTGGAAGAAGAAGGGGTTCCCACTGAAAATTTGTTTGGTCTCTCTTATAAATGGGAACATAGTTGTGAAAACTGTTATAATATATGTGGCTCTAATGTTGATTCTGAAAGGTTTATTTATTTAACATTGCCAGAAAGTAAAACAGTCACTTTTGCTAAATTAGTTAAAGATGCTAATCATAGCATGGAATGCAGTGAGCGTAAATCTGAAATGTTTTCAACGTTAATTTTAAAGGAATACGGACAATATGTAATTTTAATGATGCAACGATGTAAAGCTGATGGGTCAAAATTAGATACTTTAATAAAGAAGTTTACAGGACAGCAATTATCAATTTCAGGAAAAACTTTTGTAACAGTTGCAATAATTTTCCATGAAGGACCTACTGTTACTTCTGGACATTACACAGTTTATCTTAAATGTGAAAAAGGCTGGACACTGTGTAATGATTCAAAATTGATTTTCAAGCAACGTTTGCCTTTTGATTTAGCAAATTCCTATCTAATCTTCCTGAAACCAAAATTTTAGAGAGACTTGGCAAGATCTGTACAAAACAATTTTACCATTTTATTGGATTACCATTGGAATTTTCAAAAAAAATGATTTTACAAATTATCATTTGGCCTAATGGAAAGGTAACCAATTGCAATGTGGACTTTTTAAATTTTTAATGAAACTTTGGAAAACCAAAAATTTAGACAAAATCGGTAACATCTGCACAATTTAAATTTTGGAATGTTATTGGATTGCCATTGGAAATTTATTCAAAAAAGATTTTTAAAATTACTATTTGGTCATGAGGAAAGGTAAACAATTGTATTGTGGACTTATTTAATTATTAATTAATCTTTCGGAAACCAAAATGTTACAGAGAATCGGTGAGATCTGTACAATTTAAACTTTGGAATTTTATTGGATTAACATTGGAAATTTAATCAAAAAAGAATTTTAAAATTACTATTTGGCCTAAAGGAAATGGAACCACATGTATTGTGGAGTTATTTGAGATATAATATTTTTGGGATTATACTTCTGAAACGAAAATGTCAGACGGTATTTTAAAGAAATAAGTATTGATATTAGATGATATTTTTTAAGAATATTATGCATTTCTATAATGTTATGTTTAAGTTAAAAGAGATTCTGGGCTTTTTTAAAACAATCTTTGAGATTGTTATTTTTTTTTTGCCCGCTGTTAAATGATGAATGCAATTGCTTTCACAATTTATAGTGAAATGCAATATATTCTGAAAACAGCAAAAAAAAGGCAAACAATTTTTTGGGAAAATATGTAAATATGTGTACTGTATTATAAAATGTTTTATTAAATATTAATACTTTGTTCTTTTTTTTCAGATTGAGATAGAACATTTTCAAAAACTTGAACCATTTTTAAAGCAATTAAAATTAAATTTAAATTAAAAAATAATTTTTTGAGTGGGTATGGTAAGTCAAAAATTTCATGGTCCCTTTTTTCCACTTCTCCACAATCACATTTTCAGTTTTTCATTGTAGTCTCTCAAGGACCTTGTAATGTGATAATTGATTTTTAGTTTTTAAAAAAAAAAAAAAAAAAAAGGCATACCGTACACGTACGGTAAAAAAAAATAAAAAAAAGTTTTAAAAAAAATATAAAAAAAAGTTAAAAGGTAAGGTTGGCTCTTAAAAGAGCCGTTGTGTTCATGCAGGGACAGAGGAAAGAAAGAATGGGAATATTAGTCGGTACGACAAATGTGCTGATCTATTAAATTGTTCACTAGGGCAACACTGGTCTCCCTATGACAAATTAGATCATGACAAGTGGCGCACCGAATTAAAACCCTCGCAAACCGATGGTTGGTTTCCAGAGGACGAGAAAAAGGAGATGCTCCCCCCACAGATGAAGGGCTCAGCTGACCTACCGAAGATGGACTCGGCCCTGCAGATGATGGACCAGGCTGAGCTGCTGTGGATGTGCTTGGTTGACTTACTGAAGGGTTACCTTCAGTATGTCGAGCATGTGTCCTACCGTGTACATCTTGAAGGTGTCTCAACATGGTGTGATTCCCGAAGGAATACTTCTTGTTGGGATTCCCTCTTGAAAGTACACGGCCACAAAGCTTACAAGTCACTAAGGGTGCATTTACCTTTTTCTTGTCCTCTGGAAAAGAAAAATACTCCCATATGAAAGAGCTCTTTTGTTTCCTCCTTCTCTGCCTCAAGGTAGTGCTGCTAGCCTCACTCTCAGAAGAGTTCTGCTGTTCTGCCATCGTATCACAAAGACAACTCAGCTCCTTCTCCTAAGGGATCACAAGCAGAAATGAGGGGAATGGGTGTGGTGTAGGAAAGTTCTAGAACTGAAAGTAGTTTCAACCAATCAAAAGTTGTGTTTCATGATCACATGACCCACCGTGCGCGTACGTTACGCTTACGGAGCGCTTACGGTAAAAGTACGCATGCACGTAAAAAAGACACGCGCACGCGAGCATGCGCAAAACAGGCACGCCCCTTCACTTCCGCGTAACATGCGCGTGCAGCGTACGCGTTACGCGCTGCGTGCTGCGCGCGCGTGACGTACGTCTACGCAAATTGCGTAAATGAACGCAAACAGCGTAGAAATCTAACGTAATGAAAGAAAACGTGCGCTTACCGTACGCGCACGTTAAAAAAATAATAAAAAAAAAAAAAAGGGGAAAAAAAAACACTATGTTATGCTAATAAATCTTACCTGTTTAGTTTAAAAAATGGTAAAAAAAAATATATTGTAGAATTTTTAAAATTTAACCATAGTCTTTAAAAAAGGATAGAAAATTCAAATAAAAATATGTTAAAAAAATTGAAAAAAAAAAAAAAATGAATTAGCATTTAAAAAACCTTGCAAATTCACTGAAAAAACCATGGGTTTCACACACGTTATAGTTAGGAATGAGCATTTAAAAAACCTTGCAAATTCACTGAAAAAACCATGGGTTTCACACACGTTATAGTTAGGAATTAGCATTTAAAAAACCTTGCAAATTCAATGAAAAAACCAAAGTTATAGTTAGCTGGACATTTCACTCGTAAAAAACCAATGAAATTCCCCCGTTATAGTTAGTTCAGCTAACTATAACTCGCGCGCCCGCAATGCACTACTGATGACGTCACATATTACATCACTCATGACATGGTCACTGACATCACTCATGACATCACTGATGACATCTCAAATGACATCACTGATGACATCACTGATGACATCTTCCTTGTGATAGAGTGGCAGACCTCCTCTTCCCCTAATATATCCTTTGATACACACATTCAAAAATAGAGACTAAAATTTTTAAAACAATGGACATACCAATACCAGTTACAAGAACCTCTTAAGTAATTCTAAGAACCACATACACATCCACTCATTCACCAACAGTCCTATACAGTCACTCATACATGCACTCACTCATCATATGTACTCATACACCTATACATCCTGTTACACAATGCCACTCATCCATAGAGTTACTCACACATACTCACTCATGCTAATAAAGAAACAAACATACATTTATTATCTTATACAGTTATACACACACCACCACACTTACTTCTACGGAAAATTACACATACTTAGTCTTATAAACAATCACTTATAGAAACACATACTTATTCATACAGGAACTCTTTCAATCTCTCACTCTCACATATACTCACTTATATACACCAATAGTCACATATACTAGTTTAATAGATATGTAGTTACTCATAAAGACACTATTGAGACAGTCATTCACTCACTAACACACCCATACACACACTCATCCACCCATACAGTCCTGCACACATGCTGTCTTCAACACATACAAAGAGTGAATCACTCATTCATGCACCTATGCACTACATAATACCCCCCACCGAACCATACAGACACTCAGACTGATACTCAAAAAAACAACTAATAACCTATATAGACACCCAAGAAGCTACTCACCAACCCATGCAGCCACTTATACACAAAGTGAGAGACTGATACAGATATTTTCATATTTAAACATTACTCAGTAAGCCATGTATTCAGTATGATACACTTAATCAGTCAGATACACAATAAATTTTTCAAAAACAAAGCATCCATTTAGACACTTATATACCCATTTATTCTTTCATTGACCTTGAGATATACATATATTAAACATATTTAATTTTCAGAAATACACACATTCACTGGATGATGTCATCAGTGATGTCATCAGTGATGTCATTTGAGATGTCATCAGTGATGTCATGAGTGATGTCAGTGACCATGTCATGAGTGATGTAATATGTGACGTCATCAGTAGTGCATTGCGGGCGCGCGAGTTATAGTTAGCTGAACTAACTATAACGGGGGAATTTCACTGGTTTTTTACGAGTGAAATGTCCAGCTAACTATAACATGTGTGAAACCTTTGGTTTTTTCATTGAATTTGCAAGGTTTTTTAAATGCTAATTCCTAACTATAACGTGTGTGAAACCCATGGTTTTTTCAGTGAATATATATATATATATACATCAATTTCAATTTGAAATACATTTTGTATTTGATCATTTTTCCAGTGAGTATTCTTTTAAGCATGTACCACCACTGTTTCTATGGAAATGTGTTGCAGTATCTGAGAGGGGCCATAAGTGGTATTGTACTTACTCCAAGGTTGGACTGGAGTATATTTACAAATGTTTTGGATCCTTTTTGGCTGTAATAACTTTTGAAGTTCAGTTTGTGAATGCAAAAGGTTGACTCTTGCGGGTGTTTGTATTTGCATGTCCATCTCCACACCCATCGTTACCCTTCCTCAAACCTCTCCTTACACATCACTAGCACTGCCCGCCACAATGCTGGAAATAGGGTATGCCACCGCGGCATCCTAATTGCCGGTGCGGGACCGCCGCACCACTGGCGGCCAGTCCCAGCACCGCTAGGGTCCGCCATCCTAATAGGCCCCTAAGTCTCCATTTTTCAGCCACTCCTCCAGGCTCCTCCCACATTTACTACTAAAATGTATACCTGTGACTGTGGAGAGATTTGCAACTGGGACACAAAACTCTGCATAAAAAAGTAGGAGAGGTAGAGGCAGAGGTCTCCACATGTAGGTTTGAGAATCACATTTTGTAGTATTTGA
This sequence comes from Triturus cristatus, assembly GCF_964204655.1. Classification (NCBI taxonomy): domain Eukaryota; kingdom Metazoa; phylum Chordata; class Amphibia; order Caudata; family Salamandridae; genus Triturus; species Triturus cristatus. Next base: position 728,209,471 of record NC_140587.1, on the reverse strand, counting down.
GTAGTGATATTCTAGTACTAAATGTACTGCAAAATGTGTTTTACAAATTGGCCCTAATGATGATACAAGGAGAACAAGAAGAGACAAAAGAAACTGCTTGTTGCAAAATATATGGCATCCTGACTTCAAAAAAGACAAAGAAAATAACATAACTTTCCAATACAGCTAACTGAAATGTGTCTTCTATATGAACATTTGGATGTGTATTTGTTCAAATGATCATTTATATATAACACAATGCAAACAGAGTTATTTTTGGTACACAAAATGATTATCACGTATTACCCAATTGAATGGTGCTTACTTTTTTCACCTCTGAATAGGAACCCTAACCCTTTAACATACATTTCATGATACCCTAAACCTTTAAATCAGCTTATTACACACAGATAGTGCATTAACCATGTGAACTATCTTGCTAGTGTTGCTCTCTGAGAGCTGCAGCTACAAATATATGTCTGTAGGAGGTTGCTTGACATTCTAATACACCTTACCAATATGGAGTTTGGAAGGAGACTTGGCCGAATGTATGACGTTACAACACGGTCTTTACACCGCAATACGTTTACAACGCAGTCATTACAACGCAAGTAGTTACAACGACTTGTGCTAGAGGCGCTGGACTTAGGAATAGTATGATTTACTATTCCAACTCCAGCCTACGTAACAGTAGGGAAGGTGTTGGAATAGTAAATCACACTATTCCTTAGTGTATAGCGCCATCCAGCGCAGGTTGTTGTAACGACTTGCGTTGTGATGGCCACGTTGCAAACGTATCGCGGTGTCAGGACTGCGTTGTAATGGATGTCTCCCGACTTGGCCAGATAGATCAGTGGTTTATGTTTCTGTTGCAGTAAACTGATTTCATCTCAAGGTCACAAGCTCAGTTCGTGCTCAGCCCGCTCAGTCTTTCATTCTCCAACAGTGAATGGAATGAGCTTGACTGAGTCGGGAAAGGATAAGACATGAAACATTGCTGCTAACCTACTGCGGTTACAAAACACATTAAATGAGAATCTGTTTCATTTTGAGGTCTGCAGGTTGGGTGTCACGCTGGACATTCTAGGGTGCCTCTGCAACAAAGAAATGCTCGAGCATATTTTTGTGTTTTTTGAAGTCTGAGATTCAACAAATAAACTACGAGTTATCACGTTTTTCGGTATGGCATGCGCGCTTTGATCACTGCCACCCTCCCGTCCTTCAATGCCGAAGAACACAACATCTTCCCTTTAATCCTGAAGTCTTGCGGGGCGGCGCGCGCGGCGTTCCCGAGCTTCAGTCCCACGTATTCAAATTCCTCACAGCAGCTTTCGTCGATAGCACTAAGAAAGCGATTTTATCTGTTGTCAATTTGTGTAAATTATTAACTTCAAAGCTAGCAGCGAGCACCCTGACATTGCATTTCAAGCTTAAGCGGGGGGAACAGGAGGCGCGCAGATGAAAGAAAATAAACTGATTAAACTGTAACAATCCTTTGAGACAGCAAGCAGGTTTGAAATGTTTAGTCTGTTCCTTATTATGATTATAGTTGAACAGCTCAGCCAGGGTACACTGCACACAGTCGGTGAACATTAATGGCTGGGCAGCAGAGACAGCAACACTCTCTGTTTGAAGCCTTTAACTGGTGCAGTCACCTCTCCCTTCTGCACAGCCAGCCCTCCGCACAGATTCTCCAGCAAGAAGCATCTGACTGAATTCATAAGATGGGAACTTATTGAATTTTCAGAAAGTAACAATGATGATAAATTGGAATGTGTCTAAGTGAAATTAAAAATTATTGCTCCTACAAAATTGGGCGAGTGGCTGGCCCAACCACAGGATTCCTATTTAACACTGTTAGAAATTAAAGGTATGTAACTGATAAAGACGGATGTCTCACTTTCCAGGAGTAAACCTGCACAGTTGAAAATGCATATTACAATAATTGATCTCCCGTGAATGATGTGGTAAGTGATGTTTGATGCATTGGTTTGACTTCATCATTCTGACACTGACAAATGGGCTTTTGGCTCCTCTATTAAAAAGATGGCCAGTATGCCAAATGCTTCCATTGTGCGGTGAAATTTAATGTAAAAAATCTTTGGCAGAGCCAGATCTATTTTTTGCTACTGAATGCTAGGTGGCCTGAAAGTGAGCAGCTCAAGCCTGCAGTGCTGCAAACTGTCACTAGGTGTCCAAAGAGTGAGTAGCAGAATTCTTCAGTACCACCTTCATAAGTAAGGCTATGGATAAGGAGCGTGAACTCCAGGTTATTTTAGTGGCAGCCTTAAATTGTAAAGTCTCCATCCACTCTAGTAGCCTATTATTAATTATCCTGCTGCTTATTATTCTTTTTTTCACCTTTTATCTGATTTGAAAATCATGGATGCCCCTCTTAATGATCACAGACACGAGGGGGGCATATCAACAACAACCGGCGATAATTATCGCTCAGCGCTGTTAGCGTGAGGATAATTATCGCCGGCTAGCGTGAATTTTTATCGCTGAGATAGCGTGCTATTAGCAACGCTTATCTCAATAGCGATAAAAATCTACACGCTAACAGGCTAACGTGAGATTATCGCTGGAAACCCAGTGATAATCACACGTTACCTTGTTGATAGGGACAGGCAAACTTAGCCATGATATCCTCCTTCCATAGGATATCATGGCTAAGTCTGAAAATTAGCAGACGTAAAAAAGCAGCGTTAACCGCGGTTAGCGCTGCTTTTTTTGTCTCTAACAGGGTTAGCGACATTCTTGATAATAGGAGAAATGTCGCTTAGCGACATTTCTCCTATTATTTTACTCTGGAACGCCCCCTTTGCATCTCATTAGAGATGCAAGGGGAAGCGTAGAGTAAAAGGGTGCTAATATGCAAATTTGCGTGTTAGCACCCTGTTGTTGATAGAGCGCTAGTTTTATCTCTGCTTTTTTGGCTTTTAAAGCCAAAAAAGCAGAGATAACGCCCTTGTTGATATGCCCCCTAGTCTTCTACCTAGAGATCAGTATCTCCTTAGTAGGGTCATGGAAAATTGATGGACCCAGTTCGAAAGTCAAAAAGAATTCTGGTAGAATGCATTGGACCCCCATTAAAACCTTTAATTTAAAAGGGCTATTGGAGAGGGCAGTATATGACTTAAGCCTCTGGGAATCTAATGTTTTGAGCTTCTGCTGCCAATTCATGATCCAGATCTTAAATAATGATCATCAAATGTATACCAAGTCTTGTTATAAACCACTATGGTCCCCATTACGATGCCGGACAGGCGTTGTGTTGGAAACTGGACCGACCAACAAGGAGTGAGGGGTCCCGCTTCCCTAATTAGGATGCAACCGTCTTCATGTCGGTCGGAAAGTGCATATTTCCTATTGCGGCCTGTGCGTGGGCTGCAGCACAAGCCGTAATAGGAAATATACACTTTTTAAATATCCATGCACCGTGTGGCAGGCACCATGCAGTGCCTCCCACATGATACATGGATATTTGAGGGGCACAACAGGTGCCCCCAGGCCGCATAGCGGAGGACGTGGGGGGGGGTGGGCACCCTGCTAGGTGCCCCCAAAGGCAATTTCCAACATCCTTTCTATGGGGGTCAGACCACCATAGAATGGAAAACTGTCGGAAACTTGCATCGTAATCCCCACGGCCTAAATAGGCACCTCCTCCATTCTCGGGATAACCATCAGCCCTCTGCCCTGACAGGCTCCTTGACTCTTTCGGAGGCGGAGCAGATTCCCCCCAATGGCATCTGTCTGACTGCCCGTATCATAATATGGCGGTCAGACCGATGCCTCTGACGAGCTGTTGGATGGCCCTGTGCCCGACATCGTAATAGGGCTCTCTGTTTGCCTCCACTCTCCTTGAACAAGGAAATACATTGGTTGAATCGAATGAAGTTTGTTTCATATACGAAGGAAAGAGATAGACTTGTATTACTACTGAAGAAGAAAAGAAGTTGCTTAAAGGGTGGTGCAAAAAGTAGACTTTTTGAACGTAGATGGATTGACTTAAGAGAAGCTGCACATAAGATGAATGTGAGAAGATTCTGGGAGAGTATTGCAGACTTCTGTTGGTGTAGAGTGAGGTCTTGCCCTTCCTCCATCCACGAGGATATATGGGGCCATTTTTTCAATACCATATGCAGAGAAAATCTTCCTATTGGCCCTGAGTTGGTAACAGCTACTAGTGGCCTCTGTCTGTGGGTGAGATCAAGGCTTCGATCCACGCAATGTGGACTTCTGGTGCAATGTGCCCAGATGAAGTGCCTAATCTTGGTTATAAAAAACAGAAGTCAAACTTCAGGCAACATTCCTATTTCCGGTCTTCAAATATTGTTACATTATTTCTACAGTGCATTGTTTGTATCACCATTCCATTTTATAAAAAGAGGGACCGTAATTTGCCCGCTAACTACCATTAAATTGGTTTGTTAGATGTGGTACGCAAGGCCTTCACTAGGTCTTTACTGTATCATCTTAATGCATTGGTTAAATATAATATGATCATTCCATTAGAACTAACAGGCTTCAGAAAAAAACATGGCACCTTAGATAATATTGCAGCCCTCAGCTCACTAATAAAAAATGTGTGACCATCAAGGGTTCCCCAAGTATATGACTCGCTTATTGATTTTTCCACAGTCTTTGTTAAGTTGATCGGTCAGCCCTGTGGAAAAAGTTATTTAATCTCGGCCTGCCTGGAGCCTTATTGCATTTATCATTGCCATGCACTCCGCAACCTGGTGACAGGTCTTGTTAGGTGGAAATCGGGGACTATCTGTGAGCTTTCTGTCAAAAAATGGTCAGAAGAAGGTTTCTGTTTACTTGCGCCATTATTTTCTAAGTATATATTCGAGATTTTAAGTTTCCTTACAAAAGGATTAGGCTTTCCTCCAAGTTTCAGGGGCTGATCATTATCTTGCCTATTATACTTAGACAACATTGTAATTCTTAAAATAACTGTCAAAGATTTAAATTGCTGCTTAGCAGCGTTACGGTAGTACAGAAATTTGCCTTACCTAAAAATGTACTTCTAAAAAAGTAAAGCTTTGGTTTTCAAGGAAGGACAGTGTGTAAACACTCTGATTATTTTTGGTACTTTGGTTTGCAAAAACTGGAAACGGTTAAAACCCACACTTTCTCAGGTAAAATCATGTGCAGCACTTCAAATGACTTAGTTCACATCTCAAATAGTGTTAGTAAAGCGCAGTCACAGGCCAAGGAGTTGGGCACATTTTACAATGCTGTGGGTAGGAGACAATTTTCCCATCTCTAATCTGTGTACCAGGCTGAAATCCCACCCACCTTATTATATGCAGTGGAGCTGATTGATGTGGCAAGATGTTTTTTTAGATAAGACTGAAGGGCAAATATTAAGGAGAGGATCATCATGTAACACACTAGCAGCTACTGCAGCTTTAAGATCGGAATTTTTTATTAAAAGTTCATTTGCACAAGACTTGGCAAGAGTGGTGCAGCGGGCTTTTTGCCTACTGAGAAGTGACGGTATCTCCCTATGGCACATTTTATTGGTAAGGAGATTTTTGAATGGAAAAAAGAAAAATCACAGTTTCTTTTTTTAAACTTTAAGTATGCATTAGACCAACTTGAATTAGACCAAAGCTTATTTAAAGGCTTCTCTTAAACAAGCTTTGCTCAATCTAGGCCTTTGTCTGGACACTAACCCCTGTAGTAAAAATAGGAGGTATGAAGTAATAATGAACTCTATTATTGTAAAAAAGTCAAAACTGTACTTGACATTGAATATGCCCCACAGGATTATATGCTTTTGGACACTAATGAGATTAAATATTCTTCTGTTAAATGTATTTATGTCTAAATGGTATGGGTCATCAAATCTATGCAATCTTTGTCAAAATGGCGTCCAGGACTTGAAGCATGTTTTATTAGTCTTACCCGTCTTGTTGCTATGGCGTTGTAAGATGTTGGAACCCTTTGAGCTGAAATTTTGCATGATAACAACATCTGAGGCCTTGCAATTGATGTTTATCCCTCTAAATGAAATGTTTTATATCCAAATTTTTAGATTTTTTAAAAATGTTTTTCAAACTTGTGTTGATAACTTTAATATTAATTGTGTTCTTCTGATTTTGAATCGGAATGTGTCATAGGAGGTAAGCAGTTTAATTGGTTTCTATGGTATATATCTTGTGCTTTATCTTTTTGCATGCTCTTGTTTCATGTGGGCCTCTTTGAGGTTCTATATCATTAAATAAAAACTTGGCTTGGCTTGCAGTACCACAAGTCGTCACTAGGTGTTGCAAGACTGAATTGCACAAACTTTCAGTAACACAGGCTGTCTTTAGGTGTTCTCAGAGTGATTAGCACATAACTGTAATACCACAAGCTCTCACTAGGTGTTCCAAGAGTGAGTAACAAATCCTGGAGTACCACAGGCTGTCATTAGGTGATGTAAGTTTGAGCAGTATAAGCCTACAGTACCACAGGCTGTCTTTATGTGTCAAGAGGGAGTAGCACAAGCCTGCAGTAGCACAGTCTGTCACTTACTGTTCCAAGTATGAGTAGTACAAGACAACAGCACCATGGGTTTTTACTATGTGTTGTGATAATGAGTTGCTGAGACTGAAAAGCATTTTAGGAGCGATCAGCAGTAGCCTGCAGTCTGCGACCCTTGACCTTAGGGTAGGTCGCTCCCCTGCCCCCGCAGCGCCACCAGTGCTTGCCTGCCTCCTTTTGTGCGATTCTGTGTGATTCTGACTGCTGCTCCCTTTTTTCCTTGTTCCCCGAGTGCGTGCCCGGCTGTTGTTGTGAGTGCTGCCCCCTTTTTTTCCTTGTTCCCCGAGTGTGTGCCCGGCTGTTGTTGTGAGTGCTGCCCCCTTTTTTTCCTTGTTTCCCGAGTGCGTGCCCCCCAGAGTGCCCGGTTGTTGTTGTGCCCCCCTTTTAGTGCCCGGTTCCCATTTGCTTCGTTTCTCTCGCTTCTCGTCTTTTTTCGCTTTATTGCCCTCGCCGCTTTTCCCGCCGTTTTTTTCCCCCGCCTACCCTCCCACCGCCCGCCTCCCAGCTGACCCCTAATCCCCGGATACCCCATATATGGCGGCCGCTGCGAGACAGAGGTAGCGACCCTTGACCTTAGGGTAGGTCGCTCCCATGCCCCCGCAGCGCCACCAGTGCTTGCCTGCCTCCTTTTGTGCGATTCTGTGTGATTCTGACTGCTGCTCCCTTTTTTCCTTGTTCCCCGAGTGCGTGCCCGGCTGTTGTTGTGAGTGCTGCCCCCTTTTTTCCCTTTTTTTCCTTGTTCCCCGAGTGCGTGCCCGGCTGTTGTTGTGAGTGCTGCCCCCTTTTTTTTCCCTTGTTCCCCGAGTGCGTGCCCGGCTGTTGTTGTGAGTGCTGCCCCCTTTTTTTCCTTGTTCCCCGAGTGCGTGCCCGGCTGTTGTTGTGAGTGCTGCCCCCTTTTTTTCCTTGTTTCCCGAGTGCGTGCCCCCCAGAGTGCCCGGTTGTTGTTGTGCCCCCCTTTTAGTGCCCGGTTCCCCTTTTGCTTCGTTTCTCTCGCCTCTCGTCTTTTTTCGCTTTTTTGCCCTCGCCGCTTTTCCCGCCGTTTTTTCCCCCGCCTACCCTCCCGCCGCCCGCCTCCCAGCTGACCCCTCCTCCCCAGCTACCCCATAAATGGTGGCCGCTGCGAGACCACGCAGCGGACGTGCGCAGCGGGCGCGCCACTGGCGCGCCGAAGGCGCGCCTAAGGCAAGCCCGTCTGCGCCCGTCCGCGCCTGGACCGCGCCCAGCATCATGACCCCTGGCCCCCGCGACCCACACCTCCCACACCTGACCTACGACACCGCCGCCCTGACCAAACTCAACCCCGGCAGAGCGCCAGGCTGCTGTCGCACCACCCCGAGACGCACCCATGGTCTTTTTACCTGCCGCAACTGCCAATTCACCTGCCTACGGACCCCCAACGCACCCCACAAGAACAACACCCCCGAACACAACCTCAAGTGCATCCTGATCAACACGCGATCCGTCCACAGACACGCCATCGAACTGTGGAACCTCATCGACTCAACAGCCCCGGACATCGCCTTCCTCACTGAGACCTGGATGAACCCCTCCTCTGCACCCGACATCGCCATAGCCATCCCTGACGGATACAAAATCATCAGGAAAGACCGCACCAACCGCACCGGAGGCGGCATCGCCATCATCCACAAGAGCTCCATCCGCATCACAACCAACACCGACCACACACTCTCCGACGCTGAACACCTCCACTTCCAAATCCACAGCGACCCCAAAACCACCCTCAGAGGAACCCTCATCTACAGACCCCCCGGACCACGCACCAATTTCAGCGAAGACATTGCAGACTTTGTCAGCCCACACGCCCTCCCCTCCGCCGACTACATCCTCCTGGGAGACCTCAACTTCCACCTGGAGAACTACAACGACAACAACACCACCACCCTACTGGACAACCTCTCCAACCTCGGACTCAAGCAACTGGTCAACACCCCCACCCACTACGCCGGACACACGCTCAACCCCATCCTCTCCTCCAGCAAACACATCTCCTTCAACCACACCACCAAACTCTCCTGGACCACAGCTGCGTCCACTTCAGCTACAGGAAAACCACAACCCACCACCACGCTCAACAACCACCGAGAAGACAATGGAACCGAATCACCGCCGACCAACTCACATCAGCTCTCTCCCAGAACCCGCCCACCAGCACCTCAGACCCCAACGAAGCAGCCAACAACCTCACGAGCTGGATCTCCGACTGCGCTAACATCCTGGCTCCCCTGAAGACCCGAGCGAATGGAGCCAACCACAAAAGAAGCTCCTGGTTTAACTCCACCCTCAAGGACTCCAAAAAACGATGCCTCACCTTCGAGAAAACCTGGTGCCTCGACCAGACCGACAAGAACATGTCAGCCCTCAAAAACGCCACCCGGAAACTCCACCAACTCCTCCACGCCGCAAGAAAATCTTCCTTCAAAGACAGACTTGACAACAACTCCAACAACAGCAAAGAACTTTTCGGCATCGTCAGAGAACTCTCCAACCCCGACGCCGAAGACAATGCCATCACCCCCTCACAAGACCTCTGCGACTCCCTCGCAGCCTTCTTCCACCACAAAATCACCGACATCTACAACAGCTTCACCACAACAAACGCGAACCCACCACCAGAACCCACCCCCCACAGCACCACCATCCACGCCTGGAACCCGATCACCACCGAGGGAACCACCCGCATGATGAACTCCATCCACTCAGGATCACCCGCCGACCCATGCCCCCACCACATCTTTAACAAAGCCGACAACATCATCGCCCCCCATCTCCGAGACGTCATCAACACATCCTTCACCACCGCCACCTTCCCCGAGAGCAGGAAACACGCCAAACTCAACGCCCTCCTCAAGAAGCCGACAGCAGACCCCACAGACCTCAAGAACTTCCGACCCATCTCTCTCCTCCCGTTCCCAGCAAAGGTTATTGAGAAAACCATCAACACTCAACTGACTACCTTCCTCGAAACCAACGAATCACTCGACCCCTCGCAGTTCGGTTTCAGGGCCAACCACAGCACCGAGACCGCCCTCATCGCAGCCACGGACGACATCAGATCCCTGACCGACAAGGGAGAGACCGTGGCCCTCATACTCCTTGACCTCTCCGCAGCCTTCGACACGGTATGCCACCGCACCCTGATACAGCGCCTCAAAAACGCCGGCATCCGAGGCAAGGCCTTGGACTGGATCATCTCGTTCCTCGCCGGAAGAACTCAGAGAGTCCGCCTCCCCCCCTTCAGATCAACAGCGACCAAGGTCATCTGCGGCGTCCCACAAGGATCCTCCCTCAGCCTTACCCTCTTCAACATCTACATGACGCCCCTGGCAAACATCGCACGCAAACACGGAGACAACCTCATCTCCTACGCAGACGACACTCAACTCATCCTCTCCCTCACCAACGACCCTTCCTCTGCTAGAACCAGACTACATGAAGGAATGAAGGAAGTAGCGGACTGGATGACGGACAGCCGGCTTAAACTCAACACCGACAAGATGGAAGTCCTCATCCTAGGCCCTACTCCCACCGCATGGAACGACTCCTGGTGGCCCCCCGCCCTAGGCAGCACTCCCCAACCCACCGACCACGCCCGCAACCTGGGCTTCATCCTGGACTCCTCCCTCTCCATGACCAGACAAGTCAACGCAGTCACATCGGCATGCTTCAACACCCTTCGCATGCTCCGCAAGATCTTCCACTGGATCCCCACCGACACAAGGAAGACCGTCACCCACGCCCTCGTCACCAGCCGCCTGGACTACAGCAACACCCTCTACACCGGCACCACGATCAAACTACAGAAGAAACTCCAACGAATCCAGAACGCCGCCGCACGCCTCATCCTGGACGTCCCGAGCCACCACCACATCTCCGGACACCTGGAAAAGCTTCACTGGCTCCCAGTCAGCAAGAGGATCACGTTCAGACTCCTCACCCACGCACACAAAGCCCTTCACAACCAAGGACCCAAACTCATCAACCACCGCGTCTCCTTCTACATACCCACCCGCACCCTGCGATCGACCGGACAAGCCCTGGCAGCCGTCCCCCGCATCCGCAAAGCCACCGCCGGAGGCAAATCTTTTTCCTACCTCGCAGCGAAGACCTGGAACTCTCTCCCCAGCCATCTCCGCTTAACACAGGACCACCTCTCCTTCAGAAGGCAGCTCAAGACCTGGCTGTACGAGCAATAACCCCCTCCCCCCCAGCGCCTTGAGACCCTTACGGGTGAGTAGCGCGCTTTATAAATGCCAATGATTGATTGATTGATTGAATTTAGTTTTGATTTCTGATAATGTAATATAGCATGCATAACCAGATCCTAAACTCAAAAAGTTTCAAAATGTTACATTTTCAGACTGCAAAATAATCTGTAGAAAACCTAAAGGTGCATGTACAATCAAAATTATGCAATACCACCTACATTGATGAGCATCTTTCAGGCAACATAGTGGAAAGCTGTAACCTTGTTAATGTGTTTTCATCACCATCTTTTTGTTGAGAGTGAAATAGGATTCTAAAATTAAAAAAATTATCAGCCTTACAGCAAAATAGAAAGCTAACTAAAAATATTTTGAAAATTGGAATGTTAGGAGCTGTATTGAAGACAATGGAGTAGCTCTGGGCTTATGATGGGTGGTATAAAACCGGAGCTCCAACATTCCAATATTTCTCTTCATGTTTTCTCCCTTTATAATTAGGAACATTTTACTCGTACTGGGTGGAATGTTCTAATAGCCGCAGCTCGGGCCAATAATTGGGGGTCAGGGCCTTTAGGAACTAGTATAGCCCTTGGCAATCGGCTATAAGGTTATAATAAATGCTTGAAGTACAAGTTACTTGAAAATGCAGGAGATTAGCTTAAAATATATATAAATGCTCAGCCCTGCAGGTTTGGCAGAGACGTTGCTGAGCTCTCCTTCAATAGAATTCAATACAATTTTCTTTTGTACCATTGTTTCTTTTGTAGTTGATCTTTCAAGGTTCCACATACAGAAAGGACCTAAACGTTTAACACTAAAATGCATCTTAAATTGTAATTTCATAAACTATTATGTTTATGTAGCTTTTGTGCACACAAAAACATTTTCTTTAAAAATAACACCTGGAAAAAATGATATTGCATTGGCCTATTTTTCTAAATTATATTTCATGTAAGCAGTTAGATTGCATTGCAGAACACATAGTTTTGTATGTGGAAGACTTCTTTCCAATATATCTCATTGTTCACCAAAACGTCCATGCAACCTAATGAGAAAAATGCACTACAAGCACATCCTCAAAGATGGATTGATGCACCCAAACAGTCAACTACACGAAGAACCAGATGCGCACTCCTCTGAAGCTAATTCAATCTCTGTGTGTATTTTAAGTATGAAAACAAGCTCTGTCAGTCAGCTATTCTGTGAAATGTGAAATAAAATCTCCAATAAATTGAAGACTTCCTATCTGTACCATCGTACTTTTCGTATCCCACCTTCTTAACCTACTGCACATTCCATTCTGTTTTGTTTTCAACATTGAAACTGTGGGCTCAAACTCACAGCATAAAAGCTAAGAGTAGCTGAAGGTGTCATTTGTGAGCCTAGACCTAGTGTTTCCATGTAAGTTCATTAATGGCTCCAATTACCAGATTAATCTATGTCACATGGTACAATTTTTTCAGTCTTGCACTCTCCTTTAGCGGATAATTGTTTTTCAAATCCCCTTGGTCTTAATGATATAATTGAACAGAGCCATGACTAGAAATGTCTCAATTCTGTGGTGTGTTCAATGAAATTGTAAGATTTGACAAGCAGTGTGTGGAATCATGGAGTCATGTGATGACCCATACTAATGAAGGAACTGTATTGAAAAGGATTGTACACATACTTTTGCCTTTAAATGCAACACCGTTGTCAATTAGACTTCGTCCAGGAGGGCGGAAGCTGTGCCAAATATTCCAGACTTTTTTTAGATCAATTTGCCAACAACTAAAAGAACAGTAACCACCTGTGTAGCAAGTAGTTATCCTGAAACACAGGAGTGATTATGGCCGGGGGGGGGGGGGGGCTGGAAATGGCTCTGCTTTTTGCAAAATATGTGAGCTCAGCAATACAATGGGATAAAAGCTTTATCATGGCAGACAGTTCTTGATATGTAAAATAATAGATGCAGGTGCCCAAATGTTCGCTCATGAGGCTGCGGCCTGTGTTATTAAATATTGGGATCGCCAAATACCACAGCTTTGTGGATTTTACTTCACCTCTTGCCTTTTTCTTCTGCCACCATACACTCCCGCCCCTTTATTTACATCTTGCAAGTTTCTTTTCATTCCTACTTACTTCTTTTTATGGTGTTGTTCACTCTTTCTCTTCACCCTCTTTCCAACTTTTGTGTTTTTCTCTCTATTTCTATAGGTCAAAGTCTGATGATTAAACACATGTATAGACCCCACCTGCAACCATCGGCTCGAATTGAATACCAGTGGCAGCTACAAACCATAAACTGTATTAAACACACACATACAGTGAGAATTTGCATTCCCGAACTTTTTGTGAACAGAATTGTAACTATTACGCACCATTCGTGATATACGGGTGCGGTTCAGTCCTACCACAAGTCCCCATCTATTAAAATATTTTTCCTTTTGTTTTAGCAGCATACGAATTTGCTTTGAAGCAGTGAAAGAAAGGAAAAATAGCATTACGTTATTATAATTTTATCTTGTACTGCTGCAGCAGCTTTGCGTGACAGGTTGGGGCTGCTCTGCTCATAGAGCAGGACATGGGAAGAGTAGTACCACCCTCCTAAATGCGCAACAACTGTTTGGCCTGCCCTCTCTGGCCGGCCAAACAGTCATACACACTTTGCATGTTCTCCATGCAGGCTGTATTACAACGTGTGTGGAGAACACGCCCCGGTCCCCCAGTCCCTGTCTGAATGCCTATCGACGACTCTCAGACCAATCACAACACTTCATTGCTGCATTGTGAATTGTGATTGGTCAGGGGAGCCTTGGTGCTGACCAATCAGAACGCGGCATTGCAGCACTGTAATTGGTCATGGGAGTCTGGGTGCTTACCCATCACAAAGCTGCATTAAGCGATGTTATTGGTCAGGGAAGCCTGACTGCCTGCTCCCTGTTCCATTTCCGACAGAGAGACGCAGCAGTTAGGAACCTTTTTTTCTCTTTTTATAATCCCCTTACCCCCCTCACCTCCTGCCCCACCACCCCCGATGCATGCTGGCCACTCCCTAATATGAGCCGAGGTCTAATTCAAGCTGCTTTGCAATAAACAATTCACTCGATTAACCCCATCAGCGCGGCACGGATTACCGTGCCGTGCTGAAGGTTCCGTGCAGGGGCGGGGCCGTGACGGAGCGGTTCCATCATGCGCACAGCCCGACCGACGCGCATGTTGGAACCGCTCCGTCACACGCATCGAAGGGGTTAATGAGCTTTGGGGGTCCCAGTGCGAACAGAACATTGTTCTAACAAGCCCACTGACACAAAGAAAGCATGGCTGTGGGGTTTGCTAAAAGCTCACGTGTGATTTTTCCAGATTGTTCTGTGTGAGTTAAAACAGAACTATATAGCGAGGCCACTTGAATAGGTGCCCGGAAGTAAAAATGTCCTCATGGCCTTTATTCCGCCTTTTAGAAGCATACTCACTAGGAGAGGCACTTGGCGCCATTGCAACCTTTCAAACTTTTACGAGTCATGCTTTGAAGTTTGTTAGTTGTGGTATTTTATCCACCTTGTTTGAAAAATGCTGAACTCTTGTAGACAAGATACTGACACCTGGTTCCTGTTCGTCTAATAAGTAAAAACTATGGTGCAGATTTATGAGCCCCTTGCGCCTCATTTACGCCGCCGTTGCGTCACTTTTGTGACGCAGCGGTGGCGCAAATCCTGCACCATGCTGCGGGGTATTTACAACGTGACGCATCTGGGAGATGCGTCACGTTGTAAAGCCCTGCGCCAACAGTAGGCGTACCTGTGCGGGGGGGGCGTTCAGTCGCAGGAACGCCTCCTAAAAGTGGCTGAGTGAAATCTACAAGATTTCACTCAGTCACTTTTGAGCCCATGCTGCGTCAAAACCCTGCGCCTGCTTGAAGCAGGCGTAAGGATTGACGCAGCATTGTAATGATAGGGCACCCCCGAGCCTTGCTGGAGCTGCGTCGCGCTTGCGACGCAACTCCAGCAATGCGCCGCCTTTCCGACAGGAGATGCGTCACGCATCTGCCCATCCGAGTGCCACGGTGCGCCGCATTGTAAATGCGGCGCATCAATGGTGGCGCACGGGTGGGCAGATGCGTCGCAACTCTTCTGGCGCATCTCTGCTGATTAGCAGAGATGCGCCAGACGTCATAAATCTGCCCCTTTGCATTTGTGCTCTAGCCTGCTCGAATCCCAAGGAGAGCAGGGGAATAGTGCATATTCCACTCTCCCGATGGACTGACGGGGAAAAATGCAATGAGTTTTTTCATGATTGGATCTCTTCTTTCAGAAAGTAATCTAATGCAAGAAAATAACGTGCTTTTAACATCACTTTTACCGGTCCCTTGGGATTCATTCGTTAGAGAAAAATGCTTCCCATTAGTGTGTTCATGAAAATGCTTTTCCGTGATATAAATAGATGTTCAAAGCCTAGAAAATCTGAATTAAGCCAGGGATGTACTTGCTGCTTGGACTTCTTTGCCAGCACTCGCATAAAATAAAAAGAGAAAAATAAATGTAGGCCCTGATTTGTTAATGGTTTGCGTGGGCACTCGCAAGATGTGAAACAACCAAAGGGTATCACCAGTCAACTTTCTTGAACGCAACGTATATTCTGTGAACATCTGCACCACTGGGCACATATCACCAACAACTGGATAATTCATGCACTTTGTGGGTAAAGGAGAGCAAGCAGTGCAACACCCGTAGGATTCCACATAAAGATAAGTCAAAACGAAGTCATGCATAGCAGTGCGAGATGCTTTCCCATAAAATCCTAACAACAAAAAAAGCAAATTAACACCATTGGCAAAAGGGAAGTTGCATGAATTTTCTAAGCATAGCGCATGCTATAGTGCACGTCACTTCCCCCTACTGTAAAGATTCACAAAGAGAGAGACAGCTTTGATTATTGTTTGGACGAGGTGTAGCCCCTTATTTTTACTCACACAGCTTCAGTGAGAAATGGGATCCATGGCTAAGCAGGCATTATGGTTATTATAGTTGTGAGAATACAGGACCTAAGATCACCAAAACAGCTCAAAGATTGTACAAGCAATCAAGCAATACAACAATTGTCACCTCTTTCCATAACGAAGCAACACTCCAGAATGCACAGTGCCAGAAGCCCCCTATTCATTTCCATCACTTATGCCCTCGACCAAGGGCATCCCAGGGTTTATTGGCAAGCATATCTTAGTGGCAACTTCCCCTCCATCTCTCAGAGGGAGGGGCAATTCCCACAGTTCCATCCTAATACAAACACCAGTGCACCGCATGTCACCAGGCATATTCCCCCAAAATGATCAACTCCAGGCACCCCAGGGTAGGGAAGAAAGGTCCTGGTCCACCATCAGGTCAGTCCACACTCCTGCCTGCCCAGTGACCACACAAATCAACACCCGTCCACGGGGTCAGCTCAGTAAATCAGTCAAAAAGTTTTGGATAGCCTCTTTTTCTGTTGCTAACAATTCCGCCTTCCAGGAGTGGGTGGGTGGGTGTTTGACCCAGTAAGCTGGATGCTGATTTGCAGTGGAGGTAAAGGAGGCTGAACCCTCGCCTCTCAATGCTTTAACCTCTTCAGTGCCCATGACGAGATAGTCTCGTCATGGAGCACGGTTGCGCTGTGCCCATGACGAGACTATCTCGTCATGAACCCCGCCCGCTAATCTAACGCCCGGCACAGGGCGGGGAAAGGGCGTAGCACTGAAGGGGTTAAGGCTCTCGTCTCAGGCACTCTTGATGATGTCATACCCTCCTTTTGTGGCAAAACTGAGAGATTCCCCCCCTTGGCTCATGCCCATGGAGAGACAAATGGGGCTCCTCCGCTATTTGCAGGGGATGCCTGCCCATAGCGCACTCACAACATGGAAGTCACTACCCTCCACTGAATAGACTCACAGAGAGACACACAGCTTCGTTTTAGATAAGGCGTAGTCTCTTATCTTTATGCACACAGTTTCAGTGAGAAACGAGAATGATGGTTAAGCAGACATTATAGTTATGAGAATAAATGATGTAAGATGTGCAAAATAGCTCAAAGATTGTACAAGCAATCAAACAATACAACGATTGTTCCCTTTTTCCATTACTGCGAATCACTCCAGAATGCATAGTGCCAGAAGGCCCCTATTCCTTTCTATCACCCATCCCCTCAACCAAGGGCATCCTGGTGTTTATTGGCAAGCATACCTTAGTGGCAACTTCCCCTCTGTCTCATAGAGGGATGGGCAATACCTGCAGGTTCATACAAACACCTACACCAGGGCATCGCATAGCACTCCGTCTGCGCCGAAGTACCTGTAACCAGGAAAATATCCCCAAAATGTTCAACTTCCGGTATCACAGGATATGGCAGAAAGGTCCAGGACCACCAGCAGGTCAGTCCCCCTCCTGCCTGCCCAGTGCCCACACAAATCAACACCCCTCCACATGGTCGGCTCACTAAATCAGTCCAAAATATTTGGGTAGCCCCCTTTTGTGCTGCTAGCAATTCTGCCACAGGGCGAAGAGGTCACTGGCGATCTCGCCCTCTACCCAGACACCACTGGAAGGCTTCAGCAATGGCCCCTAAAATTGTGTGAATGTCAAATGAAAATGTTTAAGCCCTCGGTGGACCAATGTACCCCATCACTTTGGGACAGTGCTCCATCCCCAAGACCTCTCTCTATGGGTGTTTCAAGTCACATATCTACACCCGCATTTACCATTAGGTACATGGTCCATAGCCGACTACACCAGCACCATAAACTGTAGACTATACCACAGCCATACAGCGCACAGCCGGAAAACTCCAGATGCTATGTATTAATTTGATCTGGCAATGTAAATTTACCAGCAGATCACAATTTGCACCGAACTAGGAGGCTTCTATGACCTTGCTAAACACGTTTGTCCAGGATGGATGTTCCCTTATGAGCCCCTTTGGAGTTCGCTTATTGTATCCGGGACTCCTCACTCCCATGCAGGAGCAAGCCACTGGCAGATTGTTCTGCCTTCCTGAACCCAGAGTCAACTTTTTGCCTGATGGTGCAAATAGCTAAACCCCAAACAGACAAAAAATTTGAAAATTATTCTAAGTGTCACTGGGTTCACCTTTGCAGTGAGTGATACTGCACCTTGTGGCATGAACCACTGGGTCCGACTGGCCTAGGTATGATCTACAATCGAATCTCACTTTCCACTCCATGGGATGGCTAACAACTCTCTTGTAGTACCTCAGCAAAACTCACTCCCACCAACCTATGAGCAGACAGTTCTAAAAACTGAGCCTCACCCAAAAATGACTCCCAGCACTACACCGGGCACTCCATTCACTAGATAACAGACCAAAGACTTGTTGCTGTACATCCTTAGACATCCATCCACGAGGATCCTCATTAAATCCTCACTGCGGGGAGGGGGAGGAAAGAGAGGCCTTAATTCTGCCCACTGGTCATACACCCATAAACTCAATCAATGGACCCGTGGACCCCGAAGGAAAGCAGCTGATCCTACTAAGGAAAGATGGCTCTACCCATTGTCCTAGAGACACTCTGCCGGGCATAGCATACATTTCAGTTGCTACTGCCTATGCGCTCAGTTCTCCTTAACTGGGTTTACTGCTTTTTTGGGGCAATTGTGGGCAAGTATGCTCCAAAGGATGATTGACCTCGTCTCCTCATTTCTAGGACTCCTCCAGAGGCTCTGGCTCAATCTTCCCTTAACGTCATTAGGTGGAGTTGATGCGTGAAAGCAACCAGACTTTTAAGAGCATCCAATAGGCATAATTGAACGCTTGTGGAAGGCAAGTAGTGCCATGCCCGGATACCCAATACTGCATTCTGATATGGCTTGGCAGCCCCTACTCCAACCTCTCTTGTTCAGCAAGCACCAACCTCAGCTGGGGTGAGACGGTATCACCAAACTAGACCCAGTTTACAAACTGAGTGGCCTACTCTCTGCTGCAGGCTACCTCTTGTAAAGTGCTGAAGAGAAATAATAATGGTGCCTGGAGCCAATGAAACACAGGCTGTGACTGTAAAGCGTCTCATACACACTGCATGTACTGAAAATTAGAAAAACCTCACAAATTGACCTGAACTTTTCGAAGGCTACTTTGTGGGGGAGCGATGTCTTGTCCTATCATGGTAAGGCTCGTCGGCAGAAGTCCCTCGGATCTCTGAAATGGCTGACCCTATCATGACAATGTAATGCATGTTGCATAAATTTCCACCACCTGTAATAAACCAGTCAATTGTACATTCCTACTGCCTATACCGCGACCCACTTTTAAGAGCTGGACAACTTGTCTAACCTAAACCAAACCATGATGCATGTTGTTATTGTGTTCAAGACATGGTGGCCTAGCTTAGGTATTTCAAAAACATTCTCATTAGCTCGCAAAGAGATGTTGTATCTCATGTTGGTCTGCAGGATTTCCTTCCAACCCCCTGGAATATTATTTCATGGCACACCTATATGCCCACACCCTTACAGCATGCAAGTGTTGTGATGGCCCTAACGGGGACTGGAAATGTAGAGAATTAAACAAAAAATTGTCCCTGGTGATTAGTCAGGCTTCTTAACCAGTTTAAAAGAATTCCACTGTCACCGAAAAATAACCTGGTACCCTGCTATATGTCACGTCTTTGATGATTAGCCCCAAACCTTGCTAACATGCACACTTACAGATAGCAAACTCCCTCTTACGCTTGCTTCCTGTTGTGGTCCTGTAAGTGACAAAAACCCGCAGCATTAGGTGCCTTCTTTAGGTATTAGTGAACCCTGCTGCATAATTTGGTCATTCCCCACCACGCAATTCGAATGGCCTGCTGTATGGGAAGGGGACTGAATCAGGCAGAGGCCCCTCACATGTAACTGCCTCTACCTCAGCCCTGCCATTATAAATGACACAAGCCTTCAGCGAACCTAGCACAGTTTCTGTAGCCTTCACCTCTTTCATAGAGCTGTGAGAACCTCTCGCCATGCCAGGATCTTTTGACCCTCTTTGCTACCCACAACAACTGTGGTTGGATGTAAACATCGATGTGTTAGTGACACAAAATAATATGTACCCAGAGCTGAATAATCCACCATGGCTCCAAGATAACTGGGCTTTGAAGAAACTGCCAAACTGCTCAAGAGCCTCACCCTGTGAGAAAACAATTATGACTTGCTGCACTATCGGCATCTTCCCAATCTTGGAAGAAAAGTAATTGTGGAGGATTTGCATAGACCCTACTCTATGCCTTCACTTACCCGTGACACCAGCCCAGGTGTACCTCAAAGACCAATGCAGTCCGCTATGTTACCGGTGACCGCACAAGATGTACGTGTTTCCTAGAATACAACTGCAGCTGAGCGTGCCGTTCTGCACCAAAACCAGCTATTGGTCACCTTTATTTTGAGTAGGTAGGACTACTAAGCACCTCCCTGGCAGATTGGTGGTATAATTTGGCTCTAAGATTATCCCATTTTAATGTGGGAAGGCAAGCATGCATTAGGCAGGCAAGGCAGGTGCACAGCCCCTTTAAAAGAGTTCAGTATCAACTGAACGACTTGTTACTCCCTTTATTTTTTTTAGATAGCTTCTGATGTTTGCCCCTCAGGAGTATAACTAAACAGTACCCCTTCCTGGATGCGAATGGAATATCCCAGTCACCAGGACACATAAGGATACAGTTGTCACTTGACTCTTTCATCTGAAATGCAATGCGAGACACTAGGTGCTCTTACATTACCCTGATGCTGTGTGCGTCTGGAGACAACCCCCTCCCCCCACCTGAGTCAGGCTCCTTTGCTCATGGTTTTCCACTGTTCATGCAGTCCACCAGTTTTTCATGTAACAAAATTAATGACAGAAGCCCTTGTAACACTGGCTTCTCAGAAACAGCAACATGGTTGCACACTTACCCAACCCTAAAATTGAAGCAGCAGAAACCCTACTGGAAAAATACAACCATGCTGCATGTCTGTGACCTCATTGACAGGCTTTGTGGTTCTGGGCAAATGCAAGCAGGAATCACGTTATCACGGCTGTAGAGATTGAACCCTTGCCTAGTTCTACTCCAAAGGCTGTTCAGTTCTATGATCCAATCACAACTATTCACAATAGCAGAATTCTGAACGAGTGCCCATTGTGTCTCATTCCTATGCATCAACACACTCCGATGAGAATAACTTCCTGTCGCTTCTAGGTTGAGGTTAAAATTAGAATGCTTATTTGCACCATGGAAGGGGCACACTTGAGCCGATAGGCCATCACCCTATCCAGTTTCACCATTGCTAGCCCCGGAGCTCAACGATTATCAAATTAGAACATACTATCCTGGTTCATCTTATCCATTTAGGTTATGCAGAAAAATAACGAGCAATCTTGTCAGGAGGTCATCTCAAGAGTGTAATAGTGGCCAAGTAGTGGTCCTCTTAAAGCTATCGCCGTGCCTTGACCTGCCTGCCCCCACTGACAACACCCAATCCGGATATGTAGCTCTATCTTCCTGCTATCATGTTGCTGCCGTCTTAGCTCGGTGCGTCTCTTCTGTTATTGCAGATATACAAGCAAGAAGAAAAATAAAAAACCTATGGGGTATATTCACAAGAATGTGTGATAACTACCGCAACAGTAGCGTAACGCAACTTTCAATATCGCAGCCCATCGCGGAAATAAAACCAGTGTCAATGTAGAATTCACAACAAGGTGGTACCATGCGATAGACACCAGATAATGCGTCAAATGACAGCGTCAAAATCAACACCACGCTGCAAAAATGCGAAACGCGAACGCGGAAATTCATGCGATGAGGCAAATCGCGGCACAAAAAATAGCAAAAAACAGCCACAGGCCTGCAAATCCCACTAGTCTTGGGGTAAAATGCATCATAAAAACCACAGAAACAACACACCAGAAACAAGCCTAAGCACAGAGCAACATGGATGCACCCTGGCCCAGCGCAGAGGACAACGCAAACCCCACAACCCCCACAGACCACCAGCAAGGAACAACGGGCACGAGGAAGGCCAAGGAGAAAAGGGAGAAGAAGACGGAGTGCAGACCACTGAAAAACAAAACCAGCATCACGGAGGTGACAGAACACTACCAGCAACTGACCCACAAGCAGACTACCTTGAATGCAGCCGGAGTGTCGAGGAGGCCAACGGACGAGGCCATGAGGCGCCGGCAGGACGTTACAACCTAAACCAGTTACAAACCCCCTGCCAACAGGAAGGCAGCAACGGTGACAAGAGGTGGCAGTCCAGTGCCACAGGAGGAGCTGGAGGTAACTCAAGCCACAGTCATCAGTGTGGAGATGGTGCAAGGAGTAGGGAGTACGGACACAGCTCGAGAGGACTTGACAACATCAACAGGAAAAGTACCGGACAGGGACTGGGTGGCCGGGTGGAGATGGGCACAATGACACACATGCACAACGAGGCGTAGCACACCCACAATTACCCAGGATCATGTTTCACATCCCCTTGGCACACTGCAGCACACACACATAGCAAGAACAGCACACCCACATTGACGACAACGTGGTACAAAGCGCATAGCCGACACTGCAGAACAGAGGACACAACTGGCTCTGCACATGCACAGAAAAATGCCTACCAGATCTGAAAGAGCACGAAACTGTGAAATGGAAATGTACGCGTATGACCTCACATCCGTCATGTGGTCCAAATCCACACTGTCCCGCAGAAGAATCCTGCACCTTACAAATAGTCACAATGTACATTGCCAAACAGTCTGCATGTAAACCAGAACAATGTGCCAACATACATGTCAACACAATGTCAACATGCATCTCCCCTTCACATTGCAGAGGGGCACACAACTCCTCCAGCAGAGCACAGAAGACAACACATCTGTGATGCCGGAGAGGACCACCACACCTTCAACACCGACGCCCTTCAACAGCCCATGGATATCCCACGCAAACCACCACCAGGACCAGGGCAGACAAGCTACTCAGAGGAGAACACAGCCCCTGCAACATACCACACAGCAGGAAGCACACGCAAGCACAGCTGGCCCATGACTAGGCCTGGGCAAAAATTTCGTTCCGTTCGCGGAAATTGCGATAATTTGACATTTTTGCGTTCCGCGGAGAGCGCGAAAATGTCAAAAATTCCGGTTTCCGCAGCTTGGCGATAATTTGTTTCTTGCTCGCGCTGTAAAATAATACATTCTCGCGCGCGCGCGATCGCCTTACCTGAATCCCTGCGTTCGCCGACAAGTTTTCTTGATCCGGTCGCGTTCTCCATGAGATGTTGTATTGTTTTTAGCCATTTGCGCTGTCTCGCGACAGTTCGCGCCCGCAGTGACGTCATGCGTCGCGCGATCACGTCTTTCTTCTCGCGATCATGCACCGCGAGAACAACTCAAATCAAGATGGCCGCGCCCGCAAGCAACCACATGGGTAAGTTGGCGACCCGCAACCATGCAGAAAATCTCGCGAACATGCCGGAAAAAAACTTCCGCATCTTCGCGATATTTCTGCTTGTTTGCGATAATTTTAAACATTCTCGCGATAATTTGCGAAGGTTAATTCCGCAAATTCCGCCCACCCCTACCCATGACACTTCACCCACCCACACATGGCACCCCAATGCCATGTGTCATCATGCCAAAAGGAGGTGGTCGAACGGGTGTGGGTGGGTGCCGAACTCATGGACGTTGGTGTTTATCACCCTCAGGGACCACCCACACCCCACAAAGGAGACCCACACTGCCATAGAGACACATGCAGATGCACATCCACAGTACAGAACCACGCCCAGGGGCGCACAAATAGCAGTCACACACCCACGTCGGCACGGCATACGACGGCCCTGGCCACTCCCCTTACAAATTGAGTGGGTGATGACAAAGCTACATGTCCAAGCTCCAACCCGCTGCCTGCGGTAACATGTCAGCATCCGATATACACATCACACTGTACTGTCTTAGAGCCCCAGGCCCTCATGTAAACAACAAGACCACAAGTACACACGTAGATATCATGTCGAACTGGCTACGGGCACGTGCGCCCGGCCCCTTTATTGGCAGGGCCACATGTACAGTGATGCCTGTGCTGGAGTGTGTGGGGTGAGTGTTAGCCAGTCTGCACGGAATGCTTGGTACTGGCAACAACTTGAACATCGGACACCAGTGCAACGGAAATAGAAAATACATGCATAACAGAGTCAACTGCACAGCAACATGGATGGAGCCGGAGCAAGGACAAGGTCACCCAATATTCAGTCAGGAGGTTCCGTGAGTTGCAGTGCACAGAGGTAGGGGCACTGGAGATGAGCGCGCTCATGTGAAGGAATTGCTAGGATTGTGTCCCTTTAGGTGAGTCCTGTTGCAGATGCAGTGGGTGTGTTACACCTGCAACTACTTTTTCATCAACGTCCCAGGTCTCCTATACTGCCTGAGGTGACAGATATGTCCGCTGTCCACAGCGCAATGCCCAGTAATGGTTCCGGGGGTGTAGCTTGACTACCATCTCAAGTCTGCATTCCTGCCTTGGGGATGTTGCCTCCTGCCCTACCATTGTCTGTGCCATCTCCAGTATGCACACTTGACACATCTTCCCCATCATAGTCCCAGGTCTTCCCCACTGCATGAGGTGACATAGCTTTGCAGTATCTCCACAGCACAAAACTAAATCACTAATGGACAATGGCCTGCGGTGCACCTGGAGTGCACCTGGAATGCTGAGCAGGGTATCAGGCCGATGATGGCATCCACGACAGGTCTGAGCAAGTCTGTAGGTCTGTCAGGTCCACCGTATCAACTCTGGCAGATGGCGGTTGGAGGTGGTCCTTGACGTGGTGGCATGTGCCTCCTGTGGTGATGCGACGTCCGGGCCGGTCAGGACCCAAATCTATGTGTGGGCCCTGGTGGCCTGCAGTTGAGGCCAGAGGAGGTGGACAGTGCAGGGCCACAGACACATGGCGTTGGTGACCCCAAGACCACCGTCACAGAGGTCATCCAATATATCAGAAGCAGGTGTCCCAGACCTGAGCAGCACAGAGTAAGTGGCCCTGGATGCACTGCGGCCGGCACAGGCACCCGGCCACAGGACAGTGACTTGCGGTGCAGTCAGATGGGCCATGCGACCTGGGCGGGTCCCCATCAATGTCTGAGGTGTGTGTTGCAGAGGGTTGCGGGTGACAGTGGAAGGTGTCCTCCAGGGCATGATGCAGAGGTTTGATGTTATCCTGAAGCAGCAAATGGGGGAGATGCAAGCGCAACCCTCGTATTCACCAACAATTCGGTATCAGCTACATGCGGATGAAAACAGACCCTAGTCCATAGACTCAGATGCCACCAATGTACGACCAGGGAGTGTCCATGAATGTCGGGGAAGAGAGTTAGTGGCACAGGTGCTGAACGGGGATGCAGTCTGCGATGATGCCGGTACACTGACATTAACTCCACCATTGCCAAATCAAGACTGTGACCTACTGGACCACAGTGTATGCCGGAGGCAGCGGTCAGCAGTGGCCCACAGTCACGTGTCATTGGCTGATGAGGCACAGAGTTAGTGACACAAGGGCAGTTGTCGGTACTGTTCGATCACCTCCATGACGATGATCCTGTTCCCTCCGGACTGCAACGCATCATCCTCTTACGCCTCTCCGCGCGTGCGTTGACATGTATTCTGCATTTTGAATAACCAATGTTCAGTTCCAAATCTGTGACCCCCTCGTGTGCAGCATAGGCCGAGGGCAGTAGTCCACGTAGGCCAACAGACACGTGTGGTTGTAATGCCATGCTCAGACTTGTTGGCACCACATCGAAGGGGGTATAGTGACTTGTCCTATGCCTTAAAGGGTGTTCACTGCCATTGTGTAATCAAGACTCAAATGTGTGACCTACCTGACCGTGGTGTAGGCCTGGGGCAGGGGTTAGCATAGCCCATTCACGGAGTGTTGCCGGCATAGGTTGGATGGCCCCACCGGCCTGTGTAGTTCAGGTTCAGTGGCACCACATGTTCGGACACCTCCGTGTATACGACCTGGGTTTCATCCAGACTGAGCCGCATCTTCCTCTTACTCCTCTCCGTGCGACCACTGGTGTGCAATTCGTGATCTGCACCCCGGTGCTGGATGTGGGATCTACTGGTCCGCAGCATAGTCCTGGTCCCTCATCCATGTTTCGCCGGCTGGCGTTGATCAGGGTTAGTGGCACCACGTGTTGCCGGCTGGCGTTGAACAGGGTTAGTGGCACTACGTGTTGCTGGCTGGCGTTGAACAGGGTTAGTGGCACCACGTGTCGCAAGAAGCCCATATGGAACTATGTCTCATTAATTGGGTTTGGGCCTGGTGCTGTTGCTGCTGGCCCGGATTTGGGGTCACTGGCATTCATGACTCAGGACAAAGTTTCACATATGGGACCTACTAGTAAAGCGGGTCTGTGTCGTGGAGGCCATGATGGTCTGAGGAGGCTGCCAAGGTCATGGGACTCGGGCCTGGAGCTTGTGCTGGAATGTGGTGGGCCCTCCTTGACACACGCCGGTGTCGAAAGGTGATCAGTGAGGCCTGGCTGCGCAGGGGCAGGCCTGACGGGTTCGTGGTCCAGCGTACCGGGGTCTGGCAGGCGCACAGCATCGAAGGCAAATCCGCTCAAGAGGACGGCGTCAGCCCTGGCAGAGACGTTTGGCTTTCCGGAAGAGGACCACGCCCAGGGCTATGTGCTTCTTCTTCACACCCCTATGCTGGCGTGGCGTACGCCGGGCCATCCCACTCCGGTCACGCTTAGGGGGGACGTAACTGACAAGATTTCACTAGGTCACCCACTGGCTGTGGTGACATGGTTGCGTCCACTGTCCACTACACTCCATACACCAGAGGTGGATGTCGCCATGGATATGGGTGTGTGCTGCATACTGTGGTCTGTCCGGGACATCCCCGCCACGCTTGACATTGTGCACTTTCCTAATCATGGTACTCCTGCATCCTGCATCCTGCAGGGAGTGATACCCAGGAGCACGGCACAAACTGACATACAACGCACAAACCCGGCAGTGCACAATTTACTCAATAAGTGACTCCTGCATCCTTCACACATGCCTGTTTGCCACCTCTCCCCACATTCGGCTGTTGTGTAGCTGAGGTGCCATGCCATTGATGGCTCATGATCATGGCTTGGCCAGGTAACCATTGTGAGTTGTTCTGTCGTGCCTGGTGGGTGGGCATGTTGTTGTGCATGTTGGTTGTGATTTTGTGACGTGTGCATTGCCAGAGTTGTGATTTGCATGGTTGTGGAGTTGAGGTGAGTGGAGTGTTCATTTGGAACTTGCCAAGGGGCTGTGCATTTCCCTTGTTGCCATCCTGGGTACGCTGGTTGATGATGGGTGGTAGGAGGATGAAGGAATCATGCACACTGGCTTTGTATTTGAAGGTGACATTGTTGGAGGTTCCACGGTTTCTGTAATTGCCTGCACATTGGGGTGGGACATGTGCTTTCTGTTGCGGTGATTGTGTGCTGTGTCACCAGGGGGCACAGGTGGGACATGTGTGCTGTGGATTGCCCCAACACGTGCGTGCATCCTGCTATGGCGTATTGTCCTTGCTTGGTCTCCAGCGTGACCTGCGCATTGTGTTGGACGTATAGGGACTGGGGTACCAGGGTGATGGTGATGTCCAGGACAGGTGTGAGGGACTTGGATGTGGCTGGCAGTGAGACTCCTTCGACTCTGGCGGGTGTTAGTTGGGGGGTGCCAGGGGCCAACAGGTGCAGCCAAGCCAGCAGCTTGGTGTGGGGTGGGATGTTGGTTGTCAACTGTGTTGGTGCCATAGGCCTGTTGGGCGATGATGGTCAGGATGCATGGGATCGTTGTCCCTTTCAGCCTGTGGCGGACGGTGACATTGTCAAAGGCTAGGTCTGTGCGGCTGGTACGCTTCCTGGGGGTCCGCTGTCTTTGTCAGCGCTGCGTCTGTGGTGGTTACGGGGGGGGGGGGTCACGGTGTGTGTTGTGGTCCTGGGATGGTGTCAGTGGGTGTTGTGGCTCTCTTGGGTGTCTGGGCTGCATGATGGGTGGCTCCATGGCATCTGTTGCCCTTCCGATGTGGCCCTGGGCTGTACTCCATTTTGTTGTGCAGGCTGCCATTCGACTTTACACCAGGTCAGAGCAGGTGTAGATTTCCTGGTGCTAACGTGCCTTATCGCCTGTTTTGCGTTTTTATCGCAGTTCTGTCTGGTCGTTGCGAATGTTGAGGTGTGATGTTGTCGTGGCTTTTGGAACGGGAACGCCCACTCTGCATCTCATTAGTGATAGTTGTGAGGGGCCTCTGTGGCGATGTTTATTGAGGCTGCTATTGAGGGTAAACTGGTGCTGTGGGCTGTTAACACAAGCTTGTGAATGGGACAATAACTTTATCGCAACTTTGGCTACGATAAAGTGCCGTTGACTCAGCGATAGTTCCTTGTGAATATGCCCCTCTATGTTCAGGTCACTTCCCAAATACCACGTAAATGTTGAAGTTATTTCTGCTTTATTGTCATATCGCTGCAACCATACCCCTCCTTCAATAATCCGCACACTCCCTCAAATCAAGCCTTATCGTAACAGTGGGGCTACGGAGTAGAGGTGAGGGCGCACACCGCAGCACCATCCAGCACTCTTTTGCAAGTGGAATGTTTGCCAAAGAACACACCATTTACGTGGAAATGCTATGATTTATGCCATTTTTCTGGTTTCACATAGTGCCAGTACCTGCAATCACCAGTTCAAATAAAGAAGTGGTCATGCCAGAGTGGCCGGGTGGTATTCTTATCTTGTGGTACAGCACATCTAGGTGGAGGAGGAAGGATGAGAAACAGGTGAGCAGTTACAATTGAAGTTAGCTGTTGACCCATCTGGAAGGGATTCAGAGCACTGACTGCTTCTCTGTCAGAATGCGCCATGTGTGATATTCTGATGCTGCACTAGTCAAAGAGGCCGGGAAGATTGTACATCTGTGAAGGGTGGCATAACACAGGAATGGGAATGAGAAATGCCTTTAACCTTTAAAAATCTATCCTGAATGTCAGTAATGAGTCATACACTGGGTGTGGCACTTTAAATATGGGGAGCCGGGTTTGAGTCTCGGCGTCGAAAGTTAAAACAACTGAGCTTTCAACAGGCGAGAATCTGTTTTCCTACAGGGCACACTTCTTTTGACATTGATTCAGAATGTTGTAGTGATACTGTGACTGTTTTAGTAATTAGGCGTATAAATAAAAGTTATGTCACAGAACAGGATGTAAAAGTAGATGGCACACATAGTTCTTCAAGCTGACTATAACAGTGGGCTCTACCAACGTACTCCACTCACCCATTTAAAGTGCTGAGCAGGAAAGGACACGTGACAATCCCAGTTTGTCTGTGGCCTAACTGAGAGCACGCAGCCCAAATGGAAGAGATTCCGAGCTCCGCGCTGTCTCGGTGTCAGTGCACGCCATGTTTGACTCGTGGTGCCCCCAGGCAGTGGTCGAAGTGGGGGGAAAAAAGTAGGGGAACTGTGGGCGGAGAATCAGAGGGCTGGAATAACCAGAGGATTGGATCAGTGGGTGGAGTCAGAGGTTCGGCATGAATGCACAAAACATCTCACTTTTTAGTATTCGTTTCACTAACCAGTTACAGCTTATTATGTTATTTAATTTAAGCAATGGATACACATGATTATTTAGGGCTTAATATGAGTTATTGACATTCAAATACGTTCACAAAGTGGGATATGTTTACAATCACAGAATGTTCCAAGTACGCTTAAAAGTGGAAGCACAAGCTGTTTGTCTCCAAGCCATGGTGTTTTTGTCATCAGCACTTCTCATTTTTTCTACAAGAGCAGTTCAAACATGAATGTCAAAATATCCTAGTTTGCAAATGTTTTCAATATAATAATGGCTCTGCCACATTTTCCACATATTACATCATCTGCTGCATAATCTGACAATTCTAACTAATAAATTGTTTGTAGCTCAAACTGATCAAAAGTTGCTAAAAAATGTGACTTGTGTTGCTGCAAAGATCATGGCCCTTTGCAAAGGTTGACTGATCACCTTTCTCACTGATGCATTTATATGTTACACTGGTACTAATAATGCAAAATCTTTTCAGACTGTTAGCATGTGTAAAAATGTCAAAATAATATTGTATTAGAAAATATATTGCATTAAGCTGCAGCTTTGTTTTGCAGAATAATTTAGTCAACACTGCGACATAATTTTGTCCTCCATCGCTGCATAATTCCAGTGTCCCCAAATCAGGCAGCATATGTTAAAAGTGCTTGTGCATGAAAAAGAGAGACTGTGAAGATTGCAAACTTAGTTTGGTGTGCCTGCAAATCATGCATTGCCGATACCTGGTGAGTTGCAGCTACTACTGCTGAAACAAGGCCAATGGAGGTACCAATGGGTGAGGCGGACTGCCTTGTGCAAAAAACAATTATTGGTTCCCCTCCTATGACCACCTCCGCCATGGATTCCTTCACAACCACCCTTTAACAGTGCCCCTCAAGTCTCCATAACCACACTCACTCTCAGATGTATTTAATTTAATTTACAGCACCACCCATACCAGTGTAGAGTGTCAGAGCACTTTACATCACACACATTACACAGAGACAATCAATCATACACATGTAAATCATAGAATAGGAAATTTTACATAAGACAAAGGACTACAAGGTGTAGGAGTCACATGACAACCATACTAGTAGGTAGTATAGTTTACTAGTGATTGGTCTGGGGAAACACAAACTCAGAACTTACAACGTAATACCATGGTTGGCGGTTGTTTTTAATAATCAGAATTGATTTCTATCGAAATGAACACTTTTTGAAACATTAGGATAATCAATGAGTGGGGGTAAAAAAAATAACGCTCTAATTTATACCTTGCAGTTTGCATGCAGCTCTTAGATTACAGTTAATAAATATCTCACTGTTCTATGTTAGGATTTTAACTTAAAAACTGCAAGTAAAGAAAGGATCACTCTGACAAAAGCAGTAACCCACTGACCTACTTACATGATGTGCACTTTGTGATCTGTATGGTACATGTTCTTTGCAGCAAGCACATTAACCCTCTGCCCTAACTTTCCATGAGTCAAAACTTCCACTAGACAAAACTGTGATCTCTCTCTAGGAAGAACATTGATCAGCAGAGTTATCACAACATTTTTATTGTTGCCGAAAATTGCTGGAGGCGAGGAAAAAGGCAGCAGGTTCTTTTAAAACCATAATATACATGCAAACATGACTCCCACACCCAAAGTCAATGCCCAGTGCGGTCACACCATTTGCACCGCCCTAGAGCCGGCCCTTCTCCAGGGTCCTGTGTTCTTGTGATAGTCACTGTTGCTCTGGGGGTGTTGCTTCATAGTCCTGCCCGCAAGACTGGAGTTGAACTTCAGTATGGATTGAGGGGGATGGGCCTTCAAGGTTAACCCACACTTGCCACCGCTAGGGTCCACCTGTTGGAGCTAAGACACCAGGGCTTCTAATATCTAGCGGGGTCTTCTAAGGTCTAGCATGGGAATGTGCTCCCTCAGATGAGTGGTCTGGTGAACTAGTCATGAAGGCTGAACCTGGTTCCCTAGTTCCAAATTTGGCAGTTCAAGCCATAGCGCTACATCCTCTCCCCCACCGAGCACCATACTGCCCCACTGAGAGAAACTCACACTCCATTCAGCTACAACCCAATTGTGCCCCGCTAAAAACACCTGGATGTGACTCATTTCAAATTATGCACTAGACAAGAGTAATATGCAGCCTGAAAAAAAAAGTAACAACATCCCGGAAAAAGCAAACACTAATAGGGAATGCAAGATTAGGTAAAGTATGTGAAATGTAAGCAGGAACAAAATGGTTTCCTTAACGCTTTCACACTCATTCAGAAATCATTGAGTTTTTTTTGCTTGAAAAGTCAAAAACATGACTACAGAGCCCTGAAGGGACCGGTTTCAATGTCCATTGCTTATATCCTTACAAAACATAAGCATCATGGTTTTAAAAGACTACATCCATGAACACAGAGGTGTGGTAAACATTTTGTTTTCCAATCCACCCATTAACCAAGTATTGCAGTACGTCGAGGAATGGTGCCCTTCCCCACCCAGGCAAAAGCAATGTTGTTCAATGAAAGACGAGAAAACAAAAGTAGCGCTTCACTGGCAGATTCTGTAAAGTTGTGCTAATGTGTTTGGGTATGAATAAAATCAATCTGGCCACTTTGCGAACACTCTGTCTCGCTTTATTAGGTTACTTATTTATTTTTCATATTTTGAACCTTTTATTTCTGTCTGTCTCAAGGCTGCACTTTGGAATATAAAAAATGTCAGAAAAAGAGGACATTTCCAACAAAAGTGTTTTTCTCTTTTGGATCCATTTCACAAGGGAATAAAAAAACTAAAGGAGGAAAGAGAGGGTGAGAACCGTTTCTTGAAGTAATGGTTTTCAGTAAGTGAGATGGGGCTGCTAGACAGAAAGAGAGGGAATACGAGGAATAAAGAGAGAGGGGGCAGCTGCTAGTGGCAGAGAAGACATTGACACTGTCCTTGTCTTCTCTGGGCAAGGAGGAAAAGACAGAGTCCTTTTCCTTCTCTGCCCACCCGTCCGTCCCCGTCCCCAAACGCCTCGCTTTATCTGTGGGCTATATCTGCCGTCCTTGGACGCATGTTTAAAAATAAAAAAGTAGGGGACGGAATCTATTGAATTAAAGATGTAGGGCACACGGTGCCCTGCCGATCCCGCCCACTTCACCCACTGCCCCCAGGCGAGTTTACGAGAAGGATTCCATAGATTTAAAAGAGGTGCCTTTGAGACCTCTCCACCAATGTGCCTGACTTTGTATATCTCAATTCAAATATAGGTAAAGTTTTGCCAAAACATGGCGGGCCTCATTTATGAAAAGTGACGCATCACTGCGTGAAAACAGTGATGCGTCACTTTTCACTGCACCCTCCCTGCGACTCCAATGATGCGTCATATTTACAGTATGACGCATCATGTCGCAAGGAGTCACAGATACGTCAGTATTTCTGACGTATCTGTAGGCGCAAAAGTGACGCATTGCTGGAGTGTGTCACAAAAGTGACGCAACTCCAGCAATGTGTCCTTTCACATGGGGCAAGCCCCATGTGAAAGGGCCTGCGTCAGTCTTACGCCTGCTGTGAGGCAGGCGCAAGATATTGACGCATTTGCACCCTAGAAGTGGCGCAGTGAAATCTCGTAGATTTCACTGCGTCACTTCTACAATGCTTACCTACGTGGGAACGCCCACCCTGCATACATTATACCTGACGCAGGTATCATGTAGCGCAGGGGTTTACAAAGTGACGCATCTAGGTAGATGCGTCACTTTGTAAATATGGCGCATCATGGCGCATGTTTTACGCCACTGGTGCGTCACAAAAAGTGACGCACCGGTGGCGCAAAAGTGACGCAGGGGCTCATAAATGAGCCCCGGCGTTTTTAGTTGAAGCACAACAATTAAGGGGCATATCATCAAGGACCGGCGATAATTATCGCTAAGCGCACTTAGCGCTAGGATAATTATCGCCGGGTAACGTGGAATTTTATCGCTGAGATAGCGTGCTATTAGCAACGCTTATCTCAAAAGTGATAAAATTCCAAGCGCTAATTGCCAAATGTGAGAATATCGCTAGAAATCCAGCGATAATCTCACAAAGTTTGGCGATAGCTTGATGATAGGGCAAGGCATACTTAGCCATGAGATCCACCTTACATAGGATATCATGGCTAAGTCAGTCTTGAAGCAGGCGTAAGGAAAGTAGCGATAACAGAGGTTATCGCTACTTTGCTTGTCGCTCTGCAGGTTAGCATGCCCATTGATATTTGGAGAAATGTCGCTATTTCTCCAGTTATGTCAGGGCAGGAACGCCCACTTTGCAACTCATTAGAGATGCAAAGCTGGGCGTTCCGAATACAGGCGCTAATGCAAGGTTTCTCGCGATAGCGTGACCTTGCTGATTAGGCGATAAAATTATCGCCGCTTTTCGTCCGAAAACGGACGCAAAAGAGGCGATCATTTTTTATCGCCTCGTTGATGATATGCCCCTGTGTTTGTTTAAAATGAATGCATGCTAGAATTAAATAGAACCTGCCTTGAGATTTGCTTGTTTATGCACATGGATGTATATTAATAATTGAATACCGTATAATTGGAGTCATACCAATGATGTTTTTCTTTGTTAACCAGTGTGCTAGGTAGTTATTTGGAGTGTACATCAGGACAAACTGTTCCTACTCGCTAAATAATTGTGTTTTTTAACGGAGCGTCAACAACTCACAGGGGTAAAATAAATGCCTACGCGGAATTAAGGCAGCATGATGTTTATTTTCTACAAAGAGTATGTCAGAAACAGAAATAATTGCTTTCTGAAAATACTACAGCGATTAGCCCCTGTGTTTTCACCGAAAGAAACCCGAGGCCACTGTAAATTACTCATGAACATTTTGTAGTGGAAGGTCTGCTATTCGTTGATTTTATGGACGCTCGATTTTTTCTGATGCATTACATTTGTCAATAACTAATCAATTTTAATCTTTTTGTTTGTGCACAGAGCTATGTTGGTGTTTTTAAACCCGAGTTTCGTATACTTTAAATCATATTTTTACCTTGTACAAGCAAATGATAGGGCAAAGTAGCAGACTGTGTAATGCTCTCTCTGATCGTCCCTATTTATTCAGTTAAATCCTTAAGTATAAAACAACATTTCCCAGTGCAACAATCTGGGAAACCAGGGACATTTAAAGAATGAACTCCAGGAATAGGCTTCATCAGGCCACCCACTACAGCAAGAAAGCCCAATTACGATGTAGCTGGCTAATTAAGTACTCCTCTAGTAAGATCTCGATCGCGCTAAAACACACTTTTCATTCAAATGCTTGACAGTTGTGGTACTTTGTATAGGCTAGCATTTTACGTAGGAGTGTTATCTTAAACATTTTGCTATTGGCACGGTGTTAGAAATAGGGGTCTCTAGTTGGCAAGGGGTTGCACCTCTGTCCTAGTAGGGACCCTTACTTCTAGTCAGGATAAGGGAGTTACACTCCTTAACCCTTTAACCGCGGCGGAAAATCTGCCGCAGTGCGGGCGTTTCCGTGCGCGGGAAGGGCCGCGTCGGCCAACGGACGTGCGCAGCACTATGGAGGTAGTGCTCGCGACGGCCGTTGGCCGACGCACGCAGCAAACGGGTTAAATAAGCCCTGCTCACCCCCTTGGTAGCTTGGCACGAGCAGTCAGGCTTATCTTAGAGGCAGTGTGTAAAGCATCTGCACATAACCAACAGTAATACAGTGTAAGCACTACAAAAAGACACCACAACAGTTTAGAAAAATTTCCAATATTTTTAAATACTTAAGACAAGACCAAAAACGATAAAAACAAATCCTAAATACAGTACTTAGAAACCTTCAGTTATCAAAATCCTTGAAATACAGTTCTTTGAAGTTGATAGATCCTTCCGGGGTTATCACGGCGCCGTGAACAAACAAATCCAACCAGTTCTGGATGACCAAAGTGTCGCAGGCCACCTACGGTGTTGGGAAGACCCACAAAACAGTACCTTTAGAAATGAAGGCCGTTGGCAACCTCTCGTTGAGCTTCCAAAACAACGGCATCCACAGGTGTCGGTTCTGGAGGTCGGTGCAAGAGTCGTCGGGCCCTCGAAGTCACATATGTTGCATATCGAACTCCTTGCCGTTAAAGTCAGGAGCGCTGGCATCGGTGCTGCAGTACAAAGGGCAGCAGTGCGGTGTGCGGTGCCCTCTGGTCGCGGTGCGAGCAGGGGCTCGGTGGCAGTATCTGATGGCATTGTCGGTGAGACCAGGGTCGCGGTGCGAAGTGATGCGGTGCTCGTTGTGGTGCTGGCAGGTCACGGTGCAAGCAGTGGTGTCGTCGTTGCTGAAGCGCTGTCGTCGGCTGACGAACTGGAGTCGATGGTGCCGGCGTCGGTAGGCCAAGGCTGCAGTGCAGGATGAGGGCGGTGCGGCGTGTAACGTTACGAGAGGTGCCCTCGAACCACAGTGCAAACAGTGGAATTGATTTCAGCGTGGAGTGGGGTCATTGAGAATATCAAGGCAGTCATTGTAAGACAAGGCAGTGCAGAGTGCAGTGCCCACAGGTCGCAGTGCGAGCAGTGGCTCAGTGGCGGCATCAGATGGCGTCATCAGAGAGACTAGGGTCGCATTGCAGCGTTGCTGGGGTGCTCTCTGCGGTGCCTTCAGGACACGGAGTCGGCAGCTGTTTTGTAGGAGGCATCGGGTTGCTTTTCTTCTGTTGCAGCACAAAACACACAGCCCCCAGTGCGTGCTGAGGGCAGAAGTACTTGAAGTCTTTGCTGTTCCTGAGACTTCTTGAACAGGGGGCAAGCTCTACCTCAAACCCTTGGAGAAACTCAAAGAAAGAAGTTGTAGAAAGTTCAGTCCAGTCCTTCCACTGCCCAAGACAGAAACAGCTACTGCAGGCCAACACAGAAAAGCACTCAGTAAAGTGGTAGTTCCTCCTCCCAGCTTCTCTAGCTCTTCTTCTTGGCAGCCTACTTGGTCCAAAAGAGTTCTAAAGTGTAGGGGTTTATGCCCAACTTTTTATGTCCCAAAATCCTTTGTCCTCTCAGGCAGAGAGTGTCTGTGACCAGCCAGAACCAGTTCTGTCCTCTCTGGTGCAGCCTCCTGGCAGGAGGTGGGGACAGCATTGTCAGAGGTAGACCAGGCCCCATCAGGTGAAAGGAAATCTCCTCCCCTACTCTAAATGCAGCCAAGGTCTATTCAAACCTTCCCTGACCCATCCAGACTCTCTGGAGCCACGGCTCCTCTCCAACCCCTATCATCTAAAACCCAGACAGTCAATCCACAAACCCAGCAGAGGCCTACTGGATGGCTGAGCAAGAAAACACCTACTTTCTAAAAGTGGTATTTTCAAACACAGAATGGAAAACTCAACTTCACTAAAATATTAATCTTTAGATTCTGAGTATAGGCAAACTAAACTTTTTTTTTCTACCTTGTTCTCAGGGGTAGTTAGATTTATAAGATGTTATAAACAAACTCCCCATTTCTGTCCTACGGGTACAGGTAGCATTGCAATAGTGAAGAACGAAATTGGCAGTAATTCACTATCACGACATGCCAAACACACCAGGGCAGGTCCTACCTTTCACATACACTGCACCCTGCCCACAGGGGTACCTTGGGCCTACCTTAGGCATGACTGACATGTAAGAAAAGGGAAGTTTAGGGCCTGACAAGTGGGTACACTTGCCAAGTCGACATGGCAGTCCCAGACTGTACACACGCTCTGCAATGGCAGGCCTGAGTTACATTTACAGGCTGCTTGTGTGGGTGGCACAATCCAGTGCTGCAGCCCACTAGCAGCATTTGATTTACAGGCCCTGGCACACTCACTTTACTAGGGACTGACAAGTAAATCAAATATGCCAATCATGAAAACACCAATCCATAAAACAATTTACAACAGGAGCACTTGCACTTTAACACTGATAAGCAAGCATGAGAAAGTGCACAGAGACACTAAACCAGCAAAAACAGAGTCAAAATCGGGAGGTCACTAAGCAAAACGTTAGGGGAAACACGCAAAAATGTGCCAAGTCTAACACATGTCCTCTCCAGCTGAAAGTAGGGAGAACTACCCAACCTGCTGGAAATTTTCTTCACTAAGGCGAAAGAACCCGGACAGACCATCTGCGTTGGCGTGTTCTGTGCCAGGGTGGTGTTCCACTGTAAAGTCTATTCTCTGTAAGGAGATGGACCGCCTCAACTGTTTTGGATTCTCACCCCTCATTTGCATCAACCATCTAAGGGGCCTGTGGTCTGTCTGAACCTGGAAGTCAGTCCCAAACAGGTAGGGTCTTAGCTTCGTCAGTGCCCAAACCACAGCAAAAGCTTCACTTTCTATGGTACTCCACCTCTGTTCCCTGGGGAGTAGTCTCCAGCTAAGGAAGACTACAGGTTGGACTAAGCCCTCTTCGTTCTTTTGTGACAACACTGCTCCCACACCATGCTCTGAAGCGTCAGTCTGCACAAAAAATTCCATGGAGAAGTCAGGTGCCTTGAGCACGGGCGCCATGCACATGGTGGCCTTCATGTCATCCAAAGCTTTCTGGCAGGATTCAGTTCAGATCACCTTCTTGGGCTGCTTCCTGGAAGTCATCCCTGTTAAGGAGGCAACAATGGTACCATAGCCCTTAAGAAACCTCCTGTAGTAACCAGTGAGACCTAAAAAGGGTCTCTACTCTGTCTGGGTCTTGGGGGGCTCCCAAGCCAGAATGGTGTCAATCTTGGGCTGTAGGGATGCCACCTGGCCCCTTCCTACCTGGTGTCCCAAGTACACCAGAGAACCCTGCCTGATCAGGCACTTACTGGCCTTGATGGTGAGGCCTGACCTTGCAGAGCCCTCAATACTTCCCCGAGGTGCTGCAAGTGATCTTTCCAGCTGGAACTGTACACTGCAATGTCATCCAGATATGCAGCACTGAAATCCTCCAGTCCACCCAACACCTGGTTGACCAACCTCTAAAAGGTGGCAGGGGCATTCTTCAACCCAAAGGGCATCACCCGGAACTGGTAATGTCCTTCTGGGGTTGAAAATGCCGACCTCTCCTTTTCCCCATCAGTTAAGGCAATCTGCCAGTACCGAGACGTTAAATCAAAATTGCTGAGGAACTTGGCAGCACCTAACCGATCAATGTGCTCATCAGCTCTGGGGATGGGGTGCGCGTCAGTCCTGGTGACGGCATTGATTCCAATGTAGTCCACACAAAACCGCAGTTCTGGAGTGGCACCGGGTGCAGCTGCCTTTGGGACCAAGACCACTGGGCTGGCCCAAGGACTGATGGAGGGCTCAATCACCCTTAGCGCCAACATCTTAGAGACCTCCTCTTTGATGCTGGCCCTGACCCGGTCAGTCAACCTGCACATCTTGTGTTTTATAGGAGGGCTGTCACCAGTGTCCACATCATGGGTACACCAGTGAGTAACAACTGTAGTCAGAGAGAACAGTGGGGGAGAGGATCACACCTTCCACTGACCTATTGTGCTCCTTCATGGACAGGAGGTCAGGGAGAGGCTCACTCTCCTCTTCTACCCCATCATCTGTCACCAAGAGCATGATCAATTTAGACCTCTTGAAGTGGGGCTTGAGGCGGTACACATGGAGGATCCTCAAAGGCTTTCTTGGAGTCTGCAAATTCACCAGGTAGGTGGCATCACTTTTGCACTCCACCACCTCAAAGGCCCACTCCACTTGTCCTGTAAGGCAAACGTTTCTACTGAGGCCATGACCCACACGTTTTTCCCAGGTTGAAATTCGACCAGAGTGCCATACCATTTCTTCATTTCTTCCTGGCTTGCTTCCAGGTTCGCCTGAGCGAGTTACCTGAAGCGGGCAGTTTGGTTTCTGAAGGCCAGCATATAACTAAACACATCCTGGGGAGTTTTCCTGGGAGCTGCCTCCCAGCCTTCCTTTACCAAACTCCAATGTCCTCTCACTGGCTGGCCATACAGAAGCTCAAAGGGACTGAACCCAAGAGACTTCTGAGGCTTCTCCCTGTATGCAGAATTAAGGCATGGCAAGATGACATCCCACTTATGCCTCATGAGTTCTGTTAGACCCTTAATCATGCCCTTCAAGGTTTGGTTGAATCTCTCCACCTGACTGTTACCTTATGGGTGGTGAGAGTGGTGAAGTTGTATGTTACACCACACGCCTTCCACAGGGATGTAATATACTTGGATATAAATTTAGTTTCACGGTCAGTAACCACCTCTCTAGGGAAACCCACGTGGGAAAAGATCCCCATTAACACCCGACCCACCACTGGTGCCATCGTCCGGAGAGGGATTGCCTCCGGGTACCGGGTGGCACAGTCCACCAAGACCAGAATGTACCTGTTTCCCATGGCTGTCTTGTGGTCCAGCGGCCCCACAATGTCCATCCCTACACTTTCAAAGGGTGTTCCAACAACTGGAAAAGTTTAGAGGGGAGCTTTGACCTTCCTCCCACTCTTACGACAAAGCCTGGGTGGAATTTGCGAAAGTGCCCTTCGCAAAATATCGCGAAACGGCAAAAAATCTCTGCGATCACGCAAAATTTTGCGTGATCGCGTAGATTTTTGTGTGCTGATTAATGCGTTACTGAATTTGACCTTCAACTCGGGCACCTGCTTTATTTACATCTGTAAGACTTACAGATATAAATAAAGCAGGTGCCCGAGTTGAAGGTCAAATAGTTAAGTGCTTCCTGTTGGAGTTTAATTTTTGTGACAGGAGCATCGTGCCAGAATGAATCCTGCCCTGCATATTTATTCAAGATGAGGCCACCGTTTTGTGCAATACCTCTACTCAACTGTGGATACAGACTCCAACAGATGACATTGTGAAAGAGATAGCAGGCTGCAGGAAGTGAATGGCCATCGGTGTGTGGCAGACATCTTCTGAGCATGGCGTTCAGTTGTCTGGTGCTTCTCTCGGCGGCGTCTTCCTGGTCCGTAGCCTCCAGTCCACTCATCCATAAAGTAGGAAACACTACACCCTGCCGTGCTGCTTAGCAGTGGTTTCTACTTTATGGATGGCTGAACTGCTCCTCATCTTCTCAGGTGATGACTCCTCTTCGTTTGGGAGAGCCCCACCATGGGTGACATCCTGAACACCCATCAAACTCTCACCACTTCAGTTCTCCGGACATGTGCAGGTCTGCACCGCTTTCCCCTCAACACGACTGACATGAACATGCACTAACATGTACTGGAAACATCAGTCAGAGGACACATCACATATCACTAGAGGGGGCCTTTTATAAAGCCCCGTGGGATTCTGGTAGATACAGTCCTTGCATTTTACATTTCATTTTTCAACATTCATTTAAGCAGTTAAATACTGTTTAAGTGCCAGCGTTATGTTCACATTTCACTTGAGCATTAAATACAGGCCAATGTACCAGGAACACCAAGGAAGGCTTTAGTTCACTTCCCTGATCAGACCAGATCAGCATGTTTGGGTGTTCTCCACCGCTCTTGACTATCACTGGATGCTTAGGTCTCGCACTGCTGAATGCAATGTTCTCTCCCTCCCTCCCAGTGGCTTCTCCAGGGTTCCACAGAGGGAAAGAGACATGGGGATACGTCTGTGACTTGGGGGTTAAACCGAGCAGGTACAAGAGGCTCTGAGGTGAGGCCGTGCTCTGCACTGCTTCCTGGTCAGATCTCAAGCACAGGAAAAGCCTGCACAAGTAATCACCAATCAAGCCAGCCCCACAGTGCTGTAGGCCGCATCTCTAATGAGTCCATGACAGCATGGTGGGGTCATGACGGCCCTCAGGCCTATGTAATCATCCCCCAGGGCCTGAAGCCTTCCAGGGAAATGCCAGAGTGTCTGAACGGCTAATGGCTTTGGCCCTCACGAAGGGTAAGAAAGCGCCGCACAAATCCCACTCTGGTACAATAAGACTGATTGGACATTGATTGAGTGGTTACAAAGATCAGATTGACAGGCTGGTCAGGCTCATTGAATGCTCAGCTGGCCACGCTCAGTTCTCAGATATACTGGGCTTCAGCTGGAATGAGGCACATCTGCATGTAGGACTCTCCACCAGGCCTCACCGAGGAGAAACACTAACTACAGGTGAGGAGACGCTGACTGCTCCTGGTGGAACGGTCTATTGTTTTGGATGGGAAATGACACAGGTCAGCACCGCTTTGAAAATGATACTACAAGGAAGTATGCATTTCCAAATGATGGGGGGGGTCGGATTCCTAAATTATGAAAATATGAGGCCTTTGAAAATGATTCGGGAAAGAGAAGTCTTCTAAAGTGGAGGAGGGAAAATAGGCTTCCAAATAGTGCACGCAGGGAGCTTCTAAATGGTGCAGAGAAGAGTCTTAAAGGGTGCAAGGAAGGTCTAGTAAAATGGATTAGCAATGGATGCCTTTGAGAAGGTGCAAGGACGGTCGCCTTCTAGATGACGCATGCAAGGGGCCATCTGAAATAATGTATTCTGGGACCTTCTAAATTGATGCAAGGAACAATGGTTTCCAAAATGATACAGGAAAGGCGAGTTCTAAATGTAAGCAAGGAAGGCGGACATCTTTTACGGTGCATCCAAGGGGAATTCTGTAATCAAGCATGACTTCCAAAATGATGTATGTAACAAGGTCTTAGAAAAGGAAGGAGGGGTTCCAAACCCGATGGAAAGACGAATGGATTCTTGAATAATGTAGAAAATAAAGTATCCTGATGTGAAGGAGGGAAGGCGAGCTTCTATGAGGAAGCAGAGATGGAGGTCTAAAGAGATGCTGGAAAGGGGCAGGTATTATATTGCATGGATGCATGTCTTACAAAATGAGACACAGAAACTAGAAGAGGGGTGGGCTGTGGGGTTACTGGAGGAATTTCCCAATAACCCAGGGCATCTGAAGGGAGGGTAGGCCTAGGGTTGCCGAAGAGTCAGACTGCCGATCTCGCATAAATTCACAAAGGGGAAATCCACCTTTGTTTTAGCTCTCATAGAGCTACTGTTCTAGTTGAGGGATCATGTAGCTGTGCAAAATAAACAGAACACATATTGAACTGAGGGTGTCGACAGAGCAGAAGAAAATAATTTGGCCAGGACCAATATCCTCTTGTAATGTTTGGATCGCAGAACACAGGGGGCGCAGGTCTAACTTTGTGTAAGAGCTATTTAACTGCATGTAAGGACCCTGGTGGCATTCTAGCTGTGGCATCACTACACACCTGTGATCATAAAGTGACATCACCACAGTAATAACCAATGGCGGTTGAGTTCTGACATCACAGTGCCTGCTGCCAGCCCCCTCCAAGCAGCGTCTGCTTCCACAGAAGGTGCCAAAGGCCGAGCTAGGACGTGGCTCTTTTTATGCGCCTTTCACTTTTTTAGCGCACTTCTTTCACTGACCTGCCTCGGAGCGCTTTTTATCTTGTCACTGACATTCATCTCACGTGAGCCCTCCTCTGAAACTTCACAGCCATTATTAACCAGCAGCTCTGCATGTATTTAATGTACTGTAGAAAACGCAAACGGGAATCTATCGGCATGTTAACACTCATTTTTAAACCAGAAAAGGGGATTCGCTAAATGACTCACACCATTTTTTTCACAAACTAAAGGCTAAAGAGGGGTTTATTGCTGCCCACATAGCGTTTACGCTAGTACTGGGAACATCTTGCGCTGGAGGGAGCATCACACCAAGTAATGAATGTTAGGGAGGGTCACGTTTTATTAAATAAAACCTACATTATAGCTCATCTCGGAGTTCCACCACCTATTAATGGAACCAACCATTTGCCTTGTTCCTCAATATGTTAACCTCATTCCACAGTGATAGGCCTATCCTTATGTCAGAGGATGGCGGGTGTTCATCATAACCCCGCCCCCTTTCCACCACCACCCTATGTCACAAGGATACGGCCTATCAGAGAGGAGAGCGCGCTATAAACCTACAGAGGACACGAGGCAAAAGGTGGGTTTTTCCCTCTAATATGTCATATTTCATGCCTTAAAAAATTAACAAAAGCAGCATCTCCAAACTGGCAGGATAGTGCTGTGCTCTGCATACTTTGGGTACATTACATTGATATCTGTGTTCTAATAATTAAGGATGGTCGACAATTTCCGTTCCCTCGTGGATCGCAGAAGTTTTGACATTTTTGCGTTCCGCGCGGAACACGAAAATGTCGAATTTTCACAATTTCCACGAGCGGAACGGAAGTTCAGGGCAGGACTGGGAACCAAAACCGGCCCTGGCAAAGTGCTCGGCCGCCCCCTGCCCCCCACTTCTGGGGCTTGGGGGAAGCCGCCGAGCTCTTTGCCAGGGCCGGTTTCGGCCGATTTTGTTACAGAACCTATTTTGCAGCTATGCTGCAAAAACGGCCCTGTAACAAAAACGGCCCCCAGGGGCCCAAAACCGGCCCCCACCCATGCGGCGCCCCGGGGGATTGCCCGGTGCCCGCTACGGACAGTCCGGCCCTGCGGAAGTTGTTGCCCACCCTTACTTACGACTTGCCTGGCAAGTTTGGCAAGACCTACAATGTCCATCCGACTGACCTCACATTTGGGGCCAGAAGAAGTGGGTGACAAGCCTGTCAAAGGTCTTGTCCCACCCCAAATGTCCTGCCAAAGACACGTCGTGAGCCAGACCCAGTCGGAAGGTCCTGAAGCGCTGGGGTACCATCAGCACACAGGCTGACCCAGGCTCAGCGACCTTAGGCTCACTATACAGGAGACCATTCTCCCAGTAGATCCAGTGTGATCCAAACTGATCACCAGCTGCCTCGTCTGCTGCCTGCCGCTGCAGACCCTCCAGAGAAGGGCACTCTTTCTGCTCCTTGCAGAAATCCTCCCTGCTGGAACTCCCTTCTTGCTGCCAATGAGTCAGCTCAGACATGTCCCCCAATTCAGCTACTTCTTTCCCTGTAGGCACCCTCAAGTTCAGCCTCCTCCTGGTCCAGGGGAACTTCAGGGGCCGGTTTCCCATGCCTCTTGCCCTTTCTCTTGGCAGAGACCTGGGCCACTGTTTCAGGTTCCAGGTCCTTCTGATCACCCTGCCTGGCTGCCATTGACTGAGTGGACATGCATGCCCACTCTGGCAACCCAAGCATCTCCACGTGAGACCTGAGCTCAACATCCTTCCACAAGGACTGCTCCAGGTCATTACCTAGCAGACAATCTACAGGCATGGTAGGCGTCACAACCATCCTCAAGGGACCTGAGACCCCCCACTCAAAGGGAACCTGCCCATCATACACTAGCGCTCTGAGTTGTCTACAGCAACTACTTGGTGGAATGCCTCTGTGACTACTTGCTCTTCAGAGACCAGGTGACACCGGACTGAGGTCACAGTGGCTCCAGTATCTCTGAGAGCCTCTACCCTTTTCCCATTGATGGTCACCCAGGTGCTATATTTCTTTGTGTTAGGGGGCACCTGTCCCATAGTGAGATGAGGGTAATTTCTGCAGATCCCCACCCTCCTGTGGGCACCCCTCCTCCCCAAGTGCTACACTCGCCAACACCTTGGTCTGCCCACCAGTG
This sequence comes from Triturus cristatus, assembly GCF_964204655.1. Taxonomy (NCBI): domain Eukaryota; kingdom Metazoa; phylum Chordata; class Amphibia; order Caudata; family Salamandridae; genus Triturus; species Triturus cristatus. The sequence continues at coordinate 728,164,684 of NC_140587.1, read as the reverse complement.
GGTGGCTGTGCCCTTTTGGGACACTTGGGGTCCCCCTTCAAGTGACCCACCAAGTCACATGCAAAAACTTGTGGGGGCCGGTCTCAGCAGGCTTACCTGAAGAGACCCATTGTTTCTTATCTCCTGGGGGATGGAAACCTTTACTCTGGGTGTTAGTTTGGGGCCATTTAGAGAACTCCTGTGCTTTACCCTTGTCCCCCCTCCACTTTGCTGCTGGGGACCCTGCCCAACTTTGGCTGAGTCTCCCCTAAACGCTTTCTTGTTGACCCTGGTACTCACCCAGTGGTCCACCTCCATAGCGAGCTTCCTGGGCTCAGTCGGCTCACTATCGACCAAGTGCTGGCACAGGTCTGTAAACCATAGACTAGACAACTGCTCCCATGCAATCAAATTGCAGAGCCCCTGAAAATCTGTTACATTACTGCCCTTCACCCAGCCATCCAGTGACCTGCAGAACAAATCTACACATTCTAGCTAAGTGTTGGCATCAGACTTTTTACTGGACTTAAACTGATCCCTGTACTTTTCAGGAGTGAGTCCATACTTAGTGAGAAGAGTGTCCTTTATGTCAGCCTAGGTGAGGTTCTGCCCTTATCTAAAGCTGTCAGGGTATCCTTAGCTTCTTCTGGTGAAGAGAGGCCACAACCCTTCCCCCCAGTTCCTTTTCGGGACACCATTCATGGGAATGGACGACTCATACCCTTGAAACCACCTCTGTATGTCATACCCCTTCTTGTACTCTTTACCTACATTCTTGGGGATGTGCACAATCCCATCTGCCTGCACTGAAGAGTTGCTGCCACCATCCGTGCTGGATTTGCTCCTCAATTCCAGCTCCTTGAGCCCACGCTCATGGTCTAATACCATCCTCTGTGACTTCATCTTGAGCTTCTCAAGCTCTATCTCATGCCTCCTAACTTCCCTTCTGTCCCCCAGCTCCTCTGGAGACAAACCCCTGCTACCTGGCCTGGAGGGACCCCCCTCTCCCAACAGCACATCTTCCCTAGGAGTGGACTCCTCCGCCCCGCCACTCAGATCTTCAAACTGCTCGCTAGCATGTCTGGCTGCTACCCAGGCCGTCAGCGCCTTTTGTAGCTCCTTCCTTCCTGGTGAGGCCTCTGACTTAGTCCTTTAGGTTTTTACAAATAGCTTTCAACTCCTTGATGTTGTAGGCTTCCAACCTGTCTTCCTCAAAGGTCACCTCCATGGATGCAAGGGATGATGCTGATGTGTCAGGCATGATGCAGTAGGAAGTTAAAGTTCCAAAACAATGGGATCTCAAAAATAGACCAAAAGAAGAGTATGTGGCACGTTATGGTCTGTGATATGGTAGTAGTGCACATCAATCACTGTAAGTCAAGTGCAAATGCAAGTCCTATCCTCACTGCTGACAAACAATGTTAGAAATGGGGGTCTCTAGTTTGCAAGGGTTTGCACCTTTGCCCAAGTGGAGACTCTTCCTTCTAGTCAGGATAAGGAAGTTACACTCCTAAAATAACCCCAGCTCACCCCCTTGGTAGCTTGGCACGAGCAGTCAGGCTTATCTTAGAGGCAGTGTGTAAAGCATTTGCACATAACCAACAGTAATACAGTGCAAGCACTACAAAAGGACACCACACTAGTTAAGAAAAATATCCAATATTATTATATACTTAAGAAAAGACCAAAAACGATCCCCAATACAGTACTTAGAAATCTTCAGTTATCAAAATCATTGAAATACTGTTCCTTGAAGTTGATAGCTCCGTCCGGGGTTATCACGGTGTCGTGAACAAACAAAACAAACAGTTCTGACTGACCGCGGCGTTGCGGGCCAGCAACAGTGTTGGGAAGACCCGCAAACAGTACCTTTAGAAATGCAGGGCGTTGGCAACCTCTCGGTGAGCTTCCAAAAGCACGGCGTCTGCAGGCGTCGGTTTTGGAGGTCGGTGCAGGAGTCGTTGGGCCCTCGAAGTCACAAGTGTTGCAGATCGAACTCCTCGCGGTTGAAGTCAGGAGTGCTTGTGTCGGCGGGCGTTGAGTGGTGCGATGCAAAGGGCAGTGGTATGGCATGCAGTGCCCTCAGGTTGCAGTACGAGCAGCTGCTCAGTGGCGATATCATATGGCATCATGCAAGCAGTGGCTTGGTGGCTTCGTCAGATGGCATCATCGGTCAGAACAGGGTCGCGGACGCGGTGCGAAGTGATGCGGTGCTTGTCGCGGTGATGGCAGGTCACTGTGCAAGCAACGTCGTCATCGTTACTGAAGCGCTGTCATCAGCTGACAAACTGCAGTTGATTTTGCCGGCATTGGTAGGCCAAGGCTGCAGTAGTGTGTGGTGTAACATGAGCGGTGCCCTCGAACCACGCTGCAAGCAGCAGCGTCGATATGGGCGTGGAGCGGCATCATTGAGAATACAAAGGCAGTGGGGAGTACAGTGCCCACAGGTCGCGGTGCAAGTGGCTGCTCTGTGGTGGTGTCAGATGGCATTGTGGTTGAGACCAGGGTAACGTTGCGGCGGTGCCCTCTGTGGTGCCTTCAGGACATGGAGTCAGCAGTGGTGTCGTAAGTGGCGTCCAGTTGCATTTCTTCTGTTGCAGCACAAAACACACAGTCCCCAGTGCTGAGGGCAGAAGAACTTGAAGTCTTTGCTGTTCCTGAGACTTCTTGAACAGGGGGCAAGCTCTACTTCAAGCCCTTGGAAATAAACAAAGAAGGAAGTTGTATAAAGTCCAGTTTAGTCATTTCACTGCCCAAGACAGAAGCAGCCACTGCAGACCAATACAGCTAAGCACTCAGTAAAGTGGTAGTTCCTCCTCACAGCTTCTCCAGCTCTTCTTCTTGGCAGTCTTCTTGGTCCAAAAGAGTTCTAAAGTTTAGGGGTTTATGCCCACCTTTTTATAGCCCCACATCCTTTGTCCTCACAGACAGAGAGTGTCTGTGCGCAACCAGAACCAGTTCTGTGCTCTCTGGTGCAGCTTCCTGGCAGGATGTGGAGACAGCATTGTCAGAGGCAGACCAGGCACATTCAGGTGAAAGGAAATCTTCTCCCCCTACTCTAAATGCGGCCCAGGTCTATTCACCCCTTCCATGACCCATTTAGACTCCCTGGAGCCACGGCTCCTTTCCAGTCCCTGTCATCCAAAACCCTGACAGTCAATCCACAAACACTGGATTGCTGAGCAAGAAAATACCTACTTTCTAAAATTGGTATTTTCCAACACAGAATGTCCACAGGATGTGCAGTCTCAGATAGGATCAAAAATAAATTGACTGTGGCATGTTATGTCTCATAATTCAGTTGGGAATCCCACAAGCAATGGCACCTTTTGTGAGAGATATGTCATTCTTTATTGTTTAACCTAGTTGCACTTTAAATCACAGGTGTTTAAAGTATACGTTTTGATTGCATAAAATGAAAAGATCATTGGTGTGCCCTTTTCTACCATTTACTGGGACACAAACACATATCTAGAGTCAATCAATCAATCAATCATATAATCCTTTATTTGATTTAAATAAAAATCATAACGAACAAGCTCAATACATACATACAATACAAATATCATAAAACATTGAGGGCCCGATTCACAAAACAAACTTAAGACAAAATCCTAAACTTAGTACCATTTTGGTATTCACAGAATGCACTTACTACTTCTGGTATTCACAGAATGAACTTACTACTTTTTCGATTCACAGAATAAACGTACTACTTTTGCTATTCACAGAATGGATTTACGACTACTAAACTTACGTCCGCACTCGGGCCGGAAATTCCGGCCCGGAGGCGGAGCTTCCGGCCCGGAGGCGGGGCTTCCGGGCCAGAGGCGGGGCTTCCGGGCCGGAGGCGGAGCTTCCGGCCCGAAGGTGGGGATTCCGGCCAGTGGCGGAGATTTATCCATGGCCAAAATCTCCACCTGTGGTCCGGAAGCTCCGCCTCCGGCCCGGAAACCCCGCCTCCGGGCCGGAATTTCCGGCCCAAGTGCGGACGTAAGTTTAGTAGTCGTAAATCCATTCTGTGAATAGCAAAAGTAGTAAGTTTATTCTGTGAATCGCAAAAGTAGTAAGTTCATTCTGTGAATACCAGAAGTAGTAAGTGCATTCTGTGAATACCAAAATGGTACTAAGTTTAGGATTTTGTCTTAAGTTTGTTCTGTGGATCGGCCCCTAAGTCTCAAAAGTACATATACAAATTTGCAGAAATGTGTTCTTAGAACTTAAGAGACTGAGGTTTCCAAATTATTCCAAATATGCCACTCAACTCTGAGTCAGCAATTAAAATTGCCTAGAAATTCATCCCTCCATAAACTTGTGCCACCTCACTACTGCTGTCACATAGGAACTCACTCCATGACAGATGTCAGCGCAGCCTAAAACCTGCATAGACAACACAGCTCTGCACTTTTTAAAAGCTAGACACTTTAAAATTGATTTTAAAAAGTGAATAAAAGCAATTTAAAATACCTACTGTAAAGCATATAATGCAATAATGATTGTGCCGATATCCCATTACATGGCAAATCATTGTTGTACTGCAAAAAGCGCCTGCGAAACTCAGAATAACAGAGGAGATGCCACCCTGTACCTGTTCTAAAGTAGACCTTTCCTACCGAGTCAAAGCTAAATTTAAATAAAGAGTAGATTCACTTAATACTGACAAGTAAATATAGTTTCTAATTCTGTATGTAGATTCTGGATATGACAAAATTCTTAAAACTTAAGCTTAACAAGCTGCTGATCTGTATTAGATAAAGATGACAGTAGGCCAAACATTCGCCACTCCTAACTCTCCAAAAGTGTGTTATACATAGCCTATCCAGGGAATCATCACACCCTTCTCAAGTGTAAGATAGTCCTTTATTATGTTTCTGTTCAGGCATGCTTCCTTGTTAGTCCATATTAACACCGATAACAACAAAGCAGCCAGCTTCACTTTATATACTGTAATCCTAATTCTGAATGGATAACATTGTGTGAGCTGGTAGGGATTAGATGGAGAACCAGTCTACATGTGCGTTTTTCTTTCACCTGAAGTGGGAGAACATTGAAATACCCCCAGACCTCGGCTCTGTACCCACCTGCAGGGACTCTTTGTAACTTGTAAATGGTGAGCAGGTAGGAAAGTGTGCTCGTGCCCACAGACTGCATGAGGATACAACAATTCTCATTTGTGAATGATAGACACCACAAGAGTCAAAGGTTACACCTAGATAGTTTAAGTGAATTTGTATTGTGGTTGCACCACTTCAATTAAATATAGTCAGATAATCCACATTGAATCCGTCAGATAATTAAATGTCCTTCTTTATTTGTTAATTTGTGATCTTCTTTCTTTTAAACAGAGCACAGCCAACGCGTTTCGTTCTCACAAGAGAACTTCTTCAGGGCATAATTGATTACCACAAAGTGGTGGATTTAAATTTCTGTGACTATGTAGTCCTGGTCCAATACGACCTACACGCCCAGTGCTTGTAATTCAACTTATAGGTTGAGAATGGTGTTAGTACCAATCTCAGGTCACTAATGATATTTTCCAATGAAATGGTGATATGATAGTCACCAGTAGTTTTTTAAAACCATAGTTACAACAGGAGCATCACCACCGCACCTGTCGTAGATACATTATAATGTCTGTCGATCTTCCCAGTATGCAGAATCCAGCTGATGTTTCAAAAAGATAGATTTGATCCAATCCTTGACTGATTTGGCAGACGCAGACGCAAGGAGGTGGTGCTCGAGAAGCAGTGAGCGGCTTTCAGTGTTCGGGGAGCTCCCGACTTGCCCGACTTGCCCGACTTGCTGGTTCATCCGTTCCTGCCCCAAAGCCACCGAGACCGCCAAAAACTGCTATAAACTGGGGCCAGACCCGCCACGACTGGGAGCTGCCGTGCTGCCATTCTTTTCCTGTGCAGAGAAAACAAGAGGAGCCCACGGAAGCGACTCCCTGTTATCCTCACAGCGCACCTGTACGCAGCACCTTGGTCATCTGTCTTTTAACTCCATCGTCAGGCCTCTCGGACTGCAGACCGACCAGGGCCGCTAGCAAGCTCAAAACAATGAGGGCAAAATTTGTAGCGATGCATAGAGACCCTAATCCTCAAGCCCGGGGGGGGTCCAGAATGTTCACCACCATGAGGTCTAGAAGGAAATGGGGCCAACCCCTGGCGCCACCGCGCAAAATCAAACGCAACTGGAACACCAGGCCAATCATAATAGACCTGGCAATTCCATCTGAGGACCCAGTGGGTCCCTTTTGCCCAGTCCAGCAGCTACCTGGACCGCCCATAGACAGGAGATCACCTGGGGGGTCCTTTATCACACCACTTCCAACCAAAAATCTATTCAAAAGTCTACTTCCTCAAAGACGCAACATCCTCTATATTCTCTTCCAGTGGCAAAATTCAAGGCCTTCAAGATCCGCGTCTCCCTTTACAATCAATTAACTAACCTGCTGTGGCATAAGCCAGTGCGGAAACTCCCGCGGACCAACCGGTGGTCGCCCCCAAACACCGGAAACAATCTTGGAACTTAACAAACCCAGCCATACTGTATCGCAAATAGGAGTGGAGGAAGTGGAAGTGAAAGTGGAGGAGCGAGTCAACTCTCCAATCCTGGCTGCCATTGCCTCCCCCTCCTTGTCTTCTAGGCAGCCAACCCGTGGGCTATCCCCTCCCCCTCCCCGGGTTACACCCAAACAAGCAATAGCAGGAATGGCGCAGCACTCCAAGTTTCCATCACCTTGGGAACCACAGCAAATGTCTCAGATAAGTACAATGAAACTCAAGAAGCACGACCAGTGCAAGCAGCAGCGGGATCCAAAAGTAAGGGGACAAGTCCAGCGCACAATGCCATCAGTGAACTCCAACTGAATCTATCACGTCACAATACCCCCAAAAGCTCTCTCAAGACCAGCCCTCACAGTTTAAAGCCATCAAGGCTGCAAAGGCCCTCTCAGAAAACGCAATGGGGGTACAGCAGAGACATCAAAGGTGACCTCAGAAGCAACCTCGGAATCCAGGGGTGGTGGGTACAACGCCCTCTCTTACCGAGGATCTCAGGAGTGGCCCGATCTAGTTGCCTCCTACACCCTGGACACTCCAGAAAAACCACCATCATTTGCGCCCAGTATCGACATTCAACAAGGCAGGGATCATAAAGCAGCAAAAAGCACACTGACTTTACGCCACAGCCCCTCAAGCCTCACCTTGGACTCAACAAACCAAGTCAAAAGCCAAGCACTCAACAGATGGGATACTCTACTAAACACTATGCAAAGAATTGTTGACGCGCTACATTATCAGTCTGGACAAAATGGACCTGCAATTGACATTACTTGACACCGTGGCTCTCTTCGTAAGGGGGATAGACGAAAAACGTACTAATCAGCAGAGACCAGCAGAAGGCCAAATTCAACTACAGCTGCGGTCCCATCATTGACAAACTGTTGTCACTTCCCTCAATTGTATCCACACTTCTAGAGAGCTTGCCAAAGGGCCTCAATCATAAAAAAGACTCAACCAATCAAGACAAACCAGCACCAAAGGGACTATTTGAAAAGGATACTGCAGTCAAAAACATAACTGTCTCAAACCAATTGAGCTGCCCAGGGGGCAGCCCGGCCTTTGGGACACATCAGCCACAAAAGGAACAAATTACAGCTCAAAACACTAAGCAACGTCGTCAACTTCGGAGAAAAGTCTGCAACAAAACAACATTCCTGAGTCACACAGCAGTATATCCCCTCTTTGTCACACAAATACGGCCACAGAAGATAACCACACATGATAATACAGCACATGATCCAACAGTTCATGAAAGAATAAGTCAACCAAAGGAAACTTTGCCCCCGGCAGCCAGGAATGTGGTACAAGTGGCAACAGCTCCACTCGGGGCAGACTCAGCGTTACTAGGCTGCCTAACTGACACTCCATTTAGCAGAAAAACCACAGTCACACAGAATCAGGAAGACAGCAACAACAGCCGACTCTTATTATTAACAGAAGAAAGGGGGGCCCCTCATACGCAGGGACCCAAACAGGCGTGGGCATCAACAGAAATGCTGACCTCACACAGGGGCAACCCATGGGACAAGGTAACTCCAAATTCACCTCCATCACATCTACAGAGCCACCATCATAATGCAATCACCACAGCAAATGAGCTCTCAAACCACAGTACTGCCCATGTTCCAACTTCAGTGTCAAGGGCAGCGAAACATGAAAATTCTGCTGACAACAAAGCCCAAATGGAGGTGCGGGGAGCACTGCACGGGTCAATAATAATGACAACTGGGCACCCAGGTCTTCCTTTTTTGCAATATCAAAATAAAAAATTAGACCGTGGCACAGAAGCCTCTCGAGGTCCCAGGTGTCGAGAAACCCCAAAACCCGACTACTGCAGCGGGCTAACCCAGCAGCCCCTTTGTACCTTTGGGGAAAATCACCCAGGAAAACACTCACTTAGAGCACCTCCAGCCCAACAATCAACAAACTCTACCATCACACTTTTCACTCCAGAGTGTGACTCGAAAAGGCTGTGTGACACTCTGAGCAGAGGGAACATTCTCCAACTATTAGGTGCAATACCAACATTAGGAGGCATCAATACAGGGATTTGATCATATCCCAGATGTTAGACCTGGCACCTTGGCATGAGTCTCCCTCCCACTTTTCGTTTCGTTGTGCCTCATGTTTTTGCTGGTGTTAGCTGCTCAGAGCACTGTGCCACTGCCAACCAGTGCCACAGTGCAAGTGCTCCCTGTATAAAATGTATATGTTGGTTGGATTCCATGATTGGCTTATTTGGTTTACTGTCAGACCCCAGTAAAGTGCACCAGGGGTGCCCAGGGCTTGTATATACAAATGCTGCTGGTGGGCTTGCAGCACTGGTTGTGCCACCCACAGAAGCGGCCTAGTAAAATGTGTCTAAGGTCTGCCATTGCAGAACCTGCGTGCAGTCTGGTACTGTCATGCTGACTGGTCAAGTGCACCCACTTGCCAGTCCCTAAACCTTCCCTTAACTTCATATTAGTCACCCCTATGGTAGGCCCAAGGGCAGGGTGCATTGTAAGCATAAGGTAGGACAAGCCCTGATGTGTGTGGCATGTCCTAATAGTGAATTACAGCCATTTTCGTTTTTCACTATTGTAAGGCTACCTGTTCTCATAGGCAAGAATGGGCTGTTAGGATTGTTACATCCTATGATCCTAACAGGCCCAGGGAACATGGTAGAAGATCGAATTTAGTATGCCTGAACTCAGAATAATAAGGTACATCTTTTAGTAAAGTTTATTTTAATGTTCTGTGTTTGCAAATGCCACTTTTAGAAAGCTGGTATTTGCTTGCCTAACCATTTCAGCCCGCCTCTGCTAGGATGTGTATCTGCTGTCTGGTTTCTGTGAGTGACAGGGCTGGGGAATTCCAGGAGACAGGCTGGAGCAGCCCGGTGGTGAATAGAGATGTTTACACCCAGATGGGTGGGAGGAGTACACCTGGACTCTGAATAGGGCTATGCCTTTCCCGCACAATGCTGGCTCCACCCCCTGAGGAGCGTCTGTTGTCTCTGCCCTGCACACTGAAAGGAGAAGCCAGAGTCCGGTAAACAAAGTACTCCAGAACTGGGTTGAACTGGGCAAAAGCCCCCTGGCCTGCAAGAACAAAAGAATTGCACTAGAAGTATTGGGACCCTGCTCCCAAGAAACTAGATCCTGCTTGACAAGAAGAACCTCTGCCTGAGGAGAAGGAACTGGGAAAGCTGTAAGGAGGAGTACTGTCCCTGACCTGGGGGACTGGCCTGCAGTGGTTGGCTTGCTGCTGAAGGAGAGGAGAAAGACTACAGAGAAACTTTACTACAACTTGTGCTTAAAGATCTCCAAGGGCTTGTGAGTGAGCTTGCCCCCTGAACGAAGTCCCAGGACCAGTGGACTTCATCCGCCTCGCAATCCGCTGCTAGAAACGCTGTTTTTAGCATTTTCCGAGGCCGGGAGCTGGGTACGCTTCGTACCGCCAAATCGTATCCAGCAACGCACTGTACCCGCCTGTCCGCCTCGAACAACACGTCCTACAATCCATAGATCGCACTGTGACTGGCTGACTTCGCCGCATACAACGCTGCACTTCATCGAACTATCTTGGTGGGTACGACCCGCACCCTGCGCTGAAGTCAATGCTGCCGTTCGCACTGAAGGAGAGAGTACGCACCGTACGTACGCTCCGCATTGCAGCCAAAGACTGAGAGCCGCTCCCGCAGTACGGCTTGAACGCCGCAACGAACCAAAGCACTGTACAACGTCCCGTCCCCTCAAGCAACTCAGGGCCCCAACGAGCCGTAAGCTCGCACCGCGAAAGGAGGACATCGTGGCATACAACGCTTTGCTTTCACCGCAGCGTCCGTGACAAACTCTTCAAAACTAAGGTACTCTTTACGTTAGCACCGTAGGGTGTACGCTTCAAACCGAAGCGTCCGCAACGCTTATAGACTCATTCTGTAGGCTAATTCATCCCCGTACGAGCCGAACTAAGAAGAACAAAGCGCACAGAACTTTTAAAATACGCTGGAACAAAGAACTGTTTATTGCTAATAGTATTGTGGGCCTTTTTATCGTTATTTGGTCTTGTGCTAAGCCTAATATAAAATACTTATATTTTTCATAATCCCAGTGTGGAGTCCATTTGTGGTGTTATCACTGAGTTACTGTATGTGGTCACAAATGCTTAACCTATAACCCTCTGAGATAAGCCTTGTCTGCTTGCGCCAAGCTACCTAGAGGGTGAGCAGGGGTTGTTGTAGGAGTGTAACCCCTTACCCTGACTAGAGGAGAGGGTCCCCGCTTGTCACAAGTACCTACCTGTGCCAACCCGAGACCCCCAATTCTAACATTGGTGGTCAGCGGTGAGGATTCTGAATTTGCATTTGTGATTTATGTACAGTGATTGGTGAACACCACTTAGTGAGTTCAGACCATAACGCAGCCACATACTTTTTGATTTTTGTTTGCCAAGGAATCTCCATTTTTGAAAAATCATGCCTGGTTCAGTCATTGTTGAGAAAGCGCCATCTGTAGTCTCTGAAAGTGAAGAAATAGAATGGGAAGAGGAGATACTAGAGAGCTACACCCAGGCCCAGCTGAAGGGCTTCTGCAAAAAATTCAAAGTTCCTCTTGTTGGATGCAAGGTCAAAGCAGATCTACTCAAGGCGCTGAGGGCCTGGATTGAGTCATGGTCGCCTGAGAATGTGGTAGTAGTTGAACCAGCAGAAAACGTCCATAGCTTTGGCAGAGGCCTGTCGCCAGAGGAGTTGGCAGACAGGAAAGAAACCAGGATGCATGAGATGGAGATGGCAAAACTCAAATAGAATGGGCAACTGGAGCTGGAAAGCAAAAAGCTGGCTCTGGAAGAGAGAAAAATCCAAATGGAGCATGAAATGAAGTTGAGGGAATTGAATCTAAAGGCTAAGAGTTTAGAGTCTACTCCCTCTGGTGGCAGCACACTGTCAGTGCCGGTAGAATCAAGGGTGTACATACCAAAAGATGTGGTGAAAGAATGTTTTAAGAATGATGACATAGGGCAGTGGTTCAAAGCCTATGAGGTAGCCATGTCTTCCCACTGGTTCCCTGAGAAAGATTGGGGAGCGGGGTTGTGGGGACGGTTCCTTAGTGAGGGGCGGGACACACTGCTAGACTTGCCTTCAGATGTTTATAATTCTTATCCCCATATGAAGGAAGCTTTAATGACTAGGTATGGGTTAATCCCTGAGTTGTATAGGCAAAGGTTCAGGGGTTGCACAAAGATTCCAAACAGTACGTATGTTGAGTATGTAACTTTTTTTTGCAGAGCACTGGATGGTTGGGTGAAGGGTAGCAAGGTTGATGATTTTCAAGGGCTTCTTGATTTAATGGCATGGGAGCACTTGTCCAGTAATTGTTTTCCTGAGCTACGCCAGCACCTGATTGATAGTAGGCTGACTAAACCTAGGAAGCTTGCTGAGGAGGCGGACCGCTGGGTCAGTACCAGGGTCCACAATGGTCCAGTGGGAGATTCTGCCAAAGGTGGGCAGGGTCCCCAGCAGAAGAGTGGGGGGGACAGGGGTAACCAGAGGGAGTTCCCAAGAAGGCCTCTCAAAGTAATCCCCAAGGGAACCAAGGGAAAGGTTCTCAGTCTCCCCCACCCCAGAAGCCGACCGGGGCCCCGACAGCCCCCATGTTCAAAGAGGGCCCCCAAAATGTTACAAGTGTGGTGAGCTGGGTCATTTTGCCAATGATCCCAAGTGTCGCCAGTTTGGTAAACCAGCACCCCCTGGTGCAGCCCCCCGGCAGATGGCTAGTGTAGCCCTGGGTGGAGAGATGGGTGTCCAAGGAGGGTGGGGTCCCACAGAGATGTCCCTTGTCTCATTAGGAGACTGTGAGATGGTCCCCCAAACACAGCTGCCTGATAACACTAAGAAATACAGGCAGTGGGTGACCATCAATGGCCGTAGAGTTGAAGCTCTGAGAGATACAGGAGCCAGTGTGACAGCTGTCAAGTGTCACCTGGTGTCTCAAGAACAGGTGGTCCCAGGAGCATTCTATCCGGTTGTTGCCGCTGACAACACTTAGAGTCACTGCAAGGTGGCTCAGGTTCCCTTTGAGTGGGGGGGGTCTCTGGTAATCTTCAGGTAGCTGTGAGACCCGCCATGCCTGTAGACTGTCTGTTAGGGAACAATTTGGAGAGCTCTCCGTGGGCTAAGGTGGAGCGGAGTGCTCATCTGGAGATGTTGGGTATGCCTGATTGGGTGTGTGTCACCACATGGTCCATGGCAGCAAGTAGAGGTGCTCAAGTGGTCCTGGAGTCTGAGAGGGAGGCCCAGGGACCGGCCTTCGAGAGAGGAGGCAGGGGGCGCGGGAAACCGGCCCCTGAAGTTCCCACGGTCTAGGAGGAAGCAGACCTTGAGAGGGATGCCCTGGAGCCTACAGGGGAAGAGATAGCTGAACTGGGGGACCTGCCTGAGCTGACCCATTGGCAGCAAGAAGGAGGCCCCTCCAGGGAGGACTTTTGTAAGGCGCAGAAAGAATGCCCTTCTCTCGTGGGTATGGGGCAGCAGGCTGCAGCCCAGGCCGCAGGTGATCAGTCTGGGTCACATTTCATTTACTGGGAGAACGACCTCCTATATACAGAGCCTAAGGTTGCTGAGCCTGGGTCAGCCCGTGCGCTGGTGGTACCCCAGAGCTTCAGAGCCTTCCTACTGGGGCTGGCTCACGATGTGCCATTGGCAGGACATTTGGGGCGGGACAAGACCTTTGAAAGTCCCCTCAGATGGTTGATGCATATGAGGGGTGAGAATCCAAAGCTGTTGAGGTGGTCCATTCCCCTACAGGGTATGGATTTCACGGTGGAACATCGCCCTGGTACAGATCACGCCAATGCTGACGGTCTGTCTAGATTTTTCCGCCTTAGTGATGAGGAACTCCCTGGGGTAGGGTAGTTCTCCCCACATTTCAGCTGGAGGGGACACTTGTTAGACCTGGCACCTTGGCGTGAGTCTCCCTCCCACTTTTCATTTCATTGTGCCTCATGTTTTTGCTGGTGTTAGCTGCTCAGCGCACTGTGCCACTGCCAACCAGTGCCACAGTGCAAGTACTCCCTGTATAAAATGTATATGTTGGTTGGATTCCATGATTGGCTTATTTGGTTTACTGTCAGACCCCAGTAAAGTGCACCAGGGGTGCCCAGGGCTTGTAAATACAAATGCTGCTGGTGGGCTTGCATCACTGGTTGTGCCACCCACAGAAGCGGCCTAGTAAAATGTGTCAAAGGTCTGCCATTGCAGAACCTGCGTGCAGTCTGGTACTGTCATGCTGACTGGGCAAGTGCACCCACTTGCCAGTCCCTAAACCTTCCCTTAACTTCATATTAGTCACCCCTATGGTAGGCCCAAGGGCAGGGTGGATTGTAAGCATAAGGTAGGACAAGCCCTGATGTGTGTGGCATGTCCTAATAGTGAATTACAGCCATTTTCGTTTTTCACTATTGTAAGGCTACCTGTTCTCATAGGCCAGAATGGGCTGTTAGAATTGTTACATTCTATGATCCTAACAGACCCAGGGAACATGGTAGAAATTCGAGTTTAGTATGCCGGAACTCAGAATAATAAAATACATCTTTTAGTAAAGTTTATTTTAATATTCTGTGTTTGCAAATGCCACTTTTAGAAAGCTGGTATTTGCTTGCCGAAGCATTTCAACCCGCCTCTGCTAGGATGTGTATCTGCTGTCTGGTTTCTGTGAGTGACAGGGCTGGGGAATTCCAGGAGACAGGCTGGGGCAGCCCGGTGGTGAATAGAGAGATTTACATCCAGATGGGTGGGAGGAGTACACCTGGACTCTGAATAGGGCTGTGCCTTTCCACCACAATGCTGGCTCCACCCCCTGGGGAGCGTCTGATGTCTCTGCCCTGCATACCGAAAGGAGAAGCAAGAGTCCGGTAAACAAAGTACTCCAGAACTGGGTTGAACTGGGCAAAGGCCCCCTGGCCTGCAAGAACAAAAGAATTGCACTAGAAGTATTGGGACCCTGCTCCCAAGAAACTAGATCCTACTTGACAAGAAGAACCTCTGCCTGAGGAGAAGGAACTGGGAAAGCTGTAAGGAGGAGTACTGTCCCTGACCTGGGGGACTGGCCTGCAGTGGTTACCTTGCTGCTGAAGAAGAGGAGAAAGACTACAAAGAAACTTTACTTCAACTTGTGCTTAAAGATCTCCAAAGGCTTGTGAGTGAGCTTGCCCCCTGAACGAAGTCCCAGGACCAGTGGTCTTCATCCGCCTCGCAATCCGCTGCTTGAAACGCTGTTTTTAGCATTTTCCGAGGCCGGGAGTTGTGTACGCTTCGTACCGCCAAATCGTATCCAGCAACGCACTGTACCCGCCTGTCCGCCTCGAACAACGCGTCCTACGATCCGTAGATCGCACCGTGACTGGCTGACTTCACCGCGTACAATGCTGCGCTTCATCGAACTATCTTGGTGGGTACGACCTGCACCCTGCGCTGAAGTCAAGGCTGCCATTCGCACTGAAGGAGGGAGTACGCACCATACGTACGCTCCGCATCGCAGCCAAAGACTGAGAGCTGCTCCCGCAGTACTCCTCGTATGCCGCAACGAACCAAAGCACCGTACAATGTCCCGTCCCCTCAAGCAACGCGACTCAGGGCCCCAACGAGCCGTAAGCTCGCACCGCGAAAGGAGGACATTGCAGCGTACAATGCTGTGCTTTCACCCCAGCATCCGTGACGAACTCTTCAAAACTAAGGTACTGTGTACGTTCGCACCGTAGGGTGTACGCTTCGCACCGAAGTATCCGCAACGCTTATAGACTCCTTCTGTAGGCCAATTTATCCCCGTACGGGCCGAACTAAGAAGAACGAAGTACACAGAACTTTTAAAATACGCTGGAACAAAGAACTGTTTATTGCTAATAGTATTGTGGGCCTTTTTATCGTTATTTGGTCTTGTGCTAAGCCTAATATAAAATACTTATTTTTCATAATCCCTGTGTGGAGTCCATTTGTGGTGTTATCACTGAGTTACTGTATGTGGTCACAAATGCTTAACCTATAACGCTCCGAGATAAGTCTTGTCTGCTCGCGCCAAGCTACCTAGAGGGTGAGCAAGGGTTGTTGTAGGAGTGTCTATGTATGGGAGAAGTAATGTTATTAAAATGATGGTATTCCCCAAAATACTATACCTCTTCAGAACTATTCCTTTAGAATTTCTTGCTCTATGGTTTAAAAAGAATGAAAGGATGTGCTCCAGGTTTATGTGGAGCTATCACAGATCTAGGAGAGCGGCCAAGTGGCTGACCCTCCCCATATTGCGTGGGCGCTGGGCCATTCCAAATGTTTTACTTTATTACTGGGCATGTATTCTGCAACATATGGGGGTACTTTCAGTTGGAGACAAGAGTCAGCGCTCAGAGGCGGTCAGCCCAACTATTTATGAAAATGGTATTGGGGAGGATGCTAAACATTGCTTGGTCAAGATCTTAGAACCTAGCTATTATAAAAAGACTAGATTCAAGACAATTCAGGCGGCTTATTTGATTTGGAGGAAGGTGGGTAGCAAATTTCTAATTCATAATATCAACAGCTATACACCCTTTTCGGCCTCTGGGATCTTGCCTCCAATCTTTCAAGATCAAACCATACAAAGATGGAGCAACCTCGGGATCAGACCGTGGGGGATCTGTGTCATGAAGACCAATTAGCCTCTTTTACTTTTTTACAAGAGAAATATGGTCTGGACAAACGGGATTTCTTTAAATACTTACAGCTTCATAGTTTTGTAGATAGCAAAACACAAGTTTTGGTTGGGGAATATGGGAAGGTATTATTAGTTGAATTAATTCAAAAGAAATCCCGAATAGGGGGGATTAATCAGATTTTGTTGGAATCCCCTCCTGATGATTTATTTAATCAGAATGATAAATGGGAGCAGAAATTCGGGAAGGAGGGTATTAATATTGAATATTCACTTGAAGTAGCAAACAAGACTCTATTATCAGGTAGCCTTCGGAGCCAACATTTCATGTCCATTTTTGATCTTTATTATACACCGGCAAAAATAGCCAAATGGGGAGGGAATGTGGGCGGCTCCTGTAGCAGATGCGGGACGTTATCAGCAGATACAGTGCATATGTTTTTTTCTTGCCCTATGTTAATGACATTCTTTCAGGATGTGGAACTTTTTTTGACCAAGGTTTTAGGGCTTCCTATATCTATCTCTGCAGACATGGTCATTCTGGGTGTGGTGAGGAATGGGAGCTGGTTGTGCGCTGTTACTGGGCTTGTCTTTATGGCAATGGCCATAGTTCGATTATGTATCACTTCCAATTGGATTAGCCCTCACCCCCCTACTTTCTGTAACTGGCATTCTAGGCTCTTAGCTGTATATAAAATAGAAATCTCAGTTTATCGGTTAAAAGGACGAAGGAGACTGGAAAAGTGACAAAAACTGTGGGCCCCAATAACAGACTGGCTTCAGTAACATGAGTATTGATGGATATCAATTGTTGGTAGTCCCCTTAGGTGTAAACATGTAAATATGTAAATATGCTATAACATTTTGTCTGGTGGTTAATGCTATGTATGATTTGATTTGATTTTTAGATATTCAATGTGTTATCAACTATATCTATTTTCGTGATCAAATGCCGGTGTATTTAAGATGATTTAAGGGTAGCATCTCCCTTGTTGCACATATTAAGGAATTAGGCACAATGTGCCAATATGAAATGAAATGTGGATTCGCTTTTTGGTCTTTTTGTACATACTCAGGAGCCAGGCACAATGTGCCAATTCAAAATGTGAAATGTGTTTTCTTTCTATGTCCCCTATGTTTCCTTTTACTCTTTTTCTGGTATTTCTTTTTTTCCTATATGTGTAAGCATCAACAATAAAAAAAAATTCAAAAAGGAGGCATTAATACAACCGATCTTCTATCGATAGAATTTATAAAGTCAGACAAGGCTCTGGACAGGGAATCCACCGAAGCCACCTGGGGCTCAATTCAAATTGCAAATAAAGTCTTGAAAGAATGGGAAAAGTTTAAAGCATGGGGCATACGAACCTCCCAGCAGTACAATATAGGATATCCGCTCCCACTACTCGCCAATAAACGACAAGGAACCAACAGCAACTAAGAGAAAAGATCCTCGGTGCTCAGGGGAGCTCGAGGTCCATCACCCCATAGGGAGCAGGTGCCGAGCATACAAAAAGGCATCAACTACCATCATCTCATTATTCTTGCACATCCCCAGATTCTTAGAACTATCAACATAGCCAGACCGTCACAATGACAAACCAACCCATATAATAACCGGGAAAACTGTGATAAAACAACCCTGAGGCTATGCTCATTGAACATCAACGGGCTGAACAGTAAGGTAGCCGATGTCAAATTTCTTGCTTATCTAAAAACCTTCAATATTGTCCTCCTGCAGGAAACATGGTTAGTGGACCCATTTTAACTACAGGGGCATATCTGTTTCCACACCCCAGCACTGAGGAAATCCAAAATTTAGCCACCTATCAGGGGGTCTAGCCACCTACATTGCCATTACAAAAATTAACAGCGCTCAGGAATTTCCATCCTCTTTATCATCTGTAAATACTGTCAAGATCCACCTAAATCTTAACGACTCTAAGGAGGAGGTGTTATTGGTTATTACATACATAAACCTGAAGTGGGAAAAACAAGAGTCAAAAATCCTAATCGAACACTTGCTTCAATCCATAATTTTGCAGAGCACTTCCAACCTCAACCTCTCTGGTGATCTAGCCCAACAAATCTTAGGAACATCATCAAATGACAACATACAGGTCCAGTCCTTTAATTGGAACATACCAGCTCAAACCAAAAGCAGCCACGGAAGACCATCTAAGACCAGTTTAGAGCTGTTAGAAGACCTAGAGCATATCGGCCTAAGGGAATTAAATGGAAGATTTGCTGACGACACCCCCCCCGGCGGCATCATTTTACACGGAATTCCAAAACTCCACCATAGACTACACTCTAGTTTCTCTTTCATTTTTTCGACATGCAACAGGCTTCTATCTAGGAGACAAAGGGGACAGTGACCCAGTAAGTTTCAATTCAAGCTCTGCCGCACAAACCAACACTTAATCCTGTTGATAGGCACGCCTGCCATACCATAAATTTTAAAAGAATCCAGTCGTCCTTAGCAAACTCCAGGGAGGTAATCCTGGCAGCGAAATCACAGCTAAATGAGCTTAATTATCCTACTGATACCCCTATTAGTATATTGGAAAATTTCACGGCTTTGTTTGCAAATTCCTTCTCAACCGTAGACAGACATTTCCCTCTCAATGATCCAATGGTCCCAGGGAGAGCCACGCGCACACAGTGGACCAACATAAAACTACTCCAAAAATCTTTAAACAAACTTTTAAGATCATTGCGGCTCTGCCCTGGAGACCAGAATCTAAACCATCAACTTTGTAAAATAAAGGCCAAAATTAAAAAACTCAGATGGGACATCAGTAGGTCCAACAAAAACAAATTCTGAGCAAAACTCTACCATGACTCCAAATGAATCAATAGCGTGCGTTTCTGGTCTACCATCAACAAAATTCCGCAACCGCCACATGGAGGCTTATCATCACACTGCACAGAGAACTCATAGATAACCTTTTTAGAATCCCATTTCAATCAACAACCACCTGGATCACAAGCATTTCCGGACAATCAGTTAGCTTCTTCCACTCAAACAGCGAAGAATACAGAGGAAGATGACAATGGAATCAATGCTGTTTTGATTAGGAAGCAAAATTCAAAAGGGAGGAAAGAAGGGGCACCGGGGCCAAACGGGATTTCACCAGCTCTTTTCAAACAAGACCCGAAATATTGGTAAAAAACACTAGCCCCCCTCTTCTCTACCGTCAGGCAGCCCGGGCTCCTACCCGCATCATGGAAGGGCTCCATTATTTCACTGATTTATAAGGCTGGCGACAAAACCTCACCAAAAATCTACAGTCTGATTGCACTATTAGATGTGGAGGCAAAATACTTCGCAGGCATCCTACTCACAGAGCTACAGGACTGGGCAAAAGAGAAAGAAATAATCCCCCCTTACCAAACAGGGTTCTGCAGAGACAGTGGTACAACAACTAACATACTAACTATGTCACTACTTATCGATAAGGCAAAATTATCCAAACAAATGCTTAATTTCTGCTTTATTGATTTCAAGGCCGCCTTCAAAAACGTCAATCGAGTAATACTGTGGAGGAAACTGGCACTCTGGGGAATCCCTCTTGATAAATCTTCATGGATCACTGACAGAATATCGAGGAGAAGAATATCGACCTACAAAAATATCGAGGAAAAAATATAGAATGCCAAAATATCGAATCCCTATCTACAAACAAGTAAGTACAAAAATATCGATTCCAAAATATCGTTGTAAAAAATATAGTTGGTCAAAATATCGAATTTGTAAAATATCTTAAAAGTAATGTAACATTAATGATATAATAAATAAAATTAACTAAAACATACTTAAAAATACTTAAATAACTTTAAAATTAATAAATAATTAATGTAAGTAAAAAAAATAATATTTTTAACACATATATATATTGACATAATATTAATTAAAAATATTCAAGATTTTTAGAGTAGGATAGCGGGCGGGTAAAATTGACTATTACCACTCTAGTAAGTGCAACAGTAGGGAAAGGATTGGATAGCGGGAGGGTAAAAATTACTATTCCCACTCCAGAGAGTGCAACAGTAGGGAAAGCGTTGGATAGCGTACAGGTAAAAATTACTGTTCCCACTCCACAGAGTGCAACAGTAGGGAAAGCGTTGGATAGTGTATGGGTAAAAATTACTATTCCCACTCCACGGAGTGCAACAGTAGGGAAAGCGTTGGATAGCGAGAGGGCAAAATTTACTATTCCCACTCCACTGAGTGCAACAGTAGGGAAAGCGTTGGATAGCGGGAGGGTAAAATTTACTATTCCCACTCCAGTAAGTGCAATAGTAGGGAAAGCGTTGGATAGCATAGGGGTAAAAATTACTATTCCCACTCCAGAGAGTGCAACAGTAGGGAAAGCGTTGGCTAGCGGGAGGGTAAAAATTACTATTCCCACTCCAGTGAGTGCAATAGTAAGGAAACCGTTGGATAGCGTAGGGGTAAAAATTACTATTCCCACTCCAGAGAGTGCAACAGTAGGGAAAGCGTTGGATAGCATGAAGGTAAAATGTACTATTCCCACTCCAGTGAGTGCAACAGTAGGGAAAACGTCAGATGACGTAGGGGTAAAATTACTATTCCCACTCCAAAGAGTGCAACAGTAGGGAAAGAATTGGATAGCGTAGGGGTAAAAATTACTATTCCCACTCCAGAGAGTGCAACAGTAGGGAAAGCGTTGGATAGCGGAAGGGTAAAATGTACTATTCCCACTCCAGTGAGTGCAACAGTAGGGAAAGCGTTGGAAAGCGAGAGGGTAAAATTTACTATTCCCACTCCAGTGAGTGCAATAGTAGGGAAAGCGTTGGATAGCATAGGGGTAAAAATTACTATTCCCACTCCAAAGAGTGCAACAGTAGGGAAAGCGTTGGATAGCATAGGAGTAAAAATTACTATTCCCACTCCAGTGAGTGCAATAGTAAGGAAAGCGTTGGATAGCATAGGGGTAAAAATTACTATTCCCACTCCAGAGAGTGCAACAGTAGGGAAAGCATTGGATAGTGCGAGAGCAAAATGTACTATTCCCACTCCACTGAGTGCAACAGTAGGGAAAGCGTTGGATAGCGGGAGGGTAAAATTTACTATTCCCACTCCAGTAAGTGCAATAGTAGGGAAAGCGTTGGATAGCATAGGGTTAAAAATTACTATTCCTACTCCAGAGAGTGCAACAGTAGGGAAAGCGTTGGATAGCGTGAGAGCAAAATGTACTATTCCCACTCCACTGAGTGCAACAGTAGGGAAAGCGTTGGATAGCATAGGAGTAAAAATTACTATTCCCACTCCAGTGAGTGCAATAGTAAGGAAAGGGTTGGATAGCATAGGGGTAAAAATTACTATTCCCACTCCAGAGAGTGCAACAGTAGGGAAAGCATTGCATAGTGTGAGAGCAAAATGTACTATTCCCACTCCACTGAGTGCAACAGTAGGGAAAGCGTTGGATAGCGGGAGGGTAAAATTTACTATTCCCACTCCAGTAAGTGCAATAGTAGGGAAAGCGTTGGATAGCATAGGGGTAAAAATTACTATTCCCACTCCAGAGAGTGCAACAGTAGGGAAAGCGTTGGATAGCATGAGAGCAAAATGTACTATTCCCACTCCACTGAGTGCAACAGTAGGGAAAGCGTTGGATAGCGGGAGGGTAAAATTTACTATTCCCACTCCAGTAAGTGCTATAGTAGGGAAAGCGTTGGATAGAATTACTATTCCCACTCCAGAGAGTGCAACAGTAGGGAAAGCGTTGGATAGCGTGAGAGCAAAATGTACTATTCCCACTCCACTGAGTGCAACAGTAGGGAAAGCGTTGGATAGCGGAAGGGTAAAATTTACTATTCCCACTCCAGTAAGTGCAATAGTAGGGAAAGCGTTGGATAGCATAGGGGTAAAAATTACTATTCCCACTCCAGAGAGTGCAACAGTAGGGAAAGCGTTGGATAGCGTGAGAGCAAAATATACTATTCCCACTCCACTGAGTGCAACAGTAGGGAAAGCGTTGGATAGCGGGAGGGTAAAATTTACTATTCCCACTCCAGTAAGTGCAATAGTAGGGAAAGCGTTGGATAGCATAGGGGTAAAAATTACTATTCCCACTCCAGAGAGTGCAACAGTAGGGAAAGCGTTGGATAGCGGAAGGGTAAAATGTACTATTCCCACTCCAGTGAGTGCAACAGTAGGGAAAGCGTTGGAAAGCGAGAGCGTAAAATGTACTATTCCCACTCCAGTGAGTGCAATAGTAGGGAAAGCGTTGGATAGCATAGGGGTAATAATTACTATTCCCACTCCAAAGAGTGCAACAGTAGGGAAAGCGTTGGGTAGCATAGGAGTAAAAATTACTATTCCCACTCCAGTGAGTGCAATAGTAAGGAAAGCGTTGGATAGCATAGGGGTAAAAATTACTATTCCCACTCCAGAGAGTGCAACAGTAGGGAAAGCGTTGGATAGCGTGAGAGCAAAATGTACTATTCCCACTCCAGTGAGTGCAACAGTAGGGAAAACGTCAGATGACGTAGGGGTAAAAATTACTATTCCCACTCCAAAGAGTGCAACAGTAGGGAAAGCATTGGATAGCGTAGGGGTAAAAATTACTATTCAAACTCCTGTGAGTGCAATAGTAGGGAAAGCGTTGGATAGCGTAGGTGTAAAATTTACTATTCCCACTCCAGTGAGTGCAATAGTAGGGAAAATAATAATTTAATATGTTATTAAAAATAAATTAATTATTAATACCAATAAAAAAGTATTACAATTAATTACCAATAACAAAATATTTAATAATTAATTAATTATAAATACCAATAAGTTTTTTTTAAATTAACTACCAATTAATTATTCATTAACAACCAATTAATTTTCAATACCAAAAATTATTAAATACAAATAATAACAATTAATAATTAATTAATACGATAATAATTAGCAATATACAAAAATAATTTCAATAATTAATTATTTACAATTAAATTACTTCCCACCATATTCCCCTATAAACCCACAACCCGCTACAAATAATAAATTAATACAATTAACATAATTATCAAACAAAAAATTAATACAAATTAAATACTAATTAATACTAATTAATTACCAATTATTAATTAATTAACAACCAATTAATTTTCAATAACAAAAATTAATACATAATTAAAAAATACCAATTAATAGTTAACAGTAAATTAATTATCAATACCCAAAAATATTTTCAATAATGACTTCATTATAATTAAATTACTTCCCAGCATATTACCCTATAATCCCACAACCTGCTCCGAATAATACATTGATACAATTAATATAATTATCAATTAACCAATTAATACAAATTAATACAAAATAATTACCAATTATCAAAATGTAATTACCAATTAATAATTAATTACAATACATTAATTATCAACACCAATTAATAATTACTTAATAACAATTAAATTACTTCCCACCCTATTCCCCTATAAACCCACAACCCGCTACAGAAGTAAAACGCAAAATTAAATTTAAAATAATTAATAATTCTGAAAAATTATTATTTAATGTACTATAATTAAATTACTTCCCACCCTAATCCCCTATAAACCCACAACCCGCTACGGAATTAAATTACACAAAAATTAAATAACATAAAATTCATTACTTTAAAAATATTTAAACATACATTACAAAAACTAATATACACTTTTAACACATATACTAACATGCAAAACACTTTAAAAAAATCGATATTAATGTAAATTCGATATTTTTTAATGTCTATATTATGTACTTCGATATTACTTACCTGCAATTCGATATTTTTAACAACTATATTATGTCCATTCGATATTATGTTCATTCTATATTTTAGACTTGATATTATGTCCATTCGATATTTTTTTTCTCGATTTTAAGACTGTGCACTGCCTTCAAACCAACACATGGATACAGGTTAAACTAGGCAATGGCTCCCATCTCTCGAGGCGTATACCAACCACCAAAGGACTCAAACAGGGATGCGTGCTTGCACCAACTCTGTTTAACCTCTATATAGCAGACATGACATCAGCCCTCAGCACCTGCAACGCGCAAGCCCCACGATTTGGCGGCAAGCCATCTCCAGTATGTTATACACGGATGATGTTGTACTGGCAAGCCATACTCAAGTTGGTCTACACAGTTACTCAATAAGATGCACGAATATGCAGTTGAAACCCACCTAGAAATAAACATCAATAAAACAAAAAACCTGACATTCAACAGCAAACGACGGTCTCACTCCTGGTCTTTGGAAAAAAAACATTTGTGAACACCTCAGCGTACAAATAACTAGGGGTAATCATCGACAAGGGTGGCCAATTCACCAACCAACTTGAGGCTATAAAGAGGAAAGGGATGGTGATAGCGACAACACTAAGGCAATTTAAAACAAAATTTACTGGGCCTATAATTTCCCCTCTGCTTTGGGTAGCGCAAGCTAAAATTCCACAATTGATAACTTTTGGCAGCGAAGCCCTTTGGGGCATGGACACCAAATTGCTGGCTATCACCCTGGCCAAAGCATATAGAGTCATGTTAAACCTCCCGTCTTACGTTTCACCTGAACAGATTCGACTCGACTCAAGTTTAGCCTAACCAAACAACTTTTTGCAAGGCAAGGTTCCAATATCAAGTGTTGGCATAAAATAAAGATCTCTCCCAAGAATACACTGAACCATCAAATCTGGCAAGAACTGTGCAGCACATCCACCTCGCCATCTAAAAAAAACTTGGAGGCGTCACTGGCCACTACTAGATTAGTCGATTTATGGGAAACCCAGACTACCCACTCGCACTTCAAGTATGTAGTAAAAAAGGTCATTAAGAGGCTTTCTCTTGCTGAAGAGAAAGCTGCCTTTGCCCCTAGGATCCACGCCTGGATGACATTGAGCGGCTACAAACTACTCAGGCCGCATACTTTAATCTAGGGTACTCAAGGAAGACCAAAGACACATTTTTAAAATACTGACTAGGAATCCTGACAGCCATACTACACCTTCCACCCTGGCAGAGAGAGAACCATGGATACTCATGTAGACTATGTGGGAACGGAATTGAGGATATAGAGCATCTAATATGCTCCTGCACAAAATTAAAAGAGGAAAGGGTAGTCCTATTAAAAGCACATCTCAACTAGCGAGGGATTCGAACTCAGAGACAGCCTGTGATTGCTTGCTTCCATCCCAAGGACCCATAGGTAAATGCGAAGTTAGTAAAGTTCCTGTTATTAGCAGCATCTAAGCAAGGATCAGCGGCACCCTGACCAATTGCAAAAACTATACAGAGCTTTGGCTTTCATAACTGCAACCTGTGAGTACAGACATTGGACCGTCTCCAGTACAACCCGAATAAGGGCCTCTCCTATTCTGGAGACTCATCAGTTTTTAGAAACGCATTTCAACTTGTTTTAATATATATGACTTTTACCAATGTGTATTTTTTAATGGTTTTAACTAATCAAAAACAATAAAAAATTATTTACTTACCTAGATAGGGGAAACTAGTAACTCTATTTAATGAATTACTACCAATCAGTAGCCTTGAGATATTACTTTTCCCTGGGCCACCTGTCATAATATGGAACTTCCCAAAATTCGTAGTTAAATCCAATTTGCACATAAAAGTCACAAAACACTACAAAAGTGTGAAGTGCTCTTGGTGTGCAAGCGAAACATACTGAGTAATCCGCATACAGCAACACAGGGATAGATACACTGACAATCTTAGTTACATCTCCTGAGGCACTAACTAAAAAGGAATTCAAACCATTAATATAAACAATACATAGTATCAAGGCAAGGATGCAGTCTTGTTGCAAGTCCCTGGCCAGAGTGAAAGGCTGTGACAATTGTCTAGATGGGCCAAAGCAAAATTGAGCAGCTACATTTTGATGCAGATTGTAAAGGAAATTAATCAGAGCCACTTCAATACCAAGTTCTAACAACAGCAGCCATAACTTCATGCAATTAACACAAGCAAAAAATGTTGAATATTCCATGAAGGCCTGGTACAGTGGGCAGCATTTGTAATGGTGTACATGCAATGATACAGTGTAGGTTCAGGCACCGTTCCACTGTACCCAGCCCTGAGGGAAAACTTTATTGAATAGGGCTTAAAATCTTACGTTGAATCTCATATTGTTTTAGGTGGGATAAAACACTCTTCCCAAGATCTTAACTGAGCTGTCAATTAAGGATGTAGGCCAATGGCATTTAGGAACAGTGCAGTCCCCTTTGTTAAAAATGGGAACGATGAGTTAAAGGGCCCATTATATTAATTTTCTTTTTCCCTTTAGGTTGCTTCATTTTTAGCGTCGAACTTATTTGCTTTATAATCTAGACTATTACATTTTATTTTGTAATTTATAATTGGCCCAATGCCCAGAGTACGTGGACAACCATCTGCCACTGCTACTGAGGATACCTCCACTCCAGACCAGGAACACGCCTTCAGTGAGAAATACACTCCTGCAACTCCAGATGGTAGTCTGGTCCAGCTTGTCTGCCAGGGCAGATAGCTCCAGTGGGTCTCACGCAGCAGACACCTGCATCTCCTACCACAACTGTTACCACACCTCAGCACCTGGATACGTCCAAGTCCAGTGTCCAAAGGAACATCACCCCAATGTTGTGCCCCCACCAGTCCTGGCTGTCGGTGACCCAACATCACCACCATCTTCAGTTCAGCCAAGACCCAGTAGGATGGGGCACACTGGGTCAGAGGCACAGGGTAGTGGGGATAGGGTTCGTAGGAGGAGATCTGTGGGCCAGCAAAGTGAGGCCACTGGGTTCGTTGACACCCAGGCTGCCATCGACTAAGTCTTGAGATCCCTATTCAGTCCCAAGAAATGATGGGCCATGTCCTTAGAGAGCTTTGGGAGATGAAGCAGTTGTAGAGAGAGCACAGTGTTCAGATGTAAAATATAAACTCTAATTTGGGCTCTCTGAATGGGGTGCTGCATGATTGTATTGTGCATATGCGCAGAGCTTTTTCAAGAACATCTTTGCTTGGTTTAACATCATCTGGGCTATCCACATATACCTCAGCCACAGGTAGAGAGGCCCTGCCAAAAAAAGGAAACACCTGCACCCAACGCAGTCCCTGCAACTATGGATCTACTAGTCCCCCTTAGGAGGGGACGTTCATCCAGACCAGCAGGAGAGGATGGCAAGACCTCAACACCACCAGCAAGAGACACAGAACCTAATTTCCTCAACTGTGTGACTAGCATTCACTCTGTAGACTATTTTCTGGACACTTTACTTTTTTGATGCCAGTTGTATCTCGTACACTGTCTGTATTTCAAACATGTTTGGCTCTTCAATATTAGTGTCATTCACCATGATTGACTTTTTCCTATTTGTTTTTTATTCTCATCTTGATTTTTTAATTTTGTTTTGTTGAATACATTCAGGTTAATATTCAAAATATTGTTTGCCAATAAATACATTACATCTAGATAATGATTTTTACATTTAAAAAATAAATAAATAAATAACAAATTCAACAAATTCCAGACTTTGCCACCATGGAAGAATGTGCTATAATTTTAAAAAAATCATATTAAATAGGTAAACTATTATTAAGTTATGTCGTCAGTAAGAGCCAGATCTTCTGCTTCACAATAGGAATCTCACAGCAATAACACCAATAGTGAAAATCATGGCATTACTCCTTTTTTGGCTGCAGGATAATTCTAACACACTGTTGCAGTATCTGGTGGAATGCCACAACCAGCTTTCAGTGGTGTGCTACAAGAAGTTCTCTCTTCAATGATGATATACATCATTCATACATTTACCACAAAATGAAGATTTTGCCAAAGTGAAGGGAGATTAATATGCTTTGGGGCAACTGCCACAGATGGTTAGAGCAATTTAAGCAGCACATATTGGTTTGCTTGAAAACAAGTCTAATGCAATCTTAAATACTTTAATTAAATTACTGTGCAAGTTGTCTTTGTACAAGATCTGTACATCCAAAGTTTGTGTGTCTTTGATAAAATCAACCCATGTTATCACTGTACTTCACAACAGCAGTAAATAGCTGCAAATGTTACCACTTTGAAATGTCCAAATGAAGATGACATGGTGAAGCAACCTAAAGCAGATTAAAACAAATGACTAATTTTGAGGACACATTTTCTTATAATATTCAAACATAAAAAATTTAAATAACCACATTAGTGAATATGTCAAAACTTTGATCAACAAACATCTGTGCCCTGCATTTTCCTCAATTTTCCCTTACTAACAAATGTCCAGCACAGACTTTATACTCATTAGAATAAAAGTTGGTTCAAAATGTAATGTTAAAATATGTAAATATATACTCACACTCATGAGCAAGTTGTCAATATCATCTTGACGTATGTCTATTCCGTCCTCCTCACAACTATCATCTTCATTTGGCATTTCAACATCCTCACCTGGTGGCTCATCATGGTTTACTTCCTCTGCAATGTATGGGATATTCTGTTACAGGGCTATGTTGTGTAACATGCACCATGGGATGGTAATTGTGCACAACTTATCAGGTAAGTTGAGGAAGGCTCCACCAGTCTTATCCAGACATCGAAATCTGGCCTATAGGAGCCTAAAAGCCATCTCCACTGGATTCTGTGTTCTTCTATGTGCCTCATTGAAATAGACTTACCCTGGTGTTGTTGGATTCCTCAGCAGTGCTAGCAACCTTGCTCAGTTAGAATAAGCTGAATCTCCTACATTTAAATACATTTGCCCAAAAATTAAAAAAAATATATCATTAAACTTGGACATAACAAAAAATATATTGACAGATTGTGCTTACCTACAAGCCAGGCCCTCTCAGGTCCAAGTTGTGAGATTTGCAGGGATATGGTGCTATTCCGTAGTACAAAGGAATCATGTGTTGATTCTGAAAAATGCACACACATGCTCGTGATTTACAAATTTGGTAAGCACACAACTTGCACATTGACTGACTGTGGTAGACTTGTTCTCTGTCATGTGGTGGCACTAAGGCCATATGTGCGCCATCACTCGCTCCAACCACATTGGTAGATGACCCAAAGCATAAAAACCTCCCTTCACATTGGCAAAAAACTCAATTCATGGAAATTGTATGAAGGGTGTCAGAAGTATAATAAAATTAGACTTTGTTCCCCATTATGCCGGAGGTGACTATGGTCCACTCCAGAACTTGTACACTATACTACAACCTTACAGGATGTCCTCTCTGCTGGCCATTCTGTTAAAATCCCATGGCTTTTGTACATCAAGGAGTCATTATATGAAACTGGGGCTCCTGAGTTCTGGGTGAATCCAGACATTGCTACTTCACCTTCAAAAACAGCCTTGAAAAAGCTCTATTGTACGGCATTGGAGGCCAAAGCTCTAAGTAGAACAGATCTCCAGAGAACATCTCAAGAATTCCTGGGCATTAAGGACCTGATAGGATGAAAGGCATTTGTGGATCAAGTGACCATTCCAAGTGACAGAAAATTGTATTTTCAGTTTAGACTGGGGACTCTCCTGTTGAGGCGCTTTTACAAAGCATTGGTCTGCAGGGGCAATTGGCTCCTGCCTCCTCTGCTCTATTATAACTGAGCGTGTGTCCTTTTTGCCTGTCCAACATACACAAGATCCTGCATACATTGGTTAGCCCCTTTCTGTAGAAAATTAGGCCAGTACAGCCATCTAGCTCCTCTCCGTATTTTGAGGAAGGAGTCTATCTTAGTTAGTTGGACATTTCACTCATACAAAACCATAGAAATTCCACCGTTATAGTTAGTTCAGCTAACTATAACTCGCGCCCCCGCAATGCACTGCTGATGACGTCACATATGACATCATTCATGACATGGTCAGTGACATCACTGATGACGTCACTGATGACATCACGTCAAAACGTACTCCCATGAGTGAGTGGGAAACAAATTTTGAAGCTTGTTGTTTTCCACAGCTTTTCCCTACTGAAAAAGGTAGACGATATGATGAACGACCAGTTCAGATTCTAGCTTCAGAATACCGTACTTTACAACTGTACTCAGAACAACCAAGATTTCCTCAATGTATTTCAGAAATGTTTCATCTTGAGGAAATTTGATTTTCGATCACGATCGCATTGAGCCGCCATTTTGTGCTCTGCCGCCATTTTGTGTTGCCCTCACTCAGGCAGCACGACGAACAAAGTCTTTTCTGGTTTTCCTGCAATATTGTGTCAAAATAGCCTTGTGCCTCTGTTTGCGAAGCTGGTGTTAGAGACTGGCCGAGTACACTAATCCCTGTCTGGTTTTCCTAATCCCTGTCTTAACTATCTGTTGGTTCACACTATTCTCTTCTGATCTTATCTTGTCTTCAGGCTTTCGCTGTCCTCCGCTCGTATTCTCTTGTTTCACAACTGTCCTCCAAAACACACAAACGTCACTCGCCACCTGCAAACCAGTTACAGACATGTTAATACCTTAACCTGTGGGAGGGATGGCAAACACCGTTGGAGGAGAGGCTTCTTCGAGTTACTCGATATCTTTGTTTTTCAACCTTTTCTATTGGACATGTTCTATTTTCGAACTTTCCTTATTGGTCCTCTATGTATGTTTTAGGTGTGTTCTTGGTTAATGTATATGTTATCTATGTACTATATAAGATTGTGCGCCACAGAGTGAAGTGGCAGTCTCCTGAGAACATACCTTGTGTACTTCTAGGACAACTGTACTAGCTGCAGCTAATAAAATCTGATCTTTTACGCCGACAGAGTGTCCCCGTGTCTCTGTTAGCTGAAGCAGGAGAACCCAGGAGATTAAGGCGTACCCTGCGCCGCCAGGCCCAATTGGTTCTGGTTCTTCAACTGGCGCCCAACGTGGGACGGCTTCAGAGGTAGTGGTTCTGCCTGAAGGTCGTGAGGAATCCCGCAAGAAATTCCTGGAGGAATCGCGAGCCACGTCAAGCGACCCCTGTATGTCAAAAGTGGTCCGAAGGTCTTTTGCAGCATGGTTACTCCTTCCTGACGGCTACTGACGACTGCTGTCCTGACTACCGCCCTGCCTTGGCCCTCTTTCCGATGATGTATGGTAAAGCGAGACGATAGACGGGGCCTCTGTTGGTGTAAGAAGACATCTTAGTTAAGTATTGGTGGGTCGCTCCCACATTTGGTTCTTTGGTCCTTAGGTTCTTTGGTTCTTTGGTTCTTTGGTTCTTTGGTTCTTTGGTTTTTTTGGTTCTTAGGTTCTTTGGGTCTTTGATTCGGGTATTGCAATAACCGTAGCCGAGGGGTAAGTACACTTGTGCTGTGTTAAGCATTTAACCCCGTTGATGTTTGTGAACAGTCCAGTGAAATAACGATGCCTGGTCTGACTAAGTTTGAGAAACTTTGTTGTTTTGGTTGTAATAGGGATTCCCGGCTGGAGGACTCTTGTCCGATTCCTTCGGTTGGAACTCCCACTTATGAGCTCTATTCTAAACATGGAGTTGGCCCCATTGCCTTTAACGAGGCATGGATCCGATACACGAAGAATGATGGTGTTTTAAAATGGCCAGAAAATGGTAGTTTTCAGCCTGACATACTAGATAATTTGGAAACTATTTTATTTAAAAGAAAAGCCCGGCTGGCAATGTTTGACTCTTTCCGCCTTTGGCGTAAGGAAGCCAAACAGAGAAAAATTAAGCAAGAAAAACGAGATAAGAAAGCACAGAGTATGACAATTATACAGGCTGCTCAGCAACTTAGAGATGATGAAGTTGATAATGCGATCGAAATTTCATAGAGACAGCCTCGTATGGCAATAGATAAATGCTATCCGATGTTGCCAGCTTCCCCTTCTGATAAAAGAAAGGATTTAGAGGAAGATCCCTTGATGTCTCACCTGCTAAGATTGCCTCCGCCCTATGTACAAGGTGCTAATGCACCCCCGTTGTTACAGCCTGTTCAGCCGCCAGTTGCGCCTCCGCTTGCTCCGGCTCTTCCACATTTGCCCCCTCAAGTATTGCCGCCTTTGCCAGCTTTGCCTTCGACTCCTTTACCTTCAACTTCTACGCCTTCCGCTCCTCCGGTAATTACTGATTTTTCTTCAGTTAGTCCGCCTAATACCTTGTCCCCTATCCTTATGTCCAATTCTCCGTCTATGCGTAAACGACTCACAGATACGATCTCTGGTCTTTTATCACCTTTCTTTGAGGCATTAAATGTGTCTCCGGCTTTTTCTCAAAGACAGTCTCGTTTCCAGCTTCCGAAGAACGAGAAAGGTTGGACTCTCTTGCTCGCAAATGGATTGAGAAGGTTCCTCGGTATAGTGTACTCGACATTATGCCTACCTTCTCACAGTGGAATGCGCCTACGCAGAGATATGTCTTCAATACTATGTGTGATACTCTTGTTAAAGGTTGGGAGGATATGGATTTGGGTTCGGTTCCTCAGGGTCTGTTAGATGTTCAGGCTAATTTTGATAAGGGTCTCATTGTGGGTTCTAAGGTTGAGGACGCTGTAAAGACACTTGTTTCCTTTAGAACCTTATTTACTTCACAGACTTTTCTTGATTATGACCCCTCAGTTAGGTTGACACTGAAAAATTATCCAATGAGAAAGGTTCCTCCGGTATGGAGAGAAGAGGTTCCGGCATCAGGTGCTAATCTAGCTATTTCTGCTCATTTCCAGCGTATATGGATACATGTCCCCTGGAAAAGATCTGAAGTCTTGGCTCTTAAACAGTCTTTACCGGATCCTCGTAAGAACCCTGCAGGTTATTATAAAGAATTTTCACAGACTGTTGATGCTTGCATCATGAATTTAGCAGATATTGATGTGTTGATGGGGAATGTAGTTCCACAAGCGTTATGGGCTAGGATTCGTAAGGAGAATCATGCACAAGAATTAGGTGCTGATTGGGATGCTATAATTGCCGCAGATAGAAACCAAGTGGGTGGTGCGAAGCCTGATGCTTTGATTTCAGAACACCCTGGTAGGATTATTTCATTAATGAAAACGGTGATGCCTGCCTTGAGAGTTAACTGGGATAAACTAGCCGCGTGTAAACAGAAGAAAGATGAGAGTGTCTCCGATTTCTTCACTTGTTCGAGGAGACATTCATTGATCACAGTGGTCAGGATATGACTACGGACGGTGGACAGCGATTATTTGTAGATAAGTTCGTATTTAATTTGCTTCCCGAGCTGTCGCATAAGCTGAAAGACTCTGAAAGTTCATGGGCTGTTTCTTCTTCAGCTCAGATATTGGCTACTGCTCAATATTATGAAAATAGAGATAAAAAAAAAGATAAGCAAGAGAAAAAGACTAAAGAATTGAAAACTAAGGTTCTCTTGCAACAGGCTTATCCACCTTGTTATGCTCAGCCCCAGTTTCAACAGCCTCCGCAGTTTCAGAGGGTGTATCAAAAGCCTGAGCCATATATTCCGCGACCTTTGTTAGGTCCTAATCAATGTGCCTATTGTAGAGAGGAAGGTCATTTTAAGAATAGTTGTCCGGTTTTATTGCAGCGTAATGGGACACTATCTGCTCCACGAGGTCGTGCTGGCCTCCAGTCAGCAAACAGAGATAGAGGTCGAGGTATATTGACCCAAGAACAGTGTTCCCTTCCTCCCTCTAGTTCCGTGAATTACTTTGATCAGCAAAATGCTCGGTCTACACAGTATTACAATGAGGATTGTTATGTTGGAGACGGGAATGAAAGTCTTCATGTTAACTAGGACAGCCATGGACAAAGTAAGGGAGTTGTGCCGATTCCAGTAGATCAGAATGGACCTTATGTTAATGTCACTACAATGGGTATTTCAGAGCCATTCCTTTTAGATACTGGTGCAATGAGAAGTTCTATCATTCATTCAAAACTCCCTGGGGCACCTTTGTCTGGCTTAACAAATGTATCTGTAGGTTTTTCTGGTGCCCCAGTTCGTAATCCGGTTTCTTGCCCTTTGCCTATTTCAATTGGCCCTTATGATTTAGAAGTTCCGCTTCTCTTAATGAATAGTTGCGGCGAGAATCTATTGGGTTTGGATATATTGAAAAGACTGCATGCTACAATATCTTGTTCTCCTTCTGGTGTATATCTCACTTTAGGACAACAACTGACTTCTCCAATGTATTTGTCTAAAGATCAATTTCCACCTGAATTGCTTTCTCTTCCTACAACGCTTTGGGCCACGGGTCCAAATGATGTTGGTTGTCTTGAAATTCCACCTTATGTATTTACCCTCAAGCCCCTGAAGGTGAAAAAGCGCTTTTGGAAATCATTCATGATTTGATTCAGAAAGATGTGGTTGAGGAAACGAGAGGTAACATATGTAATAGCCCTATTCTTCCTGTTCTTAAACGCACTGATCCTTCTCAGCCTCCTGTTTATCGTTTTGTAATTGATCTTCGGAGGTAAACAAAATTGTTGTACCGCAGTTTCCTGTTGTCCCAGGTATCACTGCGTTGTTGACGATGATACCTTCTACAGAGGTTTGGTTTTCTGTTATCGATCTGAAAAATGATTTCTTGAGTATTCCCATTGCTGAAGAGAGTAGGGATATTTTTGGCTTCTCTCTTGGAGGCCGAAGCTTCCGGTTCAAGCGCGCACCTCCAGGCTATTGTGAAAGTCCCTCTATTTATAGTCAAGCTCTGAAATGTCATCTTGATGCCTTTTCCTTGCCGTCTGGTGCTGCTCTCATTCAGTACATGGACGACTTGCTAATCGCTGCTGATTCAGAGGATATATGTAAGAAAGTGACGGTTGCATTGTTGCGACACTTATCCAATCTTAATCTAAGCTTCAATATGTTCGTCGAGAGGTCACCTACTTGGGTCATCTCTTATCAAAGGAGGGAAGACGAGTAACCCCAGAACGTATCCAAGCAATTGCACAAATGTCTGTGCCATCCACACAAAGAGAGGTACGTGCCTTTCTGGGCATTACTTCCTATTGTAGGCAGTGGATCCCTAACTTCTCTCTGTTGGCCAAACCTTTGTTGACACTCACCTTGAAAGATACGCCTCAGCCCCTTCCATGGACTGACGAATGTCAGAGGAGCTTTACTGACTTACGTGCTGCTCTGTGTTCTGCTCCTGTACTAGGTACTCCCGATTACAGTAAACCTTTTACGCTCTATGATCACGAAAGAGAAGGTTGTGCGTTGTCAGTTTTAACGCAGCGCTTTGCAGATAAACAGCGGCCATGTGCCTATTTCTCGGCTACGTTAGATCCAGTAGCTAAAGCATTGCCTAGTTGTTTTAAAGCGACAGCAGCAGCAGCAATTTTTATTCGACAGTCTGCTGGAGTGGTGCTAGATAATACTCTCATTGTTATGGTGCCACATGCAGTGGATACTTTGCTAAACAGAACAAAAACACAGCACCTTACAAGTGCTCGTTTGTCTGGATATGAGCTGACGCTTTTGGCTAGTCACGTGCACTTCAAAAGATGTAATACTTTAAATCCAGCTACTCTGTTGCCTCTTCCAGAAGAGAAAGGTGTTCAGGAACAACATGATTGTTTCTTTCGTACTGAGGAAGAGACAAAAGGTAGAATTGACTTAACAGATACGCCATTAGTGAATCCGGATGGAACGCTATGGGTAGATGGTTCTTGTTTTAAGCTTCCTAATGGAGAGACAACTTCAGCCTATGCTGTTACTACTTTGCATACAATCGTGGAAACAGCACGCATCAGACATAATTCAGCTCAGGCAGCTGAACTGATAGCCTTAACAAGAGCGTGTGTGTTATCCAAAGGA
This sequence comes from Triturus cristatus, assembly GCF_964204655.1. Classification (NCBI taxonomy): domain Eukaryota; kingdom Metazoa; phylum Chordata; class Amphibia; order Caudata; family Salamandridae; genus Triturus; species Triturus cristatus. The sequence goes on along the minus strand of NC_140587.1, from coordinate 728,128,755 downwards.
AAAAGAGTGAACGTGTACACTGATAGTCAGTATGCTTTTGGTGTGGCGTTCAATTTTGGACGTTTGTAGAAAGAAAGAAAGGGGATTCCTTACTTCCCACGGCGCTAAGATACAACATGGTCAGTTGGTGACTTGAGTCACTTGCTTTGCCTACCCAGATAGCAATCATGAAGTGTAGCGCACATAAGAAGATTGTTGACGGTATTGGTCGCGGGAATGCATTTGCAGATGAGGTAGCGAAAAAGACAGCCAGAGATGCTACAAGTCGCATGTATGTTGCAGGCCCTGCAAATTGGGTCAGAGAAAGAGGAATGTATGAAGCTACAGTGGAAAGTGTGAAATCAATTCAAGAAGAGGCTACAGAGAAAGAATTGAGGAAGTGGAAAGAAAGTACAGGAATGTTAGATGAGATGGGATGTTGGGTAGAATTATCCGAGCACCAACGTTGGCAGTTACCAGATGCCTATGTACTACCTGTAGTTACTATGGCGCGTGGTCCAGCCCACCTAAGTACGAAAGGAATATGCAAGCTTCTGGCTCCAGTATGGCAAAATGAAGGAATCCCAAAGTGTGCAGACAATATAGTGAAACATTGCACTATTTGCTTAATGTATAATCCGGGAAAGGGAACCCCAACTCCAGCAGGTCACTTTGCTCCTCCGACCTATCCATTTGATGTGTTGCAAATCGATTACATTCATATGGAACGATGCAACAATCTCAAATATGTTCTAGTGGTGGTATGTGCCTTTTCCCGATGGATAGAGGCGTACCCCCTGAAAGACAATACTGCTTTATCTACAGCCAAAGTACTTCTAAATGAGTTTTTCCCTAGATTTGGTTTGCTGCGCATTGTCTGGAGTGACAATGGGAGCGAATTTGTGGGCCAGGTCATGCAAAAAGTTTGTGCAGGTCTTGGTATAAGACAGAAGTTCCATGCGGCAAACCATCCACAGTCAGCGGGTCTAGTGGAGTGCTACAATGGTACTTTAAATCTCAAGCTTGCGAAAGTGCAGGCTAGTACAGGCCTTAGTTGGCCCGATGCACTACCTTTGGCTCTTCTATCCACCAGAACGGCTGTACATTCTCGTTTGGGACTTAGCCCTTATGAGGTAGTTTTTGGACGCCCAGCTAATATATGGGGAGTCCCTCGCCCCAAAAAGTATTCAGACTTGCCATACCCAATGTTGATTTATTTATTTGCACAACCTTACAACTAAATTGCGTGTTCTTCATCAACAGGTTCAGAGTGCTCTGCCAGAGGCCTCCACAGACTCAGGTCATTCGATCCAACCAGGTGACTGGGTTTGTGTGAAGAATTTCCAAAGGACGAAGATCTTGGAGCCTCACTGGAGAGAACCCCGTCGGGTTCTCCTAACAACTCGTACAGCAGTGATGTTGTACATTGTAACTACGATGTGATTAAGCATTTACTAAAGACATGAATTCTCCTGCCTTACACATGTCTCTTTCGATTATGTTGACTGAAGTTTGGACTCCATTTTGTATTGTCATGTCTCCCCGTGCGCAACACGAGGAGAGTCCTATCTTCGTGTTAGTTGCTCTTGTAATCTGCCTAGTAACAGTCTATAAATAGTTCCTTTTCCGCCTGGCGCATGCCCAGACTTGACCACATCTGTTATCAGTTAGTCCTTGCTTGACCATGTTTTCGCGGGCTTAAGGAGTATGTCAGCTCTGCCCACATATTGATCTTGTATTGAAAATGTCCATAAAAGGTAACATTCTTCGCCTCATGTTGTATCCTCCCACTTATGAGCCCCTCTGTTGTGTATAAAAGGGGACCGTGTACGAAAGTTCTTTGTGCTACTCTATGCAATACTGAAGGGTATTGTATGGATTGTAGGACCACCCTTAAGGGTTAATAAACTCTGTCTTTGTACCTTGCAGTTTCCGTGCCAACTTCCTTATAGATTCCTTTACAGGAGAGCGAACCCTTGTGTCCTGCGGGCCTAGCTGGGGCCTGTATTCATCAATTGGCGCCCGTCACGTGGGGCTCATCGGCGACTCGGATGCTCGAAGGATTGGTCGCGACGAAGGTGAGGAATTTGGCCGGGGATGTGATCACTGCCAGAGGCATTTTAGTCCTGGCATCCCGAGGTTATCTGCCTAGTAACAGTCTATAAATAGTTCCTTTTCCGCCTGGCGCATGCCCAGACTTGACCACATCTGTTATCAGTTAGTCCTTGCTTGACCATGTTTTCGCGGGCTTAAGGAGTATGTCAGCTCCGCCCACATATTGATCTTGTATTGAAAATGTCCATAAAAGGTAACATTCTTCGCCTCATGTTGTATCCTCCCACTTATGAGCCCCTCTGTTGTGTATAAAAGGGGACCGTGTACGAAAGTTCTTTGTGCTACTCTATGCAATACTGAAGGGTATTGTATGGATTGTAGGACCACCCTTAAGGGTTAATAAACTCTGTCTTTGTACCTTGCAGTTTCCGTGCCAACTTCCTTATAGATTCCTTTACAGGAGAGCGAACCCTTGTGTCCTGCGGGCCTAGCTGGGGCCTGTATTCATCAGTGAAGGTTGAAGGAAAGAAGAACTGGATCCACGGCGTGCACTGCAAGAAGGTTCCTTTGCCTCTGCCCTTTGATCAGTGGGTCCGCAAGGGTATAAGTGACTCTGAAAACGAGAAGGTTCTCCGATTTGTAGCCTTTAGTGATGCACGCTTGAATGGAACATTGTCGGAAAAAGAAAGCGACGACATTCTCCAAGAAGCTGTACCATCACATTTTCGTCTGAATACCACAAATCCACGAACATTGTTTCAGGATCAGACTGTACCTGATAAAACCCATTACGATTTGAGACCCAGACTGAAGAAGAAAATTTGAAAATCTCTCTTCTATGTAGTTTCTATCCCGGTTGCAGGGTCACGGTAGGAGTCTTGGTTGTGACCTGAGTAGTGGCAATAGTCCTACAGAACTTGCAGTGTCATAGGACGGCAGACAATCGTAATCAAGTGATTAAGGAAGATTGCCGTGAGCATCCATTTAAAAGATGGAAACTACATTAGGCGAAAGAGAGAGAAAGAATAAAATGAAAAACAGTCATTGTAAAATAATATACAGTCGTTGTGGTATAACTTTATGTGTTTTCATACTATTATGTATTCTATTGGCGTGTATAGGATGGATTCTTTATGCTATGCAGCAAAAGGTTGTCCCTTCTTCTATCTCTGTGCCTTCTTATTCTACTATCTCTCCACATCTCTTTCATACACTTCCTCAACATGAACTCGTAAGAAGAATCGAATATTACAATAATTTGTGTATTCAATTATTACACCAACACCAATTAGTAATTAACACAACCGATTGTTAGGTGTGTGGATTAATGCATCATACCACAGAAAAAGGGATGCCATATTTAGTCCTTCCATTCTCTTATGAAGGTTCTGCTTGGGCTTATTTTGTAGTTTTCTCTAACGCCTATCAAAGCTGATTTAAACGACCTGTCAGTTCTTATATTGGTGGTCCAGATTTCAGTCATAGTTCATTGATAAAGGGAATGGTAGCTATGGCTAAAATCATGGAAAATAGTAAAATTTCTGTTGATGAGAGAAAAGCATACGCTAATTGGAATGTCACTCATTATATCACAAGCCTTAGTGATAAGGTTAAACAAGGAAAGTCTCCACCAATTTGGACTGTACCTCATCAAGGCAATTTCTGTTTACAAATAAATGGCCAAACTACTGACCCCGAACAGAGAAAAAGCTTTTGTTCCCATACTTATATCCACTCCTCTCAGAATTCGCCGCCATTAGTGCCATCTCAGGGCACGTATTTCATCTGTCACGATAGAGCCTATACGTGGTTGCCGACTGGTTTTTCTGGAACTTGCTATATAGCTTTTCTTCTTCCCCCTACATACACTGCTTCTTCAAATTTCCATAAAAACAGATATGGCAGAGGAATTATTGATTCCAAAGACACAAGCAGGTCAAGAGGGAGGAGACTTCCTGAAAGGATTTCTTCCTTTTTGGGGTCCTATGGCAAACAGCAGGAATATGAGACAACTGGTTCATGTTGTAGAGACTACCATAGACATCACTGTAGGAGCTTTAAGTAATATTACAGCGGAACTACAGGCGGATCGTCTTATGACATTACAGAACCGAGTTGCTTTAGATGTTATTCTTGCAGATCGTGGTGGAGTCTGTAAATTGATCAAATCGAGTTGCTGTATTTATATACCTGATGACGCTCCGACAGTATACCAAGCCATCTCTAAATTACATATAATCTCTGAGTCAATTCATCAGAACAAAGGAGATTGATCGTTATTGGGATGGTTTTGGGGACTACTGTCCAAATGGGGTTGGAAAGTGCTAACATTCCTTGGAATGGTTTTAGCCATCGTTTTCTCTTGTTGTCTTTGTATGCACTGTGGTCCCGCCATCTGCGACCTTTGTGCTACTATGTGCATCCCCAAAACCTAAGACACAAAGAACAGAGAATATTAGAATGATGTTACAGCAACAGCTTGATGACCTCATGGCTATCGACATCGACTCAGATTAACATGAGTCTGTGTATCTTGCCTGAGTTCTGGCAAAAGGAGGGTCTGAGGAAATTCGATTTTTGATCACGATCGCATTGAGCTGCCATTTTGTGCTCTGCCGCCATTTTGTGTTGCCCTCACTCAGGCAGCACGACGAACGAAGTCTTTTCGGCTTTTCCTGCAATATTGTGTCAAAATAGCCTTGTGCCTCTGTTTGCGAAGCTGGTGTTAGAGACTGGCCGAGTACACTAATCCCTGTCTGGTTTTCCTAATCCCTGTCTTAACTATCTGTTGGTTCACACTATTCTCTTCTGATCTTATCTTGTCTTCAGGCTTTCGCTGTCCTCCGCTCGTATTCTCTTGTTTCACAACTGTCCTCCAAAACACACAAACGTATCTCGCCACCTGCAAACCAGTTACAGACATGTTAATACCTTAACCTTTGGGAGGGATGGCAAACACCGTTGGAGGAGAGGCTTCTTCGAGTTACTCGATATCTTTGTTTTTCAACCTTTTCTATTGGACATGTTTTATTTTCGAACTTTCCTTATTGGTCCTCTATGTATGTTTTAGGTGTGTTCTTGGTTAATGTATATGTTATCTATGTACTATATAAGATTGTGCGCCACGGAGTGAAGTGGCAGTCTCCTGAGAACATACCGTGTGTACTTCTAGGACAACTGTACTAGCTGCAGCTAATAAAATCTGACCTTTACGCCGACAGAGTGTCCCCGTGTCTCTGTTAGCTGAAGCAGGAGAACCCAGGAGATTAAGGCGTACCCTGCGCCGCCAGGCTCAATTGGTTCTGGTTCTTCAATCTTTTGTTCCATACACCTACACTGTGGTCAGCAGAGCACACAATTTAAATTGAATCATGATTTATTTATTAGAGAGAATTGTACTCTATGTCCTCAAACTTTGTCATGAGGAAGTGACTAAAAACATTCCTCGATGTCTGTGCTGACTACTGCCTTCGATTTACACTAGCGATAGCAGGGCTCAAAATTCACATTGAGTTGCGATTCTGTGACTTGCCCGCACCACGCATCAGCGCTGGCTGCGCAGACGCTTAATGCTTCTGATGCCCCTATCTCAGTGCAGCACAACTCATGCACCCTTTCCGATACAATATTTTGTGTATAATTTCGCATCTGCAGTCCTACCTCAGTGTATCACAAGTCATGAACCCTTTATGATAGAATCTTTTCAGTATGCTTTCATATCTGGCACCCGTACCTTAGTGCAGCACAAATCATTGACCCTTTATGATTGAATCTCTAAGTCTAATCCAATGATTACTGTTGTACTTGTTGCCAGCACCAACCATTCCCGGAGGGTTGGCTTACAATCACCCCACACGCATCCACCACAGACGTCACTGGACATGTGACCCTTGTAATAAAAAGGAGTCGAGCGCACGTGCCCGTACCCAGTTCCACTATCTATCTGTGTCCGTGTGTTCATTATGCATGCATCATGCTGCCCCTAGGCCTTACCACATTACATAGTGCTCTGGACAGCGTGTGCAACCATCTTACCTTTGACAGTGGGGGAAAACTTTAGTTATGTAACTTTGTATCAGTCATTGTACAAGTACGTACATAGAGACTGCATCATTAGAGTATTGCAAGCAGAGTGTATAGTGAATTTATAAGTACGTGAGGATCATTGCAGTGACTGTATAAGTACATATGTTGAGGCACCCTAACTCCGACAACAAGCTTGTCTCTCATTGGCTGCCCTCCATGTGCTAAAAACTGAAACTTCAACTTTCCATGGCCCTGTATTGCTACAGCTGCAACACTCCACTGAATGTGCAATAAACATTCATATCCACACAGATGTCTCATGTCCACCATCTTTCTTGTGTGGAACTATGGATGATTATAGGGTCAGTAATCCCCGTACCTTCCATGTAGGCCATATTGTTGGACTTGGCTCACAGAGTGACACTTTGGCTTTTGCAACCTGGGTGACTGTAGCACTTCAACACGGACACCCGCATCCAGTGTTGTCAGATTTTTTTAAGCTTTCTATAGCCCAAAGCCAACCAAAAAGTAGCTCAAAGTAGCCCAATATTGCTACTTTGGGGAAGGAGGGGCAGGGACAGCGTCAAGCAGGCGGTGAATGCATTGGGATTGATGTTGCAGCAGAATGCCAAGTAAATATTTGTCTAATAAAGTGCTTTAACATACTACTATGCAGGAGCGCTGTATATATATTTATAATCTGGCAACTAGCACAAACCAAAATTTTACCACACAACCGGCAAAATATAGCCCAATTGTGATCTAGCCCAATCTGGCAACACTGATGCCACAGCCACTCCCTCATGGCTGGTATACACCCACACCACACCCATCCAGCACAGGCGTCAGAGGACACGTGACACTACTAATAAAATAAGACCGGTCGCACGTGCTCTATGCCATTTTAGAGTTGCTCACAACACATGCACTGCGGCCGCCACAGTCGCACCGCCACAGTGATGGCCCCTCCCGGTGGTCCGGGAAGTTGATGTTTTGTGTGCTCTGCTGCACCACAGTGTAGGCCTGAGCCCAACAGCGAGGGCCTACCGCCATGTGCATGGCCTCACTTCTCACTGAGTTAGTAGCACTGCAAGCACTGAGCGGGTGTATAATCTGCAATGATGATAGGTGCACTAGTATGTCCTCTGCCATGGCGATATCAAGACTCGATTCCAAATGTGAGACATATAAGCTTGCAGAACAGAGCTGCATGATGTGGAGGGGGCCGTGACCGCGAAAAGGTGAGCAGTGAGGCCTTGGTGCGTAACGTCGGGCAGATACCTCTGGGTAGCGGGAGTGGATGGGGGACAGCAGCCTGAATGCAGAAAGACGGCAGAACAATTTAGGCGTACGCACTCGTATATACTCTGCCACAGCGTAGGATTGGTAACGCGGGCACTGGTGCAATGACGGAGGAGCTGGTGCCGAGTTCCAACTGTAGGCTGCTTTTTAGAGCAGTCTAGGGGGCAGATTTGGGCGGCGTAGCTGTTGTTTGGATACAGCCAGCGGCCCAGTGGGTGTCTGAATGGCCTTTCTGGAGGCAGATGGGTGTCATTACCTCACGTTTAGCAACAGGCAGAGTTATCACTTTCTTTCTCTCGCAGGGTCGCCCATTAATGTATGCATACTTAGCAGGGCAGGGGGCCTGAGCAGAAGTGGCCTCACTTGTTTTTAAGTCACCAGTGTAAACGAATCTGTGCATTTTTTTGTATCTCCCCCACCCCCCCTTTTTTAAATAAAATTTCGCCGAAGCAGTGTTTTGAGGTAAGGCAATATGCAAATGTGGGCCACCTTTTTTTTTGCGTGCCCGGGCCGATTTTATATCCTAATCCAACGCTGCTCTGCTATTACTAATTCTGTACTATCTTTCAGATGTGGGAGCTTAAGAGTGCCACTAGGTCGCGGCACGTGGTTGGAGACAGAGCAGTGGCGTAAAGGTAAGCTGTGACGGTTTTGTACACAGTATGGGCACTTAGGCGCCGATCATGATCCTGTAAAAACCGGGTACGAACCGTCAGACGGAGCATATTCTCCGTCCGACGCGTACCCGGTCGTCAAAATCTACCAACATGGAATTACGATTCGCACGGAAACACCATTTCCGTAAGAATCGTAAAAAACCCCGACCGAACAAAATAAACATACAAATGCGATCCGAGAAAGCGCCGACCTGACGTCGGGACGCTCGCAGCCTGCCATTCACGAACCAGGAATTACGATTCGCACCGACGTCATCCCGCACGGTGAATATTTTCCGGCTGCCAAAAACTGTCGGGAAATCAAGACGACGCGAACAAGGAGTACCAGTACGCGACGGACAGACAGGACGACGCGAACAAGGAGTACCAGTACGCGACGGACAGACAGGACGACGCGAACAAGGAGTGCCAGTACGCGACGGACAGACAGGACGACGCAAACAAGGAGTACCCGTACGCGACGGACAGACATGGACCCGAACCTACGTGTCATCCCGGCCCTCATAGCAGTCGACCTCCTCTACAGGTTACGACGCAGACGCCGCAGAAGGTCAGAACAACTAAGGGAGGGGGGAAAGGGGGGGAAAGGGGGGGGCAGGACCAGGGGCAGGCCACAAAACCCCCACCATAGTCACACAGCACACATGCCCTGGACATACCTGACTCCCAGGCCCTGGTCACTACGAGGGGATGGGGCAGTGTCCAGCCAAGCCAGCGACCGCCACAACAGAAGTCCTTGACGACGCGAACCTGCAACACAACCAGACAGGTACGTCCCGTACCCACGCCTTAAGAGCGTGGGTACGAGTCGTACCACGCCCACACCTACGTCACCCCAACAATGGCGGGACGGCTCGTACCCACGTGGCAAAGGCCTGGGGACGGCCCGCACAAGCATCACATAGCGTGGGGACGGATATGTACGGACCGTACCCCCACCCCGTATGCATGGAGCGGACCCCCAACCCCAACAGTGCAAGTACGACACGTACCCCCACCCGCGGACGTATGGAGCGTACCCCCCACCCCAACAGTGTAAGTACGCCCCGTACCCCCACCCGCAGACGTATGGAGCGTACCCCCACCCCAACAGTGTAAGTACGACCCGTGGCCTCACCCGCGGACGTATGGAGCGTACCCCCACCCCAACAGTGTAAGTACGACCCGTGGCCTCACCCGCGGATGAATGGATCGTACCCCCACCCCAACAGTGTAAGTACGACCCGTACCCCCACCCGCGGACGTATGGAGCGTACCCCCACCCCAACAGTGTAAGTACGACCCGTGGCCTCACCCGCGGACCAATGGAGCGTACCCCCACCCCAACAGTGTAAGTACGACCCGTACCCCCACCCGCGGACGTATGGAGCATACCCCCACCCCAACAGTGTAAGTACGACCCGTGGCCTCACCCGCGGACCAATGGAGCGTACCCCCACCCCAACAGTGTAAGTACGACAGGTACCCTCACCTTGAAGGCATGGAGCGTACCCCCCACCCCAACAGTGTAAGTACGACACGTACCCTCACCTCGAAGGCATGGAGCGTACCCCCCACCCCAACAGTGTAAGTACGACCCGTACCCCCACCCGCGGATGTATGGAGCGTACCCCCACCCCAACAGTGTAAGTACGACCCGTGGCCTCACCCGCGGACGAATGGAGCGTACCCCCACCCCAACAGTGTAAGTACGACACGTACCCCCACCTCGAATGCATGGAGCGTACCCACATCCGTGTATGTAATGAGCGTACATATTGTGAAATAGGAGAGGTGTGTGCAGAGTCCTCCCAGCAGTGCCCAGAGACAGGAGGGGTGTGTGCAGAGTCCTCCCAGCAGTGCCCAGACACAGGAGGGGTGGGTGCAGAGTCCTCCCAGCAGTGCCCAGAGACAGGAGGGGTGGGTGCCTATCACTCCCAGCAGTGCCCTGAGACAGGAGGGGTGTGTGCAGAGTCCTCCCAGCAGTGCCCAGACACAGGAGGGGTGTGTGCAGAGTCCTCCCAGCAGTGCCCAGACACAGGAGGGGTGGGTGCCTATCACTCCCAGCAGTGCCCTGAGACAGGAGGGGTGTGTGCAGAGTCCTCCCAGCAGTGCCCAGACACAGGAGGGGTGGGTGCAGAGCCCTCCCAGCAGTGCCCAGAGACAGGAGGGGTGGGTGCCTATCACTCCCAGCAGTGCCCAGAGATAGGAGGGGTGTGTGCAGAGTCCTCCCAGCAGTGCCCAGAGACAGGAGGGGTGGGTGCAGAGTCCTCCCAGCAGTGCCCAGAGACAGGAGGGGTGGGTGCCCATCACTCCCAGCAGTGGAGTAGCCACAGATACCATGCCCACAAATGTCAGTCAGGTGACCCTGCAGTACATGTACCACATGTCTGCGAGGCTGGGAGTATACGCATGCATAGGGCCAAAAAGAAAACATGTCCACATGAAGTCATGTCAATAGTCCACATACACAAGTACAATGACTATCAAGGATGCCACGAATGATGCAAGTGGAGAATGGCTCAGCATGCATGTGCAAAGGTGAAGGACTACATCACACACCCAGCTAATGGACACACAGCTCTCTGCTAAAGTCAGGGGACACCCTGCAGGGAAGAAGTCAGGGTACACAGAGGAAGGAATACACCTTGGGACAATTGCAACATGCAGCAACTGCTTACATGAATGGAGAAAGGTAGCTAACACCGTGTGATGGCACACAGATCCCAGGGTCCCCCCTATGAGCAGCACACTACTACATTTCCCACACACCCAACACATGACCAACACCCACAACCATGTAGCAGCCCCACCAACAGCAATGCCAGCAAAGCAGGAGTGTTCCAAGGGCAAAAAATAAATAGCTTTATTCAGCATGAGCAAAAAACTAGTATGAGGTAAGTCCAATATTAACAAAGCCCATAGGGCAGTCCAGGAGTCCCAGCTGGATGGGGGACACAGTGGGATGCGTGTCCCCTAGCTTGCCTGCACAGTTACAAGCCGTTGTCTTCCACAGGGGTCAGGGCATCATGTTGGGGGGAAGGAACAGGCACCGCAGGGACAGGAGGGCGAAGGGTAGGCGACGTGGGTGCAGGGATGGAGGACTCCACCACAGGGGGTGGGGCAGGGCCAAAGGTGGATTCTAGGAGCGCGCTGCACACCTCGGCAAGGTCCTCCAGGGACTCCCCTGCACCCGAAGGAACCACAGGCCCCAAGGAGGGGGGGGTCAGAGGGATGGGTCGCAGCGCCACTGGGGGAGGGTGTGGACAGGGGGGGACTCAAGATCCCTGACCTTGGACTTCCTTGACCGCTTGCGGGGTGGTGTCACTGTGGGGCTCAGGGACAGAGCGGCCATGAAGGAGTCTTTGGGGCAGATGTGGCCAGGAGAGCTGAGGGGAGGGGATTTGGAGGGAGTGGATTGGGTGGAATGCGGACTCCCACTCTGGCTGTGTGTCACACGTTTGCCCCCCGACCCAGTGGGTGTACCTACTTCACCCTGTGTGTGCGTGTCAGGAGGTGTGCGGCGGACCTTCCCTGCTGGTGTGGTGCCTGTGTCTGTTGTGGTGGGTGCATGCTTACGTCTGGGTGTATGTGGGACAGGCATGGGAGTGGGAAGTGTGGAAGGAGCAGGGGTAGGGGGTGGGGCGTAGCGCTGCAGGAGACCCACTGCTGCAGTCAGTGTGGAGTCTATGGACCTCAGCAAGTTGCGTTGGTCAGCCTGCGATGAATGAATGCCCTCCAAGTATGCCTCCATGTTGTTGAGGACCTGGCTGTGGGCATGGAGGACATTAAGGATCGCAGTCTGACCAATCTGCAACTACCGCTGGATGTCCACAGACTCAGCATTGGCGGCAGCAGTGGAGACAGGGGCAGGGGGTGCGGTGCCTGGCAGGAAGGAGACATGTGGTGACCGGGCACGTTGGGAAGGGACACGAGCATGTGGGAGGCGGCTGATGCCAATGGAGGGGGCGGTGCCAGATGTAGGGCTGCTGTAAGATGGTGGTGCAGCCACCGCCCACTCGGAGAGATCATCCTCGGACCCGTCAGCTTCATACTCTGTTGTGCCAGTCGACAGGTCCCCGGGTTCACTCTCCTCCGCCTCAGTCCCACTCGAAGTGCCAGCCCCGATGTCACCGCTGGCACTGGTGCTCGGTCCCTCCACGCCGTCTGTGTCCATGTCTCCCTCCGTGTCCCCCGACGATGCTGTGGGCAGGGTGAAGAGACAGAAATTAATCATACACCTGTATACATATGTCACATGAGTCAAATCTACTTAGGTTGCAGTGCATAGCCTGAAACAAAGGAAGAGTTACAACTACAAAACAAGGTACATATGTAGGCCCTGCAAGACACAGTTGTGTGACCCACCATGCCATGGAAAAACTATGGAGAGCATGACACAATAGCAAATGAGATGACATGGAATTTTGACTGAGGAGCAAGGCCCTGGGGACAATACAGCACTGCATCTGCACCACACAGCGTGGCAGGAAATTGGGATGAGCAGGGACCATATCCAGGAACTAGAGGCACATGCAGCATAGGTAATACTGATAACATGCCCACCCTGACTGGCACACTGCACCTTGAGTGTATGTCCAGACAAACATCACACACTGGCCAGTCCGAGCAAGGAGATTACAGGTCTTGACATGTAGGCCATGGACGCACCACCCACCCCCTACATGAGACAAATCTGTGGAGACACAGGAAGCACTTACATCTCTTAGTCTGGGTGAAATACACATGGGATGCAATAATTCAAGATTGCACACCAAATACCCAAGGTGCGCCTGTCCAAATAATCATGTACAAATGGGCATCATCAGATGATTGCTACAAGACACACAGGCAATGGCCACCGTGAGTATGTACTTGGAAAATCAGGTCAGGCTGGACAGTGGACACTTGTAATACATCTCACGTCAATAAACATGGTGCCAGGGGACAATGGCACAGAGCACAACCTATGCTGTAGACACAGAGATTGTCGACATTCTCGGATTACACACATGATACCTAGGAAAAGATGCCCCTGGGGACAGTAGTGGCCACACAACTCCATGCTCCTGAATGGGAATGACTGCAACACACGCTAACATCCCTGCACTATGCGTAACGCACACTCATGCACATCATGTCACAGGCCACCACATGGGACATGCCTGCTGGAAGGCCTGCCACTCGAGAGATTAACTCCCATGTCTGGACTCAGCATTAGTGCCAACTGACATGGAACCCACAAGTCCAGAACTGGACAGGGCACAGGCAAGGTCACAAAACCTGTTATACACCACCCCCACACATGATGCTGCAGGCATTGTACACTTGTAGAAGGTGTCAGGCTACATAACCTTGTGATGGAGTGACTACACACAGACCAGGGAACACATTGCAAGGAGGGGAAGGGAGGCAGGAGAGCACTGCAATACTGTGGGGAACAGGATCTGCACAGCACCATAAACCCTGGAAGTGTATCCATGGAACAGTGCACTTACAAATGCTGGTGAAACACAACAAACACACACATGTACCTACCCCCTTCCGGCTGCTGCATCTCCTGTAGATGCCTGTCCAAGTCTGGAAAGACCACCGCCAGCACACGTTTCTGGATGTGGGAGAGACGGCGGCGCCCGCGGTTCTTATGGCTCTCAGGTGAGTCCCCCAGCAGGACCCGTGCGATCCTCTGCGTCCAGCACCGGATATCCTGCCAGCGTTTCCTCACCTGGGACAGGTGCCGCCTCCGACCATCCGCACTCCTCACGGCACTGACGGCATCCAGCCATATCTGCTCTTTGGCAGAGGCATCTACCTGTGAGGATGAACAAGTGACACTACATCAATACACCTGGCACATGTCACAGGGACACAGATTAGAACACATTTGCTGTTTACAACAAGGCATAGTGTGCATCCAACGCATTGCACCTTTGTCATAGGGACATGATCCTCTGGGGGAAGGCCAAAAGCAGTACGTGCCATTGAAAGGACACAGGTGGAATGAGGGCAACTACACAATCAATGAGCCAGGCTCACACTGTGCATCACACCCACCCCTCCTGTCTCTGGGCACTGCTGGGAGGACTCTGCACCCACCCCTCCTGTCTCTGGGCACTGCTGGGAGGACTCTGCACCCACCCCTCCTGTCTCTGGGCACTACTGGGAGTGATAGGAACCCACCCCTCCTGTCTCAGGGCACTGCTGGGAGTGATAGGAACCCACCCCTCCTGTCTCAGGAACTGCTGGGAGTGATAGGAACCCACCCCTCCTGTCTCAGGGCACTGCTGGGAGGGCTCTGCACCCACCCCTCCTGTCTCAGGGCACTGCTGGGAGTGATAGGAACCCACCCCTCCTGTCTCAGGGCACTGCTGGGAGGGCTCTGCACCCACCCCTCCTGTCTCAGGGCACTGCTGGGAGTGATAGGAACCCACCCCTCCTGTCTCAGGGCACTGCTGGGAGGACTCTGCACCCACCCCTCCTGTCTCTGGGCACTGCTGGGAGGGCCCTGCACCCACCCCTCCTGTCTCAGGGCACTGCTGGGAGTGATAGGAACCCACCCCTCCTGTCTCTGGGCACTGCTGGGAGGGCCCTGCACCCACCCCTCCTGTCTCAGGGCACTGCTGGGAGTGATAGGAACCCACCCCTCCTGTCTCAGGGCACTGCTGGGAGTGATAGGAACCCACCCCTCCTGTCTCAGGGCACTGCTGGGAGACATCAGGCATTCCCCCCCCTGGGACTCCCCCTACAGTACATAGCATGTGTGTCACACCTGGACACAATAGCAGAAGTCACAGTCACAAAAAAGGGACACAGTCTGTGCCAGTGGACACTGAACTCACCTGATAACCTGGTCGCCCATACAGCATGGGGTACCGTGGGAGGATCACATCCACCAAAGCCATGTTCTCATCCAGGGTGAATGGCTGTGACCTCTCCACAGCCCTTGACATGGTTCCAGGGAATCAGTAGCAGCAGCTGGGTCGTGGAATACAGAGATGTGCAGGCAAGTGCTCCCTCATGGGACCTGGCTGCCTTATATCTGCCTTGCTGGCCCATCTCATGCACAGGAGTACAGAGTGATTGGTCACTCACATTTGCATCCTATGTTTCCTCCAATCCCTTCAAACCTAGCAGTCTGTGGGTTCTCAATCTGTTTTTTTCTCCTGCATGATGTCAGCCCCACAAACACATTGCAACAAAGTAGATTCATTCCAACTGACTTCTGTTGTGCACCTTCCTGAACAAATTCAAAATTTGAACTTGGTCTCCATGACAACCAGCATGCATGTAGGCCTTAATACTTGTCCCTCATGTGTCCCCTATGTAATTTGGAGCTTCACACACAGGTACGGTGCATTCCGGGGCCCTAGGGCACCCCAAATGCATAGCAACGGCCCGTACACGCGTGCCTACGTTCACTATCACTATGGGTGTCCTCGCGTATTCGTACTCGTAGTGGTACGGACCGTACACATGCCTGTACGCTCACCATCACGATGGGTACACATACGGCAGCACTCCCATAGTGATATGGGAACGTACACAGGCCCTCTTAGCAGCAGTACGGCGGTTTTCACACATCACAGTGGTGACAGGCAGCACACAGGAAGGAATAGGGCGGATATACTTGTCCATGGATGGACATACTTGTCCATGAATGGACATCAAGGCATTGTCTGTGCATTACTACATGTGTGGGGCACAGGTGTGACAGGCTGTGATGTGGCACATTACTCCTGAGTCGAGAAGGCACCAGATGTATGATGAGATGTGTACAGATGTAATGTGTGACGGTGCAATGTGTGCCAGGCATGCCCTTGACTCCTTGGATGTGTGTGCATGTCGTACTGCACACTTGGGATGACCGACACTGGCATGGCACGGACACCAACACACGGAAGTGTCCCCTGATGCCCGGTACAGGGGTTAGCACACCTGACTTGTCACTACCCACGGTGCATGATGTGACTATGTCATGTATGTGTGGGGGCTTCCCATTTGGTTGATGTTGGAGCACCCTCAAAAGCTGCAGCTGTTGCAGCAACCAACATGTGTCTGTGTGTAGATTGACATTGCACACTTTTCCGCACACCATGCCACATGTGGTTTCGGATGTGAGGTGCGCATGTATTCATGGGACACGGAGTAGCGTGACAAGGACATGTCTGCATCCTCTCAATGAATGTGTGGTGAGTCATGACATGTGCACCTTCATGGCAAGGTGTGTGGGCTGTCCTAGTGTAATGTCATGTGACCTGTGGCTCTAGTGTTCCGCTACCAGTCTCTGCAATCGGCCTCCTACTTATGCTGATTTGTGGGTGTATGTCACTCCTGTCTTGCGTCTGGCTGTTCACTTGCACTGGGACACAGCTAATCCCATGGCATGGCATGGGGAGGTTCTCAATCTCCGTGTGTAGCTGGGTCTTGGTAGGAGTGTCACCTGGCAGCCATACGTGTCCAGGGCATGTGGCACATACCTCACTCCGTATGTAGCATATGTGTATAGACAGATTAACATGTGCTCAGTACAAATGATTTGTTGTTGTGGTGCACTCACTCTTCCTTGTCACTTCCAAATTACTGCAGAGCGCCGCCTCTTCCCCGAGCAATGCCGGACTTGGCTGCCATGCGGGAAAATGATCGGATCCGGTGCTACCGCTTCCCACGACGGTTGATTCTGGAGTTGATGGCGAGACTGGCGCCACACCTGCAACCGCTGCACAGGTATCCTACGGCACTGACACCCAAGCTGAAGGTAATGGCAGCCCTACATTTTCTAGCCACGGGTACCTTTCAAAATACCATAGCTCATGTTGGTGGCATGTCCCAGAGCATGTTCTGCCGTGTGCTGCATGATTTCTTAGAGGCCATGTTGATTCACCTGGATGACTTCATCAAGTTCCCAACCCCTGAACAGTTGACTGGGGTCAAGCGTGGATTCTATGCCCTGGGAGGGATGCCCCATGTCATTGGGTCCATAGATGGGACAGATGTAGCTTTGGTACCACCACATGCACGGGAGGTAGCGTACCGCAATCGGAAGCACTACCACTCCATCAATGCCCTTGTGGTGTGTCTGTCCAACATGGTGATTTCACATATCTGTGCTCGTTTTCCAGGATCAGCACACAATGCCTACATCATGAGGCGTAGCAGGATGCCTGAAATGATGATGCAGCTGCGCAACAAACGAGCATGTGTTGTTGGTGGGTACAGTCTGTCTGTCCTGTATTTTGCATAGCCTACCAGCACGACCGCTTCACCACTTCTAACGATGTCCATGTGCTTCCCATGTAGGGGACGCTGGCTATCCCAACATGCCATGGCTGCTCACACCTCTCCGCAGCCCCATCACGCAGGCCCAGCTCCGCTACAACACCGCCCATGGCCGGACAAGGCGAGTGATAGAGAGGACGTTTGGCCTGCTGAAGAGCCGATTTTGGTGCCTCCACAAGACCGGCGGCGCGCTCCCATATGCCCCTGCGAAGGTCTGCAAAATCTTCATGGTCTGCTGCATGCTGCACAACATGGCAGTTGAGAAAGCTGTGCCACTCATCCTGGATCAACATGACAAGGACCATCCACCCGTGGAGGATGAAGGGCTTGGCAATGGGGCTAGTGATGTGGACGATGTGGAGCCGCAGGAGGACATCCGGACTCGGCTCATACGCGACTTCTTTGCTTAGTGGTGAGTACCAGTGTCTGAGTGTGCACACATTGCTCCACGTGTGGCATGTGTTGTGATGTGTGTCTCCACCTGCATGTATGGCACGTGAGTCAGATGTGTGTGTGGGTGTGTCACTGGAGTGATGGTGGCAGTGATGGTTGTATTTCCACAGTCATAATTGTGACCTAGCATGTTGTCATCCATACATGTGTCGAGTACATGCACATGCAAGTGGCTGTGCTTTTTGTGGCTGACTTCTTGTGTGTCTCTCATCCCCAGGTACTTGCGCATGCCGTCTGCTGGTTGCATTGTTGTGGCACTGCTATTCCTCATGGACACGTCATCGTGTGCTGACTCAGCGTTACACGCACGGACAAATTTGGAAGTCTCCTTAGGGTAAGGGATGCATCAGGGGTGTATTGGGTGTGGCAGTTGTTCACGATGTATGCACACTGCCCCTGTCGATGTTTGGTTCCTCTGCAGCCATGTAGCATCACCATGGGACACGACATGCAGCTGTGTACACCTGAATAGATGGTCTGACTGGTTGACAGTCATCAGTGATGGGATAGTGGATTGTGATGATGGCATCAATGTGTGTAACACTGCCCTCTGACACATACGGTTTGCATTGGCTTGACATGGTGTGGGACTTCTACATCAGCGGATCAATGGTGTATGGCAGTCTCTCCGTGAGCAGCTGTGGGTGTTTAGCTGTTGGCCGACAATTGTGTGCCAGTTCCATGGCTATCACGCATTTGTGCTGCAGAAGGGGGGTGCCAGTGTTGGACCCACATGTTACTCCACATGAGGTGTTCATTTGTACTTCAAGTTGCCTCTGCAATCCCGAATACATGACTAATAAAGGTGTCCCTATGCCTCCAAGGTGCCTCTTCTCAGTCAATGCTGGTGTGTTGCCACGGTGCATCCAGCATGTCTGGCAGGGTTTCCCCTGATAGTGGCTATGTGTCTATGTGTCGAGTAGCAAGATGCAAGCTGTGTGTGTGGGCTGAAACTGTGTATTATGCATGATGTCCATGACTGTGTGGGTATTGTGACATGTGTCATCCCCATGCATCCAACGTTGGCCAGGCCCCCATTCTCTGCATCCACCGGACTCGAGCTTGCAGGACATGGTTCTGCCACCTGTCTACACATACCTGGGTGCCCCCCAGGACACTGGACTTGATCCCTGACCTCTGCGCATGACTGTTGCTGTACTCAATGTGTCTGTCAGCACGGTTGTGCGGCCACCCCCTCAGCTGGTTGGGCCCATCACGGGTGTGTATGGTGCTCCATGTCTGTCTTGCCTAATACACTGTGGCCCGTGTGTCCTGTGCCAGACTCAGGCCCCAGGGTGTGGATGGTTGAAGTAAAAAGAGAACTCAGGCATGTTTAGACTTTACAAGACACATGTAAGGTAATAATGCAACCAGCAGGCATCTTTTCCTAATGGTGTGAATTTTTATTTTAGTGGGGGGGGGGGGGGGGGTATGACGTGAGGGGCTTTCCGGGAGTTTAGAATCCAAAGTTCAGTAGGGGAGTTGGTGTCCTTGCCATTGGAAATCCTCAGAGTCCATGCCACAGTCTTTGTCCACATTGGTCAGACAGTGACCAGCAAGGCCATGTGGCAGAGAATGTCTCGTGATGCTGTGATGCTGTTGCTCCAGTGGGCCAGGTGCCAGGCCAGGTGTCCTGGGAGATGGTGATGTAGCGCCGACCCTCACGGTCCTTTCCGTGGACGACCCGGCCTCCTGCGGGGACCCTCAGAAGCAGGCCGTGAAGATGTTTGGGATGCTCCATCGGATGTTTCCTCCTCCTCCTGATCCCTCCCTGTGGGTGGTGATGTTCTACGCCTTCTGGCACAGGGAGGGTTGCCCATGTTGTCGGCCATCCGACGGAGTGTATCGTGAATCCCCTGGAACACCGTCACTTGCTCAGCCTGTCTGTCCTCCATCCTCCGTTGGTGTTGAAGTAGACAGGCATGTTGCTGGGCCTGCTGGGTCTTGATCCCCTCGAGGATGGACACAACCTGGGCCATGCCCGTGGTGTCCTGCCGGTATGAGTCCAGGATGTTACGGACATGGGAATATACCGGTTCCCCAGCCAACTGGTCAGGCTGGCGCCTCCGCCATCCTCCACTCCCACCACCCCTGCCCACTTGCACCTGGCCTGCCCTTGTGGGCACATCAGGTCTCCGGGACCCCTGAGGGGTGGCATTGGCGTTGTCGCCTGCCTCCTCCTGGGTGCCCGGGACACCGTGTCCCTCCTGGCCAGCCTGGCTGCTTTGTGGTGGTGGGGCAGGGATCTTGGGTGTCTCCTGGGATGTGGCAGGAGTGGGGGTGGTGGTTGGCCCCGTTGTACCTGATGCAGGTGCTGCAGGTGGTTGGACACCAGAGGTGCCAGGTTGGTCGGGGTCGTCCACAGAGTGGTGCGAGTCATCGCTGCCGGTGGGATCGGGCTCCCGCAGATCCGGGTCCTGTGAGTCTTCCCCCCCAGTGTTGGGGGGTGAACCACGACGTTGACCTGTGTGTGAGAGAGACAATGTTAATTTTGTTCCATGCAACATCCATCCGGCTTACTGTGTCTTGTGTTGGTGTTTTCTGTGGCCTGTGAGTTTGCATTGTCCAGCTGGGTGCATGGGGCATGGTGGCGCCAGTGGCATGTGCGTGTTCATGGAGTGTGGTTGAGTCATGCGATAGCTTGGGGTGGTTGCGTGCCTGTTAGTGATTTTGGTTGTGGATGACGTTCCCCCCATGTGAGGTGCGTTGTTTGTGTACTCACCCGGGTCTCGGAGTCCTCCTAATCCTTCGACTGCCTCCACCGGCTGTATGGCCATCACCCTCTCCTCCCAGGGCTGGTAGTGTACGGGTCTGCGGGAGGGCCCTCCTCCAGTGGCGTTGGCCTGGTTGTGTTCCTCCAGCATCTTGGCTCGGACCCTCCTCCGCAGATCGTACCACCTGGCTTGGCATTCATGCCTGGTCCTTCTGGTGTCCGCAACAGCATTCACAGCATTGACGATGGTCTGCCACATGGCTGTTTTTTCTGCAATGCTGGTCTGTCTGACCAATGTTCCAAAGAGCTGTGGCTCGACTCTGAGGATTTCATCGACAAGGACCTCCAACTCTCGGTTACTGAACTTTGGATTCTTGTTAGTGGGCATGGTGAGGGGTGTGGGTGTGGATGGTGGGGGGGTGTGTGGATGGTTGTGGGTGTGTGGGTGTGGTTGTGCAGGTGTGTGTGTTTGTGAATGTGATGAGGGGGTGTTTGTGAAGGTGGTTGTGTGAAGGTGTGCAAGTGTAAGGTGTGGTGAAGCTTATAGTATGGTGCTGTAGGTTGTATGTGGTGTCTGGCAGCAGTGAGTCTGTTGCAAAGGCTCATGGTTTGTGTGTGTGGGCCCTTTTTATTGGTCCATTGGTGGGTGTGGCTGTGTTTGAAGTTTGGGTGGGTGTGTTATAAGGAGTGGTGGTGTTTTGGGCCTCTGTTTGTTTTTGGCAGTTGCAGGTCAGTGAATGTGTTTTTTTAGTGTTTGTTGGACATGTTTAGTGGCTTTGTGCCATTCAAATGGTGTATTCTTGTGTTGTTTTGTTTTGTCCTGGTTGTGTACGTGCGTTTTTAGCGTGTGTACGGTGTGTACATGGGCCATTTGGTTGTACGGTGCTGTCCTTGTTTGTGGCTTGGTACGACTCGTACATGCGGTTGTGATGTTGGGGCCTGGGGTGCGCTCCGTACTTAGGAGGTTGTGGTGGGGGTGCACTCTGACGTACACGGGTGTACATACAGGGGGGTACGACATGTACTGGGGTGTACATACACGGGGGTAGGACACGTACAGGGGTGGGGGTACGACTCTAACGTACAGGGGTGTACATACACGGGGGTAGGACACGTACAGGGGTGGGGGTACGACTCGAACGTACAGGGGTGTACATGCACGGTAGTATGACACGTACAGGGGTGGGGGTATGACTCGAACGTACAGGGGTGTACATACACGGGGGTAGGACATGTACAGGGGTGGGGGTACGACTCGAACGTACAGGGGTGTACATACACGGGGGTAGGACACGTACAGGGGTGGGGGTACGACTCTAATGTACATGGGTGTTTACACGGGGGTACGACACGTACACGGGTGGGGGTACGACTCTAACGTACAGGGGTGTACATACACGGGGGTAGGACACGTACAGGGGTGTACATACACGGGGTAGGACATGTACAGGGGTGGGGGTACGACTCGAACGTACTGGGGTGTACATACACGGGGGTACGACACGTACAGGGGTGGGGGTACGACTTGAACGTACTGGGGTGTACATACATGGTGGTACGACACGTACAGGGGTGGGGGTACGACGCGAACGTACAGGGGTGTACATGCACGGTAGTACGACACGTACAGGGGTGGGGGTACGACTCGAACGTACAGGGGTGTACATACACGGGGGTAGGACACGTACAGGGGTGGGGGTACGACTCGAACGTACAGGGGTGTACATACACGGGGTTAGGACACGTACAGGGGTGGGGGTACGACTCTAACGTACAGGGGTGTACATACACGGGGGTACGACACGTACACGGGTGGGGGTACGACTCTAACGTACAGGGGTGTACATACACGGGGGTAGGACACGTACAGGGGTGTACATACATGGGGGTAGGACACGTACAGGGGTGGGGGTATGACTCGAATGTACTGGGGTGTACATACACGGGGGTACGACACGTACAGGGGTGGGGGTACGACTTGAACGTACTGGGGTGTACATACATGGTGGTACGACACGTACAGGGGTGGGGGTACGACGCGAACGTACAGGGGTGTACATACACGGGGGTAGGAGACATACAGGGGTGGGGGTATGACTCGCACGTACAGGGGTGTACATGCACGGTAGTACGACACATACAGGGGTGGGGGTACGACTCGAACCTACAGGGGTGTACATACATGGGGGTAGGACACGTACAGGGGTGGGGGTACGACTCGAACATACTGGGGTGTACATACACGGGGGTAGGACACGTACAGGGGTGTACATACACGGGGGTAGGACACGTACAGGGGTGGGGGTACGACTCGAACGTACTGGGGTGTACATACACGGGGGTACGACACGTACAGGGGTGGGGGTACGACTTGAACGTACTGGGGTGTACATACACGGGGGTAGGACACGTACACGGGTGGGGGTACGACTCTAACATACAGGGGTGTACATACACGGGGGTAGGACATGTACAGGGGTGTACATACACGGGGGTAGGACACGTACAGGGGTGGGGGTATGACTCGAACGTACTGGGGTGTACATACACGGGGGTAGGACACGTACAGGGGTGGGGGTACGACTCTAACGTACAGGGGTGTACATACACAGGGGTACGACACGTACACGGGTGGGGGTACGACTCGAACGTACAGGGGTGTACATACACGGGGGTAGGACACGTACAGGGGTGTACATACACGGGGGTAGGACACGTACAGGGGTGGGGGTACGACTCGAACGTACTGGGGTGTACATACACGGGGGTACGACACGTACAGGGGTGGGGGTATGACTTGAACTTACTGGGGTGTACATACACGGGGGTAGGACACGTACAGGGGTGGGGGTACGACTCAAACGTACAGGGGTGTACATACACGGGGGTAGGACACGTACAGGGGTGGGGGTACGACGCAAACGTACTGGGGTGTACATACACGGTGGTACGACACGTACAGGGGTGGGGGTACGACGTGAATGTACAGGGGTGTACATACACGGGGGTAGGACACGTACAGGGGTGGGGGTACGACTCAAACGTACAGGGGTGTACATGTACGATAGTACGACACGTACAGGGGTGGGGGTACGACTCGAACGTACAGGGGTGTACATACACGGGGGTACGACACGTACACGGGTGGGGGTACGACTCGAACGTACTGGGTGTACATACACGGGGGTAGGACACGTACAGGGGTGGGGGTACGACTCGAACATACAGGTGTGTACATACACGGGTGGGGGTTCGACACGTACACGGGTGCACATACAGGGGGGAGTGTGTACATTAACGGGGAGTGCGACTCGAACGTATGGGTGCTGGGGGGAGTGTTGGGTGCGTATGCGGGGACATGTCTCCATGGTTGCAATGGGAGTTCGGTGCGGACGGTGTTTTTACCATACGGTTGTGAGATCGGACGCACGGGTTGGATCGTGATTCCTCGGTCGGACTTCACTTTTCACATTTGTACGGTAAATCGTACGAGGACGTGTCGGACACATTTTCCGACCCGAGGACGTGTGGGGAAATATTCCGAATGCGGTTCGTATGGACTTTTTACCATGCGAATCGTGATTGCCAGTTTGTACTGCACTTGTACGATTCGTACGGTAAAAAGACCGGATACGAGTCGTACGGGGAATTTTTTTGCCGGATCGTAATTGGCACCTTAGTGTCCCTCCTCATCTCTTCCTTTCTCTCCCTCACACTCTTTCCATCTCCCTCTTCCTCTTACAATGTCCATCTCTTTCTCTCTCTCTCTCTTCCTCTCTCTCTCTCTCACTCTTCCTCTGTTTTTCTATTCCTCTTTCTCACACTCTTTCTCTCTCTTCCTCTCTCTCACTGTTTCTCTCTCTCTCTTCATCTTTCTCACTCTTTCGCTCTGTCTTCTTCTCAATTTTATTCTTTTTCTCTCTGTCTTTCTCTCACTCTCACTGTTTGTCTCTTTCTCTCTGTCTTCTGCTCACTCTTTCTTTCTTTCTCTCTCTCTTCCTCTCTCCTTTGATGGACGCATGACGCACAATCTTATCTTGCTTTTTATCTAACAGGCTGTGAATCACGAATCGACGTTCACCCCCCAACACCACCAAAGATGAACGCGCGAAAAAATTGCCATGATGCATGGCCATCCTCAACACATAACCAAGTTCCTTCGGCACGTCGTGGACCCTCTTACACACACGCCCGTGGCGGAAGGTGAGCAGAGAGACTTCTTTCCGCAGCTGTGGGCAGTCACCTCTGGGTGGTGGGTGTGGCTTCTCTCACTCTTTCTCTCTCTCTCCCTCTCCCTCTCTCTCTCACTCTTTATCTCTCTCTCTTCCTCTCTCTCACACTGTTTCTCTCTTTCTATTTTCCTTGTATCTTACTCTTTCTCTCTTTTTCTCTCACTCTTTCTCCCCTCTCTCTCTCACTCTTTCTCTCTTACTCTCTCACTTTCTCTCTCTCTTCCTCACTCTCACTCTTTCTATCTCACTGTTCTTCTCTCTCACACTGTTTCTCTCTTTCTCTCTTCCTTGAAAC